>NW_026622874.1:92131696-92731736 GCF_023065955.2 Ursus arctos | reverse complement strand
GGGTGGCTGGGACAGCTGGATGTTCGGAGGAAAGGTGGCAGTGGCTCTTTCTGCTGCTGCTGCTGCTGCTGCTTCAGGGACACATACCATTTGCAAATCTTCCCGCATCTCATTGGAGCTGGGCAGCATGCGGATTGCTATGCCCATTTTTTAGACTTGGGGGGTGGGATGCAATGATTGTCCCATGGCCATAACTCCAAGATGGTACCATTTAGGCCTGACCCCAACACACACTGTCTCCTGCCAACAAGCTTTCTTACCATCCACCCAGCCAGCCAGCCAGCCAGCCAGCCATCCTCCCAATGAGCGCCTAGAACAGAAGGTACACGTAAGTGGGAATACAGGGAACTAGAAGCATTCTGATTTCTGCAACTAACGGTGGCATTTGGGGCAGCTCTCCCCCACACTAGTACATTTTTTCAAGCCTCAAAGTTTTTATCTGTAAAAGCAAAGGATCTGGACAAATGCAGTGGTAAGAAACCCTTGCTTCTCTTGTCTGAATGTTCCGGATCTCTCTAACATCACATATGCGCCCGTCCTCTGGACCGTGGGAGCAAAATGAGCAGCTGTTGCAGCTGTCAAGAAAATCAGTCTGTTCCCAGCCACACAGCGGTGTTTCCCAGACATTCGCTGCCATTCGAATCACCTGGAGGGCTTGTTAAGATAGTTTCCCGGGCCCGAGAGATTCTGAGTCAGCGAGTCCCGGATGGGGCCCAAGAATTTGCGTTTCCAACAAGTTCTTGGGTCATGCTCATGCTGTTTGTCCAGAGATGACAGATGACACTTTGAGAACCACTGCTCTAGAGATAAGAAGGCTCATATCCCTGCGGGAAGGACTCTTTTTGCATACCTGCGATGACCTAATATGGTACAAGCCCAATCAGTGATGGAGCTCACCGTCCAGTGTCCTTACGGGCTAGGGGAATAATGACCACGGTCAGTGACCAGACCAACAAAGGAAAGAGAAAGTGATCTTGAAATGCACCAGTGGAAAAATTCTTACTTTGAAGAAACCATAAAACTAAGTCATTTGGGTCTTTGGGAAGCTGGTCAACTTATGTGCGTTGGTCATATGTCCTATAATCAATACAACTCTAATGTCCCTTTATCAGGTGGTAGAAAGGCAGACAGATTTGGACCCAAATCAACTAAGACAAGGAGCACCTGAGGAGACCCAGACTAACCAGGTAAGGGAAGTCTGGCCTTGCTAGACCATAGTCCCTCTAGGCCCAGAAAACGGTCACGCTAATTAGTTTCTGTCTCACTGCTCGAAGCCTGGAATCTACCCACACATCCCAGCCTGGAAGGAGTTACTGCAAAGCGAACTCCACGTCTCTGTGGCCAGGCACCAAGAACTCCCAACAGGCTAGAGTAATGAGATGGTCTCCAAGATTTCCCACACAAATTAAATTCCCTGTTCCTGAGTGTCCCAGTGTTTAAGGCAATTTATTGCTCCACAGACAATGTCCCATTTTATTATGGGTGGAAAAACCATTCTCAATAAAAAGGAGTTGCTTGATCAAAAAACTGGAAGACCCTGTTGCCAGGGCTGATCACGTTCTTACCAGGAACCCCATGGAAACAAAAGATGAGAGGCATGAGGTAGGCAGGGGTGGTGGCAAGCTCACCCCAGCTTAGGACAGACGCGTATGTCTGAGCAGTAAAGTAGGGAACATTTCCTATCATGCACACTAAAAAATGAGAAAAGAAGCCCAGAATATCCAAAGCAGGTTTCCTCCAGTCTATATTCTTTGGTCTCAGAATGGCGTGCACCCATCTCCTGCCCACCTCCATCACACACACACACACACACACACACACACACACACACACACACGGTCCCCATCTTGCTCTCCATCTCCCCTCACTGATACCCCTCAGTCAAGGTCAAGGACTCAGGAGAGCAAGGGCTGTGAAGAAGGGAAGCAGAAGAGGAATGACAACTTAGGATAATTGAGTGTCCTACCCAACTAGTCACGTAACCAACATACTATTTTTGAGAGAGAGAGAAAGAGAGAGAATGCATGTGCACAAGAAGGGGGAGGGGCCGAGGGACAGAATCTTAAGCAGGCTCCACACTCAGTGCGGAGCCCGACACAGGGCTCGGTCTTAACAACCCTGGGATCATGATTCGGACGCTGAACCGACTGAACCACCCAGGTGCCCGACCAATAGACTTTCTGATAGTCCTTGTACCACACATTTTCTGTGCTGGTGTAGCTGAGATGTTATTATGCTTCCCAGAGTCTCCTTCCCTGCACGGTTGTGGGTTAGTGTGGACCACAGCAGTCATCTTGCCTGACCTTTGGAAGACGCACCCGAACCCGCAGCCATCGTCCTTATTTGCTTGGAAGGTGGGTGCTGGGTGCGTCTATTTCAGCCTAAGTGTAGCATCGCTCATTTCCGGAGCACCTGGTTGGCACAGCGAGCAACCTGCTGGGCCCGCGGCTGATACACAGCAGACCTGGAATCCTAATCTTCAGGATTTGCTAATCAGATGGTCCAAACTCATGCGGCAGGTACAGGGAGGGTTTCCTGGCAAGGCACCGCCTTTAACTTGAAAAAGACAGAGGCTGCCCTCTGTTTTGTGTTCTCTTAAATGAAACAGACATAGAGATCATATTTAAGAGAACGTTAGCTCATCGTCTCCCGTGTGTAATAATTGCTGATCCTCCTGTTGAGATTTCAGCGTTCACGAGAGCATCGCGCCTTGCCGGCTCTCAGAAAACGGGGTCAGCAGAGATGCCGGGGTGAGCGGAGAGGCTGCCCGGCCATGCCAGACACCGACGGAGAGCCGGTTAAAAGATTGCCAGCTGCTGCCATTGCTCCGTCTCCAGCCCCCACTGTGGGGTAATGACCCCTGAGAGAGAAGAGGGAAGGCCGGACAGAGCGCGGAGGGAAAATGTAGATGAAAAGAAATCAGAAGGCTTCTTCTTTCATGTTTCAAGTACCAAATTATGCTTGACATTTGAATTTTCCCCAAGGCTCCCTTCCATGAAATCACGCCAAATTACCCTGCAAGGGTTGGAGCTTCCCGGAGACACTTTTGACTGTAATCAAACAGGTTCGTTCCATTGTTCCAGACACTCTGCAAGGATCTAGAGAGAAAGGGGTGCAAGGGCAGGCGGGCGGTGGGGGTGGTGTGGTGGCTGCTTTTCTGGTCGGCCAGGGACTCACTGCCACGAAACCGGGCATGGAAGCAGCTCCTCAAAATGCAGACCCCCCCCCCCCTCCGCCCAGGGAGCTGGGCAGATACAAGGAGGCGAACACATTCCAGAGCAAAGGGACATATAACAAGACTCCCATTGGCTAACGTTATGGAGTTTATTGCAAGACAGTCACGGTGCTGGGACTGTGACCCATTTGAACTTCACGACGGCCAAGCACGACTATGATTCAGTTTGCGGGTATGAGAGCTGAGACGAAGAAAGACAAAGGGACTTACCTGGGCCTTTTGGATGTCAGAGCCTGAGCTAGAGAGACTACCGTCCTGCCTGGGGGACCAGGTATAATGTCAATGACACAAACAGAGGAAAGGGGGCATCGCAGTGCCAAAATATCACTGGGTATCAACCTATCAATGGCTACCATCACTTGATTGAATCAACCAAACCACCCAACTTCAGGGGCCTCATCTAGACTAGCTTCCATGCACTGACTAATCAGAAAACACTCCTTCTATCCTGTTCTTCTGCTGGGCTTGCGGACGTCGACGCGGGATGGGGAAAAAAAATTCTTTAGAACGAGCAGGAGCTCACTGTCGCAAGAGGTCAAACTAGGTCCCGATGCAACAAGTCCTCCTGGATCAACTCCGAAGCTAGGCCTGTTTCCTGGGGACTCCTTGCTGGTTGGCTGTCTGAGTTGCCCACAGACTGTGGTTTGTATCTTTGTTTCCACTGCACTATGTTCTCTGCTCTCTCCAAGCACTGCGTTTACCTTCCCTGTGCATGGACACTGGTGTAACTGAGGTCCCCATCACTCCTCTCCTGGATTATTCTTAACACCTCTCAACAGTTTGCCTCTTGACCCCTTGCATTGCGGCCCGAGTGTTCTAGAAGCAAATCTGCTCGTACCCTCCCATAGCTTCCCGCTGCTCTCAGGATCCAGCCCCGATCCACCAAGGCTCTGCTCCCTGTGGGCCCGCCTGTCTCCAAGTCCTGCTCCTCCCCTGTGCTCCAGTCCGCTGACTCATTAGCACGTCTACAAGGACACTGTTATTTCTTCTACCTCCAGACCTTTGTGCGGCATTCTCAGATCCTCGGGCTGATAAAACAAACTTGTGCTTATGTGTCCGGTCCCATCAAATGCCACTTGTAGGCACCAGACCGATTTTCGGATCAGCAGTCAACGTAACACAACCGCCTCCGCGTTGTCCCTATGACAACTTGATGGTTGTGTGGGGTTGACCAGAGTGACCATGGGTTTTGGCCACGAGTGACCAACTAGTCATCCAGGGGTAAAGTTCACGACCAGGCAGTGAGTCTCCAGGAGCATGGAAACCATGGGGAGCACTAGAGAAAAAGCCAGCTCCGACTCCCAAACACCTTTACCCCAGGGAAGCGAACCTGGAAGATATTTCTGATATTGCCCGAGTCATGCTTCGCACGTTTCTTTTGCAGTTTTTACCTTCAGATGTGCTCAGCTTCACCACCGAGAGCGCCGATGCTTCTGAGAGTGAACCAGGTTCCCATCTCCCCAGCACCCACCTTGCTCAGCTCACTGCCCAGAGGTGTTAGTTTCATTTACGGGACACATGCCTTTTTATTCCTGCCCGGGAGCCTCTTAGAATCCCAGACCGACTGGCTGGACCTGGATAGTCTGCTTCGATGCAGTCAGCCTCTTTCCCACAGGGCTGGGCCCCCAGCTGTTTCCTGACTTCCACTCACAATGAACCGTGAACGCTCTGATGTTCCTTGCCCCCTCTCCTCCAACAAACCAGCTCAGCCAAGTCAAGCTGGGACTGCTGCGAGGAGGTGAATGACAGATGTCCCAGCTCCCAAATGCATCCCAAATGTCTATTCACCACTATTCCCTTCCTAACTCTCCTCCCTTTCCAATTACTTAGGTCTTCCTGCCTCGGACTCAATGCCGACCCAAATGAGATCTACATCTCCGATTGCCCCCTTTGAATATCAACATTTGAACTTCCACTTAGATTTCTTGGAGGCAAGACCCCCATCTGGACCCATCCACCTAAGCTGGGGTCCACCTGTGCCTGACTTCTTCCCCCGCACTGTGACTCAAAATATTTCATGTTAATTTTATCGTCTCCCTCTCCGTAGGAAATACGGCGGCAGTCTGCAAATGCCTACTGACATCACTCAGCTCGGTGCTTTACATAGCATAGGTTTTCGATGAATATTTGATTCGAACCATTAACAGTTATAATTCACAATGACGGATGGTGGCTACAAGCTGGAGATCATCACTACGAAAACCCCTTGTCTAAAATATGGTGGAATCGTAAATAGAGGTGTCAGAGGTGGGGTTTCCCGGGAAGCAGAGAACGTGTATTAAGGAAGCGCTCTGGGGATCCTAGGGAAAGGCCTGTGAAAGGCCAGGGGATGGGGCAGAGAGAGAAGTGAGCCTTCCTGGAATCTGAAGGAAGGTCTCAGCAAAGCCCAAGCAAACTTGAGAAGTGACCAGACCAAGCTGGGTTGGCGCTGCAGAGCTGTCCAGGGAAAGGGATGGAGCTTTTAAGTCTTGCATTGGCCAATCACTGGGTGCAGGTTGCCCCAGAAAGTGTATGTGATGTCGAGTGGGGTGGATTTCTTCAGCCAATGTACTGTCTGCAGAGAACTGAAGGCTAAGGGCTGTCTTCTGGACATACTTCTACCAGCAGAGGAATAAATCCTTCATCCCTCAAGGGGAACCCGAGTGGCATATCTCACCATCCAGCAAAGAGGCAGACGATGCCCCCTCCCTACCACCAAGCCAGCTCTGCCAGGTCAACCTGGTACCGCTTCACAGAAGTGAATGACAGGTGTCCCTGCTCCAAAGTGCATCCTCAATAGCTATTCACCACTATTCCCTTCCTGTCCTTCTCCCTTTCCAGTGCCCCTGATCCATGATCATGAATGTCCTCATCTCATCTCCTTTCTCAGTGAATGCGTTCTATCAAACCAGACAAGGCAATACGACTTGTCCCCTCAAAGATGAGCGGAGGGCAGGGTAGCAGCTGAGGAAGAAGTGAAGGATGTCAGAACACAGGATACGAGGGCGTGGCATGATGGAAACCAGGACAGCACAGAGGTCAGACCAGAGAAGTGGGAGCAGGCATGGCGTGCCAGGTGGTACCAGGGAGGACCAGCCGGGGTCTGAAGATGGGAGATCCATGGAGGATACCAAGGGCTGGGAGGAGAGGAAGAGCACAGAGTAGGAGTTCAGAGTTTGGCCTCAGGACAGAAGGCAAGACAGCTGCGATGGGACCATGTACCATGCCTGGGGCCATCAATGGATGACTTAACTCTGTTCTGCTCAGGGCTGGTGCCTTCTGGCCTGGGACCCAGGCAGCCTCTTTCTAAACCCCATCCTCAGTGGCACCATCTAAAACAGTGAAAGCATTTTGTGTTTTTTCTAAAATCTGACTTCCTGAGACCTAAACGGCAAGTCAGGCATCAGCGAGGATCTTAAGGCATCCTCGGCGGTGGGGCCTGGACAGGAGCCCAGAAAGGAATTGACAATGAGGGAGTCAAGCCCTTCCTGGGAAGTGAGAAGCAGCCTTCTCGCCAGCTTCTCCCTGTACTTCCAGCTCCTCCGCAGGGTGCAGGCCATTCTGGAATGTACTCTCTATCTGTGCGTGTCCAGAGGTCTCCCAGGTCTCATCTCTGGGGCTGTAACTTGGCCAACTCATAGCAGAGCGTCGGCCTGGGATGCCAACCTTGGTACCATGCATTCAGATGCTCAGGGGAAGCGTGTCTTAGGCTCCAGGAAATATGGCATGTTTTCCCTTGAGCTCTCACTGAATGTTCACACAATGAAAAGGCTCATGAAAACGCACATGAGCTTGAATTAAAACAGTAGGAGACAGTTTTGCTCTGGACCTTCATTAAAAAATAAATAAAACACAAGAGGGCAGCCACGAAAGCACGCTGCTCAGTTCTCCTTTCAAGAAAGAAGATTCTCTTCCATTCACTGTAAGGACTGTAATCAGATGACAGCTTCCAGCTGCAATGTTTGGCGAAGGCCACAGTCTTCCCAGAGAGCCCCCAGTCAATGACTGAGCTTGGAGGAGGCACCGGGGCCTGGCCAGTTGTGTCCCAACACAGGATGTCTCCGTGGGCAACCCACACCGGAGCTCCCCATTCAACTGGCTAAGACTTTCCAGGAGCTACACCACTGTCTCAAGCTATTCCCACCCTTTGTTTCTTCCTCCCCCTCTTCTACGTGCACCAGGCCTGCGTAATGGTCTGACAGCTTCCCCTGCCCCGCCATACTGGTCTGAAGGCTTGCCTGGCTCCCCCTATTTCTCTGTCATGAATAAAGCTCTTCTACTTCCAACCGCCTCTTGGCATCTGTTTCCCCGAGGGCCTGAATTAATACAGCGTCATCTGACAGATCAGGATACTGAGAGGTAGGGAGGCTAAATGACACGCCTCAGGTTGCAGACAGAATTTGTCTTGAGAGATCAATATCATAGTCCAAAGCCCAACACCACCATCCCTGTTAGCGGATGAATTATCTGAGATTCCAAAGAGTGATGGTAGATGCAGGACCTTCCATGGTTTGGGATGGCTGGACATGAGGACCAGAAACACTCGGGTCCGTGCCAGAAATCAGCCAGCTAGCCGAAGGTCCATTCTGTCACCCTGGGAGGACAGAGTCAACACAGGCGGCAGGAGATCATTAGGACAAAGGAATGTCTTGAAAATCCAAATCCCGAAAGACAACCTACGAATAAGAGATAGGAAACAGAAACATGGGACGGGGACTGGCCACGGGCATGCTCCTAAGGGAGGTCTACCGACCAGGGGCTTCTCACCCCATCCCTGCCTGTGCCAGTTCCCCACTCCTGACATCTCCGAGCAAACCAGGCAGATGGGATCTGAGAAAAGCCAATTTCCTTCTGTGCCTTGGTTCCTTCCAGTGGGAGCAGCAGGGTTCAAAAACACAGCGTGGCTATAGCTGAACAGACATTTCTTGGTCATTTTCCAAGCTGATGGGACTTTCAGAGTAGTGAATCATTTATGGGTTCATGTGCCACGCGGAGCAGAAAACAGACCGGCACTGAACAAGAACATCTCCCCCTGCATCTGAAAAGTTGCCCAACATTCCGGAGCTTGCGGGGCCGGGGGGGGGGGAGCTTTCACCATCCAAAAAATGCAAAGGGCCCTCTCTTCCAAAATAGTAACATTTAGACTTTTTAGCCAGTATTTCAGGAAGCAGACAACAACTGGTCAGACGTGGTGAATGAGACAATTTTTTAAAGACTTTATTTATTTGAGAGACAGAGAGAGAATGGGGGGAGGGCCAGAGGAAGAGGAAGAAGGAGAGGGAAAGAATCGTCAAGCAGACTCCCCACTGAGCAGGGAACCTGACACGGGGCCGATCCCTGGACCCCAGGATCATGACCTGAGCCGAAGTTGGATGCTTAACTGAACTGAGCCACCCAGGCGCCCCTCTAAGATGCTATTTAAAGCACAGAAGCCCCTGTACTTTGCTCAGACAGAATCAGGAGGGAGACCAAGGGGACAGAATCCAGACCAAGGACCTGTGGGTCAGTGAGTCAATCAGTGACCATCACACAATGAGAACCTGATCCCATGGTGGTCAAAAGACCCAGGGGGTGTCATCCTGAATATAACAGCAGCTCCAATGAAAAAGAAATGACCTGCAGACCCACTACGATGCTGGATAATATCTACCAAATGCCAAACAGTAAGTCATAAAACTCGGACAAATGGGTATTTGAGCATCATAGAGAAAAAGTAATTATATCCAGCCATACCCATCTGTGGATGGATATGCAATAAACCAAAACCATCCTGGGTTTTAATTCTGAGCACAGAGTTCTGATTAATTGCCAGTCTCGCAAACTCTTTAAAGTCTGTTTTTGAACTCAGAGGTCTGACATTTCAAAACATAAATATTGTGGGTTTGAGGACTGTGGTCTGGTACGCCCGCCGGGCCGCAATTCCTGACACATCAGCAAATCCCCACAGAAGGAGCTGAAGGGATGCCTTTCTGGCTAAATGACTCCACTTTCACACGCTCGCCCGTGAATTCACCCTCTCTGGAAGGACACCGTCTCCTGTGTCAGTACTGACGGCAGCGGGCCCCCTGCCTGGGTCACTCCGTTTTCATCTGCCCCTTGTGTTCTGGGAGCTGAATGTGGAGCCGGGATCCTGGACCCAGCAGGACAGGAGCCAAGGTTCTCTTGTACCAAGTTGTTGTGAGGGATGGTGTTCTCTCTTACCTGAGCCACCAGGAGAGGTCTTCCTGGGATGACAATGAAAAGGGCTTTTTTGGTTTAAGATTTATTTATGTCTTGTAGAGGGGTGGGGAGAAGGGGCAGAAGGAGAGGGAGAGAGAAACTCAAGCAGACTCCACGCTGAGTGCGGAACCCAACACGGGGCTCAAACTCACAACCCTGAGATCGCGACCCGAGCTGAAATCAAGAGTCCGACACTTCACCACCTGTCCTACCTAAGAGGCCCCCCCACCGCTTTTTAAGGTTTATTTACAATGAAAAAGGTTTAATCCAGGGTGGAAATACATCCCATTGGCTGTTAAGCTCCTACACAGGCTCTCAAAGAGACACACAAATTCACGTGACTGTAACTTCAGAGAAATAGGACGGCCGGTGATGTTGGTCATAAACGTAGCTGACATTTATTGAGCGCTTACTAACTGCTGAATTCCTTGCACGCTCTCTCAGCTGTAGCCAGCCGAGGAAACCGAGCCCATACCCAGGGTACAAGTGCAGGACTTGGGTGGGGAGCTCGATACCAAGGTGTGGGAACCAGGGGATGAGGCATCCCGGAGACGAGCCTCAACAGGAAGGGGTCACCCATTGCTTTATCCATCCAACCTCCAACCACACTTGGAGTAATGCAGACCCACTGTGATCTTTCCAACTGTGACCTTGGAGCTATGTGCTGTTCACTACCTCAATGGCCCTGCCCACAGCCACACTGCCCTTCTCCGTCTGGGGATGTTCTGATCCTTGGGGGACCCTGTCCTCTGCTTCTCTGGGCTGCCTCATTCATTCTTCCTCTGTGCTTCCAAAACCTCGGGGAGGCAAAACATGAATCGTCATCCACTGCATTGTCACTCCACTAGAAAGAGAGCTCCTTGAAGGTAAGGATGGCCATGAATAAGTCATCTTTAATCCTTGATGTGATAGCCACAAAATCGTGGCTTAGTAAATACGAGTTGAATGACCAGATGAACTAATGGCATTAAGGATTCCAGTTGCGGGGAAAAGGTTCCTCTGTCATTCTTCATTTTTTAAAAAGAGGTATTGATTTATTTTAGACAGTAGGGGAGGAGCAGAGGGATGGAGAGAATTTCAAACAGTTTCTGCGCTAAGCTTGGAGCCCAGCAAGCGGCCCCATCCCACGATCCTGAGATCATGACCTGAGCCGAAACCAAGAGTCTGACACTCAGCCGACTGAGCCATCTAGGTGCCTCTCCTCTGACATTCTTTAGACTCCAAAGCTAATACAAGCCTATATGCCAATACAAGCTTAAATTAATGAAACAAGGCCGTATTAACGAATTCGCAGATTTTACACCCATCCTCTTCCGGGCTGGAAGAGATACAAACCGACAACTATCACATATATCAAATTGCACCCAGATACTCTTTTTTTTTTTTCTTTTCTTTTCTCTTTCTTTTAAACCTTTGTGGCCATCCTAGTCTCAGGCTATCCAACCACATAAACTTGTTTGAAAACTCCTGAGTTCACTGACATTGAATAACCAGGGAGAAGCCGTATTTCATACCCATTAGAAAAAACAGCCCATTGTTGAATGGGTTTTAGTGCAAGTCTTGTTGGGTGCCCAGCTTGTCTGGGGAGGCAGTCTGTACACAGTGAGGCCTCTGGCACGATTCCCAAATGCAGCGACGTTTCCAAGAGCAAACCCCTCCCCCGCCCCAGCCCGAGCAGCTGGACCGTCAAGTTCATGGAGCATCAAGGCCAAAGACTGGTTTCCATTTTGGTGGTGACACATGTTCCCAACTATTAGCAGAGGTGGGGTTAGAGTTGAGTTTTTCTTGTATTTGCCTAAGTATTCCATTTAGCGCAAGGACTGTGCTATTTTGATTATAGATTCGAGTATAGGTTACATTTCAGATACAGTTTAAGTTAGGATACCATTGATATGCTATAGCCACAGATGGGTTTGGTTACAAATTATACCGTAGATTGTACTATTTCACAATGAGAAAAACAATTATTTGCAAAATGAAGACAAATGGAATTTCAAAGCATCCTTTCTCTTTTTATTTCAGAAGCAAGAGCCCACATATTTTAGGTGTAAGTAAGACAGCAAACCAGGGTAGAAATATAAAATAAATCCGGGACGGAAATCTAAATTGAACAACCGTGCATGCCTCCACGCTTGCACACGTGTTCCGTGTGTGCCACACGCGTGGCTGGAGGCCTTGCAGCAGCCAGTGTGGAAAGCAGGTCCCTAAGCAATTCCACAGTCCTGACCTCAGACAGGAACAGACCAATTACTCTAGAGAGGTACAACAGTTCCTGACTCTGGGCCCAGAACCTTCTCCTCGAGCTCGAAGTTAGACTTTTTCTGCTTGGTGGTGAGTTGGATTTTTCTGGTGGCCCAGGCTGACGGGGAGGGCTCCCAGCATCTTAGCACTGCCCTTGGGTTTGTGGGCCCAGGGACGCACGTGCACCCCAGAGCAGAGCTGCCAAAGGTCCGCCTTCCCCATCATTGTTGCCCCACCCCATCCCCTGGTGGTCCTTCTGCTGATGACTGGTCCTCCTCTACTGTCTCTCCTGCCCAGTTCACCCAGTACAAGCCTGCATTTAGCTACTCTCCCAGCTCCACAGCATAGACTCAGCTCCCCTGACTCCATCGAGCACTTTCCCTTCATGCTGGCTCCTCGGCAAGCTGGCCAGCCAGCCTTCAAAGCCCCTGTGCATCTGGTCTCACTCGCACTGCCTCCTGTCCTTCTCAACGGTCACCCTTCGGAGAAATCAGCGAGATCACACGGCTGCTGCCCAGGGTGACCGGACAGCCTTCTAGAGCAGGGTTCCTCAAAGCTGGTGCCTCAGCCAGGGCCAGCCCACAAGCTGCTTGTCATTGGCCCACAGAGAGAGAAGGACAGAAGTGGACAGCAAACTTGCCAAAGCTTTGCCAGTATTGCCAAGGGAGTGGAGCATGGGAGCACTGGACTCGCTCATTGTGCCAGGTAGGACTAGTTCAGGCATGGCTGACTCAAGGGGACTAGCATGTGGGCTGAGTTGTCCACCAGTAACATGAAGGAGGACCACTTATCTCCCGCCAGATGGATTGCCAAATCTTTATAAAGCTCCTCTTCCAGCTTGGTTTAGAGGAACCATCTAGAGCCCCGGAAACCACAGCCTCTTGTCTAAGTGTAACAGCACCATGAGGCTCCGAGCTCTTACTACTCTCCAGGCTCTGTGCTAGACAAATTGGGAGTGTTGTCTCATGTAATCACGGCCACTCCAGGAGGTAAGTACTGTTGTCATCCTCGGTTCATGATGAACACAAAGGAGTCACAGAGTGGTCCCGTGACGCACTCCAGGTCTTGCAGGTGGCATGGGCAAACCAGGGATTCAGACCCAAATCTGTCTGAATCTGAAACCCATGCATTTCCTAACGCCCTTCAGAGTAGTGGGACATCATCTGCCGGACTTCTGGAATCAGCAGGAAACCTCAGGCTGTTTTCCCTAATGAGGAGCCCATAGGGGGTAGCTGTCTCCCCTGCCTTCCCTACCTCAGCTCCTTCTGGTTAGAACCTGTTATTCCTGATTTTAAAACAATTGTTCCCATGGCAACACCCAGGCAGCTTCTCTTAGCAACCAGGGCTATCTTTCACAATTGCAACAAAGTTGGTTCAAATACAAAATTGCTTTTCGAAAGAGTTTTCAGAGGCAAAACCAAATTGACCGATTGACCAGAGCTTAACTTTTTACACAGCTTAAGAAAATCATAGCAAGATCTGAAAACCCCTGGAAAGCGGTTCCACCAGCCGGAACAATGGGTAAAAAAAGGAAACACCCAGGTTTGCAGCCCCAGGATACCATTTCAAATCTAAAAACTAACAATAGGTAAACTCTGAAAGGTGCATTTTTTCCTGATTGACAAAGGGTTCACAAATCGAGAGTATGTAAGGCTTATAAACCTTATTAGTTCTCCATTGCTGCTGTGACAAATTATCACCAATTCAGCAGCTTAAAAAGAAGACAAATTTAATATCTCACAATTCTGTCCATCAGAAGTTGACATGGGGCTCACCAGGCTAAGCTCAGGATGCTGGCAAGGCACGCTGCTTTCTAGAAGCTCTAGTTCTAGAAGCTCTAGTTGGCCCGGGGGTGGGGGTGGGGGGGATTCCTTTCCTTGTCTTTTCAAGCTTCTACAAGCTGCCTGCTTCCCTTGCCTGATGGTCCCCTTCTTCCTTCCTCAAAGCCAGCAACATTGAGCTGAGTCCTTCCTTGACATCTCTTCCAATTCTCTCTTCCACTTTTTTTTAAAGATTTTATTTATCTATTAGAGAGAGACAGAGCACGAGCAGGGGGAGTGGCAGGCAAAGGGAGAAGCAGGCTCCCCACTGAGCAGGGAGCCCAATGCGGGGCTCGATCCCAGGACCCTGGGATCATGACCTGAGCTGAAGGCAGAGTCCCAACTGACTGAGCCACCCAGGGGCCCTCACAGATCACACGGGGCCCTCCGTTCACCCAGGATAATCTCCTTATTAATAACCTTAATTCCATCTGTACCCTTAGTTCCTCCTTGCCATGTTAACTAACAAATCCACAGGTTCCAGAGATTAGGGTGGGGACACCGCTGGGGAGTCTTGGCGCTCTCTACCACAATGGATAGAGCAGCCTACATAGGCAGGTGTTCCTAAGGAGGAAGGGGGGGGGGTTCTGTTCTGACTTCTCCTCCTTGTGTCCAGAAAGAAGCACAACACCCTTGACCCTTAGCCTCATGGATCCCCCTGGCCTCCCTCTTGGCTATCCCAACAGTGGGATAAAGTACATTCTCATGAGTGGGAAAAAATGCAACCCGCAGTCTTTTCCCCAATCTTTGCCCCAAATAGCAGTGGTTGGTGGCAGGAAAGTACCCCCAGAACAAGGCTAGCCCATAAGGAGGTAGGCTCCGGCATCAGGGAGATGGGCCCAGACAACCAGTCCTGTTTCGGGGCCAAGGGCAAGGTCGCCTGCCCGGGGCCGGAGGGGCTGGGAGGGGAGCAGCTGAGACTCAGAGAGGCTGAGAGGTTAACCGAAGACAGCTGGGATGGGGGCTGAGTGGGCAGAGGAAGAGGGGACCATCCCTGCAATGCGGCTATGGTTACCCTGTGAAGACGCTTCTGGAGCAAGACGGTAAACACATCCCTGAAGCAATGAATAAAAACAAATGGAAGGACAGAACTTATGGGGAAGAAATGGCTCCAGAGCTGGCTGAGAACACACAAGAATGCGCTCGGTGCTATGGGGACCCCTTGGAGGAACAGCACGAGGGAAGCCTCATGCCCTCGCAGGAGAGGGAAGAAATACACTCCGAAAAGCTAACTCAAACACAAGCACACTACTCAAAGAGCCAAAGAACTGTGAGCTGTTTTCAAAGAGTCAAAGGAGTTTGGAAGAGGTGGTAGGGGTGGGTCTTGTGACCTGGGATTTAGGGGGGCGAGGGCTCAGCAGGGAGAGGTGGGGAAGCAACAGGTGGTTGGGAATTACCATCTATGTGACTTGGGAAGTAATTTCACCTCCCATGCCTCAGTTTCCCAGCCTGCGACCACAGAATTCTTGGGTTATACCTGTTGAGGCAAACCCCGGGCACTGTGCTGGGATCCCAGTGGGCATGCTCTGTGTTGGTGTTTGTTTGTTTCTGCTTTTGCTCTTTTGTGGTAAAACTTAACAGAAGATCTACCCTCTTGACAGATTTATAAGTGTCTGATCCGATCCAGTATTGTTACTATAGGCACAATGGTGTAGCCCAGAGCTCCAGAATGTATTCATCTAGCGAAACTGGCGTCCTATGTGCTGGGTGATTGCTGATTGTGGAATTGTTGTTAATCAGTGTGTTGGTTCTAGCTCCTTCTTGCACCGTGAGTATACTTCAGTTCTCCTGGAAAGGGTGGAATGAGGCTAGACAGCCAGGAAAGAAGCAGGTGAGACCGTGAGACCCATTCCGGAACAGGAAGAGCCCAAGTGGGTGGTCTGACCATGATCCTGTGGCTTCCGGTGAACACAGCTCAAGGTCAAGTTGCCAAGTGGTCCCAAAGTCTGTCTAAAAATCCCCTAGATAATCCCCAGATGAGTGAGATCAAAGAGCCATACCAGATCATTTGCAGCTTGCCTAGAGATATTCCGGAACGTGTGGTTTTCTACAGAAAGTCAGAGACCCTGGCTTGCTTCCACCCTGCGCCTATTTCCTCACTTGCAAGGTGAGGATGACAGTCACCTTCCACAAAAGAGCAGGAGTAAAGATACACTGCCTGGGATAGAGACAGTAAGTAGTCCAAAAGTATTAACTCTCGTTATTCCCAAGAACATACGATTGTCTTTTTTAGTGGTTTGATTTCAAAATGTGTTTCTGTTGCTTTTAACAGTGAAACATTTTTTTTGTCCCCAAAAAAATCTCCTAGGGTAAAGGAGGGTAGGCCTGGTTGATTTGGGGGTTCAAGACCCAGAGCCTACGTTGCCGGGTCTTCTCCCTCCCGGCAGGGAGTCAACCTGTAGTTGATTCTACACCCCAAGCTTCAGCAGCTTGGGACGGGAGGAAGAGTTTTTCAAATCGCCTTCTGGAGGCAAAAATGAAAGCTGATCCCCTAAAACTTTACTGAAATCCTCTAAACATGTTTAAAAAAAAATCATCCAACAGTTTAAAAGAAATGCGTTCTGAATAAATTCTTTGATTTTGTTATTTGGCAAGTTGACCATATTGTGAATTAGACAATTGTCTGTCGGTTGGCAGATTGGTTTTTTTGGTAAACTGACCAAAAACTGGAAACCAGGCCCCAGACTTCTAGTTCAATCTACTTTCTTCTATGTAATATCTCTCAGTACTTGGTGGTAAACACACTAAGTCCTTATTAGTATGGTTAACATTGGTTTCTTTTCTCTATTTTTGGCAACTTCGTCTTTGCAAAATGCATTCTCTCAATTTTTTCCCCACTTGCTTTCTTTTAAAAAATGTCATGTATTTAAGATGTTAATGGACTCATTTTAATTTGCACATATTCTTGTTAATAATGAAATCTACTTAATGTGAGTTAAAACTAAAAGCCTGTCAGGGTAATTCACAAACACTGAGAAACTCCATAGCAATTCTAGGAGGATTCCCTGTTAATATTCTTAAGGACTTCCAATGGGTATACTAAGTAGGGCTTGGTATTAACAGAAATAGCAAACAAATTAAAATTGGACTCTCGGTAACAATTGGGAAAAATGAATACGCATACCCTTCAGTGTGCAATTGAATCTAGTGGCACGGGTGCCTCCTACACATTTAAGAAGAACATCTTTATTGAATAACCATCATGCTAAGTATCACTTAAGACTGGTAGGGAGTCACCTGACTTCACTATATTTCTTTCCGGAATGCACAAGAGAATGGCATCAATCAGATTTAAAATTATGCAATCCTCATTTGACATCAAGGTTAGAGGCAATCTCTATTTGCAGCATATAGCAAATTTTCACGTGAGCGGTGTAATTTACAAGGAATGCACATTTTATTAAAATTCCAGCCTTGGAGACATCTTACAACCCATTCTCTGGCCTTGGAGAATATCCTGATGATCCATGAGAAATGTCAAAATGATCCCCGATTTCCACAGTGGATTACAACTTCAAGAACAGTGCCTATCGCCGTAAGGATAAATCTCTCTTCAGGCTTAATCTCTTCGAGAACTCCATTTATATTAAGAAAACACTTTGCTATGTATTTGTACATAAAAAAACAGGATTTAAAGTGGAGCTTTCATACATTATCCTGTTTAATCTTCACAACAATCTTTGGCAATAGGTATTATAATCGCCACTCAAAAGACGAGGTGCCTGCAGCTCAGAGAGGCTAAATGACATTCCCAACCTCACATGGCTCGTGAGAAGAAGATAGGCATTAAATTTAAGTCTCCTGGCTCTATGTCAATCAATAGTCAATAAGAAAGCAACAAACACGCATCACCTATTATCTACCCAGACCCTTCTCTTTTTTGCTTCTTTTTTTTCCAGCTCTACTTAGATGTAACTGACATATAACACTGTGTAAGTTTAAGGTATACAACATAGTGATTTTATATAGGTGTATATTGCAAAATGATTAACATGATAAGGTTAATCAACATACCTATCACTTCTATTTTACTTATTTTTTACTTTTTTAAGATTTTATTTATTTATTTATTTGTTTGTTTATTTATTTATTTATTTATTTATTTTAGGGAGAGAGAGAGAGCAAGAGAGAGAAGCAGACTCCCCACTGAGCAGCGAGCCCAACGCGGGGCTGAATCCCAGGACCCTGAGATCATGACCTGAGACAAAGGTAGACGCTTCACCGACTGAGCCACCCAGGCATCCCATCACCTCAATCTTAGTTACAATTGTCTTGCGTGTGTGGTGAGAACTTCTAAAACCTACTCTCTTAGCACCTTGCAATGATATACTGTATCCTTAACAATAATCACCACACCATACATTACCTCCCCAGAACCAACTCATCTCATAACTGGAACTTTGTACCCTTTGACCACCTTCACCCGTTTCCCCCATCCTGGGTGACCAACAATCTGTTCTCTGTTTCTATGAGTTTGGCTTTTTTGTATCCACATATAAGTGAGCTCATACAGTATTTGGCCTACTTTGATTTATTTCATTTAGCATAATGCCCTCAAGCTTCATCCCCATTGACACAACAAGGGACTGCTGATATCTCTTTGAGATAGTGATTCCATTTCCTTCAGATATACACCCAGAAGTAGCATGGCTGGATCATAATGTAGAACTGTTTTTAATTTTTGAGGAACCCAATACTGTGTTCCACAGTGGCTGCACCAATTTACACTCCCACCAACAGTGCACAAGTGTTCCCTTTCACCACATCCTCATCAGCACTGTTAACTCTTGTTTTCTTTTTGTTTTTGTTTTGTTTTTTTTCTAATAGCCATCCTAACAGGTGTGAGGTGATATCTCATTGTGGTTTTCATTTGCATTTCCCTGATGACTAGTGACCCTGAACATCTTTTCATGTACCCGTTGGCCATTTGAATACCTTCTTCGGGAAAAAAATCTGTTCCGGTACACAGACCTTTCTTGCCTGGCATGTCTGTGGGGAAATGGCAACCGTGCAGATTGTCAGGAACTCTGACCCATAATCTCTCACCTGCGTGGTTTCAATAGCTTGCTAATGTTTCTCCCTGCCCCAAACCTCAACATTCCATTCACCCCGTGACGCCCACATCAATCTCTATGAAATGCCTCATTTTCATATCACCCCCCTGCTTACACCTTAAACAGCTCCCAATCATCCATAAAAATAAAGTTCAATCTTCTCAACAAGACTCATAGAAATTTTACCCTCTATCCCCAGCCTCTCACACCTCACAGTCCTAGCTGTCCCCACCCTCCCCAGCTAAGTTCCTCCATCTGAGATGGTCTTCCTTTTCCAGACCTGGTAAAATTACCCAAGGCTGACTCAAAGCTCTCTTTGTGAAGCCTTCCCAGATGTCCCACCCATGACCTCAGGCAGAATTTGTCCTGCCCTTCTATCTGTTATCAACTGTCCCATTGTTTCATAACTAGGTCTGCTGTCCATCCCTCCAACACCCTGAGCTTTCAATTTCATGAATCGAAAGTTAATCCACTCGTGTGTGTGTGTGTGTGTGTGTGTGTGTGTGTGTGTGTGTGATCCCTCACTACCAACCCAAACCCCACTTGTTTCTTGCTGTGCTACAACAGGGTCAACAAGCCACACCCCACGCACCGGGTCTGATGCCTGTTTCTATAAAGTTTTGCTGGAACACACTGGGGCTTAACCATTTACATATCGTCTATGGCTGCTTTGCACTACAAGGATTGAGACTACAGAGCCTGTAAAAGTGAAAATACTTATGATTTAACCCTTCACAGGAAAGTTTCACTGATCCTCATGTTGAAAGTCAGGCCAAAAGTTAACGTCAACCTGTGCAGTCCTACTAAGCGGGGTCACAAATCTCTGTGGGATGTCAGGGACTTGAGCCCCAGTCGAAGTTCTGGAATGGGTTTGCTCTTGTATGTTGGGCAAATCCATTCCCCTATATGGACCTCAGTTTTCCTACCTGTAAGATAATAAATCTAGATCAGATTGGTGATTTTTAAACGAGAACAATTTTCCTAGAAGCTGTCTCCAGCAAGCCCTGTGCGTGAAGCAGATAAAAACAAAGCTATTCCGATAAGAGCTGGCGTTGGAAGCCAGACTCCTAAACCTAGCCTTATCTTGCCACACAGGGGCTCCTGAAGGGGTCTCATAGTCCCCCCCCCACACACACCCAAGTACAAAGGCCACTCTCTGAGTCCCTTCTAGAGCTGCCTTCCATGATTCTGCGTCTAAGGCACCATGAACACCTCTAAGATTTAGAACCCTACCAAAGCAAGCTCCATCTTTCAGAACTTTCTTCCTCACCAAACCACAGCTGAGGTAGACTGGAAAGGAAATAAATAAATAAATAAATAAATAAATAAATAAATAAATAAATATCGTCAGACATTTCCCTCCACTTAGCCATAGGACAGCCTAAAGGACACCCTCCTGCTTTCTGGAATGAACTGGCACATTCTGTGATCTGTCTCGGGCATTTGAAAACACAAAAGCAGTGTCAGCTTTGGGGAGATGCGGACTGTGACTCCAGTGACAGAGCACTCTTGGGGACGGTACTGCTTCAAAAGGCATCAGGCAGGGAGTAACATGGTGAGTTATCTGTTGTATGAGTGGGGACAATTTTGAGTCACTCACAAGTGCATTGGAACTGCATCAAAGGGTATTTTGGTCCCTAGGTAGGGAGCTTCCAAGAAAGAGAGCTGGTCAAAGGTCCTTACAGCCCAGAGCTCTGGAGCTGGTCGGGGTATTTGCACAGTCTCCTTTTGACACTCCAGGTACCTGTGATGAGTTCCTTGGGGAACTTGCATGAGATAGTAACAGTGTGTTGGGCTTTGTATACAATAGCTCAATTAATGCTCACAAACCCTCTGTCTACATAAGACATCAGTTTTACCAAAGATGGAGGAAACTGAGTCTTCAAGAAGCTGAGTGCCACCCAAAATGACACGGCTGGCCAGTAGGACAGCCAACTTCGGGCTCGCTGTAAGAAGCAGTTCATCAGGATGGTGACGTATGGTTCTGCAGTCAAATAGCTTCTGTGTGGATCCTGGCTTTGCCCCTGATGGGGTGTGACCCTGGTTTATTTAAGTACGTTCATTTCCATTTCTTTATCGATAAAGTGACTCTGAAGGCCCTGTCAGCCTCACAGAGTTGTTTAGAGGATGGGATGAGGTGATTTTCATAAAATACCTGGGACATACCGAGTCATAATTAATGGTAGCCATTACCGTCTTCCAGCTAATTCCAAAACTCCATACTATTAACCACTCTGTATAAATTGAGCTTGTCTCCCTATCTCTTAGCCGTGATAGGATTCTTAGCCATGTCACTGATGACCAAAGCCAGTGAATGGTCAACTCTCTCTCCTCATCCCATCCCTCAGCTCTCAGTAGAATCTGACTTTGCTGAACACCCTTCCTTGAAACATCTTCCTCTCTAGGTTTTGGGATGACACACTTCCCTGGTTTCCCTACTAGCTCAGAGGTCTCTCCTTCTCAAACTTCCTTTGCCAGGCCCTCCTCCTTTCTTGGACTCCTACAGGTAGGACATCCCCAAGGCCCTATTCTCACACCCTTCTCTTCCCACCGACACCTTTCTCGTAGGGTGTAATCTTTTTTCCTGTAGCTTCGATGGGCAGACCACTCACATTTCTCTCCCCACCCAGACCTGGCCTCTGAGCTCCAGTTGTCCTAATGCTTCCATGTGATTACCTCAAAGGTATCTCCAATGGACATGTCCTAATAAAAAATATGTTTCCTCCCTGCTCACTCCTGCCAACCCATGACACTAAAGGACACCGCCATTGTGTGCCACCCAGGTGTTCACTGTACAGACCTAGACACCATCTGGGCTCCTCTCCTTCTCTTACACCCTCCATCGAGTTCATCGATGGGTTCTTTCGGCTGTACCTCCAAAATATATATTATCGAACCTGACTTTTTTCAGCATGCTCCTCGGCGGCAAGTCTGGTCCAAACCACTATCACCCACTTCCTGGGTGCCCTTAACAGCCTCCTCCTAACCCCTGGGAGGCTTCCTGCTGAGCATGTGAATGCGATGTAATTTGTTCCGCCAAAGTGACTGGATTTTAACCTTAAGTTTCTCTGAAGACCGTGCTCTCAAGAGCTCTCAACTCCATAGTTTAGCACTGTCACTTTATTTCCCTAGATTAAGAACAGAACAGGTAGGGATGAAGTCAGTTTGGTCATTTTTCGCAAACTGGAGGAGAATCGGAGCCCAGCTGTCCTTCCATCCACCGCCTCCTCGCTCCGCCTCCACTACGTAACCCTAATCAACCAAGTAACACGCTAAGCTTTCCTGGATTTGCAGGCACTTGTGTGTTTACATGACGCAGCGGTAACGACAGGCCATGCTGGAAGGTCTGGCCTGGGGCAAAGGAGCGAGATGGAATCAGTCAAAGACGATGCAAGGACGGAGAAATGGGCCGCGTGTGACAAGCCAGCCTAACAACAGAACCTGTCCAGGAGGGTAGGGCAAACTCAGTTTTGGAATAGGTGAATATAAAGGCCATGGGGTCCAATGATAAAGGCTGGGAGAGCGTGAGCTCTCGACTTCCAAAGGGCACTCATTCTGTGTTGACACTTACTCAATAGGAATTTCTGAATATGGATCATTTCAAATCTCGGCGTCCAACAACAGTTTGGGTATCACGTCCAACCAAAAGAACACTGAGCTTCATGCCTCATCTAGGATTAGACGTATCTCATTTTGAGACCTCTAGGTGGTCCATGAAGGTAGTCTATGAATGAGATTTTTTATTTTTTTATTTTATTTTTAAAATTATTATTATTATTATTATTATTATTTAAGTAGGCACCACACCCAGCGTAGAGCCCAACACAGGGCTTAAACTAATGATCCTGAGATCAAGACGTGAGCTGAGATCCAGAGTCGGACACTTAACCGACTGAGCCACCCAGGCGCCGCTGAATGATTTTTTTTTTTTAAGATTTTATTTATTTGAGAAAGAAAGGGAGCATGAACAGGGAAGGGGAGGGAGTGAAGGAGAGAGAATCTCAAGAAGACTCCCTGCTGAGCACGGAGCCCAACACAGGGCTCGATCCCAGGACCCTGAGATCGTGACCTGAGCCGAAGTCAGACACTTAACCGACCGAGCCACCAAGACACCCCTGAACGATTGTTTAATACATGTTTCCAAACAGCTTAGCCAAACCCATACAATGACTGTGGCAAAATCTACCTGCTTTAAATTTCTTTGCTTTTTTCTGAAATTACATCAATTCAGTTACACTCACATTGGGATCCCTTCCCCTGTCTCTGAGATCACAAAGAAGGAAAAGACAGATCTTTATTTATGTTAAAGCATAATTTTCAGACTTTTAAAATCATAACTCATGCAAATATAAAATGAACACTTGTCAAAGATTTTATTCTACTCATTAATTACTGAGGGAACAAGTGAGATGTTGAGACTGGTTCAAAAAGCATTTAAGGAACCAAGTCTTTATGGGCAATTAATTAAACAGCTATTAGAATAAAATTTCTGGACTAGACACAAACCCTTTAACATCCATGAGGGCAACAAGCTATAAACTTTGGAGTTATCTGTTCCGTTGGACAGAAATCATTTGTATCTCTGCTGGACAAAAATCTATAAAAGTTAACATGTAACTTCACTGAATCTAAACTGCAATCAATATTAAGCAATAAATTGAACAAGATAAACCCCCTCTAAATTTGTGTGGGTCTGTGCTCCTGTAGGACATTGAAAGGACACATCACCTTCTTTTTGACATTATTTCCAAGTTTTGGATAACTCAGCAGTCTCTCTACCATCCTCCCAGTATCAAAAATAACCCTTCAAGGGGCGCCTGGGTGGCTCAGTCGTTAAGCGTCTGTCTTTGGCTCAGGGCGTGATCCCAGGATCCTGGGATCGAGCCCCACATCGGTCTCCCTGCTCCGCTGGGAGCCTGCTTCTTCCTCTCCCACTCCCCCTGCTTGTGTTCCCTCTCTCACTGACTGTCTCTCTCTCTGTCAAATAAATAAATAAAATCTTTTAAAAAACAATAACTCCTCAAAAGGCTGCTGTCTGTTTGGCCCTATGTGCAGAAAAAGCATCTATTACTGAAGCCTGGTTCCTTAAATTTGCTGTGCAAATCTAGAGCCCTTCAGTATGGAGCGACTTCTGTGTAGAAATTTGAAATCAAAAACCTTGGATTGGGTTTTTGAAAACTTCTATTAATTTGCTCTTTTATCCTAAGCCTAGGAAAGAAAGTACAAGGTACTCTCTGCACTAGCCTTTACGTGGTGGTGTACGTACCTATATTTGGGGGGGGGGTGAACTGCTCTCTTCTTGAGGACTCCCAAATCTGTGACAATCCCCCGTCACCAGGAAGGGGTCTTCCTTACCAACTGTGACACGCGGACCCTAAGCCAGATATCACACTGGTTTCCTTAGGAGTGATTTGTAGTCATTGGCTCCACTGAGCAGGTCAGTAATTGTATTAGCCAGTGTTCTCTAGAGACACGGAACCAATAGGAGATATATATATATATCTCAATAAAGATTTATTATAGGCATTGGTTCACGTAATTATGGAGACAGGGAAGTTCCGTGATCATGCTGTCTGCAACCTGGAGTTTCGAAAAAGCGGATGGTGTCATTCTCGTCTGAATGTGAAAGGGGTCTATGGTTCAATCCCAGAGCCAGGGTGTAAGCTGAGGTCCCCACTGAAGCAGGGAGGCTGGGAGCTTTGGAGGATGAATTCTTCCTTCCTCTGCCTTTTTGTGCTATTCAGGCTCTCAACAGAATGGGTGATGCCTGCTCGCACTGGGGAAGGAAATTTAGTTGAAGGAATCCACTGATTCGAATGCTAATCTCACCCAGAAATACCCTCACAGATACACCCAGAAATAATGCTTAATCTAAGGACCCCATTGGGCAATCATAAGATAGCCACTGCAGTAATTTTCCTTAATCGTGGGTTTGTCGGGCCTAATTAAATGAGAATCCTCCTTCGGGGGCCTGGGTGGCTCAGTCGGCTAAGCGCCTGCCTTCGGCTCAGGTCGTGATCCCAGGGTCATGGAATTGAGTCCCGAAGCAGGCTCTCTCTCTCTTTCTCTCCCCCTCTGCCCCTCCCCCTGCTTGTGCTGTCTCGAGCTCTCTCTCTCTCTGTCAAATAAATAAATAAAATCTTAAAAATAAAAGAGAATCCTCCTCAAATCTGACATCCAGTTATGGCCTTAGTTGTACAATTGATATGTCCAATTATAGTCTGGCAAACAAGAGGACAGATTCTTATGAATTAAAAAAAAATGAGACTCAGTAAAAGTATTTATTTCTGAGCTCTGAGGAATCAGGTAAGATCAGAGACCATTACAAGTTTCCCTTTTGTTTAAAAATAGTCTACCAAACTGAGCGTTAGAGCAGAGAAAAGGAGAAAAGGCTTTCTTATATTTTCATCCATGCCCATAAAATAGATGGAATACAAAACATTAAAACACCATCAACAGTATTGCAAATGAACAACCCCAATTAAATTTCCCTCATCAGTCCATTTGGCCCCATATAATGAATTCTCATTCTGCTGGGTCTGGTAAGCAGTCTGGTTTCACACAGTGGACTTCCTTAAAGAGTCCTTGAAATTCTGACTCACTCTACTGATACAATCTGAAAGCTGTTTCGGCTACATCCACTCAGAGACCTGTACCCAAGATCTATTCTTAGACATATCGATAGTTGGGAGTTTTTGGTACGATCCTCTCCTGGAGGCTCTGTGGCTGACCTTTGTTGTTGAAGACACAAATGCCAGGCTGTACAACCTTCCAGCAAGCATCAGAAAGAAGGCAGAAGCCTCTTTGATTATGAAACTGAATGACCATGGTTAATTCATTACAGGGATCAATAATATCAGAATGGAGAAGAAAATTCCCTACTAGGGTAGAGCATAACTATCTCATCAGACTTTGATTGCTGTTTCCCCCGAGGGTAAGAACATGGTATGGATAACAAGAGTATTGACCAATCGCCAGGGCATTCCTGTAAAGTGTATAACCTCTGAAATATTTGAATTAATAACACTTTTAACTATGGAAACTTAACCTAGGGAAGACTGAACATCTTTTGTTGACAGTTTTTGCCACGCAGCTCTTATGGTAATCTTGAACGGATCGAAAGGAATAGAGGAAAACAAAACAAAAACGCCTTAATGATTTCTAGCATCTGTTTTTATAAGGTGAAATCACACATGTTTATGATTTCCAGGGGTCCTCTTGAAAATTTAAAATCTTGTTTCCGATGTAAAAAAAAAAAAAACCCTGGGAATGTCATTTTATTTTTCTCAATTTAGGATTCAAATTTGGGCCAAATCAAGGGTTATCAAAGATTTAGTGACTTGGGGCGCCTGGGTGGCACAGCGGTTGAGCGTCTGCCTTCGGCTCAGGGCGTGATCCCGGCGTTACGGGATCGAGCCCCACATCAGGCTCCTCCGTTATGAGCCTGCTTCTTCCTCTCCCACTCCCCCTGCTTGTGTTCCCTCTCTCGCTGGCTGTCTCTATCTCTGTCGAATAAATAAATAAAATCTTAAAAAAAAAAAGATTTAGTGACGTGATTAAGGTAGGATCATGGGTGCCTGAGGAAAACTATATGACGACCTATTTAATCAAGGTGACAATATAGTATTTGTATGTATGTTAAAGGCAAGGTGATTTTAAGCAACCCAAGCGTATTTATGGTGAAGACATTTTGTTCTTGGTTGTTTTTATTAGTTTTTAAATAATCAAAGACAAGATAAAGTCAACACAAAGGCCAGCAAATTATTCTAGTGGGATCCAGCATCTTTACTATCTAGATGGATAAGGGCTGTAAAACCAATTTATTATTTTCACAGAGAGAATGCCAGATAGAAGTTCTGTGTTAATATAGTAGTAGCAGAAAAGCTTTCATGAGGTTTTTCTTTCTGTTACATAATCTTGTGAATAAGCCCATCAAATTCGAGCAAAGTTTGCCAAAATTTTAACACATTTTGTATCCTCTTTTCAGACTCTGGTATTATAAAACCCAGACAAATAAAATCCATTGCTTTCATATCCTCTACATCTTGCTGAAGATACCCACTAAGCTCTTGTATTCTGGAACAAACTGACATTTTAGGACAAATCAACAACTGTCTATTTTTCTTGAGGAAACAAAACCTAATCCCATCACGTTGCATACATAGTTCAACTTCACCATCACTATTGCTCCTTGTATCGTTTTGAGCACCAGTACTATTTTCTTTGAGGTATAATTTACAGAATTAAAGTCACCCTTTCTTCGTGGACAGCCCTGGGGTTCCCATACCTGATGGGCATTTAGTTGGGTAACCACACCATGGCCAAGACATACAACCGTTCTTTACACATACCCCGAAATCCCCTCACGCCCTTTTTCAATTAACCCTTCATCGCACTCCCAAGCCCCTGGCAACCACTGATATGTTTTCTGTCCCTATGGTTTTGCTTATTCTAGAATGTTCTATAAATGGAATCCTACAGCGCGTGTGTAGCCTTCTGAGTTTGGCTTCGCTCATTTAGCATAATGCATTTGAGCTTCATTCATGTGGTTGTGTGTCTCCATAGTCTGTCCCTTTCCACTGCTAAGTAGTATTCCACTGTATAGATGACAACAGTTTATCCATTCTTAGGCTGAAGGACACTTGGATTGTTCCCGTGTTGAGCAATTATGAATAAAGACTCAATAAACACTCACATACAGGTTTTTGCGTAAATGTAAGTTTTCCTGTTACACGGGTTTATGAGGCTGCTGGGTCTTATGGTAAGTAAATGTTTAATTGCCAAACTAGTTCCAATGTGACTATACTATTTTGCATTCTTATCGCAACACAGGAGGGTTCCAGGTGCTTCACGTCTGCACCAGCATGTGGTATTATCAGGTTTCTATTGTTTTTCCTTGGTTGGTTTCCATCGTTGGTGGTGGTGGTATTTCGGCTGTTTTAATAATTACACTGTGGAATCTTTGATGGATTGAATTTGCATATCCCTAGAGACTAATGATGATGAACATTTTTTCATATGCGTACTTGCCTTCCATGTATCTTCATTAGTAAAATGTCCATTCGAATCTTTTGACCATTTTCTATTTGGGCTGCTTCTTTCCATTTTGTTGAGTTTAGAGAGTTCTTGCAGATTCTAGATGCAAGTCTTTTATCAGATATGTGTTTGGCAGACATTTTCTGCTAATACGTGGCTTGCATTTTCCTTCTTTTTATAGTGTCTTCTGAAAGCAAATATGTTTAATTCTGATCAAGTACGACTTACTATTTTTGTTCTTGTAGGAATTGTAGTTTATAGGCGTCATATCTAAGAAATTATTGCCTCACCCAAGATCACAAAGATTTTCTCCTATGTCTTCTTCTAGAAGTCTTACAGTTTGCACTTTACACAAGGTATGGATTGAGAGTCATTCTTCTGCTTGTGGATGTCTGGTTATTACAGCCGTTGTTGAAAAGACTGTAATTTCTTTAGTATTGCCTTTGCACTTTTGTCAGCCTCAATTAACCATAAAAGTAAAGGTCTCCAACTGGACTCTCTCTTCTGTTCCATTGATCTATGTGTCTATAATTTTGCCAATACCATCCTGTTTTTATTAGTGCAGCCTTATTTATTTATATTTTTTTAAGATTTCATTTATTTATTTGAGAGAGAGAGACACCGAGCATAGAGGGAGAATGAGAGGGAGAAGCAGACTCCCCACCCAGCACAGAGCCTGACGCAGGGCTCGATCCCAGGACCCTGAGATCATGACCTGAGCCAAAGGCAGACGCTTAACCGACCGAGCCACCCAGGCGTCCCTGATTAGTGTATCTTTAAAATAAATGTTGAAATCAGGTAGTATGAGTCTTCCAACTTTGTTATTTTTATTTTATTTTTTTCAACTTTGTTATTTTTAAAATATACTTTGGCTCTTCTATAGTCTTTGTCTTTCTATGTTAATTATAGAATCAGCTTGACAACTTCTACAAAAATCCTTCTGGGTTTGATTAGACTTGCATTGAATTTATAGATCAATTTGGGAAGAATTGTCATCTTGACAATATTGTGTCTTCCCATCCATTAACGTCTATGTATTTCTTCTTTTATTCTATTGATCACTGTACTACAATTTTCAGCAAATAGATGTTTCACTTAACTTCTTAGATTCATATGTATTTCTTAGTTTTGGGAGCCAATGTAAATGGTAGTGCTTTTTAAATTTCAATTTCGTATGTTCATCGCTAATACATATGAAAATATAACTGATTCTTATATATTGACCTTGTAACCTCCATCCTTGATCAACTCATTTATGAGTTTTAGGAGCCTCTTTGGATCTTCTATGCAGGCGACCATGCCATTTGAGAGTGAAGACATTTATTACTTCTTTCTAATCGATATGCCTTTTATTTCTTCTTGTTGCGTTTTTCTTACACTGACTAGCACCTCCAGGATGATGTTGAATAGGAAGGGTTAGAGAGCTACCATCAATACTGAAAATAACTCTTAAATCAAAAAAACTGACTTTCACCAAAATAATTTCACTGAGAAAACTGGAAGGAAAGTAATTGAAAAGTCACTGTTGTGGGGCGCCTGGGTGGCACAGAGGTTAAGCGTCTGCCTTCGGCTCAGGGCGTGATCCCAGCGTTATGGGATCGAGCCCCACATCAGGTTCCTCCGCTGTGAGCCTGTTTCTTCCTCTCCCACTCCCCCTGCTTGTGTTCCCTCTCTTTCTGGCTGTCTCTCTGTGAAATAAATAAATAAAATCTTTAAAAAAAAAAAGAAAAAAAAAAAAGAAAAGTCACTGTTGTAGATAAATATTGGAGTAAACTATCAAAGTTTACAAATATATGTAACAGAATTATCCATACCTAATGCCTCTTTGCTCCTTCTTCGTGTGATAAAAATGAGCAAGTTTCCTCAAAATGACCCAAAACTATAGCCACTCTTTAGCATATAAAAATAATAAGTCAAGTATATACATTTAAAGTTATGCTTAATAATTAATGTTTCATTATTCAGGCTTACTCCCAAATTACCTTGGTAAATGACAATTATCAATTAACTCAATGTAATAGAATTCAGGGTTTCAAGTTACCTACAATGTTACAAAGTATGTCCAAGCTGACATACTACAGAGCAGAAATACTGTGATGAAAACATTTGTCAGAATTATCATTTGAGTTAGTGAAACAAAATTTACATTTCTCAGAATCTTAAATGCCATGTGGAAGTAATGTTAGATTATCTGGTCAGTAAACCAATATTAAAAGGCTAGGAAGTTCATGAGAATGTTTAACAAAACCTCCATACTAATAAAATCGAGGAGAAGACATTTACTTATTTCTTATTTTTTAAACCAAAATTATTAAACCAGTCTAATTTTTCCAAAGATTTATCTTAACTGTGAACTTGGATTTTTATATTAAAGCATTTATGAGCTAACATTGCCATTGAGGAACATTTTTAAAAATCTATTATTTGAAAGTGAGATTTCTTTATATTCTGTGAATCTGGAAAATATGAAATTTATATAAAATTTATCAATTTCTGAAAACCAGTCAGATCGCAGCTCCTTGATTTTAAGAGGTAACAATTAATCTAGAAGTAAGAAAACCTTTCATACTTGAACAAGATAGCGAATCCTCTTCTGAACCACAGACACATAGACCTCCAGACACAGAGAGCTCATGGATTCAAGCCTACACCCTCAGCCAGCCTCCAGTGAAAAATAATCCAGAAATACAAAAATCCACTAGTTCAAGGGCGTCTGGATGGCTCAATTGGTTAAACGACCGACTCTTAATGTCAGCTCAGGTTGTGGTGAGATCCGGCCCCATGTCAGGCTCCGCGCTCAGCGAGGAGTCTGCTTGAGTCTCTGTCTCTCCCTCTGCCCACCCCCACTCACACTCCCTCTCTCTCTCTCAAATAAATAAGCCAACTATTTTTTAAAAATGCACTAGTTCAGATCTCAACTCTTCTTTCTTTTTTTTTTTTTTTAAAGATTTTATTTATTTATTTGACAGAGAAACAGCCAGCGAGAGAGGGAACACAGTCAGGGGGAGTGGGAGAGGAAGAAGCAGGCTCCCAGCAGAGGAGCCTGATGTGGGGCTCGATCCCAGAATGCTGGGATCACGCCCTGAGCCGAAGGCAGATGCCTAACGACTGAGCCACCCAGGCGCCCCTCAACTCTTCTTTCTAATGAGCATGAAATTCTTCATTGATTCGTGCTCACGAATAACCATAATTTTTTTTAACACTATCAGATAAGAATGTCTGTCTCATGTCTAGAGAATAGTGACCCATTGTCTGTTCATGAGAGGTCACCACATCGTTGGACCATAAAACCAAATTCCCAGTGACAGTGCCCACTGATGGGAATAACGAATGAGAGCCTAAACAAACATACAGCGTGTAAAGGTTTGAAAAAAAGAAGAAATCTAGAGAAACTGAAAGCCAGCCAAGTTTAGAGTTCTCTTGTCACTTGGGATTCATTCTGGAAGCAAGAAAAGACGAGCCTGGGCTCACATGGCCCTTGAGATACACATCTCAGGCAACCCAGCGTAATCGACTCTGTCAGGTTAGTCCACTGAAGCATCTCTGTACAGCAACCTACAAAAAGCATAATTTGCAACAAGATAAAACTTTGACTCTTGTGTAAATATAAAACGAACATGTGTCAAAGGTTTGACTCAATTCATTAATTAATGGAGAAACCAGCAATACATTAAGACTCACTCGAAGAACATTGCAAGGGCTGGATATTTAACCAAAGAAATGTTAGGATATGATTTCTGGGTTAGATAGAAAACCATTTCAAGTTCAACAAGGTAATAAACTGTAACATTTGGGGTCGTCGGTTCAATCAGATAGAAATTACTCGTATCTCTGCTGGACAAAAAAGCTCGACGTGAACGTGTTTGGACCTTTAACCAATCGTAAGCAGAGGGTTGAACAAAATACCTTCCCCACCTTCAGGGAGTCTGGAGCCATGCATGACATTCAAAGGACATGCCACTCACCTATTGGCCTTATTTCCAGGTTCTGAATGATTTTTCGTAACACTAAATAAAAACTGTGCTACTTGGGAGATAAAAGCTCATGCCATTATGTCCTTGGAGAACAAAAATAGTAAAATTGATTGCTCCTGACTGATGAAAAGACATCCACTTCCCTTTACCCAAGACCACAAAGCTACTGCAGGTCAGGACCAAGGCTAGAACCCAAGATTTCAGCTCCCGTCATGCTATAGACTTGTATTCTAAAGGTCGATTGGTTCTTTAAGACTGTTTCAAGACAGATCAATAAAATGAGGGAAATAAATACGCAATGTTAACTCACAGGTACCCATTAGAGGAACCTGATTGGCATGGAAAGATTAAAGAGAGTGTACTTCTTTCCAAATGGGAGAAAAGACAAAGTTTGAAGTCCGTAACAGTGAAATGCTCTCTCTCTGTCTCTTGGTCTCTCTCTATCTCTCTCTTTCTCTCTTTCTTGTACGTATGAATGCCTCCTTCCAAAAGAAACCATAGACCCCAACCTGAGTGCCTGGCCTCGCCAGTGACTCAGGAAAGCCACTAGTGAGGGACAGACTTGGGTCCGAAAATGAGACTCACGGATTTGGTTCTCAAGCCCTCCCCCCACCCATCCCCCAGCCTGCGGCGTGGCCAGAGGGGAGGCTCGGCCGCTCTTCTACACTCTCTGTGGTCCCTAAGATCACCCTTGGATTTTCTAGTTGAATGTTCTCTCTCTGCTTTAAAAACAAAACGTAGATTGGCAGGGAGCTGTGATACTATTCATTCAGGTTTCTGTGCTCCCAGCACAGCATCTTTCAAACTGCTGCAACCCACATTACTAACCTTTATGTAGCAAAATCAGATGACTATACCACCTAGTGACTTATTATTATAAGGTGAACGTCCCTCTAACTACCGCCCAGGTCAAGAAATAGAACTCAGTCAGTCACCCCCAGAACCTACTTCTTTCCTCCAAAAGTTACCATGCTGGACCACACTTGAAGTTGCGTGCAGTGGTAAATATCAGTGGGCATGCGAAAGAGTTTAAGTATTGTATTCAAGAACTCCTGTCCTATATAACTTTTTTTTTAAAGATTTTATTTATTTATTCGACAGAGATAGAGACAGCCAGCGAGAGAGGGAACACAAGCAGGGGGAGTGGGAGAGGAAGAAGCAGGCTCCCAGCGGAGGAGCCTGATGTGGGGCTCGATCCCAGATCGCTGGGATCACGCCCTGAGCCAAAGGCAGACGCTTAACCGCTGTGCCACCCAGGCGCCCCTATATAACTTTTGTGTGAATGTGTCTGTGTAGGTATTTGTCCTGGGCCACAATTTCTCACTGAGGGTCACACTCTCAAAAAGGCTGATGGCCATCAGCACAGGTAATGCCTGCTGGATTACCAGAGGGGAAGAGAAAACTCTAGGACTTTGTTCGTGCCCCCCAAGCAGGGGCGGGCCCAGACCCAGAAGCATGTGCTTCACGTTTTATAAAGGCTGCAGAAAACTTCCTTTTTCACCTATCAGAACATTTTAGAAAACACCAAATATTTTTAAAGAAGATAAAATATCTGTCCATTTTATGCAAAAAAAAAAAAAAAGGAATACGGAATATGATAAAGAAAGCAATTAATCCACACTTAAAACTAATTGCCTCACCCAGTGGGTCTTTAAATTATTCATCAGAGCGATTTAAAAATAATTGCAGTTTATGAAGAAGAGCCGTTATGGATTTCGTTTTAAAACTAAAAAGAAAAGGTTTCTTTTTTTTTTTATTTACCAAGTCCTTGCCGCTCTTGAAACCGAACCATTTTTAAGTCCGTTTAATATCCTCACTATCCCCTCCCCAGTCGAATCAACTGTACCATTTATCATACCAACCCCTCCCGAGGTTCCCTGAAATAGATTCCGAGCTCACAGAGAGGACAGCGGCCGTGGTCTAGAAGAATATGACAGGTGTATGCAAACCCGGATGGGAAAGGATTGCTGAACTGGTAAGGCAAAGCAGAACTTCAAAGTGATGGTGTATATTGGAACACAAGGGCGGGACAGGGGAAGCGACCGGCCCGAGGCAGGACCCCGAGTTACACACCTGGGAGCAGACCCGGCCCCGTGACTCCGGGTCTATTATCTATAGGGCCAGGGGCAGCCAAGGAGCGTGAGACTGGGGGCCAGAAGGATCTGGATCTGAATCTGATCTCAGCCACTCTCGACTGATTTGTCCTTGGTGCTACATTGTTCTGCAACCTATCTAAGTCCAAGTCTTTTTTTTGTTTTCTGTTAAAAGAGGAAGTAAAAATACCAGCTTGGAAAGGAGCTAAGCTATTGCAGCTGAAAACACCTTGCATATATCACACACACACACACACACACACACACACACACCCCACGCGTGCAGGTGTGAGCAGCACCTGTATCATCAGAGACACTCAGTGAGGACCTCACTGAGAATGTGCTTGTGACAGTCACCACTGTGCCCCAGGGAAGACTGCTCCCCAAGCTGGATAGTTTGGATTTCTCAGTTGAGGAAAATCTCAGTTCCCGTTCCTAACACATTCACCACCCACCAGCTTTCCTGTTATGTGTAGATCAGTGTTTGTGATTATGCCCAAGCACACACACACACACACACACACACACACACACACACCCCTACTGTTATTAGGATGACACACAGACCCAAAGAAGATGTTGTGGGTTGCCATCTCAGTGATCCCCCTACACACCCTCTAACAGCGTAGAAGCATCTAGAACCCTCCTACCCATTGATCCCCTCTTCTTTCTTGACCTCATTAAAACCAAACAAACACGCTGGGGGTGGGGAAGCAGAATATTGAGAACATGGACTTTTCCGACAGTCACGATAAATACCAATTTGTAATAGTTGAGCTAAGTAACAGATTATTTGGGGAATGGAGAAAAGATGGAATCAGTTAATTAAATTAATGACTAGAGTGACAGGTACCTAGTTGACACCTGAGATTCATGGTTCCGTCCTAGAGCGACAATACCCTGATTTTTATGGTCTTTCTTTCTGCAGCCAGTTGTCCCATGCATAGTCGATTGGCTGCAACAGGACCGACCCTACCCCCAACTCCACAACTGGGCTCTTAGTAGCTGAAGCCAGGGGGTGTATTCCATTCCTCTGGCCACAGCACTTGGTTCTCGGATGGAGCAGAACTCAGTGAGGGCCCAGAAGAAAACAGAGATGTTAGCTGAACCTACTGGGAACCCCATGTTGGGGGCAGAGATGACTTAAAGTAAAATAGAATAAAAATTTTAAATCTTTGAAGGAAGGGGGGTAAAAAGAAGGGGGAATGAATCATGAGAGACTATGGACTCTGGGAAACAAACTGAGGGCTTCAGAGGGGAGGAGGGAAATGGGATAGTCTGGTGATGGGTAGCAAGGAGGGCACATATTGCATGGAACACTGGGTGTTATACACAAGTAATGAATCATGGAATTTTACCTCAAAAACTAGGGATGTACTGTATGGTGACTAACATAACATAATAAAAAATTATTATAAAAAATTAAAAAAATAAACACCATTCCACTTAAAAAAATAAAATAAAAAAATAAAATCTTTGATATTGTTCATCATAGATTTTTGCATTAATTTGCATTTGTTTTCACATAGCATGAAAATATTCTGTATCTTGACTACTGAGTGTTTTGAGTGCCCATTTAAATTTTTCATCCAAGATGAGCGCCTTGATACCCTCAGCCTAGTTGTGGCCCCCGTGGAGATGTGGGGCTCCCGGCTGCCACAGTCATTTTATTTTACTTGATAAGAGACTTGTGAGCTGAGGTGGGGCCACCACGTGGAGCTTTAAGAGGAGGCCATCATTCCATGGGACCAAGAGAAACCAACGCCCAGTTATTTGAGCTGCTGGATCAAGCTTTGCCTAAAGCTAGCCCTACAGCTTGAAATTTTACAAGAACCAGTAAGTTCTCTTTACCCAGTGAGCCAACTTGAGTTGTTTTCTGTGCCTTACCACCAAAATAATGCAAATGGACACAATGGCTAATTACAAAGGACTTAGCTTCTGGAATGTCTTGTAGACAGTGCTTCTAAAATCAGAATAACATGGCCTCCTTTAAACATCCACTTACATAATAGATGCTCGATACCTATTTGAGGAGGGGCGCCTGGGTGGCTGAGTGGCTTAAATGTCTGCCTTTGGCTCAGGTCATGATCCTAGGGTCCTGGGATCGAGCCCTGTGTCGGGCTCCTGGCTCCACGGGGAGCCTGCTTCTCCCCCTCCCTCTGCTTGCCGCTCCCCCTGCTTGTGCTCTCTCTCTTTCTCTGACAATAAAGAAGTAAAATCTTTAAAAAAAATACATCTTTGAGGAATGAATGAACGAATGAATGAATGAATCAAAAAGTTGAAAGGTGGGGCGCCTGGGTGGCACAGCGGTTAAGCGTCTGCCTTCGGCTCAGGGCGTGATCCCGGCGTTATGGGATCGAGCCCCACATCAGGCTCTTCCGCTATGAGCCTGCTTCTTCCTCTCCCACTCCCCCTGCTTGTGTTCCCTCTCTCGCTGGCTGTCTCTCTCTCTGTCAAATAAATAAATAAAATCTTTAAAAAAAAAAAAAAAGAAGCTGAAAGGTGCAATGTTAGCCATTTTGCTATCACTCATTTAATTTTAATTTACCTCCCTCTGTATATAGGGTGCGAAACATAGTCTCTCCTGGGTCAGTGTGGGTTAACAGAGGTTTTCCTATCAAGGGGCACGACTCTCAGAAACTGCACATCAACAACAAATTTGAATACAAATCGGTGGAAAAGCGCACACAGACGGAATCATGGCTACAGAATCTAAAGAAGTTTCGTGACGATTTTGGTCTCTTTACTTTAAGGGTGTGGGAGGGAAGCAAACCAGGTCAAGGTTTTTTTTTTTTTTTTTTTTAAGATTTTATTTATTTATTTGACAGAGAGAGACAGCCAGCGAGAGAGGGAACACAAGCAGGGGGAGTGGGAGAGGAAGAAGCAGGCCCATAGCGGAGGAGCCTGATGTGGGGCTCGATCCCATAACGCCGGGATCACGCCCTGAGCAGAAGGCAGACGCTTAACCGCTGTGCCACCCAGGCGCCCCCAGGTCAAGGTTTTTAAAATGTCTCGTAAACTAAGGCACATAAACAACTGATTATTAATATGATATTTTTGGTGTATTTTCTTCATGCAAGGACTTCGCATCCCCAAAGCCTAAATTGAATGCTAAATTTCTCTCGCTCTAAGACCTAGAGCGATCACTTGATGACTATGTTTGTAAGACAAAATCAATACACTCTTAGGCAATACATTTATCTGACAAAGGTAAATATCACAGTGGAGAGTTCCAGGTTTTTAGCATTCTTAACCAAAGCAATAGATACACAGACCCCTCCCAAAGTAAAGATGGAAATATAATTATTCAGTCTCTCCATGTTAGATTTGCCCAGAAATTGAAATATTGTTAGCAAACACGGATTTAAATTTTGTGCTCCAATGAATTGGTAGATCTCTTAGTTTATTGTTTTGCTTTCTCTGTATTCTACCACAGGGAAATTATGCAAACTCGTACCGTACACAAAAAGAATACTGATAATTATGGAATTTGCCGCTTAGCTTGAAGATCATTTCATGAATCTCTTTCGATCTATTGGCGCGACAGCCCGTGCTGTTGCCGTTTTTAAGACCTGTGGTCCGATGCGTGTGCGAAGTGTGTATGAAATTGTACAATCGCCAAGTTCAGTTCAGCAAATAAAAATCAACTCAGGGGGTTTTGTCCGACGGGCTGGCGGTGTCACAAGCTTCAGTCATCCTGAAGTCCAAGGTTGGAAGCCCACGGTGGAGTTCCAAGCCCATGTGCTGATCAGAAGCCCTTGGACCCACCCCAGACCTACTGGAAGAACATCAGAGCCCAGGGAATCTGTCTTTAAACGTGCCTAGCGGGGGATTCCTCCGCCACAAAGAGAACACATCTGTGTCCATGACCCACAGAGGCCAGAAGGGACAAAAATAATTCAGTCCTCTGTTTTAGCTCCAAGACACTTAACATAACTACTTTCATTTTGTTAGACGTATTTACTTATTTATTTATGTATTTATTTTTACAAAACCTATTGAATCCCTTGGGTGCCTTCATGTCAGGGAGCTACAAGCCCACAGGCTTGGCTTCCATCTAGAAAAGTCTACAGTGCTTAAACCCTGAAAGAACTGTATTGATCACGGAGTCTTAGAGGGCGTCTGTTTCAAAAGTCCCATCTGCCGTCTCTGCCGTCTCTACCGTGGTTCTGCCCGGGGAGGCTCAAATTCTTCTCTCTGTTGTAAATAATGACCCTTCCACTCCCTGAAAGCAGCAAAGTCTCTCCGTTAAACGCCTCTTTTTACTTAATCATCCCAAACATCAAAAGGGAATGGAGTGTAGCAGAAAATATAAAAGAAAAATTTTTCATCCTGTGCTTGTCACCTGGCAGACGATCGAATCCCACTGACCTCAGTTTCTTTATCTGCAAAATGGGATTTAATGGCATGATTATCATCTATTACACCTAACCTCTCGGGATTATGAGAATTAGATGTGCTGCCTCACATAAAATGTACGTACCCAATAAGTGGTCTCTACGATCATCATTGTGACACTATGGTGTTTCCCAGATCTCTGAGCACTAGAGTTTTCTATTACATACAGCCTAATCTACCAATTTCTTGCTGAGAGCGTGAATATTCACCAGCTCTAGCTCACCCCCCAGCAGTGTCAAATAAACAGGTTATTTTATTTAAGATCGGGAAGGTCGTACTCACAAAATGCTTCTCCCTATTCAGGGACACGTGGCCTATTGCAATTATTTCTGGACGCCCCACTTTAAGAAGGACAGTGGCAAACCACAGTGGCACGGAGATGTGTCCAGGGAGGTGTTGGAAACCAGGACCATGTCCTACGGGAAATTGCTTTTAGAAACCCGCGTTCTCAGCTAGGAAAAGAAAAGCCACCGGGAAAGGAGGCCAGTTGTCTACCAACATCTACACAACGGCTCCAGAGAGGTAGAATGAGATCTACGGAGGGGACCTCAAGTAGTGGAATTAGCTGAGAGCTAGAGCTGAGCCAGGAGGTCTCAGCATCTGTCCCGCCTAACAAGAAATGTGCGTTCATGTGGAAACAGTCATAGCACTGCCCTTTCTGAATGCTCAGATGTGCCTAGGGTCCTTGCTGGGAACAGAGAGTCTGCAAATTACAAAGGAACCCCTGTCATTCCCATGAGAAAAGCAACCCCAAAGAGACTGATAAATGAGCAGCAAAGGCCAGCCACCTTGCGGAGGGATTGAAGGGGGCCCAGAGCTCTCAACCCTGACTCTCACGATTATCAGGAAAGCAGGGACAAGGTTCACACACGAAAAGCCTGGCAACTCCACAAACCCGTGGCCCACAGAACTGAGAGCCAGTCCAGAGCAATGCAGGGACTTTCCTTAATGCGGAAAGCAGACCGCTGTTCTATAGGACCGAAATCCCCTAAATACAGAAAGACTAGGTAGGCTACTTTTCATTGAAGTTAATTTTCATGATTATAAAGTATAATGCACTAGATTGAGAACTCTGAAATCTCTTCAGGTTACTCCATAAAAATATTGCAACTTGGTTTTGTGTGATGACGATAACGGCGCTGCATTAAAACACATCTTCTCTGGGAAACTCAGAGTCTACCGGGTTTTCTTCTGCATACTACAAAAATAAAGGAGTTAACCAGTCGATATGACATGGACGAACCCTACCTGCAAACGAATTGCATGCCTTTGTGACGCTCTTATTTTATTCCCCAAACATATTTATGGGTGTCCCCACAGAATTCATATGTTAAAAGCTAACCCCCAGGTGGGTGGTATTTGGATGGGGCCTTTGGGTGGTACTTGGGTCATGAGGGTGGAGCTTAGTGTCCTCATAAAAGAGGCCTCAGAAAGCTTCCTCCCCCTTCCACCATGTGAGGGTGTGACAAGAAGTTTGAGACCAGGAGGAGAGCCCTCACTTGACCATGCCTTGATCTTGGACTGCCAGCCTCCAAAACTCTGAGAAGTAGATTTCTATTATTTATCAGCTGCTGAGTCTGGGGTCTTTTGTTAGAGCAGCCCAGAGAGACTAAGTCAACAGGAGAGCCATTTAAGGAGGAAGACAGAGGGGAGCAAAGGACCTGTACCCCTCGCTCTGGACCACGCAATGAGAGTGACTGAGTTGACACCAAAACTCAAACGTGCTTCTCCTCCTGGTACGTTACAGACTGAAAGAGCCAAAGGCCATGAGGAGCTAACTAACAAACGCTAACTCAAGGCCATGGAATAAACTGGAGCAGGGGTGGGGGGGTACGGGGGTGGGGATGCCCTGTTAAGAGCCAAGGTTAGAAAGAGTGGTGACGACGCCAGAAACGCCATGATGTTCCAGATACTCCGAAGGGCCCTCTCATACCAAGTGGAGCCTTGGCCTTGGCCGAGTTAACTTGAGCTTCCAGATCTTAGTTTCAAAATCTTGTGGGTCACCTGGAAGGCCCACAACACGGTCACAGGTTAGATCTCCACATGGCAAGATGGCACCACCACTTGGCCCAACCCCAAGAAGACGTGATTTACAACATGGAAGACGTCTTCTGAGTTGTGCAATATGGTATCCCCGTGGTGTGGTTGGTGCATCCACAGAGATCTAAGCTCGCGAACGAACCTAACTCACTAGCCAGCATCTGTGTCTTGATGTGGCCTTGAAGTTCTCTCTATTCAACGTCAAATATGCCATAGCACCTGTGATGTGTAAAATATTCTGTGTCTTGGTGGGGAAAGAATAAGACTTTGTGTATAAGCCAATTGCAGATATGACAAATAGGGATGAGGAGAAAGTGAAAAGTCGTGTGGGATAAATTCAAGGGTAAAATGGCGCATTTGGAAGTTGCTTGGAGCCACCAAATACTCTATCAGGAATTGAGAGAAAATTTCTGAAACTCCTCAGCGAGTGTTCCAGCAAGAATTTATTTTAATTGCTTTATAAATTGCTTTAATCCTATATTTAGGGAATCATTAGGGGCCTAAAAGGGTCACTTAAAATTTTCACTTATGCTTAACTAAATTTTATGGAGAAAATTACATGTTTTAATAGTATTCATAGAATTGGGGACTTGCAAAGGTCTCGAGATGTGTCCTTCTAAAATAGCAAAGGTCTGTGACTCAGTATCACTTAATTCCCACAATAGTCATGTGAGGTAAGGATAATTATTCTCTTTTTACAGATGGGGCAACTGACCCTCAGAGAATCTGAATTATCTGCCAAGCAAGCCATTCAAAGGAGGGATCCTGCCTCATCCATCTTTTCATCTCAAAGGGCTGGCATATGGTGGACACTCAGCCTCTTATTTCAAGGGTCCCCAAAGCGTGGCCCCCAGACCAGAAGTAGCAGCTTCACCTGGGGACTTGTGAGAAATGCAAGTTGCCAGGCCCTGCCCCCAGACCTCCTGATTCTGACACATGGAGTACAGGGCCCAGCAACCCATGTTTTAACAAGACTTCCAGAAGATTCTGATGCACACAAAATTGTGTGAGAAGCCTTGTCTCAATGGTGAATGGAGCTGCACATAGCTGAGAAGGGCTGTATCCAGGTACGAAGTTCAAAGAGCTTGGAAAGTAGCATCCCAGCTGTGGACTGGCCTTGGATGGACTCTCTCCCGCCTTGTCCTGTTTCTTAAAGGAGCCACATGTCCTCAGACCCCAGTCGGGCAGGATCTGCCCACAGCTGCGATGCCACACCTCACGTCCCTGCCAGCAATGGGCGAGGAATCCAGGGCCCTTCCAGGACAGGCATAAAATTAGTCAAGTTTCCATTTTTCTCTCTTCCTCCCAAATCCCCCACAGTGAGGGCCAACCGAGGGTAGAAGATTTCCTCTTGCACAAAACCAGATTTATCTGTGTTCTTTGCACAACAATACACTGAAAGCCCGCCTGATTTTTCCACATTTGGTAGCACTTAGAAGGCTTTTCATCAGCGCCAGAATAAAGAGGAGAACTATTTTCCTCATTTCTGTTTACGGCAGCGATACGGCGGAAAGAAAACAGTTTAAATCTATAAATTACAAAGATGCTTTTGACTTAAGACAAGCACCAAAGTTTCAGTCATTTATCTAGAATCACAGCTTGTCTGCGATGAAAAAGGCCCCAGAGATCATCTGGTCGGTGCAAGATGATTTGCAGGGCCTCCCAGATACAGTTACTTCTAAAGAGCTGTATCCGTATTTTTATAGATATCAGGGAAAAAAAATACATAGCCTTCATATCAAACCCATAATTCCGTGGCTATTATTGCTTGCAGTGGAGCTAACATCATTATCAGGTGAAAAACAAAAGTAAGATGATTTCAAAAGAAAAGTCAGGACCTAAGCAATAGTCCGGGTGTCGTGCAGATACGGCAAAAATGGTCAAAGTGAGGCATGGAGTTTGGTGATTCGCTAGTGATGCCTAATTGGGTCCTGGCAAGAAAGAGAATTTACCCCACCCCAGATGGGTCAATGCAGAGCCTTTGATGAAAGAGAGTCTTAGGTTTTTTGGTTTTTGGGGGTTAAACAAATAATCAAGTCAAAAAACGGGCAGAAAACATGAATAGACACTTTTCCAAAGAAGACATACGAATGGCTAACAGACACATGAAAAAATGTTCAACATCACTAGCCATCAGGGAAATTTAAATCAAAACCACATTGAGATACCACCTTACGCCAGTTAGAATGGCAGAAATTGACAAGGCAAGAAACAACAAATGTTGGTGAGGTTGTGGAGAAAGCGGATCCCTCTTACACTGTTGGCGGGAATGCAAGTTGGTACAGCCACTCAAGAAAACAGTGTGGAGGTCCCTCAAAAAGTTAAAAATAGAGCTACCCTATGATCCAGCAATTGCACTACTGGGTACTTAACCCAAAGATACAGATGTAGAGAAAAGAAAGGGCACATGCACCCCAATGTTCATAGCAGCAATGTCCATAATAGCCAAACTATGGAAGGAGCCAAGATGCCCTTCAACATATGAATGGATAAAGACGACATGGCCCATATATACAATGGAATATTACTCAGCCATCAGAAAGGATGAATACCCACCATTTGCATCGACATGGATGGAACTGGAGGGGATTAAGCTAAGTGAAGTAAGTCAAGCTGAGAAAGACAATTATCCTATGGTTTCACTTACATGTGGAGCATAAGGAATAGCAGGGAGGACATTAGGAGAAGGAAGGGGAAACTGAAGGGGGTGAAAGCAGAGGGGGAGACGAACCATGAGAGACTATGGACTCCGGGAAACAAACTGAGGGCTTCAGAGGGGAGGTGGGTGGGGAAAGGGTTACCCCGGTGATGGGTAGTAAGGAGGGCATGGATTACATGGAGCTCTGGGTGTTATACGCAAACAATGAATCATGGAACATTACTAACATAACATAAAAAAATAATGATAAAAAAAAAGAGTCTTAGGAAAATGTGGGCTGGGTTAAGGGGACTAAAGCCGTGGTGAGGCAAGGGACAAGGGAAGGACGTCGGTGTGGTTGCAGAAAAAATGGCGTGTAGAAGAAACAGCTTGGCAAGAGCCAAGACAGACCCATGGAGAGAAGAAGCCGCGAGAATAGAACCAAACTTTCCTCCCACTCCAGTCTCCCAACTCTACTTCCCATTGGCCAAACCAACCAGAAGCCGAAGGGCAAAATCTCAGTGGTAGAGGCCAGCCTCCAAGGCACAGGTGGCCCAGAGGATGAGTCCCACGGCAGTAAAGGCAAAAGCTTGCAACAGGGAGACGTGCCACCTGCCCTCTTTACACATGCAGAGCTCAGATTCAGGCCCAGAGGGTAGAGTTGGGGGGCTCTAGGGAGATTCACTGGGCTGGTCAGAAATACTACCAGAGATATCTGTAGATCTCAGCAAAGTGACTTCAGCCCTTTGCACCTCAGTTTCTTTATCTGAAAAGTGGGAAGATGATTTCTACCTTGCGGGTTTGTTGTGAAGACGATAGATTACCCGTAACATTGCTGCTACACAGAAGACACTTGATAAAACATAGCAACTATCATGCTGAGTGAAAGAAGCCAGACGCGAAAGGTCACACATTGTCTGATTCTATTTATATGAAATATCCAGAATAAATAGCCGTATAAAAGTAGCTATTACTATGGGTTGAATTGTGTCCCCACCCCACTCATTTGCATTCACCCTTTATTAGTGGTTAATTTTGTATGGTTATAATGAATAATGGTTATGTGACTTTTACCTCAAAAAGTGGGAGGAAAGTAACAACTAATTATTATGATCTTTATTATGAAAATCCAGTCAGTGGTTCATTATCTCAGGACCAGCATAGCATAAAAACACCTGTTAAAAATGAATTTTTCCTGGGCCCGGCAAACCACTCCTTTGATTGTCCTAGAGACTGCCCACTTACCCCAAGTACCTTCAAAAGTACCTGGAGATATAGAAGAAGGCTTCATGGGGTCATGAAGAAGGTAATTAAAATGCTTATTGAGTATACTAACTGTTACCCTGAAGGGAGAACTGTATACAATGTAGCATGTTCTAGAAAGCATATGCCTGACTGGTGAACTGTGCAGTGAATTTAACGTCTGTTAACTCATAACTAAAGACATCTTGATAACCCTTTAGTTAGCTGGGGGTTTCCTGCTCTGCTCTATGCTGGCCCCATCTCCGTCCTGTACTGGCCAAGTTCTGCTGAGCCCGCCCTCTCCTTGGGGTCTCATAATACTCCTGGGCCTTGTTGCTCTGTGCTGGGACCACGGCTCATGTCTTCATCACTGTTTGCAGGCAGACTTGGGTCACTGAAAATGCTCAGAGCATTCCCTCCAGCATGCTTTGCCCAGTGGGAGCTCCCCGTTCTGTTTTGTGAACACCAGAGATGGCGTCTTGTCGGCCCTGGGCTCCCCATTCTAAACCCGTAGCTCTGTCCTAAGTCAGCATGGTTTCTGCCAGCTCCATCGTCCCTCCTGCAAAATCACATAGTTCTGTCATCCCTACCTTCGGATCACCAAACCCATCCCTGACGGCAGAGTTTCTAGCGGTTTGTGTCCATGACCCTCTACTCGACATAGCAGGTGGCAGTATGAACCCCAAAAGTGCAATCTCAGCAGGAGAGCAGCAGACTGCTTCAAACACCGGGTGAAGGGGGAATTCAAGACCAAGGGAGGCTCTTATTCGGGGCTGGACACCAGCACATGGAGAGGAAAGTTCCCTCATGCTCTCCCAGCCAGGATGGAATCCACACTGGGACCAGGTAGACCTTGGTTATCAGCCAAGGTTAGGGCTAAGGTGAGAGGGAAGAGGGGCAAGGTGCCATTATCCAACCCCCCCCAAAGCCCCACATGGCGGCCCCAACCCTCAGAAAATATTCTGGAGGTCCCAAACACCTTTCTTCCCAGAGTCTCTTCTCTCCCCAGTTTGCTCTTAGCTCATCTTCTTCATTCTGCTTTTTACTTTTGTTTGTGACCTGTTGCTGTTTAACCAACTGCCAAAATTGAGGGGCTGAGAACATCAATCATTTTCTGTTCACAGGTCTGCAATTTGGGCTGAGCTCGGCTGGAAAGCTTCTGTGCTGGCCTCGCTGGGGGTCTCTCAAGCATCCCTGGTCGTGGTCACACAGGAGCTCACCTAAAGCTGAATGGCCTCACATATACGCCTAGGGCTCCTGGGGTCCGTTGGCCAGGGAGATTCAGTTCATTTCCATGTGGCTTCTCCAACGGGAAAGCATAAGTTTCTTACACGATAGCAGCCACATTCTACAAGAGTGAGCCTCATATTTGCAGAAGTCCCATCAGCCAAGGAAGTCACGTGGCCAAGCCCATAGTCAGTGTGGGAGGGCAACACACAGACATAGGTACCAGGAGTCGTGATTCACGGGAGACCACTGATATTACAATTTATTTCACCATTTCAGAGATTGAATTAAGTCAGAGGAAAATATCAGGGGAGAGAAAATGAAAATTGAAGTCATCAGACATGTTTCAGGACCTACTCTGTGCCAGAGATTATACTAATTGCTAGAGAAGCCGACCTAAATAAGACAGGGATCCTTCCCTTAAGAAATTCACAGTCTAGGGGCACCTGGGTGGCTCAGTCAGTTAAGCATCTGACTCTTGATTTTGGCTCAGGTCATGATCTCAGAGTCATGAGACCAAGCTTGCTTAAGAGTCTCTCTCTCTCTCTCTCCTTCTGCCCCTTCCTCTGCCCTCTCTATCTTTCTCTCTCTAAAAAAAAAATGAAAATAAATAAAAATTAAAAATAAAAGAAATTCACAGTCTGGTGGGCACGTATAAGAAAATAAATCACAATACAGTATGATAACAACTAACAACAGGTATAAATGGAACTAAAGAGGAAGTGATTGACCCTGTTGGGGTCGTCCCCATGCTTCAAGCCCTTCAAGGCTTAGAATAAAACCCAAAGTCTTTATATCAACCTAAGAGACCTAACATGAGCTGCTCCTGCTTGGTTCCCCAACCTCTTCTCCTGCCTGTCTCCCCACGATCACCCCCCAGGATCACCCCCCAGGATTCAGCCACGCTGGCCTTCTCGCGTGTCTTCAAAAGCCCAAAGTTCGTTCCAGGCTAGGACCATAACTGAGGCTTTCTTTCTTCCCTACATGCAACCCCCTGCCCTCAAACACCCAACTCCAGTATATTAAGCAGGATCCATTCATGGAAAACCACACACATCTAGCACTTCAACGGGGGGACGTCCGTTAGTTTTACAAAGGCGTTAGAAGAGCTGGAAGCACAGATGGGGAAAGTGAGGCAATCCAGAGGTTCGCAAACTGCAGAAAGGCGCTACCGTACCCAGAGATGGAGAGACCAAGGAAGGAGGCGGTGTTAATGTTGTCAGGAGCTGCAGCTCCCAGCAGGAGCTGGAAGTGTAGAGGAAGGTCCTGCATACAGATGCTGGGACCGTGGAGAGACACAGTCACTACAGAATTACCGCCCCTCAAAGTTGAGAGAGAAGGGCGGGCACATATTGATTGTCTCTTTTCCCACCCTCCAAACCCCTGCCAGTGCCTCTCCCATTTGGAAAGGGAGCCTGGGAACTGTAGTTTATAGAGGTCCGTCCCTTGCCGTGCAGAGCAGAGCTGGGGAAGGGCAGGCAATCAATTTGGGAGCGAATGAGCAAACACCCTTCATGTTGCTGACTCCTGTTTGCCCTTTAAAAAAAAAAAAAAGATTTATTTATTTTAGAGAGAGATATTGCAAGGGGAGGGGCAGAGGGAGAAAGAGAGAAGCTCAAGCAGACCCCCTGCTGAGTGGGGAGCCCAATACGGGGCTCGATCCCATGACTGTGAGATCACCACTGAGCTGCCATCAAGAGTTGGCTACTCAACCAATGGAGACACCTAGGGGTCCCCGCACTCCACTTTAAGTCACCTCCAAAGGAAGCCTTCCTTGGGGCTGAGTTAGTCCCCCCCACTGCCCCCATCCTCTATCACAAAACCCGCTTGCTCATTCCCTGCCTACCAGTTGACAGTTGGGGATTTCGTCACTGAAACAACAGGGCAATAGCACTACACACCTATTCGAATGGCCCAAATCTGCAAAACGGCCAACACCAAATACCGGTGGGGATGTGGAGCCCCGGAGCTCTCACCCCCAGCTGGCGGGAATGCAAAATGGTACAACCACTCCAGAGAACAGTTTGGCGGTTTCTTATAAAATTAAACATCCTCTTACCCTATGATCCAGCATCGCACGCCCAATCAGCCAAATTCTGATCTCCTCTTGGTTTATTTGCGCAAAGGCTGTGTGCAGTCAGAACCAGCTTACAGCTCGTGCTCCCACACATACAAGAACAATGAAGGGGGCGCCCCCTGGCCTCCACCTCCACTCCCAAGCAAAATTTAAAAGAAAGATGATGACTCCAGCTCTAGACCTTTGCCATTTGATGTTTGAAGTCCGTCTCCTACCTGGTTCTTGTGCGTGAAATGTAGGCACTTCATGAGGGAGGTGTCCTCAGGTGTCCTCCAAGGTCAGTCTTGGCAGAATGTCCTGACGATGATTTGAACAGCTGGAATGAGTGAGAGTTCTCTCTCTCTCTCTCTTTTTTTTAATATTTGAAAAATGTGCGCATGATCTGAAAAAAAAAAATAACAAAATGCTAACTTCAGATGAACAAGCAAAATGTATTCCTTAAAAAGTTAAACCTAGAGATAGCCCTATGTCTCAGCCATTCCACTCCTGGGTCTACGCCCAAGAGATTGAGAACTTACATTCGCACAAGAATTTATACATGCGTATTCATAGCAGCAATGATTCACAATAGCCAAAAGATGGAAGCAGCCTGAATGTCCATCAGATGAGGAATGGAAAGCAAATTGTTTTTCTCAGAGTCCATAGTCTCTCATGCTTCATTCCCCCTTCTGAGAAACAAACTGAGGGCTTCAGAGGGGAGGGGGTGAGGGAATGGGATAGACTGGTGATGGGTAATAAGGAGGGCACATATTCCATGGTGCACTGGGTGTTATACGCAAGTAATGAATCATCGAACTTTACATCGGAAACCGGGGATGTACTGTATGGTGACTAACATAATATAATAAAAAAACATTTAAAAAAAAGAAGTAAATAATCATATCATCAACAACAACAAAAAAGGAAAACAAATTGTGGTATATCCATACAATGGACTATTATTTGGCTCTAAAAAAGAAAGAAAATGTACTGAGTACATACTACAGTGTGGACGACCCTTGAAAACACCACACTAAGTAAAAGAAGCCAGACCCGACAGGCATATGGCATAGGAGATGTCCAGAGGAGACAAAGCCATGAAGCAGAAAATAGAGTAGTGGTTGCAGGGGCTGGGGGAGTGTGGATAGAGAGAGATGGCTACTGGGTTTGAGTTTTTTGGGGGGGTGATGAAAATGTTGTAGAATTAGATAGTGGTGATGGTTGCACAACTTTGTGACTATATGCCCCCCCCAAAAAAACTGATCATATACTATGAAATGGTGAATTTTATGATATGTGAATTGTATTTTGATTTATTTTATTTTATTATTAATTTAAATTCAATTCGCCAACATACAGTACCTAGTTTCAGATGCAGCGTTCAATAATATATCAGTTGCATATAACACCCAGTGCTCATCCCATCACATGGCCCCTTTAATGCCCATCCCCCAATTAAGAAACTAGCAAGAAGTATATCACATCTCTGCATTAATACGCTGAGTCCATTTTCATAATCATAACATCTTTGAAATGGTATCAAGGTAAGAACGTGGCACGTGGGGACCTAGAAGATCATAATTATAGTTGGTGTTTCAAGGCAGGGAGCCTCAAGAGCTTATCATTTCTTTTTTTCTTCTTTGGAGAGAGAGAGAGCATGAGCTGAGTGGTGGGGGGGGAGAGGGAGAGAGAGAGAGAGAGAGAGAATCTTAAGCAGGCTCCACGCCCAGCTCAGAGCCTGACACAGGGCTTGATCTCATGACCTGAGCCGAAATCAAGGGCTGGACGCTCAACCCACTCAGCCCCCCAGGCACCCCAGGAGCTTATCATTTCTTATTTACATCTTATCACTTCTGGCAACAATCATTAGCATGTTTAGAGAGCTGACTATGCGCCCAGGGCTGTTCCAAAAACCTCATGTATTTAAATGCACTGAATTCTCACAACAACCCAGTAAATTAGTTCTAGTATTATTATCTTTATTTTATAGATGAGGAAACTAGAGCCCAGGAGAGTTACGTGTCCCAAATCACAGAACCAGGACGTATCAGAGAGGCAGTGAGCCAAGGAAGTCTGGTTCCAGAAACTCTGTTCTTGTATCTGCCACACTGGTCTGTCTTTCAATGTCACAAATGCCGTTAATATCGCTCAATGTCTTCAAATTCAGTGTTGAAATAGGATCTTCGGCTAAATTCAGATTCAATAAGTATTTATCCCCCACCTCACTGATTTTCATGTTTTTCGCAAATACTGCCTAAGAGAAGGAGTGTGTTCATTGTTTGAATAAAAGCGAGAGTACACATTTTATCCCATGCTTTATAGTTTTCAAAACATCTCCACAAGTAATATTGGATCTTTGCAAAATTCCTCAAAGTAGAAAAAAACAGAAATGATTATTCCTGTATTTCAGATGATAACATGGGGGCTCCCAACAGTTGAGATGGAATTTGAACTAAGGTCTCCCGGCTTTTCACCTTCTATATAAATATAACCTGCTGTCCACCAACTGAATTGTTTAGGGATGATATCGTCGCAATAATTTGGCCAATTTGGCAAATGCTGTTTTGTTATCCCTGTTATAAAAGGCAGCATGCCACTCCCCTGGATCCAGCTAGAACCTTTCTTTTCTTTCTCTTTCTCTTTCTCTTTCTCTTTCTCTTTCTCCCTTTTTCTCTTTTTCTTTCTTTCTTTCTTTCTTTCTTTCTTTCTTTCTTTCTTTCTTTCTTTCTTCCTTTCCTTCCTTCCCTCCTTTCTTTCTTTCCCTTTCTTTTTTCTTCCTTCTTTCCCTCCTTTTCTTTCTTTTCTTTTCTTTTTTTCTTTTCTTTTCTTTCTCTTTCTTTCAACAACTTTCCAACAAAAGCATGTTCCAACAGGAGTGTTCCTAAACTAACTATCATTATTTCTAACATTGAACCAAAATATTCCAATGACTGGGGGTTTTTATTTATTTATTTATTTTTATTTTTCTTAAGATTTTATTTATTTATTTGACAGAGAGACAGCCAGCGAGAGAGGGAACACAAGCAGGGGGAGTGGGAGAGGAAGAAGCAGGCTCATAGTGGAGGAGCCTGATGCGGGGCTCGATCCCATAACACCGGGATCATGCCCTGAGCCAAAGGCAGACGCCCAACCGCTGTGCCACCCAGGCGCCCCACCAATGACTGGTTTTATACAACAACACATCTACAGTGAAGGTAGGGAAATGATCCCTGATTCTCCCTGGGATCAATGTTCTTCATCTAACTGGAGGTTGCGATGGCCTCAGGGCAAATATCTGGACTGTGTCCCTGTCCCCAGAAACAGCACAGTGAAGGCAGGGGAGCCTCTCGCTGCCTCATTCAGAATCACAGGAAGGAAGGAAGGAAGATTTCAGACCTCTCGCAGGCATCCCATCCCGAAGATCATATTTCCCTTTGTGTTTTCACAGCCAGGAAATCCGTCCTCAAATCCAAGTAAATCCTTCTTTCTCTTCTCTAAGCCCTCATCTTGTTCTGTTTTCCAGGAGGAGAGTGAGCAGCTGGGTTCCTGAGAAAAAGCAACTCCTGAAATATGCCCACCCCAGCAGGCTCTGGGATTCCAAATATTTCGGCGCCAGACATCGGAGTGTTAATGACCTTCCCGTGGCTCCCACATGGATGCAGGTGGGTGCAAAGCCAAGCTAGCTCAGTGTTACAGGAAGAGAAAGCAGAAAACAGGCCACGGGCTCCCCAGAGGGTGCTAACATCTCCCCAGATTCTCACACGTTGCTCGTTACCATTCCTTACCCGGCCCCAGTGCTCTGCCCTCAGCCCCCACCCTGACAACCCTCCCCCAGACACCCGGGAACGGGGTGGGGGGGGGGGACAAAGGCACACTCACAAACGCAAACAGAAAATTCTGGATTCGCCCACCCACCCACTTTCCCAGCTCTCCCGCCCCATCCTACCCACCCAGCTCTAGGTCTTTCCTCTTGGCTGTCGGACCCTTCCCTCCTCCCTTAGTCCAAAACTAAAGCTTCCTTTCTACAACCACGTGTCTCGTCACCTCCTTTGTCCGGAGCTGGGGTTTCTTGGGACAATTTTGCACAATCAACACTTACTCCCGTAGCCCGTGGAATTCTTCCACGGTGGACGGTGCCTGGGAGAAGCAGAGTCTACAAGACTCATCACTGACAAAAAGACCTGGCAACTAGTAAAGGCAGAGCAGACATTCCGTATGTGTTTGGTACCCCCTGACCAAGGATGCAGAAGACAACCTTAAGAGCTGGACACTGGTCTTTTCACAAAAATCCGCCACCGATAGGAGGGCATTTGGCCGGGACGAGATCACGAATATGGTCATAATAATACAAATATATTGTAAAAGATCTATGATCAAATTATATAATACATATAATAACCTAATAAATACAGATCATACATGTAAAAAACTGGATTATCAAAAACCAGTCCAACTAACTAGAGATAGTTCTGGACCCCAGTCCCTGTTACTCCTGGGGAGCCACGGTCACTGGAGGACTTAAATCCACATTACCCTGGTCGCCATGCTTCTCTCACGGACCTTAAACATCTTCCCTCTGCTCCTTCTTCTGCAAATGGATTGCTGTGGGGAGCACTCCGGTCCCAGGGTCCAAACCTTCATCACCCAGTTCCCCCACACACAGGACAAAAAGACTTGTAATAAGGGCTTTTGACCATTCACAGAATAGAGGGGCCATAACCTTATAATCCCATACACAATGCCCTCCGTCCAGGGGAAACTCCCCAGAGAGCCCCCAAACCTTTCTATATCATCAACTTGGGCAATTACTCACTGCTTTGCAATTACATTCACTCAGGAAAATGGGATCATTACTGCGAAGAGCAGCTAACCAGCAAAGGGTGAAAGCGAGCTTTCAGCCAGACGGCGGGCAATTCCCATCGATGTCAACAGAAAATTGCCCGTGAGTACCTGCGAGGCAAGACTCATCCCTGGGATGGGCTCTGCAGTTTTACAAGGGAAGTGGTCAAAAAACACAACAACTAAACACAGCTGTAGAAAGCCATCATTTCCAGGCAAACATAGATTTTGCAGGTCAGGTTGACCAATCCCATACAGGTCATGATGGCTTATTCTTCCATGCGTCCGATTTTCAGGGGAATGGGGGACAGAGCATCTTTTGCAAAAGCTTCATTGTTAAATGTCTTTTTTGCACGCTGAGATTCTGCTCAGAACAAAGAGACACTCAAGAATAGTATCTGTTTCAAGTTAGCGAGTCTACATCCCCAATATGCTGACAATCCTGTGCAAGGAATGCACAAGGTCTAAAAGACAAAACCTACCATACCGAGGTCTGTGTTAGAGGCTCCTGATAAGGTGGAGAAGTAACTCATTGAAAGCAATAAACACAGAGCACGCCTTCTCTGAAGTGTTGGCACTGTCTCAACCTGGTGTCAGGTCACTGGCCAGCACCAAACAGTCCCAATGCCTAAGCTCGCCTGGGCCGGAGCCCCTCTGGAATATTGCTGAGAGCATGCAAAACCCCAAACAAGTCAAAGTCATCATTCCTGGGTCAAGGCAACCCCGGACTTTCATTCATTTGCATGAAATAAAACCCTTACCCTCAGGGCTGGTTTTATAAAGGCTGGTGGGCATGGATTATAAATTCACAGAGGAAAGACACTGACTCTTGCAGTTAGTTCTCCTGTGGGCTCTTGGTATGTGATGGCTCCATCAATTTCAGAAGGAGGAGGGGAGCCAATCAGAAACAAGCAGAAATTAACATAGAGCTTGTTGTCAAGGGGCAAGAGGACTTGGGAGAATCATTCACCGGGTTCATGGTAGCATTGTTTGCTGGGAGAAGAGTGAGCAAAGCCGGGGCGGTGGGGAGTGTGTGTGTGTGTGTGTGTGTGTGTGTGTGTGTGTGTGTGTGTGTGAGAGAGAGAGAGAGACAGTAAGCAGGATAATCTCACAATAACAAAAATAATAGCTAACACTTACTGAACACTCCCTGCGTGCCAGGCACCGAGCTAAGTTCTCTACGCACATTAACGTACTGCACCCCCTCAAACACCCCCTGGGGATTTCTGCCCCCCCCCCCCCGCTTCCCTGGGTGGTAGGTACCACTGTTACTCCCATTTTACAGATAAGGAAAGCAATGTTAAATTATGTAGAGAAGCAGGTATAAAGTGAGAGATCAGCCAGGAAGGGATGGGATTGGGCAGCAGGAGTAAGGAATGGTCGCTGAGTGGGGGCGTCAGGCCAAAGTTTGCAGGGGAGGGCATAAGCCCCCAAGGTCAATGAAGGCAGAGGGGAGGAGACAGGTAGCACAGCGCCCAGCAGGAAGGCAGGGGCCAGGAGCTGAACCGCTGGCAGAGGAGTCAACCAGCCTGGTGGTCCGGTTAGCAAGCTCTAATCACAGGCGCAGAAAAAAACATTTATTGAGCAATGACCCGTCCATAGTTACTGCCACGTAGAATTCTTAGAACACCCCTGATGTACAAGAACCGGGACCAAGGCTCAGAAAGTGCCTTGCCTCTGCTCACAGGGCTGGGAATGGGGAGAATCGTTCCCTCGGGGCACATTCAAGTTCAGTCTGTCTACTAAGGGAACGCTGCGGCCTCCCGGAGCGCGGCTACCTAACCACTGCCTGGCTTGTATGTCTAGAAACGTTCATGTGTAGGCCGTTTGGGGTATAAACCACCGTCCCAGAGCCTGAGCGCAGCCCACTGGATAATGAGGGAAGACCACGTCTACACCAGGAAAGACTATTCCAGTAGGTGACCTGTGCCAGCAGGGGTGAGGACATCCAGGATTAAAGGACAGGACAGGGGCCAAACCATGAAATGGAAAGCAGTGAGTAGGAGGCCTGCCAGAAGGTGCCCAAGTCATGGAAGCAGACAGGCTGTAAATCAGGGGATTGGAAGGAAACAAAGGGCGAGGCTTCAGGAGGCCTGTGGCATCCACGAAGGGCCTCAGCTGAGCTACCACTGGGGCTGTGCCTGGACCACGTGCCGGCACGAAACGGCACTAGGAAGGTTCCAGAAACACTCTACCTGGGTGCTCCAGACGATGGGATGGTAGACAACCGATTGGAGCCTCTTTTGAATTCCTTCCCCTTGGGACGACCAAGACCCAACCACACATCTCCAACACTCGCTATCACGACCACTGCCAGGTGAGGTCAACCCCAGGGCCTTATTTAGTCCCATGCTCCTTTTTAATGCACTCCCAGACCCTTTCCTGGGGGTCAGACACTTTGAGGCAGGTCCAAAGACCTAGATCATCACGTTATTAGAAACATCCTCCCAGCGACGTGTCCCCAGACCCTCACCAGTGACGCGGGCCGCTGCCCCTTGTTAAACTGCCAGGGTTCATGAATGACTCACTTTCGAACTTCTTTGCCAACTGAAGAAGAACCTTCATCCAGGCTGCTTTGGACTTCCCTGCTTCTACTTTCTCTTTCCAGTAAACAAGAGAAGCAAAGTTCTAAGGACGTTTTTGTGCCACTGCGAATAGGAAAAAGCCTTTGGTTAATTTTTCTGCAGATAAGGATGTAACATTGCTCTCAAATAAAGGAGCAGAGAGGGTTTCCAGCGGCAGCAGCCGGAAAGGTGATAAGTAAATGGCAAAGCTCTGTGTCAACAGCGACACTTCGGAGCCCGCAACTTCTTCACCGGGCGCCTTTGAAGCCGGCTCTCCTGCAAGCATTTGTTTCTTTGCAAGAACAGAATGTTTGAGAACCAAAATTAAACAAAGATTTTGACCGTATGGTTAAACATAGTCTGTGATAATAGACGAGGGGAGCTGGGCTTAAAATAAGGAGCAGGCGGCTTGCCGATGCCATGAGAGTGCTGGGGGAATTTGAAATCTCCGGTCAGGAAAACAGCTTCCAGCTTTGGACGGTGGACACGGGCAGTAAGTTCATGACCAAGTTTCTAATCACCCGCCCCTTCTTTAAATGCATTCGCCACTCCCACCATCCTTCACCTCATTTAATCACGTGTTTGGGGTTTCAAAAGGCCCTTCAGAATCTGGCGGGGCTCAGGGTCTTCACTCTGAATAGAAACTTCTAATTCCGCCAGAGACTTGTCTCGCCGCCTCTGGCCCTGCCTTCCTGTCGTCTTGTTTCAACCCAGCAGCCAGAATGATCCTTCGGAAGTGGGACAGCTCGAGGCACTCTGTGCTCTAAATCCTCCAAAGCGTCCCTTTGTGTCAAAGCAAAATGCGAAGTCCCAACTAAGACTTCCAGGATCACCAGTTCACGCGCACCTCCTTACCTCTGATGCTCTGTGTCTCTCTCTCTTCTCTCTCTCTCCTCCTCCTCCCTCTCCTCCTCCCCTTCCTCCTCCTCTCCTTCTTCTCTCTGTCTCCGTCCCTCTCCTACACCTGCTCTGAGCATATCCCTCAAACAAACTCACCGCACACCCTGCGTTTACTACGTCCTCCCTAGAGAATTACTCATCTCTACCCCCAGTTTCAGCATCATCGATTCCTGCACCGCATTTAGATCTGGACACAAACATCCCCTTAGCAGTGACTCCTTCTCTAGCTTCTGCAACAGCCCTACTTACACCAGCATACTTTTCCTCCTCTCCACCCCCCACCCCCCAGCTCCACCCCTACCCCCCTTGCAGATAAGCGTGTCATTCCCGATCTCTTTCACCTTGCTTTCCTCCCTGTCACTTACCTAACACTGCCTTCTTCTATTGTTTGTTTATCGCCTGTATCCCCCTGCCCCAGGGCAAGGCTTTGTCTATATGGGTTTCTTTGTCTATTTATTTCACTGCTAAATCCATAGCACCTGAGATCAGTGCCTAGATAATGGTTGGCGTTACTGAACTTTTGCTGAATCATTAATACACATGCCTGCCACATAAAAGTTGCTTGAAAAATTCAAGTTCTGGCTTACTTGTTCAAACTTGGGTTGATCCAAGGCCTGGGAGTTGACCGACTGGCTCAGGAGACAGGGTATATGATTCTAGTCAACCATCAGCCGTTAGCTCACTGCATAAATTTCAGAGCCCACTCTTGCTGTTGCTATAAGCACTGGCTGCTTTTTATTTTGTGTATTTACCCAACAACCCTCCTCAGATGGTGAGTTCCCTGGTGGCAGTTCTATTTTTTCATACATAACATGCATTGGGTAAATGGTTACTATGCATCAGGTCTTAGGCCAGACATTAATGATATAGAAATAAGATATAATAGTGATTTAAGGCTGCTGCACATCTTTGGGTAGTCTGGGTCACGCCCATAAAGTTGTGCAGTGTACAACATGCACAACGGTACATAACAGTCCTGTAATAATGATCAACCAATGACCAATTCCAATTGATCATACTTTCCAATGCCTCTCATATCCTTTTGCAGCACTGCTGGTGACCTAATTTACATCTAATTAAATAATGCCCCTGGATTATTGTTTCATACTTGTGTGACAGCCATGAAAATGTGCCTCGTAAGGACTGTAATTGACCGAGGACCTTGTTGCTTGAATGCTCCGAAATCCATTGCCTAATCTGTGCTCCCCACCAATGACTATGTGTAGCAGTCCCACCAGGAAACTCTTTGTCTAAGGAGACGTGATGGGTAAATACTCAGACCTATTCCTGGGAGATTATACACTCCTCCAATGGCCGACTGTGGCTCGAGGACTTCCTGGTAGTTTTCCAAACCATCCTAAGACTATACAGCAATCTAGGACCCTGTCATTCCACCTTCCTTCCCTCCCTCTTTTGCTCATGGTCTGATGGCTCCCACAGGCTTCTCGAGCTGCCTCGCCAGAAACTCACAGGTGTTTCTACTATAAAATGCTTGCACGTGTAATCCTGTCTCCACTTCTGCTTCCTGGAGGACCTGGACCAACACACCTTTCTTGACTTCCCAGCTCTAGTTTCAATTCCCTATATGTCCCCCAAAGAGAGCGAGCCTCCCAACAAGAAAATTCGATCACGTTCCTCCCTTACTCCAAATTTGTTGCTGGCTATTCATCACTCAACAGGAGAAAAGCCAACCTGGCGAGTGTGACATATGAGCTTACGAGACCCTTCATGCGCGAGGCTTTGCGGACTTTTCCAGCCCCTCCCAACCTTCGCTGCTTTGCAATTTATGCTTCAGCAGATCCGAAACACTATAGTTCCCCAAAGGGCCATGCTTCTCTGGGCTGCACATTTTCCCTCTGCCTGAAAAGCCACCCTATCCCAACCTTCCATGACCCCCCCCCCACACACACACCTTTCTGTGTTCATCACTCGGCTCCAGTGGTACTCGAAGCTTCCTTTCTAGAGCCCCTCCCAGCACAGCATTTATGGGCTTCCTCCCCACTTCTCAGGGGAGCTCCTCAGAGGTGGCAATGAGCAGGGGACCCAATGGGCTCTCGGCTCAGCCCCCCTTTTCCAAGGGCTGCTTTATGATCCCAACCCACAGATGACTTCCCCGGGGCCAAGGACACCTTATCGAATATGACCTGGCTCCCCTCACCAGAGCTCAGGGAACCAGATGTGGGTATGTAGTCTTGGAGCCTGTTAGTTTCCTTCCCAGGAATTTGACTTTTAAACCAAGAGAGAGTCAGACTCTCTTAGGGGGCCTCCCACCATTTGTGAGAACCAGGGAAGGACAAAGCCAGCATATGGAAAGAAGCAGAGACAGAAGGTCGTTCTAATGTCTTCTTTCTGCCACCTTCCCCCTTGCTATGGTCACACACCCTGACCTGCTTCTAAGAAACTTCTCTCTGCCGCGAAGCTAGTTTGCAAAAGACAAGTCATCTTTTTCACCTGCCCATCCAAAGTGCCTGGCATACAGTAGGCACTCAATAAAATTTTGGAATGGAGCGAACAGACACATGAATGAACCAGTGCGTGAGTGGAAAGTTCGTGGCAGAGGGCAACGCTGCCTGTCCCTGATAGAGCAAGACAATCCGAGAGAAGTATGAAGACAGCTCTCGGTAGCCAGGCATCACCCTGGTATTAAGAGACCCAGAGAGAAATTCAGGGTACATGTCGTATGGATAGCATGCCACGCAGGTGCAGGAGGACTTGAGAGGGAATTCATAACTTCCAGCCCCACTGGGATATCTTGGAGTCAGTCGTGCTGCCAGCCGGCAGAGCAGGCGTTTCCCCTGCTGTCCCAACTCATCAAGCCCTGGCCGTCCGTGCAGGGCTTTGCAAAGTAGCCGGTCTTGAATGTCTAGTGATGTCTCACACTTGTCCCAGGGCCTTTACCTTTAAATTCAGTGACATGGTCCTTTTGGGGACAAGTGTCTTCATAGGCAGAGTGGATCTGTCCCTGAAGTTGGAGTACTCATCCTAGCCCCCAGCACTGGGCGGCGTGGTCCCTCCCGCTGCATCAGCTCTTGCAAGCGTGCCTTGTGGGGACAGCATCTGTCCCCCTCCCCACTGCCTTGTGCACACTACATCCGGTCCTACCCGCCAAGTCCTCGGCCGAGCCTGGCTCTCAGTAAGTGCTCAATAAAGACGACTAAGCAGTTCCCCGTCAGCCTCAGCTCCCTGTCAGGAGCCCAAATTCAACAGAACCGGAGGCTTTCTGAGGTTTTTCCAATTGTGACTGTCTGTGAGTTTTATCCGTCTCAGCACAGTTTGGGGGCATAGCTTTGGGGCATTCTCGGTGTGGCCCAATCAAGCCCATGCCCAAATCAAAACCTGCCAAGGAAACAAGCCTCCCACGAGGACTAAAGGAGCAGCAGTGGGGACAGTGACAGGGATGGCCACGTTCTTCTGCGGAGCTAATGGTCGTTAGCCGGTCTCCCAGGGTCCCCCGAGGACCTCCAACGCTAATTAGGAAAGATGCGGCAAGGGGCGTCCCGGTCCCCAGGGCTCTCTCTTCATAATTTCTCATGACTCCTACTTCTCTATCCCATTAGCGCAGGCTGCTCTCCTTACCCCTGATGGACGCGAACGAAGGGAGACAAAGGCGGCAAGAGGAGCCAGGAAGCCTGGTCCCCAGGCAACGCCTCGAGTGCCATCTGCAAATTGTGAGCGCTTATCACGGGAATCTCCCCGCAGAATCTGGACGCTCCCTCGGAGTCCTGAACTTGACCCACCTTCACCCCTGGTGTGTGTGAAGGGCCTCTGTCTGTCCTGGCATGTGTAACTAGACACCCGATTATAAACAGGCAATTAGTGAAACAATGAGTGCTTTCATAGACACAGGAGATTGTGTTGAAAGCACCTGTCTCCGCTAAAGAAGGTCACACAGGAGGAAATTTCTTCTTCTTTGGGTGGGGGGGAGAGGGAGGGGGAACAAGAGAATCTTAAGCAGGCTCCAAGCCCAGTGCAGAGCCTGGCGGGGGGCTCCATCTCATACCGCTGAGATCATGACCGGAGCCAAAATCAAGAGTCAGATACTTCAACGACTGAGCCCCACCCCAGGCGCCCCTGGAGGAGGAAATCTCTGATCAGGACAGAACAGCCCCTCGGAGTCCTTGATGGAGACCAGCCCCAGCCAGGGTCTAACTCGGTGGGCCCGCTGCTGCTTCCTTCTCCCTCCCTGAAGCCCTAGTAAACGGAGGTCCCATTACCTGGGTAATGACTGTGATGGCTATTCTCTTTCTCCAGCCCTGGATACACGCTCCGCCTTTCTCCCCACCCCCACCCCCACCCCCGGATTGCCTAGACTGGCCACTCTGGACTCCCTCCAGGGCCCTCCGCTCCCTTGAGTTAAACCAAAAGGAAGCACCCTAAGGAGGCCGCCAGGGAAGAGGAGAGAGAGGTCAGAGTGTGTATCCCCCCAGCTCCTTCCCTGCCGGCTGGTGGACCCACGGCCACACTCCCAAGGGGTGTTTTCCCCTCCTGCACCAGCTCCTGTGTGGTTCTAGAACTCTTCTCCCGAGCCTTCAGGCCGGGGTGATGACAGCCTCCTGCCAGCCATCCCAGGGCACTTGACTCCCTCCCACCGGTTCCTTGAACCCAGCCCACATCTGTGTAAATAGCCTGTCACTGAAATCAGTGTCTCCTTTGGAGTGTGCCATCTGTTTCCTGCCGGGACCCTGACTGAGACAGATGTTTACATAAATACTTTGAGACTCGCGGATTTAGATCAATCCCAGAGTTATTTCCCTAGTGGGTATGATATTTTATAGAGGGTCTCATTTGTAAACTTCAGAATTTTACAAATGAGTATCTAAGAAACCCTTTTTTGGTATCTCTTTCCCCCCTACGAGGCTTTCGGGAAGCTTAAAATCCCCTGGAATTCCATCCGCCTGGATTCCTGGTATGGAATCACTGCTGAAAATTGTTTAGCAACTGCAAATACCCCAAAGAGCTGGGGGTGGGGATGTCTCATTCAGAGCCCGTTATCACTGGGCACTGACCCACCTCACTGGCTTCTCTCCCCCTCCCAGTCTGCATCTCCAGACCACAGCCCCCAGAACACTTGCCTCTCCCCTCGGTTCTTTCTGGTTCCTTCCGTTGCCATATCCTGTCCCCTCCAAGCACCATCCACCTGCCTCTTCTCCTGTTATTGCCTGACGCTCTGTTCCTCCCGGCTTTCAGCCCATCTCCTGTTCTCTCCCTACTTTGAGTTCCCAATGCATTTTTATTTTTAAAGTAATTTTCAGTAAAATTATCTTTCTTATGGGGGGGGTGTACAGCTCTATGAATTTTTTTTAAAGATTTTTATTTATTTGTTTGAGAGAGAGAGTGAGCAGGAGAGAGAGCACAAGGGGGGGAAGGGGCAGAGGCAGAGGGAAAAGCAGACACCCCGCTGAGCAGGGAGCCCGATGCGGGGCTCGATCCCAGGACCCTGAGATCATGACCAGAGCCAAAGGCAGACGCTTAATGACAGAGCCACCCGGGCGCCCCTGAATTTTAACACAGGTGTGGATTTATGCAACCACCACCACAAACGGGATACAAGCAGGTCTGTCTCCCACAAAAACTCCTCTCCCTGTCCCATGAGAGTCATGTATGTAGCATGTATGTGTGTATATGAGTTTGTGCATATGTGTAGGTTCGTATCTAAAGAAAGAGATCTATTATAAGGAATTGAGTCCCCAGATCTGTAGAGTGAGTCAGCTAGCTGGAGAACCAGGCCAGCTGACGACGTAGTTCCAGTCCAAAGGCCAGCAGGCTCAGGACAAGCTGATGTTTCAGTCTGAGTCCAAAGGCAAGAAAAAGCTTATGTTCCAGTTGGAAAGCAGACAGGCAGGAGGAACTCTCAGGGAGGATCAGCACTTTTGTTCTATTTGGGCCTTCAACTGATTGGACGAGGCCCACCCACATGGGGAAGGACAATTTGCTTTATCTAGTCTACCAATTTAAATGTTAATCTCATCCAAAAAGATCCTCACGGAAATGCCCAGACTAATGCTGGGCCAAATATCTGGGCGCCCTGTGACCCAGTCAGGTTGGCACATAAAACTAACTGTACAGATCATACAAACAGAACCACATAATACGTAAATTTTTGAGACTGACTTCTTTCATTCAGCATAATGCATTTGAGATCCATTCGTTCCTCGTTATTGCATAGTAGTATTTACTGTGTGGACGTTGCACAGTTTATCCATTTACCCATGGAAACATACTTGTGTTGTTTCCAGTTTGGCCCAATTATGAGCAACGCTACTACAAACATTCATGCACATGTTTTTGTGAGAACATAAGCTTTCGTTTCTCTCGGACAATTGCTGGGTCACATGATGAGTGTATATTTAACTCATAAGGAGTTGCCAAAGTGTTTTCCGGAACAGCTGCTCCCTTTCCCATTCCTACCAGTAATGCATGAGAATTCCAGTTGTTACCCATCTGAGGGATTGGTATTCCCACTTATTTTTTTCTAATTAGCCATTCTGGGGCTTCTGAGTGGCTCAATTTGTTCAGCATGCGACCCTTGATTGTGGCTCAGGTCAGGGTCTTGGGGTCATGGGCTCGAGCCCCAAGTCAGGCAAGTTTTTAATTGAATGTTTTGATTCTTTCCACTTAATTCCTCTTTTTTCAAAATTGTTTCAGTTGTTTAGAATCCTTTGCCTTTCCTAATTTAGAATAAGCTTGTCTATATCTACAAAAAAAATCTTGCTTGGGTCTTTATTGGAATTTCAGTAGATCCTGCGTCCTGTGACTGTGTTAAACCCATTTATTAGTTTCAGGAGCTTTCCCGTAGATGCCTTAGGATTTTCTGTGTAGAAAATCATGTCATCTGTGAATAGAGACAGTTTCATTTATTTATTTCCAATCTATATACCTTTAATTTATTTTTCTTGCCTTATTGCACTGACTGGAACTTCCGTATGGTGGAAGATTGGCGTAAGTGAACGTCCTTGCCTTCTTGATCTTGCAGGGAAAACGTTAAATCTTTCACCATTAAGGATGATGTTTTTGACTTTTTCATGGATGCCCTTTATCAGTTTGAGGAAGCTCCCTTCTGTTTCAGTTTCCTGAGAAATTTTGTAATAAATAGATGTTTTATTTTGTCAAATGGTTTTTCTGCATTGATTGTGTGGTTTTTCTTTTTTATTACACTGATGGATTTTGAACAGTGAATCATGTCTGCAGTCCTAGAGAAACTCCACTTGATGACGACTTTTCCTTTTATACATTGCTAAGTTTGACTTGCTAACATTATAAGAGATTTTTTTTTTTTACATCTGTACTCATGAAGGATACTGGTTTGCAGTTTTCTTTTTTAATACCAGCTTGGTCTGGTTTTGTATCTAGGTAATCCTGGCTTCCTAAAATGATTTGGCAAGTGTTCCCTCTTCTCTTGTTTCTAGAAGAGATTATATAGAATGGATAGTATTATTTTCCAGTTTTGGTAGTATTAGCCAGTGAAACTGCCTAGTCCTAGAGATTTCTTTTTCAGGATTTTTTAACTATGAATTCAATTTCTTGAATCATTAAAATTCAATTTATCGCTTTTATCTTGGGTAAGTTTGGGTAGTTGGTGATCTTTTGAGGAATTAGTCAATTTCATTCAAGTTGTTGTATTTATGGAGATAGAGTCGTTCATGCTCTGCATTTATTATCCTTTAAGTTAATCCCCCTTCTTTCCTGAGATTGGTCATTTTGTCTTCTCGATTTTCTTCTTTGTCAGTCTTGCTAGACCCACGACATTGGATGTTTCTCCCATCACTCTTTTATGTTTCTTTCTCCCTTCTTGACACTGCAGCTGTGCTGTCCCCAAACATATTTTATGTGCACCCACCACCCCAAGATTCTTCCCAACATCTAGGGTAGAGCCCCACGCACTGTTGAATGGAGGAGAAAAGTTTTTTCTCATGAGAAAAGCACCCACAGCCCACTGTACAGGTCTTCCCATGACTGCCGCTCTGACTCCAAGCTGGATTTTGATGATACCTTTGCTTCTGTCACATTTACCGGCTCAGAAGTAGCACCCATGACTGGCACCTAGGCGGAGCCCATCGCTTCTCTCTGTCCGCTCACACACACCCTGTCCTCTCAGCCCAAGGAGCTCTAAGTGCATTGGTCAAGGAAGAGATCGCTGGGTCATTAGGCTAGGGATTTAGGTTTTCCTTCTCTTTTTTTCCTTGGTTTTCAGTTCTCTCTCTCTTATTTCCATAAGCCTGAAAGGAAAGGGGATTATGATCAGTTCCTAGTTAGGAATCACCACCCTGAGAAGATTGCTGGGACTCTATGTCTTCTGGGCTTTTGGGGGTTCTCTTTCTCTCAATCAATCATCAATCAGTCTCTCTCTTGCTCTCCCTCCCCCTCTGTGTCTCTTTCTCTGTATGGAAGGAGGATCGAGAGAGTTTCACTCTAGGAAAGACGAGTGGTCTGCTCTGCTCTCAGCATGAGGACCAACACTCCTTCTTTCCTCCAGTGATTTGCTAGTGTTTCCTTAAACGGTCCCAGCTTCGGTTGTTAGACAGACAGAATACAGAGGGCCCAAACTTGAGTGGTGCGCGCTTAGAAGGAAAGGGGTGGAGGAGGCTGTCCAGCCTGCGTTGATTCTATGTCTCGAGGCTGCCCCTAGGCCAAAAAGAAAGGCTCCATGTGACCTAGTCTAGTTCACCTGGAGATCACCCTGTAGCTTGGATCAAAACCCTCTGGGGTCAAAGAGTGTGATTTTTGCCTGGCGCTTCACTCTAGGTATGTATTTCATTCAGGTTCATCATAAAGCCCCCCCCCCCCGCTCTATGGGGGGAGGCTGTGGCAGGAAACGTTCGGGGGATTCAGGTGCTGAGCCCTAGCCATCGTTTGAGACTTACACAGGCCTTTGGTGCACTGATGATCAAGAAGTCACCGTGAAGACCCCAGGACCTCCCAAGAGGGGCATGACCTGGATCCCTCCGCAGACGGAAGCATCCCTGGTAACAGGCCTTGGCTTAATTAACAATCGAGTCTGTGCAGCTAGAGAACAATTTTGCTGTAAACATTTGGGGGCTTCCAGAAGTTTACTCCATCGACTGAGCAGGCTTTCTGGTCACTGAGCCTATAAATATTGATATCTGGATAATGTCTAATTCTCCTAAAAGCACTAGCATGGCCTGGATCAAGGCCCTGGATCTCCAACTTTGCTGCCATCGTCCTCCTCACCAGCGTGGGTCCAACCCTAAACCACCAGCAGCGCACTGAACTGCCCAATCGTATTTATCATAAGAGCTGTCCTGAAATTATCAACGAAGTTCCACAGCATAATTTTAAACCCCTTATCTTAAATTCTACTCAGCTTATATGATCCTCTCAATCGATGCCGAAAAAGCATTTGACAAAATACAGCATCCTTTCCTGATTAAAACCCTTCAGAGTGTAGGAATAGAAGGTACATTTCTCAATCTCATAAAAGCCATCTATGAAAAGCCTACTGCAAATATTATTCTCAATGGGGAAAAGCTGGAAGCCTTTCCCTTAAGATCAGGAACTCGACAAGGATGCCCACTCTCGCCACTATTATTCAACATAGTACTAGAAGTCCTTGCAACAGCAATCTGACGACAAAAAGGGATCAAAGGTATTCAAATCGGCAAAGAAGAAGTCAAAATGTCTCTCTTTGCAGATGACATGATACTCTATATGGAAAACCCAAAAGAAGCCACTCCCAAACTATTAGAAGTTATAGAGCAATTCAGTAACGTGGCAGGATACAAAATCAATACTCAGAAATCAGTTGCATTTCTATACACGAATAACGAGACCGAAGAAAGAGAAATTAGGGAATCCATCCCATTTACAATAGCACCAAAAACCATACGTTACCTTGGAATTAACTTAACCAGAGACGTAAAGGACCTATATTCTAGAAACTATAAATCACTCTTGAAAGACATTGAGGAAGACATAAAAAGATGGAAAGATATTCCATGCTCATGGATCGGAAGAATTAACATAGTTAAAATGTCCATGCTACCCAGAGCAATCTACACTTTCAATGCTATCCCGATCAAAATACCAAGGACATTTTTCAAAGAACTGGAACAAACAGTCCTTAAATTTGTATGGAAACAGAAAAGGCCCCGAATCTCCAAGGAACTGTTGAAAAGGAAAAACAAAGCTGGGGGCATCACAATGCCGGATTTCAAGCTGTACTACAAAGCTGTGATCACAAAGACAGCATGGTACTGGCACAAAAACAGACACATAGATCAATGGAACAGAATAGAGAGCCCAGAAATGGACCCTTGGCTCTTTGGGCAACTAATATTTGATAAAGCAGGAAAAAACATCCGGTGGGAAAAAGACAGTCTCTTCAATAAATGGTGCTGGGAAAATTGGACAGCTACATGCAAGAGAATGAAACTTGACCACTATCTCACACCATACACAAAAATAAACTCCAAATGGATGAAAGACCTCGATGTGAGACAGGAATCCATCAAAATTCTAGAGGAGAACATAGGCAACAACCTCTACGACATCGGCCAAAGCAACCTTTTTCATGACACATCCCCAAAGGCAAGAGAAACAAAAGATAAAATGAACTTATGGGACTTCATCAAGATTAAAAGTTTCTGCACAGCCAAGGAAACAGTCAGAAAAACTAAGAGGCAGCCCACGGAATGGGAGAATATATTTGCAAATGACACTACAGATAAAGGACTGGTATCCAAGATCTACAAAGAACTTCTCAAACTCAATACACGAGAAACAAATAAACAAATCAAAAAATGGGCAGAAGATATGAACAGACACTTTTCCAATGAAGACATACAAATGGCTAACAGACACATGAAAAAATGTTCAAAATCATTAGCCATCAAGGAAATTCAAATCAAAACCACACTGAGATACCACCTTACGCCAGTTAGAATGGCAAAAATAGACAAGGCAAGAAACAACAATTGTTGGAGAGGATGTGGAGAAAGGGGATCCCTCCTACATTGTTGGTGGGAATGCAAGTTGGTACAGCCACTCTGGAAAACAGTGTGGAGGTCCCTTAAAAAGTTAAAAATTGAGCTACCCTATGATCCAGCCATTGCACTACTGGGTATTTACCCCAAAGATACAGACGTAGTGAAGAGAAGGGCCATATGCACCCCAATGTTCATAGCAGCAAAGTCCACAATAGCTAAATTGTGGAAGGAGCCGAGATGCCCTTCAACAGATGACTGGATTAAGAAGTTGTGGTCCATATATACAATGGAATATTACTCAGCTATCAGAAAGAACTAGTTCTCAACATTTGCTACAACATGGACGGCACTGGAGGAGATAATGCTAAGTGAAATAAGTCAAGCAGAGAAAGACAACTATCATATGATTTCTCTCATCTATGGAACATAAGAACTAGGATGATCGGTAGGGGAAGAAAGGGATAAAGAAAGGGGGGGGTAATCAGAAGGGGGAATGAAACATGAGAGACTATGGACTATGAGAAACAAACTGAGGACTTCAGAGGGGAGGGGGGTGGGGGAATGGGATAGACCGGTGATGGGTAGTAAGGAGGGCACGTATTGCATGGTGCACTGGGTGTTATACACAACTAATGAATCATCGAGCCTTACATCGGAAACCGGGGATGTACTGTATGGTGACTAACATAATATAATAAAAAATCATTAAAAAATAAATAAATAAAATAAATTCTACTCAGCTTTTTTGAAGTGTGGGGGGAAAATCAAGTTAAAAAGAGAAGAAGCGTTCTTAGAAAGCGTCCCTACAGTGTCCTTTTCAAAGGCTTGATCGAGATTTATTCAGTTTTAGTTACACGTGAAGCACGTAACTGGATAGCCTGATGCATACGAAACAAGTTGCAAACACAGGCAAACCTGAGTGCATTCGCTCTCGTACAGACAGTCAGACCAGAGCTTAAAATCCAGATCTCTCACTTACTTGCTGCGTGATTCAGGCTGGAGATTTGTGGACCAAGTCCTGGGAAATCTGAGGCTCAAAGAATAATCTGTGAAGCTGCGGGTGAAAACGCCCTCACGGTGTTTTGGGTGGAATAAGATAAAATAACAGGTGAAAGCAGTTAGCCAGCGCTGGCACATGCCGGGTCCTTGGTCAATACCAGCTGGTCAGGTGCTTACATGGGTAAAGGCTTGCATCCATAAACATACTGTCTTGCTGGGAAATGAAGAAAAATAGAAAGAAAACGTTAAGAAAATAACCTTCAAGTATGTGCTGGCTGGAATAGAAACTTCATACTTCGGTTGCGAGTGGAATAACATAAAAAAGGTTCATGTTTAGGTGTCTATGGGGATCACTTTATAATGTATGAAAATGTCAAATCACAGTGTTGCACACCTGGAATGGATATTATATCATATGTCAAGTGCACTTCAATTTATTTATTTTAATTTTGTTCATTTGTTTGAAAGAGAATGAGAGAGAGTGAGAGCACAGGGGCGGGGAGGTCAGAGGGAGAAGCAGACTCCCCACTGAGCAGGGAGCCTGATGCGGGACTGGATCCTGTGACTCCAGGATCATGACCTGAGCAGAAGGCAGTTGCTGAACCCACTGAGCCACCCAGGTGCCCTCGAACTTCAATTAAAAAAAAAAAAAAAAAAAAGCATCCCTTGGGGAGCAAATCTGACCAAGAAACACTTTGGGGAAGAAGGAAGACATTAACTGGGTCTGAAAAATGGGCACGGTTTGGGTCGGCAGCGGGAGAGCAGCAAGCCGTAGCACCCCGGAGGGTGAAGATACCAACAAACCAGGAAGGGGGCGAGCAGCCGCCAACATCCATCTGCGAGCCTTCGGATGCCATCGCCAGTGGAACCAAACAAAATTAAAACCGTGTGTGAAACCTAAGCACTACTTGGCCTCCAGCACTACCCTTAACTAAGCTCCATGCCTCATCACACCAGAAATGACACGCTCTCGGGACTGCCAGCCTCAGCCTCTTTGCCAGAACCTCTCCAGAATTCCTGGCAGAGGAGCGAGTCTCCGGAGACAGTCAGCAGGCATCCACACGCGGAGCGTCTCTCTTGACTGCGAGCCTTCTCACACCTCCAGTCGCTCATGGTCTCCAAGGCAAGGACGGCTTTCTCCTGTTTGGAAAGGATAGGACCCATCCATAACAACTCTTCAAGTCAGGTGACGAAGGGGTGTGCAGCAAGCTACCTGGGGCTGCCGCAGTGTCCAGAAAGTACTCCCATTCACACACTGAGGTCGTGGCTTGCCTGCGTGCCCAGGTGCCTCTCTGCTAGCTGCTGGCAGGGCGAGGGGAGAGATGCCGGGCATATGCTTGTTGAATTTTAGTCATCGAGCTGGAGAATCTATTTTCTGTTAGTGAAGCGGAAGAGATTTTGCATTTTCAAGAGCATATCCTCAGCCTTCTGTAACAGATAGTGGGCTAGGTGCTCTGGGTGCCGCGTGTGAGTTACCTCCCTTGATGATGACAACCAGGTTGGTAAACGTATGGGTAATTTACAGGTAGTGAAAGTGATTCCATGTAGTGAGATGAGATCACAGCGCAGGTAAATGGTCAAAGCGGGATTTGAAGGTAGGCTCGTCTGACTCAAAAACCTGCTCTAACATGCTAAGTGCTGGGACAGATTATGGGGCCTGAGAAAGAGGAGGCTACGCGGTAGAGACCCCTGTCCATCCATGTCCGCGGAACTTGGGTCAGTGATCCAGAAGATACGAAGGGCAAATGAATAAATGAAAATTACTTGCAGACGCAAATGCAGAGAGGTGTGGAGGATAAGAATTTGATACACACAAGAGGTTTGGGGAAGGGTTGTGAGATATCATCACTTAACATCATTATGCTTCATTATTGATGCTTCACAGTACTAAATTTTGTATTTATTTCTGGGTTTATTTTAAAACGCAGTCTCTTTTTGATATGAAAGTCATGCTGACAAAACAAGATTGATTAAAGTTTCTAATTATCTGTCATCACAGCATGACCAGTGGCAAATGGAATGCATTTTCTTGTTTCTTCCAGCAAAAAAAAAAAAAAAAAGGGAGCTCCCTGATGCAAGACACAAAGCTCTTCTGGTTCACTCGAGAGCTCGGTAAAAGTCTGCATGGCAGGGCACTTAAATGAGAGGGTGACATCATATCGCCTCCCAACAAAGCTGATTTTTCATGGAAAAGACAATCAGCCGGGGCCAAAAGTAAGGGCTGCAGAGTCAGGCTCCAAAGCAGACGTCTTCTCGAATAATGATTCTCTTCCTGTCTTTAAACTTGGTACCTGGTATAACTGGGTTCTATCCGCTCTTCCTGTGGTAGCCATTACTTCCAGCAATGCTACCTGCTGTAGCAAAACAACTCTTACATTATCAGTAGCTTCCCACAAAGGAAATGCATTTCTTTGTTTTTTTTTAGTATTTTATTTATTTATTTATTTATTTATTTATTTATTTATTTGGCACAGAGAGAGACAGCCAGCGAGAGAGGAAACACAAGCAGGGGGAGTGGAAGAGGAAGAAGCAGGCTCCCAGTGCATCAGGGAGCCCAATGTGGGGCTCGATCCCAGGACCCTGGGATCATGACCTGAGCCGAAGGCAGATGCTTAACGACTGAGCCACCCAGGCGCCCCAGGAAATGTATTTCTTGTTTAAGCACCCCACCGGCACAGGCTTTCCTGATTGGTCAGCAGCCTTCCACAAGGTGATACGGGGATCCAGGCTCCTTCTATCTTGTGCTTGCCTGGTCCTATCAGGCCTCTGAGTCCCCTGCAATCCAACCAGCGGAGGGGGGAAGACACAACCCCTTTTTGACCTCTTCAGGCTGTAGACGGCGCTTTACCCATACTCTGTGGCCAGATGTCATGATGCCCGTGGGGACTGGGCAGCCACTTCCCAGTCAAACCCTCATCCCAGTAGTGAGTCATCTTGCCACTACTGTTTCTTTGGACCACCAATATCTGCGCACCCCCTTTCTTCCCCACGTGCAAATGCCCACCCCCTCCTTGGCTCTCGCCCGCGACAGCATCCAGTGCAAAGCATCGGAATGAAGAGCAGACACTTCCATAGCGTTTTGACAAAGTTCCTCATGGTATGGCAAGTCATGGAGTAAAAATAAAGTTATCTACTCCCCATACACTCAAGATACACAGTGATGATTAAGTAGGAAACAGAGAAGCGTTTTGACAAAGTTCCTCATAGTATGGCAAGTCATGGAGTAAAAATAAAGTTATCTACTCCCCATACACTCAAGATACACAGTGGTGATTAAGCAGGAACCAGAGAAGCACTAATTAATAATAATAATAAAGGAACAAAACCCTCCCCATCCCTCTCTACTGAAGGAAATCCAGCACATACCAGTAACAAAATCTGCTTTCTAATTTGTTTCCACTAGCGCTGCAGCCATAGAAGCGCTCAGCTTGCCTTCCAAGTTACTCCAGACGGCACCGTTCTCTGCGTCCGTTGCAGGAAACTGTGGATCTGCCCCTGTTCTGTACCCTCAAAGCCCACCACCCCCACACGATGCCAATACCACAGATTTATGGCTTCTTCTGATGGGGGCACCCCTCATCCAGGGGACCCTGGAAGTGGGAATATTGCGGCAGAATAAAGCCTCCCTGCTGTCACATTTAGCAGAATTCTGAAAATGACCCAAACTGGTATTAGAAGGCAGTCATTCTAGAAATGCGATGTGTATTGGGCTGGCTAAATTTAAAGAGTTTTGTAGAGTGGTTTTTATTAACTTCTTAGAAACAGAAAAGCTGTAAGGTTGGATTCTTTCTTTCAATGTATGGTTTGGTAATTTTGTCGGCATTCGAGGACTGATCGAAAACAAATGGAATCAGTTTGGTCACAGGCCATCTAGGCTCGTATGTCTCTATCACCCCTTCCCAGCGGCTTTGTTAATAGTCCTTATTTGCATCCCAGCTATGCTCCTCTTTCAAAGCATCTTCAGAGCTGCAAATACCTTCTTTTGACTTTCTTCGTTGTGGCAAAACTTTGTTGTGAGACTATTTCCAAAAACCTAAACCTATTTCCAAAGGTATCCATTACCAAATCTGGTCAATAAAAGGGATGGTCAGAGTGGTCCCGTGTGGGGTCAAAACTATGGGGTGTGTTTCAGGAGGGGCAGAGAAGTAATCTGTGTCTGCGAATCGCAGGTGAGGCTTGAAAAAAACAAGCATCCCCAGGTGGGAATATGGGGATATGTACATTCATCGTCTTTCATTTTGTGGGGGGTGGGGGGGAAGGTATGAAGAACGTTCTAGCATATCCCTGGGAACCCACTAGTTTAAGAAACAGTGGCAGGGTCACCCTATCCTTCCACCCTTGTTCAGAGTCACCAGTGCTCGTCACCTCGGGGTTCTGTTCCCCATAAGTATCTTTATACTTCTTTGTACTTTTAACGATATATACAGAATGATATATACATAATGACGTATACATAATGATACATAGCGTTATTTTGTATATGGTTGAGCCTTAAACGATGTACTAAAGTCATTCCGGTACAACTTCCTTTTTTCACTCGATCTTAGATAAGATTTATCCACGTGGCTAAATACAGCTCTACTTCATTTTCTACTTCCTTTTGGTGGTTCACTATTTGAATATGCCCGCATTTAGTGATCTAATCCCCTGCTGTCAAGCATTTGCTTTGTTTCTAACTTGTCATTCTACACGTACTTGTGATGGCCATTTTTGTATATGCTTCCTATCTCATTGATATGCTTTCAGAGTTTCCCAGCTATTTTGCTCGTCCGCCCAGATCAAGAACCAACGTTCCAGGGCAGGAGTTCTCAAAATACGGTCCTTGGACCAGAGCACGCATTCACATCATCCAGGCACCTGCCAGAGATGGAGGGAGGAGGGGATAAGATTCTTTATTTTAACAAGCTTTCCAGTTTCAACAGGATTCTGATGCTTGCTGACCCGAATTAAAATATCTGAAATGTTTCTCCAACCGCCACGACATTGAAACAGAGACCCTCATTGACAGCTTCAGAGCGGTATAGGCATAATGAAATCTACTAAGGTCTAAGGAGGAGCTTTGAAAATCATGAGGCATAATCCAAATTAGTAATAGTCAACGTGGTAAACGGGTTTCAAAACATTGTTGCGTTGCTTTGTAAGTCACGACTCATGTATCTACAGACAACAGCCAGGGAACAGAGAAATACAAAAGCATAAAGTCATTTCAGTCAAGTGTAAGTGTTTAAAAAAACACTCAAGAGCATCTGAGGCATTAAATATATTTCTGAATGAGTTTCAGTATCATCACCCATATGGCACGGAATTGTTTCCTCTGTATTTCAGTGTGTGCTCCTGCTTGTGTTTTGGCTGGCTGGGCTACTTAAAATTCCATGCTCGCGAAACAAACAAACAAACAAAAAGTCATATCTCTGGATTTGTTGGTGAGGCATGGCAGCTTTCTGGAGCGAGACGGAGGAGTGAGAACTGGCTGAGAATCACTGGGGGAGGGGTACCAGCCAGGTCAGCGGTGGGAGGTCAGCAAGCCAGACAGGGCCCAGTGCCTAATGGGCTTGGCATTTTCTCATTGAGATTCAGAAAAGCGGTGGCTGCCATGGGTCTGGGGTGTAACTGGATATTTCCAGGAGGCGAATAAGCATGGCTTCGGGTCATATAAGTAAAACACAGATAGAGAAATCCAAAAATTGCCAATAGTTATTATCTGGTATGGGGTCTGGTCAGAGAGCAGGGAGGGAACCGTCAAGAGTCAGGAATGGCCCCATTCTTGCTGAGCGACTGGAGTTACCCAAAGGACTGAGGATCAGAAGATCAAGTGGAAGTTCAAATCCTAGGATAAGGCATAGCAGAAACCAAGCACAGGGACTCCGTCAGCAAAAGGGAGGTGGTGTGACTATGGTTTTAGGTGGGACCCAGGTGGGGCAGCCCTGAGATATGCTTCTAAAGATCGGAGCTGCCCAAAGAATAACTCAAAGGCAAGTCCTTGGATGGAGAGATGGAGCGTGTAAATATATCCAGTGTCGATCAGGTTTGACTCAAGAATGTGGGCAGGTAAGTGGTGGGCTAAGTCAGTGGGAGCATCAGTGAGCCCAGATATAAGGGGCTGGGGAAGGCAGACTTTGCGGAAAATAAGGAGGGAGTCAAGAGAAAGAAGGGAGAAGAAAAAATAAGTCAAACGTTTCATCCACTGGCATGTGCCTCTCTTTTCCCCAAAGATTTTTTAATAGAATGGTCCAATCCCCTCCTTGGAGGGAATAACAGGAGTAGGAGAGGGGCCTGTCTAACCGGTGTCCGAAACTCAGGTGAGCACCACGGGGAGCCCACTGGAGCCAAAGAACAAGTATGACAAGTCCCGTCATGCTAGGGCTCTAGCGGCCAGAGCCCGGAGTGCCCCTTAGCCGGTGCTGAATGATGAAAAAGAGAAGAGAAGTCAGAAGGACAAGCTGGAGATGTTCTGGACAAACTCTGGCCACCAAGGCCAGCGCCCACCATGTGAGAGAGCTGAGTTCGCTTGATGGGGCCAGACGGGATGGACAGTACCCTCTTGAGACACACTCAGTCAATGGGAAGGAATTGCCTTAGGGATAAAAATCCTGGGCTCAGAAAAGCGAAGAGGCTAAGAGTTCTTAGAAGCAGTGTTCTGTCTTCTGCCCTGCCTGCCATCTGTAGGCAGACTTCTGTTCTCAGGTAATCCAGACAGGTATTGGACCCAGGAAATTGGATACGACTGAGGCTTGACAAGCCTGGAAAGGCTAGACCTTCTTTCACTGAGTCTTACAAAAAACAGTCTAACTCCCAAAGCCAGCTCTCGCTCATTTGCAAATCAAATTTATGCAAAACCACCCGTGACCAGAGGTAGATTTTATTACCTAGCCTGAAACCACTGTCTACTCTGACAACCCCAGAATCTTTGGGCTGCTCTGTGTTTGCTGAACTGAACTGAACTGAACCCACATTTGAAGCCAAATGTTTGCTGAGAACTTTCTAAGTGCCAGGCCATGCGCCAGAAGGAGAACACAGGTGAATCAGACCCAGTTCCCTGGTCTGGAGGAGGCAAGCGTGGAGTAGGAGGGACGATCTGTCAGTAGATCACTCCAGATTGATGTCATTTGGCTGGTCAACATTTAGGTCAAGTTTGGGATCTTCCTCCCTTCCCCAAAAGGAGCTTCTGATTCTCTAGTGATTTCACCAAAAGCTAGACAGACATCTGAAAACAGGGCCACCCCAAAAGATAGACTTACTGCTATGTTGCCGCCTTCGGTACCATGCTATTTGCTTAAGAATAAAAGCAATCGTTAAGTTGGGTACATTGTGGACCGGATTTAGTTAGTGAAATACTAAGTGGACCCTTGAACAACCATATTTTATCCAGAGCCCTGGGCTAGCTACTTTATATTACTTTTCTCTAATCGTTTCTATCACTCGTACCCACAGATTAATCAGCGTGGGCCCAGAAATAGGAAGACTTTGTTCCTTCATTTAAAAATTAAAGATTCCGTTTTGTTGATGGACAACATTCCCTTTGGGTCACTTAAATCCAACAATAGTTTTGTTTTCCATTAAGCCAAGTGGGTGTCCAATAACTGGCACCAACGTGTTTCCCCCTTACACAGGCTGGGTCTCCTGTGGATGAGAAAAGAAACGGTGGCAAGAATCCACAACGTGTCTAAGGCCATTGGATGGGAAGCCATCCTGTAACATCTGCTATCATTTTACTTATTAGCGAATAAGTACATTTGTACATTTCACACCAGAGAGACGTCTGTGTAGAAATGACAAACAGCCTCCGATTGAATTTCTGTGCTTCTAAAGGCGGAATTCCAAGCGGCTTCCCCTCTGGCTCTGAAGAGTCATGTGTCATATGTGCACAGGGCCTGCCCCCAGCAAGTCTGGCTGTGCTCCAGGCAAGGAAAGCAGAGCCAAGTGTGGACACTGGACCCATTTCCGGAGGCTGCTGTAACACATTATCCCAGCTGAGTTGACTCAAAACAACAGAAGTGTATTCTCACAGTTGTGGAAGCCAGAAGTCCAAGCACCCCTGAGCCCCAAATCAAGGTGATTTGCTGCCTGGGGAGCTCTGGAAGGGAATCCGTTCCCTGTCTCTTCTGACTTCCGGTGGTTGCCAGCGTCCCTTGGCTCGGGGCCACGTGGTTGATCCCTCTGCTCCCATCTTTTCCTCAGTGTTCGCTGACTCTCCCTCGGGCCCTCTCCTGTAAGGATGGTTACGGCAGCATTTTCGGGGGGGGGACCCACCCAGATAATCCAGGATAACCTCAAATTCCTTAGTTGAATCACCTCTGCAAAGACCCTCTTTCCAAATAAGGTCACACAGGTTCCGGGGATTAGGGCCTGACCCCGTGGGAGCCGGTATTCTTCCTCCCTGACCAGGCCTCCCGTGGGGTTCGGGTGACATTGGTCCTTCACGGGAAATTAACCCACACTTGGCTTCTTCCCTTTCCCTACCTGCTTCCACCCCCCCCTCGTCAGTTTCCCTGGGGAGCACAGGGTCTCCCACATACTTCCTGGTCTAGTCTATTCGTGGGCTACCTCACCTGGGACAGTAACACAGCTGAGGAAGACGAGGCTGGCTGCATTTAGGTTGTGTCGTGTGAAACCAGAACACTCGCTGGCATTTTTATAGCGGCAGTAGGGGACTAATACACCTGGAGTAGAGCTCACCCCAGAGTTCGTTCCTCCTCGACGGGCAGCCGTGGGAGACTGTAAACTCTGAACACTTTCTGGTCCGGTGCACCTGCGAGAAGCTCCAGTAGCCTGAGGATAATCGGCAGATGAAGCTGCAGGTGCGTACAGTTAAGAGAGAAGCAAAACCTAGAGAAAGCCACCCCGAGCCAGAAAAGGGGAATCTGGGCGGAGCGCCAGCTTCATGGGCTGCAGATGCAATTGGTTCCTTCTCAGAGACTCAGCTCTGCCTCAGTCTCTGATTCCAGGAAGCTTGACTCTTCCAGATCCAGCATGAATGTCCCGAGGCACCAGGACCCTCATTTCTGGTGTCTGGGTTCTTTGGGACATAGTACTTCTCTCTCTACAGCCAGACTCTTACCGTATTTCCAGACAACCCTACTGCAGGGGCAGGAGTTGGTTGGTGCCTGTACTGGTTTTCTAGGGCTTCTGTAACAAAGTACCATAAACTGAGCAGCTTAAACAACATCAGTTTGTGCTCTCATAGTTCTGGAGGCACGAAGTCCAAGAGCCAAGTGTCTACAGTGTTGGCTCCTTCCGAGGGCTGGGAAGAAGGACAGATCTGTTCCATGCTTCTCCGCCAGCTTCTGGTGGTGCGTTGGTAATCTTCGGCATGCCTTGTGTCGTGGGTTTTGCCTTCATCTGGTGTGCGTGGCCAAGTTTTCCCTCTTTTTAAAGACACCATTCGTATCGGATTGTGGATCCCCTCTACTCAAGTACATCCTCATTGTAACTCCATTTGCAACCCTCTTCCTAAATGAGGTCATATTCCGAGATACTAAGGGCCAGAACTTCAACATGAACTTGTAAGGAACATCATTCAACCCAGAACAGTGTCCATAGGCCTACTGCCTTCTTACGGATTTCTCTGCTGCTAACCTTCTGCCTCGATTTCTGTCCATCCCCAGCATGCAGACATGCTCTCCCTATCTTCCTGGCACACATGTTGGGTAGACGGATATAGACTGCTTCCCTGGCCTACCCCCAACTATCGTCTTCCCCTTACCTCACCAGCTGGCCTGGAATTCTTTACAGCACTTGCAGTCATCGTGCTGAGACAGTGTGGACATTCAATAAACACTCAATGAGCTAGCTAATTGATTCATTACCATCCAACAGGTGGGATGGACTTCCAGATTCCGACCTACTCAGGCAAGTACACGCATTTAAGCCACGCTCGGCCACATCTCGAGACGTGACATTATCCAGCAGTGAGATATCAGAGAAATGACAGCAAATCCATAATTCTATCACTAATCCATAATTTTCCTGCACCGTTGGCCCAGGTCACATGTGGTGGCAAAGGAAGAGAAGCACACAGCTTTCCCGTAAGTCGATAAAGCAGATGAGTGTGTGCAGTCCCTACTATCAAGCATTCCGTTAAGAAAAACAGACCCTGGGAGTGCCTGCGTGGCTCAGTCAATTGAGCGTCAGAATTTTGATTTCAGCTCAGGTCACGATCTCAGGGTCATGAGGTTGAGTCCCGCATGGGGCTCCCGCTCAGCAGGGAGTCTGCTTGAGATTCTCTCTCCCTCTCCCTCTGTCCCTCCTCCCTACCCCCCCACTCTCTCTCTGCCTCTAAAAAAATAAAATAAAACAAAATAATAATAATAAATAAGTAAAAGCTTTTACCCAATATGGCCTTTCCCCTCTGTGATGCACAATTCCATGTGTTGATACGGCTTCTGGTGCCTGGCTGTTGGGTCAAACACCCAGTCAGCTGTTGCCCTGAGGGTGTGTTTTGATGTGATTAACATTTAAATGGGTAGCCTGTGAGTAAAGCAGATTACCCTCCGTAATACAGGTTGGCCTCAGCCAGTGGACTGAAGGCTTTAACAGCAAAGACTGAGTTTCCCCCAAGTCGAAGAGATTCTGCCTCCGGACAGCAACATAGAAATTCTGCCTCAGTTTCCAGCCTGTTGCGCTGCCGAATTTGGACGCAAGCCTGCAATATCAACTCTAGACCAAGTCTCCAGCCTGTTGGCCTGCGCTGGAGATTCTGGACTTGCCAGCACCCGTGATTGCATGAACTAATTTGCATAGATGGATAGATAGATAGATAGGTAGATAAATAGATAATTGATAGGCCATAGATAGCTAGATGATAGATTGCGCAATCAATTGGTCTCCTCTGGGTCTGGCTTTCCCCTAGGGCTCTTGAGTTCTGACAGAGCTAATTCAAGACTGGGAACTGCAGGGGCTCCTGGGTGGCTCTGTCATTAAGCATCTGCCTTCCGCTCAGGGCGTGATCCCAGAGTTCTGGGATCGAGCCCCACATCAGGCTCCTCCACTAGAAGCCTGCTGCTTCCTCTCCCCCTCCCCCTGCCTGTGTTCCCTCTCTCGCTGGCTGTCTCTCTCTCCATCAAATACATAAATAAAATCTTTAAAAAAAAAAAAAAAGCCTGGAAACAGCAACCTGGGAGAGGAACCCCCAGTGTCAGGCCTTCTGTGGGTGGCTGTTAACCATCAAGGGACTTACTTCTCAGGCAGCTTAAATAGGCCTCTCCTAAAAGAAATGTCCTGAGGCAGGTCCCTGGGGGACCTGGAGATGTACCGCTAAGTGCCATCACCCCTGGGCTCTTCATCCTCTTGTTCAGTGGACTGACTGAGCCACAGGGAGGAAGTCTGGTGAGCCAGGACACCCAGCAACCAGGAAAAGCATGGTTGTAAGAGGAAGGAGAAGCCACTGGCGCTCACATGGAGCAAGAAAAAAAAAAATCCCACTGCTGACAGGTGTGTCCCCCTGAACTTTCATGCATTCCCTCCAGTCCCCTCCGCTGGAGGTGGAGTCCGAAACACTCGGTTCTGGAAGCCTCTGGGTTGGTCCTCCATGATGCTCTTGCCACACCCTCATCTCCGCACGGTCCCCCCCCCAAAAAAACCTGGATGCTTGTTTGGTTAGGACCTGCCTGTGCCATTGGATGTTTGTGGTTTCAGGAGCTTGTTTCTTAAAAAGAGGCCATGGGGGCGCCTGGGTGGCACAGCAGTTAGGCACCTGCCTTTGGCTCAGGGCATGATCCCGGCGTTGTGGGATCGAGCCCCACATCAGGCTCCTCCGCTATGAGCCTGCTTCTTCCTCTCCCACTCCCCCTGTTTGTGTTCCCTCTCTCGCTGGCTGTCTCTATCTCTGTCAAATAAATAGATAAAATCTAAAAAAAAAAAAAAAAAAAAAGAGGCCATGACAAAAGGCTCTAGAACCTCAGTAGGGTCCCCAGGACACTTGGGAATCACTCACACTTCCAAGAAATGCTGTATGAAGCCATCACCATTCACGAGAGGGGTTCACAAGATAGAGAAATCTGGGTGGGCTCAGAGGTCAAGAGACTCTAAGCCCCACTTTGAAGAAAGGCTCCGATTTGGGTAGTTGAGAAATGCGGTCAAGGACACAGCTCAAGGAAACAAACAGCAGCGTGTGGGGGAAGGACGGGTCCGGGAGGAGACCCCCTGGCTGGAAGTTGTGGGAAACAACTATGGAGGCCAGCAAGGGCTGCGTCTCAGCTTAAGCCATGCACGGGTCTCCCGTCATTCTGACCTCCTTCCCCGAGCCTCTCCTCATCCCCGATTCACTCTCCGAGCGACCTCGCTGACCATCCCCGGGCTGCAGCCTCGCCGTGGGGCCTGGTTATGTTGTCCCCGCTCCAACCCCCACAGCTCTTAATGAAAACTCCTCGCTCTTCGCACTATTAGTTGGCTCCTTCTGGTTTGCCTTCGGAGGACCAGGCTTTCCTCGATCCGCCCACGAGTGAAGAGCAGGCCTCTGGGATACGATTGCCCCTGGCTATTGGCTGACTTCTCCTCTGGACATTTTCTCCTGTGTCACCACCATCAACCCCTGTCATGACAGCTCACCTTCTAAATGCTCGTTATTTGCAGGTCTGATAGAGATGCAGATCCCGATTATCAAAAGCACTTAAAAAAAAAAAAAGCACGTGCACACACACACACACAGCTTGTGTAAGGCCTGTTTGTAAAATAAAGTCACCTCCCCTAAGCTGTGAATCCTACTGTCCCCAGAAAGTGGTACCACTTTGCTGTGACGGCATGACAGGGTCAGTGAATCAGGCTGCTACCGGCCTGTTGAGAAAGTGTAGCCTTGCAGGATGAATTAAATGGTCATTTCCACCTGTCACTAATTTCCCTTGCTGGCTGAGCAACAGCTCTATTAATCGGGAAAGACCTTGATTGGTGCAGTTTCTCTATCTGGAGATGCAGGTGTGCCCGCGGTGGCTTGCGGAGCGCGACAGGGCGGCCGGGCTGGCCAGTCCGCTGGCGGCGGCTGGCGTGGGTCAGTGAATCTGATTACACTGCTGCTCGGTCCAGAGCGTCTAGCTCTGGTCTTTTTTTTTTCACCCCTTTCCCTAAAGAGTGGTGTGATGACTTTATGCCAAACCACTCAAGGATAATTCATACTGTCAGGCAACCCTTGTGTGTGCCCATTATCCGACAGTTTTGGGCTCACTTCATATTCCAGAGTGGCGTGCTATAATGTAACGCGATTTGAAATCCCGTAAAGCAATAAGGGGAGTAACATGGTTTGACATCTTGAATCTCAGAGGAGACATACACACACTGGCTACACTGTATTTCCACTTCCCCAGGACCCACTCCTTGATATTATTTGACTTTTTAAAGCATTATCTGTTTTTCAATGCAATTACAAGAGCGAGGGGTTAAGAACAGTTCGTGGGTGGCTTATCCGTTCTGCATCGAGGCTTTTCAGTGGGGACCCTCTGCACCCCCTCCAAAGGACCTGAGTAGTTAGCACACACTCGAGTCACGTGATGAGACCGTCCTGGCTCACCTGTGGGAGCCGCGAGGGTCTCTGTACATCACCCCCACCCAACCAGACCCCAAGCATTGATGGAACACCTGCTCTGAGCAAGACTTGAAGAGGAAATCTCTGGCGTGTGGATGGGACGTCACACAGGTTGTGACGGGACCTACCAGCCGGCTTAGAGCAAGTGTGGTGGAGAGCTTGGAGAACACGCTGGGTCAAAGAGCAGCCTTGCTTGCCGGCTTGATTTGTTTGCTCTTCGCATGAGCCAAAAACAAGGGTTTGGGGCCAAGTGGGGATTGGCTGTCTTAGCCTCAGCAGCCCGATGTTCTAGAAAGCCCAGAAAACTTGCTGCCTCAGCACTGAGCCCCAGAGTTGGCACAGAGTCCGTTCTAAGGAAAGGAAGAGATTCTTCAAAACAAAGAAACTCCCCACCATCCTTTCTCCTTCTTCAACAATTCACCCGGGCCATCGTTCTCACTGTGAATGTTTTGAAACAACAGTTCCTACGTGCTGACTCTGTTTTCTCGCCTCCTGGGCTCATGCCAGCCCCCTGCAATCCCACCGTCCGACCAACCACGTTAGCGCATTTCTAACTGTTCCATCTCTCCCTCCCCTGCACTTGACCTCTGAGCTGCGGCCCCTGAGATGTGGACCACCTTGCCCTTCTTAATGTGGTCCCTTCCCGCTGCCCGCGTCTCTGTTCCCTCCTTCCTGCCTCTCCAACTGCTTGTTCTAGGCCCCCCCCCCCGGGGGGGTGATTCATTCTCTCCCAATGTTCTATGCTTGGTCCTTTTGTCCTTCTGCTCCCTGATCTCTGCAAAGGTAAGTGTGTTTGTTTCCCTGTGGACTCCACGGCCACATTTGCACCTGGGATTCCCATATCCCTTCCTCTAGCAAACACGCCATTCCCAATTTCCAGGCTTGGGGCTCAAGCTGCCCACTGGGCATGGGTTAGTTCGCAGGTCTTTCTCTGCTTCTAACTCATGTGAATCTCAGAGGCCACCAATGTCCAGCGTGGGCTTGTTCACGGCCTTTTCAGCTCTCCTGATCCAGGAGCAGAGGACTTCTGTGTGTTCCTTGAGCATGCCAAGTCTTTCCCCAGCTCCTGGCTTGCCAACGTTGAGTTTCCCCCTCCTGAAATGTTCCTTCCCCAAATCGTCACAGCCTGTCCTCAAGTACCACGTTCTAAGAAAGCCCTTCCCTGCTCAGAGGGGCTACATGGCTTCCCATGACTTATCAAATTCAGTGATTATTTGATCTCCTACTTCTTGTCTATCTCCATCGCTCCGTTGCTAGAACATGGAGGGCAGGGGCCTCATCTCTCATCTGTCTTGTAGACTGATTTATTCCCAGCATCTACGGAGAACCAGCAAACACTCAATAAATATTGTTAAATGAGTGATCTCTGATGATCCCTAAATCTTATATCCAGCACTGACCTCTTCTTTGAGCTCCAAATGCCATGCCCCATGGCCTACATGGCATCGTCTCATGATATCTCAGATATCAAACATAGCGTGTCTAAACCCCTAGTCTTCATTGTTTTCTTGTTCCTTCTTTACCTTCATCACAGAAAATAAATGGTGCCAGTTACTAGTTGCTCAGGAGAAGTCTAGGAGTTGTGTTTCATTCCTCCTTCTTTCCCACACCCGCCCACGTCCACTTCCTGATGAAGTCCTCTGAGTTCCACCTCCAGGATATACCCCAAACCGTCTCTCTAGCTCCACTGTATGCTGCCGCACCAGTTAGCCACTGCCATCTCTAAAAGGGACTAGCTTTCCAGCCACTGTCCCTGGACGCACTTTCCCTCCACATAGCACACAGACTTTTCTTCTAGATTTTAAAACTGATTATAGCGTGTCCATGCTTAAATATTTGTATTTGTCTGCTACTCTCAAAACATCCCGCCTAGTCCCGCATGTGATGTCCCTGGTCTTCCTTCCTAGCCTCATCCCATGCTTTTCACCAACTAGTCACCTGCCGCACCAGTTTCCTTCTACTTCCTGGGACCCTCAGAGCCTTTTACAAATGCCAGTCCCTCTGCCTAGAAAATGCTCTTCTTCTCCAAGGGCTGGCTCCGTCTGTCCTTGAGGCCCTGGTGTAAATGTCAAATTCTTGGGTCACTAATTTGGTTTGTCCCTAACTGCCATTATTCTGTTTCTTTCCTCATGGTCCCACATGGCTCTCTTTTCCACTAAACGGTAAGTTCCCCAATCACAGTTCCCAAGACTGTTTTATACACAATGTACACCGAGCTCCTGGCATAACTTAGAAGATGTGTTCAATATTTATTGAACCACAAGAAAGAAGGAAGAAAGTCTGGAAGGAAAAAAGGAAGGGAGGGAGGGAGGGAGGGAAGGAAGAAGGAAGGAAGGAAGGAAGGAAGGAAGGAAGGAAGGAAGGAAGGAAGGAAGGAAGATGGGGAGGGAGAAGGGAGAGAGGAAGGAGTTTCACAAGTACTTTTAGACCACGTAAGAAATTTGTCTTTCCCCATCCTCCTACAACCCACCAGGCATCCCACATCCCCTGTCTCGGTATCTCCATTCACCATGTTGTCCAAGTTAAACATCTCAGGATCACTTTCATTTCTTCTTTCACTTCCTGTACCTTGTAGACTACCAAAAGTTATCATCTCTACCTCTAAAACATATCTCAAATCCTGCCTCCCACCCGCCCCCCATCCCCACTGCTTAGTAACTCGGATACAGCCTTCGTGATGTCTCATCTGGAATGCTACATGAGTTTCCTGGCTGGTACCTACTTCAGACCTGCTCTCCTGCCAACATGCAAATTCTGAAATAGAGGTGTGATGTCACTCCTCTTACAAATTTTCAATGCCCGTTCCCCACCACCCCACCACTGAAGAAGAATTCTTTGTCATGGCATTCAGAACTCTTGAAATTCTGCCTATATCCTGTATTTCCTCTCTGATCTCTGAGGGGGGCCAGAGATTCTCTTAGTCCCCATTATCACTGACACCTAGTCACCCCTCATTTTATGCATGCTGTTACCAAGTCTTCCGTCCAGAATCCAGTTTCAACCCCTTTCCTACTGGCAAGACCCCAACTCCCCAGCCTGGTCATCTTTCCATAAATTAAGTAAATGTCATCTTCCTGTATGTTCAGCAAATGCTAAGCATGTGTACCAACCCTTTATTTTTTTAAAATATTTTATTTATTTATTTGACAGAGAGAGACAGCCAGCAAGAGAGGGAACACAAGCAGGGGGAGTGGGAGAGGACGAAGCAGGCTCCCAGCGGAGCAGGGAGCCTGATGCGGGCTCAATCCCAGGACCCTGGGATCACGCCCTGAGCCGAAGGTAGATGCTCAACGACTGCGCCACCCAGGCGCCCCTGTTTACAGAAACTTTAAATCAATTTTTGGACTTTTTATATGTCTTTTAGCACATGAGCAACTAAAACCATCTCTACTGAGCACTTAGAATGGACGAGCCTTTCTGTATTGAGTCTTTATTCATGCCACATAAAATAGATACTACTATCATCCTTGCTTTTGCAAAGTAAGAAACCAAACTTAAATAAATGAATTGCCTTTCCTAGGTCACTCAGGTAAGTCGGACTTCAGAGCCTGCTTTTATTTAAAGCGCTATTTGGTACAACCTCAAAAGGCAGATGTCCCATCTGTTTTATCTTTAATGCTCAGTATCTAGGCTACGGTAGGCAATCAATAATGTTTGTTGATTGAAGGAGAGAGAGTGGAAAGTCATCAGGCTTCCCAAGGTTCACAAGGGAAACCAGGAGACTCCTTTGTAATTTGGCTGAAGTAACTATTCAGTCAACATTGAATCAAATGTGAATTGAATTGAGTTAGCCCAAGTAATAGAGCTAGATATGTCTCCCGAATTGAAGACAGAAAACTCCCTTCTATATGACTTTGCAACTTATCACTGTCAGAAAGACTGCACAGAGAGAGCCGGGGCTGAGCCGGCATGCACGGAAGAGTCTGGAAAATAATCAATTGAATTCAAACCGCCATACATCATGGACGTTTCGAGCCAGAAAGGGCCTGGGAGATCATCTGCTTCTCTTCCTTCATTTCACAGAAGAGGAAAAGAAGGCCCAGCAGGGGACGTGGCATCCCCAAGTCATCCAGATTAGTGGGGCATCAGTACTAGGGACACCCTGGGACTAGTTCCAGTCCCTTTCTCTTCCATAGATTAGACCATCGCTTGCCAGAACACTGCCTTCAGTTGCCAAAATGCCTGCCTAGATTATTCTCTTTCTTTCCAAATGATTTTTCAATCAGTATCCAAACTTCCGTATTGCCATGTGTGCCTACTTACAACTTTGACGTATTCTTTAATGAATGGGGATACTGTTTGGTTTTTTTTAAAGGATTATCCACTTAAATGTTTTGCTTGAATTTGGAGGTGTGGGGAGATAAGGTAATTTATAGTATCAGCCAGCAAATAAAAGCTATATGCTTATAGAACTTTCACTTTCAGCTGTAGAATGTGACTTTTCTAGCCATCAGCCCAACAAACCATAAGAACCCTAAACTTCTCACTGTTAAGATGAGGGAGACCAAGTCAAACCCAGGGCAGATAGAGTGATGTCCAGATGTCAGGAGAATAGTACCGAAATACACTGTCAGCTAGGAGGCTCTCAATTGCAAGTCACACAAAACACTGCTCAAACAATAAAGAGAATGTATGTCAGCTAATGCAACTGAAAAGTCCACAGAGAGGGCTGGCATCAGGTGAGGTTTGCCCTAGAAGCAAATATGGCACATCCATGACTCAGGCTCACTTGTCTTGCAACTGAGTTTACAAAGGTGAAAAATGCATAAGTAGCTATCCTCAAGGAGCTCACTGCCTATTGAAGGAGGTAGATAGATTATGGCCATCTTCTAGAAACAGTAATCTGTGCATGCTGAGTCCAATTCCTCACCACCTATTCACCCCTCAGTCCATTATGAGTGCAGAATGAGAGATATTCACAGAATCCTTGAGAGCATAGAAATGGGTACTTCCATTGCATGCCCGGACTGGGCATGGCACTCAACTTTCCTCCTCAGAGAGCTTAGGAGGTATGTCTGAATCCTTATAGAACTAGTTAAAATTAGGCTGAGAGGTAAAACGGAAGAGTAACTAGTAAGCACAAGGTTGAAGAGACTGTACTTCTGGATTGTAGTAAGGGATTACTGAGTTCTCAGTGCTGATAGAGAACAATCCAGAAATAAGGAGGCAAGAAGTAGGTAGCTCCAGATAATAGAAGGCATTTCATACAGGATGGAGAGACACCAAACATACAAGGGGCACTCTTTAAGGAATTAAAACAACCATGGATTTGGGGTTTTCAGCATCCAGGACCTGAGAGTGGAGGGAGTTACACGGGTAGAATTTCTGGAATGAGACAAGAGGCCGGAAATGGTCTCCTCCCTGAATGAAGCCATATTTCAGAGATAGGCAGGGGAGGGGGCCCATGAAGAAGATAAAGAACAAATATAGGCAGGAGTTAGCTGTCACAGAAAGAAAAAAAAAATTGTTAATCATGAGCCCTTCCCTGAAATGGCATTCAAATTTTCGTTTGTCAGTAAGTACATTTTTGTGGAGAAAGGATCCGCAGATTTCATCGGAAATGCCTCATGACTCAAATGTAACTAAGAATCACTCATCAAAAAATAAAAATAAAAATGAAGGCATGACAAACAGTTTTAAATTCCGTAGAAGACCAGTCATATGGAAAGCAGAACACTAGGAAATACAGAGTTGGAGGCAGCCTTGAGAAAAACTGTGTCAATGGTGGGGGAAAGGGGAGCTTGAGGTCTCACCATGACGAGCTGAAAAGGAGATGAGCAGGTAAAGAGACAGCATGCCCAAACTACTGTTTTCAGAAGCCTGACCACAAGAAAGAGGTGAGAGATTGGGTTGGTAACTGGCAATGAACACTGGAGTCTAGAAGGTCATTTTTAGAGGAGAGAGAGCCCATCATGTTTATGGGCTTAAGGGAAGGAATCCGGGGAAGACTGAAAGAATAAATCAGATGCTTTTTTGTAGGTCCAAAATTCTAACCAAAGCTTTCTAGCCTAAAATGTGTAGGTTTCTGGTCCCAGCATCTGGTAGAAGGCATTCTACAGTCATACTTATCAAGATCGTCTTCATGCTTGGTCCAAGAGAGGACAATGAGGCATCCTCCCCACAAATTAACTTTGTTCCTTTGTCCCTCCCACCCCAAATCTCTTGCTACGTAAAGGCCCACTGGGAAGGCTGTTTGCAATTTCCTGAAAATCCCCTTGTCTTATACCAAAGAAGCATGTTCTAGAATATCGAAGACAAAGCATTATGCTCCGACTTTGAGAGAGGCACAAGTTTCTTTTTCCTTAAGACAGACAGACAAAATGTTAGTCTACATTGAAAAAAGATCCCCAATTTTTCTTCTTGATGTCCCCAAATAAGGCATTTGGTGAACACCAAATTTTTATGTTTGTATTAGTCAGTTACTGGTGCAAGAAAGCCATGTAACAAACCACCCTAAACTCAGTAACTTAAAATAATAAACGTTTATTTTTACACTCAGGGTTCTGTGAGCTAACTATGAATTTGCTGGTTTAGGCCAGGCTCGACGGGATGGCTTTGTCCCACGCTACAGTTTGGGTTGATATCTACTTGATGGGTGTTTTTTCTGGGATCCTTGTTGAAAAGGAAGGACCTACCTGGGGAAAACCCTTCCAATGCATGTCACCAGAGCACAGGAGATGAGCAAAAAGATGCAAGCCCCTCTCTCTAGTGGGAGCTGCTTCAAGGCCCAGGGGAAAAGCCATAAATATATAAATTTAACAGAGTGGGGGTGAATAATTGTGAACAGCGGATTTAATCTATCACAGTATAAACCAAGTTTGGGGAGAAAAGAATAGTCAGGATTTTCATGTATGTTGAAGATTATCTCTTGCCTTTTTCACCATGCAGAACTCAACAGAATCAACCACACTATGATCGCATGCACACACACACACACACACGCACACGCACACACCTTTAATGTTGTTTGTGTTCACAACCCTACTCTCGGAATGCACGTACCATCATGGAAGCCATATTCTAAAGAGGTGCTTAATATAGTGGAAAGGGCCCTGTACGCAAAGTCAGAAATGATGGGTTCTAGTCCTTTCTGCCACCAACTGATGTATCATCTTGGGCTTAAAGTAAAAAGGCTTTAATGAGCCAAGAGACTGAGCTGCCATGGCCAGGGCGAGGATGAGAGCAGGTGAACTAAATAAGGTTGATTCTACCAGTCAAGAGTCCACCACACCAAGCACTTGGGGATCCTAGACCTTGGACTTAATAAAATAATAATCTCCCAAGAGTAGAAGAAAGTCTTGGCCTGTGATAACACTCCCCATGCATTTGAATGGGGGAGAGAGCGACAGGAGGATTTTCCATTCAGGACCACGCTGCCTGGGAAAAACAGCACTAACCCTGAAAGTCCCAAAGGACTAGATGCGTCTTCTAACCCGTTCTGTTGGATATAGCAGAATCAGGTCCAAGGAGAAAATATTCACCAGGGTCTTTGGAGGACACTTTACCTACAGGGAGGAGCAAACCAAAACACCCTGAAGCCAAGCCACATAGAAAAGATGACAGCATCTCACATGGCTCAAATGTAACTTTCTTGATCATTCCACCCATGTTTTCTAGGAAAATCTAGGCTTTCTTTTGCTGAACCCACTTTTAGTCTATAATAGAGCTTCCTAACCTATGTGCCTGAGCACCTAGCACCCTGCATAGGGATTGTTGGTGTGCCAATAGACTGATCTCCTGGGTCCTCTGAACAGCCAGGAAGAGCCTGGGATCCATGTTGCTCCCAGACCCTTGTCCCTGGCTACATACACTGTATTCTTTCCTACAGTGTTCCATGCAATGTCATCACTTTCTGTGTGTGTCCTGACATGAAAAAGGTTGAGAAGCGCTTGTCTATATGCTCAAAAGGTTAAAAACTTCAAAGGTATATTCTAGCATTTGCTGAAGAAGCCACAGAATTCTCAGCCTGGGTTCCAAAAGAGAATTAATCCGTAACGCCCGAAGGCATCCATTATATACAAAAAATTAAACTCTCTTCTGATCATTTAGAAGGGTACTAGCTATGCTCTGCTCTTTGAGGAATTGAGAAAATTGTCACTCAAATCAGTGTCTGTGTTCTGTGGTTCAGATGGGGAGCCTGGTGAGAATAACTCCGTTACTGCTTACTGTTTACTTCTATGGATCCTAACTGGTTTTTATTTTTGCTTTTTTTTTCCCTGAAAGACAAAATAAAACAAGCTGTTTGTCAAGTAGACACAACTTAGTTCAAATATCTGATTTAACAAAATAAACATCGTCCCGTCATAGATGAGCATGAGGCTGTATGAATTACTCCCTCCAACGGTTTGATGGTTTGGCCAGATGTTTTCTTTTATCTGAAATGGGCAAATGGCAGCCTTTGATTTTGACAGAAAAATAAGTGGGGAGGGGAAGTGTTCCAGAAGGGGCAGTGGCTCACCTCCTCATACTCCTTACTCTCACAAATGGGACTGCAACCCGTCTCTTGACCCCTAAGGAAGCACTCTCCCTTCCTCTGCTTTTTTTTTTTTTTCTGTCGGAAGCATGTTTTCTAATGATTTCCCATTAAATGCATCATTCCCATTCACTCTCCAGAGAGCACTTTTGAAGAATCCTCATTCTTTTACCCAATCACTTAGCGTGGTTGCTGTGTGAAATCTGTGGTTTGGAAACCTTCTTGTTGCTCCTAATTATTCCACTTCTTGGATTCCTAGGGATGTGTGCACCTGATAATCAAGAGTTATTCATTGGGAGTCTTCATTACATTTGATGTGGATAATACAAATTTTACTCGTGAAATGCTACTCAGGGTCTCCTTTTTGAATGAAGACATTGATTTACTTACATTTTCAGAACACACACAATAGGCAGAGAATTAAAATAATGGACGGCAACTAATAGAAAACAGGTGTGACTCTGAAACTTCAGTGTTGCATTCTCCGGTCTTGGAGCAATGCTGGGAGAAGAATGTTTACCATACAATAATGGAGACAGCAAAAAATAAGACGAAGTAAACAATAAATTCTCATTGAATGAGTGCGGCTTCCCAGCTGGAGCCCATTGTAGCATCGAGCAGCGCGACCAGAAATGAACACACAAAGACGCTAAACTAGGTTGGTTTTATTTTCCCTGGAGACTGGGAAGAAGATGGCAAGAGTGTAATTTAGTCTTTGTAAAATGTTTTCTAAACAAGTTCAGGGGCTGTATCATTTGAGTTGACAAATTGAACACCAGGTCTGAAGTTCTTGTTATAAGGTGTGTGCCTTGACTTCATAAGAGAAACTCATCACTCAAATCCACACTGAGAAGCCAACAAATGTAAGGAGGTTCCACAAAGCACTCAAGGCCAAGCCTCACGCAACCGTTTCAGGGGCAGGGTGGTGGATTGAATCTGCTGGTCCTCAGCATCCAGAAGTTGGAAGCGGTAAAGACCACCGGGAGCGGTTATTTTTGCCATCGTGTGTCCTCTCATGCTGGAACACAGGATTCGTTCCACCAACCAGTGTTGGTTGAGTGGCCATCGTGTTTGAAGAACCTCTTTTCCTCTTGTTCTGAGCCCTGAATTACACTTTGCCAAATTAGCCTAATGCCATTTTTGGTGCATTTCGGTAGATCTCATTGCACAAATGGATTGGACTAGTTTAGGGGAAATGAGATGGGACAAAAATTAGTGGGTTTTGTTTTGTTTTGTTTTGTTTTAGGGTTTTTTTCTTGGAAAGGGGGAGTGGAGGGAGGCAGAGGGAGAAGAAGAGAGAGAATCTTAAGCAGGTTCCATGCCCAGTGTGGGCCCGACGCAGGGTTCAATCTCACAACCCTGAGATCATGGCCTGAGCTGAAATCAAGAGTCAGACACCTAACAAACTGAGCCACCCAAGCGTCCCTTTTTTTTTTTTTTAATATGACTGACCACCTAGAAATCCAGACCCTAAGTAAGGGAATGCTATAAACAGAATGTTTGTGTCCCCCCAAAATTCAGATATTGAAACCTAATCCTTAATGTCATGATGGTATTTGAAGGTAGGGCCTTTGGGAGGTGATAAGGGATTCGTGCCCGTTAAGAGACCCCCGAGAGCCCCTATCCCCTTGTACTATATGAGGACACAATGAGAAGGCAGCAGTCCATAAACCAGGAAGTGAGCCCTCATCAGACACCAAATCCCTCCCTCAACTATGCTGGCACCCTGAACTTGAACTTCCTAGCCTCCAGAACTATGAGAAATTTCCGTTGTTTTTAAGCCACATAGTCTGTGGTATTCTGTCACAGAAGCCTGGACAGACTAAGACAGGGACAGAGAAAGTGAAAAGCTATTGGCACAGAGAAGAAGGGCCTTATGAATGAAGGTGATCGAGAACACCTGGAGACCCCATCCCACCTCCCATTCATTCTAGCTTCCTCCCTCCTCAAACATTCTTCCATGGACAGTGAGAGCCAAAAGTTTGGAAGGAGCCTTCTGGGTTATCTAGTCCAGCTCTCTATTCAAGATGGTACTGACTACAGCTGTGGTTCTCAAAAGTCAAGGGGAGCTTTTTAGAATGTGGATTCCAAACAGTTGTTCCCAAGGATTCGTATTCAATAGATCTAAGGGTGGGCCCAAGATTCTTCATTATTCACAAGTTCCCCCAGATGATTCCAATGCTGGTGATCTGCTGAACACACCTTGAGAAATGCTCGCTGAAATCTCCATGCCACGCCAATGCTTCGAAAACTCTAGGCGTCTTCACTTCTCAGCAGGCAGCCAACGGTCAGACGGAGCTGATTATCAAAAAGGTCCTGCTTGCTCTTCAGCCTGTTGGTGCCCGCCCCTCATTCAGGGACCACATGCGGCAATCCTCCCTTCTGGAATGATCCTCTAGAGATTAGAGGCGGTTTGTTGGTCCCTCATGCTGAGATTCCTTTCCTCCTTTCCCAGTTTCTTTCAATGGTTCCTTACCTCAGTCAGAATGAGATTCACACCCATCACCATGTATGAGCACCCATGACCTGGCCCGTACCTGCCTCTCTGCGGCCTCATCTCTCCTCAATCCCTGCCTCACATGGTGGATTTCCACAGAACCCAGCAACAGCTGTTTGCACTCATCGCCATCCGTGTTTCCATACCTTTGCCCGTGCTTTTTCCTCATGTGTGTCTCTGTACTCCTCTTTCCTCCACCATCTCCTCGAAGTGGTAGAACTTCCAGACCCACCTCAGGCCTCTTAGAGGTCAGACACCTTCATCACCATCACAGAATGGGTTAGATTTGCCTTTTGTGTGATTTGTACCCCCCAGCTCACCTCAAGTATGGCATTCATCACCCTTGGCCTCGAATGGCCTGCTTTCTCTATTTCCAACAGTAGACTCAGGGCCTTTGCCTTAGGAATTTTCATGTCCTTGGCCAGTGTCTGGCCATAGAAATGACTCAGTGGATAGTCGTTGAATTGATTCAAATCGTCCAAGGCTTGAACACAGAAGACAGGCCTTTCGCCAAGCATCATCCCCCCCCACACACACTCACACCTTGACCACAACTCTTTAAAGGATAAATCACATTCTAACCCTCTCCTCTGCACCAGCCACTGTGTGGTGCTGGGGACACCAAAGTGGAAAATACCCACCCTGTCATTAAGGAGGAGCCCACATCTTATCAGGAAGATGTGTCTGTGTGATACGATGGAAGAACGTAAATCTTGGACAAGATGATGTGGAAACACGGAGAAGGGGCCTCCAGCCCTGCCTCAAAGAATCATGGAAGAAGCGAAGAGACTAACATTTTTCATTCATTCAGCAAATATTTATCGAAACCGATTATATGCCAGGGAAAATTCTAGGTATCGGCTAACATAGCAGTAAACAAAGCAGATACAAGCCTCTTCTTTCGTGGAGTTTGCAGTCTAATGGGAGCAAGAGACCATGAGGTGTATAAGTCAACAAATAGTATTTTAAATAGTGGTAAAGACGGCAGGAAAACACTAGGGATGGGAAGGGAGATAGAAAGTGGGGGGCATAACCTGAGTGTTCTGGGTGTAGTCCACGGAGAGCAAGGGGCTTTGAGGTCTTTGCACAGGTCTTTTACTCTGAGTGCTTTTGGGAACCATCCAGGGTCTTGAGGAGAAAAGAGACATGACCTAGCTTACATTGCAGGGCAATTATGGCAGCTACGCCCTCAGCACAGACCGGAGGGAGTGAGAGTCTATTGTGTTCCAGGCCCTGAGATGTGCAGGTGGGACCTGAGACACCAGTTCTGTTATTCCTTTGCTACTCAGAGAAGGTAAATAAGTTGCTCGTGGTTGCACAGCCAGCAAGTCGCAGGTGTGGGGTTCGTCCCGGGTCTCCATAGCTCCAAATCCTCTCTCTCTCTCCAGCCCCCTCTCCCACTCCCTGCAGCAACACTACCTCTCCCCAGGACCCTGGGAGGAGGAGCTGACCCCTGCATAGGCAACAGAGATGGGATCCGGGGGACTGGGGGACCAGGCAGAAGCCGCCACAGCCAATGAAGAGAGAGGGCCAGGCATGTCCCGCCGAGTCAGAAAGGAAGCCCTTAGGTCAAAGTGGCATGGTCCCGTGAGTCCCCATCTGGCTCTGTCTTTGTCCCTGAGCCTCAGTGCCCCCACTGAGCATCTCCTCTTTCCTCTGGCTCAAGTATAGACCAAACAGAAAATCCTTTTTTAATTTCCACTTTAGGACCCGAGATGGGTGGATATCTCCAAACTGACATATATTCAGGCATAGGAAAGGAAATAATTGTGGAAACTATAGGCAGCATACAAACAGGTAAGTTCACTCCCGCTCTCAGCTTCTATGGGCTGCTGGAGCTTCTTGGAAACACAGGCCCCGGGTCCCCTTCCATCGAGCCTCACCTATCTCTCACTCGGGCCCTGGGCCTGGTTTCTACCCTCAGCCAAGCAGTTTGTGTCAGCCCCCACGGCTGTGCCCACTTTATTTCCTTCCTGGCCCTCATCCCCCCTGGAATCATTGTAACCACCTTGCACTGGTTTGCCTTTGGGTTCTTCCAGTAGCGCAGACATGGCCAGAGGTCAGAGGGCAGGTAGGGCTTGCTCGTGACACATTCCCAACACTTAAACCGTGCTCTCACCACACGTCAGGGATTCCAGAAATGCTGGTGGCGTGTCGCCGGTTTTGTCAACCCCAGGCAAGTGGAAAACGTCTTTCTTCATCAAAATATGTCTTTCTTACAACCCAGGGGATCCAACAGGTCTTCCTAGGTTTTGCTCAAATTTTGGCTAAAATGCTTTAGTGTTTTTGGCTCTGGTTACTCTTTCAGACCACTTTTGGAGTTTTCTGAAATTTAGCCCATCAGGAGAAGCCCTAACATCTCCCACCACATTCCATGGAAAGACAGGGTCTTAGCCATGGTGGAGCCCCCTCCCCTCATACGGTGGGGCCACCAGAGGTAAGGACAGGAGGAGAAGCCAGGATAAAACTCGGGGGGCATTGGGGCCAGCTAACGATGAGGCAGATCAATACAGATACCCCCCGACCAGGCTCAGCATCCCTCTCCATGGCCCGGTACGAACAGAAACAAGAATCGAATAATACAGGAATCAAGTGTTATGAGAATCGCCATCACTTCCTCCACCCACCCCTCACTTTCTACATCAGTTCACCAAGTCAAGAAGAAACAGAGTCAGATCTTAAAGGAAAATCTGTTCCTCTACTCACACTTCTGACACGGACTGTGTGATGTCCTATAACTCAACTCAGATCTGACGCTGACCACCTGGAGGTAGAGCAGACCCCAGAGCTGAAGAGTTGAGTCCCCCAAGACTGATCTCACTTCTGACACCAGTTGCAAGTCTCAGGCTTCCTGTACTTCGGGCTGACTTGGCCATACATCGGGAGTTCCCGTGACCCTCACCTTAGGTTCCATAATCTGCTATAAGGACTCATAGAACTTAGGGAAACACTTTATTTACAATTACTGGTGTATTATAAAAGATATCGTAAAGGGTACAAATGAACAGCCAGATGAAGTGGTACATAGGGCGGGTTCTAGAAGGGCCCCAAATGCAGAAGCTTCTGCCTTCCCCCGCCCTCTGGCCCTCCCGCCTCCTCCACAGCCGTGAAGTTTGGAATGTACCACCTTCCCAGCATGTGGATGTGTTCTTGCTCACCAACCCAGCTCTCTGAACCCCATTGTTTAGGGGTTTTTATGGAGGGGCCATTACAGGCATGATTGATTAAATCACTGGCCACTGGTAATTACCCTCCTCTCCAGCCCCTCCCTTCTCCAGTGGAACCCTTCCATCACGTGGCTGGGTCCTCTGGCAACAAGCCCCAACCTTCAAGGGTCACCTCATCAGCATAAATTCAGATACAGTTAAAAGAAACTTCTTGATGAATAAAACAAGATGTTCCTCTCACCCCTATCACTCAGGAAATGCTAAGTCTTCAGAAACCAGGAATGAAGACCCAATATCATAGCAAAAGATGCTCCTATTACTTTTATCACTAAGGAAGTGTGGGGGTTAATTTTGTGCATGAACTTGACAGGCTAAGGGATGCCCAGATAACTGGCAGGACATTATTTCTAGAAGCATCTATGAGGGTGTTCCTGGGTGAGATTCACACTTGAATTGGTGAAGGGAGCAAAGCGGGTGGGCTTCCCCAGAGCAGGGGGCTTCCTCCAATCCACGGAGGGCTGGACTAGAAAGTCTCTGCTTGAGCTGAGACAGTCATCTTCTCCTGCCCTCAGACATCAGAGCTCCTGGTTCTCGGGCTCTCAGACTCAGCTCAGCACTTCACGCCAATACAGTTTACAGATGGCAGATCACGGACTTCTCAGCCTCCCTAACCACGTGAGCCAATGCCTATCATTAATCTCCTATCTCTATGTTCTATTGGTTCTGTTTCCCTGGAAAACCCTGGCTGGTACAGTGAATGATAAGAGTTTTAGGAGCTCTGTGCCAGGAACCAGGGACCGACAGGAAAGATACATTTCGTATGTAGATATCTTTGAGCCCAATGCCATTCTGGGACAGAAAAAGAAAGTGAGACCAGAACAGCTGTCTTGTTCAAGTTTACACGGCGTGGCTGATCCAGGAGCCTGAAGTCTGAACCCTCATAGTGGACACGGGCAGTCCGGATCCTGCTTGTTGCCCAGCAGCGGGGGGAACGGTCAGCCCCTCGGGGCAGCCGCAGAGAGCCCCTGGCTCCCAGTCACACTGCAGAAGCAGTCCGCATCCTGATCTGGAAGGATAGAAAGGCCCGGATCTTCCCACCTGACATGGGACACAGGTGGACACCAGTGCCTCCCAAGCTGCCACCACCTTGGCCAAAGCTTTGTGGGACCTGCTCCAAGGGTTCCACTCCTTCCCCAGCCCAGTCCTGTCTCCCTTCCCTTCTTTTCCCAAAGGACCCCCCCAACCCATGTCTTGCACCCTCAACTTTGTCCCAGCATCTGCTTCCAGAGAAAACCACACTGCACCACCTCGGTCTCTTGACTATAAATCCACTGTTTACTTCCCTAAACATCACAGAGAGGCGTTTTTAAAGCCGAAGAACAGACCCTCCACACATCAACGCCCGAGGCAAAACAGGGCATCAGATCACAAAGTTTCTGTTCTGCCAAAATCTCTCCAAGGTAAGTGCTACGTGCAGGCATCCAAGCCCCTGGAGTTGGTACAATTTATATTTCATGTGCAAACGCTCCAAGGAGAGCTGCGCGTGGAAGCCAGATCAAAACATTTATCCTCACTGTGTCTTGGAAAAAACTTATTAGCTGGCTGTATACCTATACTCAAGAGGAGCAGAAAAAAGGAGGCAGAGAAAAAGAAGCAAAAAAAAAAAAAAAATCTCTTGCTACCCGATAAATAGAGAGAGCCCCTCGGAGCGCCAGGCGGCGGGGCTCCCATAATATATTGTTATGCATCGTCACCAGAGCACTGCAGAGCGACCAGAGACCATGTCTGACATTGCCTTCGCTGACCTTTTCAATATTGCCCGAGCTCGGCCGAGCCGGTGTTTCTAGAGGAATTCAAATAGAATGTACTCAGGCAGAAAGGATTTGGCTGTGGGCAAACCCTATCAGTCTCTTCATGTTTCGCCTTGTCATTCTCATGTAAATTGTAATTCTTTATTAGCATGGCCAGTCTTCCGCCAGGTGCAAGAGGCGCCAGGCTAAATGGCAGTGGAGCCGCCGCTGCCGGCGTGGGGAGCCACCTGCGAGCAAGGACGCCCGCGAAGGTCACACCGCCCAGGGCCGGGAGAGGGGATGGCCTCCAGGGCCCCATGGGAAAGCATGGGGGCGGGGAGCGTGAAGTTCAAAGAGAAAGGAGAAGGTTCCCTCTTCCATGTTTGAGCATAGGATACCACGTGGTTAGCAAGAGGCACCAGCCATAGAGAGAACTTCTAGAACCCAGCCATCGTGCACGACTGCTACTCCATAGCCTTGCAAGACCTCTTCGTTACCCGCCCCCCACTGCGGTCCCTTTTCTGAGTGTAACTGTGTGCCCACACCACACACACACACACACACACACACACACACACACACAGGAGGCACGTGGAAATTTTTGGAGGAAGCAATGATGACGCAGATGCTTGTTACCTGGATTGCAGTGTTGGTTTCACGGGGGCCTGGGGACGTCCAAACTTACCAAATCATATATCGGGTTTTTTGGTATATTAATTAAATCTCAATAAGCAGTTAAGGAAAAAAAAAAAAAGACACACATCCGGAGGATGACTGGAAGAACGCTAGTTGTACCGGGAATAAGGAGGGTGTTAACATTTAAGTGAAAGAATGCAGCCCCACAATGTGGTGCACAGAATACACTGTAAATGCACCTGCATCAAAGAGATTCCACAGAGTGCTTGAAAAACACAATAAAATTGGGGTTTAAAACAAACAAACAAACAAAAAAAAAAGGAAGGGAGGGAGGGAGGACTCAACTTTGCCATTCAGTCGGTCCTTTCGTTTTCTTTTCATAAATTCTTCCAGGGAGTTCATCCTGCCCCTTGCTCACCCCCATGCATACCTCCGCTGCCTTAGGAGGGATGGGGTTCCCCCCCTTAGGAGGTGGGGGAGCCCCAAGGAAGGACTGAGGAACTACTGGTGGTCAGAGGTGGTGACGCTGTTTACAAAATCCTTTCTTGCCTTCACTTCCGCTAAAAGCAAGATCAGGAGGACCAGAAAAGCCGGCTTGGCTGGACCCATATAAACAGTGCCTGCCTGCGGAAGTGCTCCAGGGCCTCCTGAGGGGATCAGTCTTCCAAGGCCTTTCTCTTACTCCTGCTCGCTGCTTACAGTGGTTTTCAAAATGTGGTCCCCAGTCCAGAGACATCAGCATCACCTGGGAAGCTGGGAGAAATACAGATTCCCAGGCCTCACCCCAGGCTTACTGAAGCAGGCGCTCTGGGGTGGACCCCAGCAACCCATGTTTTGACAAGCTTTCCAGTTGATTCTGATACATAGCAAAGTAGGAGAACCTCTGCTCTGATAGCAGCTTGGCCGCTCTCTCGCCTCCTCTGTATCCAGCCCAGGGATGCTGAACTCGTTGGAAGGAGGGGAGAGAAGACTCAGTTTCTCCCTGTCACCCACTGAGGCACATATCTAGCAGGGAGGAGCTTGGAGACTTTGGAAAACAGAGTCTGCAACTGAAAGTTCCAGAAATATGGAACCAGAAACTCAGAAGAGAAGGATTTCGTGGATTTCCAGAAACGAAGCTTACAAAAGAACAGAAGCTGGAGGTCATAACACGGAGGAAACTACGTTTACCTCTTACCTGGCATCCCTGGAGACAGGTGAGCAGCGTAGGGAAGTAGCCATGGGGAGGAATCTAAGAATGATGCTGTGGAGACCCCAGGTGTGGAAAATTCTCAGCTGGGCAATCACGACCCTGGCCATTAGCTGGAGATGGAGCATAGCACCCAGGTACATCGAGGAGTAAACCAGGTCAGATTGTGCAGACCCTGCCAGGTACCTGGGGCAGGGCTCCAATCCCAGAGAGTAGCAGAAATGCCAGGCATGCTAACAGAGGCCCAGCCTCCATCGGGACAGGTCATGGAAGGAGATGGAACTCTACCCAGATACGGTTCAGTGGCAGCACCAGTAAAACCAGCTGACTGAGGCCCAGCTTGGGCATCCTGCCCCCGTTAGGGCTGGCGAGCCTCACTTGGAAAGAAAAAGCATCGGACACTCCTATGAGGAAAGGCTGGGAAGACAAGAGTTGATGGATCCAAGCCACCCTGGCAGGTCTGAGAGTTGAAATAAATTCAAGGTCTTTTTGTCCCCCAGGTGAGGGATCTCAGGGGTTCGCTGGGGCCAATACAACTGACTCTCTGTGCTAAAAATGAAAGAGCCTATGAAGAACGCCGAGAAGGTTTCCAAGACATCAGGAAACTCTGTGAGAACAATATTTTGTCAAGTTCAGTGTAAATTAATAGAAAACACATGGTTTCTGTTTCTCTAAAAATAAGCACAGTTCTGAAGGAAGCGGGTGGAATCTGTTTTGGGTTTGGCAGAATCCGACGTGGTTGGGAGTGAGGTGCGGCATTTCGGGGGGCAGGTTTTTCCTATTACCTTCCTTTTTCTCCACCCATAGTCACTGGGATGCAAAGTTGTTTAGGGGAAAAAGACCTTAAGTCGTCCCCCAGCTCTCCCCTCGAACACAGGAGAAACGGAGGCTTCAGGAGAGTAATGGCGATCGTTTCGCAAATAAACAATAGCGAACCTTAGAGTAGTTGAGGGCCAGACCCGAGACAATTGCACTAAAACGCATTCTTTGTCCTCTCCTTGCCTTCAAGGGACATATCCAGGAGCTATTCAAGACCATGTGGGCCACATAATCCCAGATTTTTTTTCCCCTACACTCAGGCCACCCCTATATTGGGCTAAGTGGAACCCAGTGGATCCATCCTGGTCTTGGATGGACAACATCCTCACACATCATGGGAGCTAAATCAGGAATGCAAGCCCCATGCCTGCAAAGTCCGTGTCTTCTGACTCTGTCTTTGATCTGAAAGACAAGGTCAAGGTCTGGGAGCGAGGATCATTAATTAGTGATCAGAATCTCCTGGCAGTGAGATACCAAAGCCCCATTATCTACTGAGAGAGACATACATAATTACATATAGACAGAACCAAGCAACAGAGCTTCAAAATATATGAATCAAAACTGATAGAGCTGGGGGCGCCTGGGGGGCTCAGTTGGTGGAGTGTCCGACTCTTGATTTCTGCTCAAGTCATGATCTCAGGGTTGTGAGATTGAGCCCCTCATGGAGCTCCATGTCCAGCATGGAGCCTTCTTGAGAATCTCTCTCTCCCTCTCCCTGTATCCCACCCTGCTCATGCTCTCTCTCTCTCTCTCTCTCCCTCTCAAAAACAAAACAAAACAAAACAAAAAAACCCAAAAACAAACAAACCAAAAAGCCAAAAAACCTGGATAGAGCTGAACAGAGAAATACACTCATCTACAGTTATAGTAGGAGACGTCAACATCCCATTCTCAGCCGTTGATAAAACTACTAGATAGAAAATCAGTGAGGATACAGAAGAACTGAGTGACACAATCAACCAGCAGGATCTCATTGACAAATATAGAACACTCCACCCACCATCAGCAGAATACACATGTTTTATCAAAGGCCCATGTAACATTCACCAAGATTTATGTTTACTGTCATTGCTGCTGCCATACACTTAAACCCATTGCCTTGCCATTTATTTTCTATTTGCCCCTTTGTTTCTTTGAGCTCCTCTCTTTTTCTGACCTTCTTTTGCATTAGTATTTTTATGTTTCCATTTTACCTCCTTTATTTGCTTATAAGCTATGCCTCTTCGTTCTGTGATTTTTAAGGTTGGCTTTTCAATGTATCACAGTCTACGTTCAAGTGATAGTCTGCCATTTCACAAACGGAACAAGAACCTAATAACGTACTTTCTTTCCTCCCCCTGATCTTTTCACTATTGTTGTCATGCCTTTTACTTATTTGTATGTTATAAACCCTACACGATACTACTATGTTGGTTTGAAACAGTTAATTATATTTTTTAAATCCTTAACTAATAAGAAAACATACTTACATATATACCTGTATAGTTACCATTTCTGGTGCTCTCCGTTCCTTACGTAGATTCATATTTCAATCTCGTACGATTTTCCTGCCTGGAGACTTTCCTTAATATTTCTTACGGTGTGACGGTGCTAGAGACAAATGAGTTCAGTTGTGTTTCTCTGAAAACGCCTTATCTCACCTTTGTTTTGAAAGATTTCCACTGGGTATAGAATTATAGGTGGGCAAAGTTTTCTTTCAGTACTTGAAAAATGTTCCCCATCGTCCTCTCACTTGCATTGTTTCTAAGGAGGGATCTGATGTCATCTGTGTCTTTATTCTATTTTTTTCTCATAGGTTCTTTTTTCCTCTGGCTGCTCTTAAGATTTTCTCTTCACTAGTGGTTTGAGCACTTTGATTATACTGCATCATGGTGTAGTTTTCTTTGTATTTCTTGTGTTTGGAGTTCCTTGAGTTTCTTAGAACTGTAGGTTTATAATTTTCATCACATTTGAAATTTGGTCATTTTTTTTTCTTTGAATGTTTTAAACCTACCCCTCCTTCCTCCAGGAACTCCAATGACATGTATATGAAGCTGATGAAAGTTGTTTCACATTTTTCCTTCAATTTTCTCTTTATTCTGCGATTCCTTTTGGAAAGTTTCTACTTTTGTCTTCAAGTTGGCTCCTCATCTCTTCTACCATATCTAACTTCTGTTAATCCCATTTTGTGTATTTTTTTTCATCTCAGATATTATAGTTTTCATCTCTGCATAATGTTATACCTATATTCCGTGATTCTACTTAGCTTCCGGAACATGTGGAATATAGCTATAAAATCTATCTCTCTGTCTTGTCTGCTAATTCTAACATCTGTTCTATTCGAGGTTGTTTTGATGGACTGATTAGTCTCCTCATTACGTAACACATTTTCCTGCTTTTTCGCATGCCTCGTAATCTTTCATTGTATGGCAGACTATGTAAATTTTGTGCTGATTGAAATTGGATGCTTTTGTATTCCCACAACTACTTTTGAGCTTTGTTTTTGGATACAGTCAAGATACTTGGGAACAGTTTGATCTTTTGTCATCTTGCTTTCATAATTTGTTGGGCAGGTCTGGAGCAGGGCTATTATCCCCACTATTGAGGCAAGATCTCTCTGAGTATTTTGACTCTATGCCCTGAGCATAAGTTTTTCCAGTCTGGCTGGTGGAAACAGGCACTATCACTGCCCCCAGGTGAGTTTTGGGTACTGTTTACTAACCTGTTTGGTTTCTTCCCATGCATGTGCTCATCAATACTCATTTGAACACTTGAGAAGGATCTCTGCAAATCTCCAGGCTTCTCTCTTCCGTGTAGCTCTCTCCTCTTTGGTACTCTGCCCTATAAACTCTAGCCACCTTGGTCTCCCTCAGTTGGGAGCCCTCAGTTCCATCTTCTCAACTCAAGAAGTCTGCTGATCTCCTCCTGGGGCCTTGTTCCATCCACCACCACATGGAAACTCAAGACTGTAAGCCGAAGCCCTTGTAGGGCTCGTTGTATTTGTTTCCTATCTCTCGGTGGTCACTATTCTTTAAAAAAAGATTGTTTTAGATATCTGGTCTGAGTCTTTTGGTAGTTTCTTACAAGATAATAAATTCCATCCCCGTCACACCATCTTGGATGAAAGCGAAAGTCCTATAGGAGTTTAATCTGGGGCAGGAGCCCAGCCGCAGGGATCTTGGCAAAGATGTCAGAGCTGGGAATTTATCATACAGCATTCAGAAGGAATGTTGTCTTTGGAAAGTGCACTGGGTGCTTATAGTCAGCAAACTTATCAATCATTTTTAATCCCAGTGGTGGTATTCAAATGCACATCAGGACTTGTGCTCATACGGGCTAAAGAAGAGGCAAAAAAAAAAAAAAAGTTCAAAGTGGTTTTATTTAATATAGAGGTTTTTTTCATTAAAAAAATAAAAAAACAGTTCATTGACCCAATTTTTATTATAACTTAAACTTAATTTATTATAACCATTGTATAGTAGAATAATGGCATCATGGCTTTCAAAATAACTTTTAAAATAATGGTACTAAAAATAGCTGAGACTACATAACCCTTATCATTTACAAAGCAATTTCATCTGCATTATCTTTTCAAATCTTTTCTCACTTCCTTAGAACTGATGCATACACCATGGCTCTTAATGTTTGTTTAACCTCAAATTTGCTCAGCTAGAGCTAGGACTCAAACTTAGATCATTATTTAACTATAATGGATAATGGATAAATAATTAGAGGCTCTCACTTAAAAAAAATTGATGTCATGGGGGAAAAGTTGGGGTCTGTTCTAAGTTAAAAAGATCAAAGAAATAAAATAAAATGCAAAGTATAACTCTTGATCAGATTGTGATTCAAAGAAAAAGCTAGAAGAGATGTATGGGGAGAAAACTGGGTAAATTTCAATATGTGCTGGAAATTAGATCATATCAGAGAATTATCATAAATTTCACAGGTATGATCATGGTATTGTCATTTGTAGGGGAACCTGCTTATTCCTAGGACATATGTGATGAAATAATTTGGGGTAAAATATCGCCATCTCTCCAACTTATAAATGGTTCAGGAAAACTATATGTGTATATTCACATGCATATATAAGTAAAGCAAATATAACAAAAGGAAAATAGTTGCTGAATCTAAAGTGGCAGGTGTATTCACTGCCAATGTTTCTGTATGTTTGCAAGTGTTGATAATAAAAAAGATTGGGGATCGAAATGCAATATTAGACTCTAAAAGGGAAGGAAAATGAATCATGGATGTGGATGCACCAGGAACGGCTACAGAACCATCCCTGTTGACCTTGGGAATCCCAGGACCATGAATTTTCCTTTCTTACCATTGACCATGAGCACAATTTCAGACGAAACCTGAAACACATAAACCTTACACCAGAAACCTATTTAAAATATTGTTAAAACGATATAATGTTAAATGATATAACGAATGCTATATGATCATGACAAACGGTGTATAATAAAATGTAAATGCAAATATATTTGGATGTTTCAAGCCTCTTTTGTTATATCAATAGCAATTCAGATACTTTTCGTTATAGGAACCCACTTCCCAGCAGACTGACAAAAGGAGTGAGAAAAAGACCGCAAAGCTCAAAACAACCCTAACGTGTAATTTTCAAGTTAAAATGTACAATCAATTCTCATTATTCCCAGGAGTTATGTTGTGGAAATTTGCCATGAGCACTGAATTAGCAAACGCTGAACCATTGTTTCTAGGAGAAATGTGTACATATATAGGATACATAGTTCACAAGGATTATAATTTTAAATAATCTTAATATAATCTTATAATACAAGATATGTACGTAATGTGTATGTGTAATATAGAACTTCTTATATTTATTATAATCTTAGAACATATATTATATAATGTATATGAGATAATAGTAAATATACTCTTAAACCTAAAAGGAGTGCATGCTGGTAGATTCTATCTTCCTTACTTTGCCAAAGAGCAAAGAAGACTCAGGGTGTGAAATGACCTGTCTGAGGCCACCCCACTAGCAGGTGTCAGAGCTGGGATACAAACCCCGATCCAACTGGCCCCAGAGCCAGAGCTTCTTGTACTACAGCTTGCTGTCCTCTGCGGTCTTCATTGTCTCCTCATCTCTGTCTAAGAGTTAAAACAAGAAGGCAGAGTATGGGGGCGCCTGGGTGGCACAGCGGTTAAGCGTCTGCCTTCGGCTCAGGGCGTGATCCCACGTTATGGGATCGAGCCCCGCATCAGGCTCCTCCGCTATGAGCCTGCTTCTTCCTCTCCCACTCCCCCTGCTTGTGTTCCCTCTCTCGCTGGCTGTCTCTATCTCTGTCAAATAAATAAATAAAATCTTAAAAAAAAAAAAAAGGCAGAGTATGGCCTTGTTGGACCTCGGCTGGAAAGGGGCATGTTGGACAACTGCAATTTTCACGGTTCTGTGCTGTTTGGGAATGATCCCAAAAGTGAAGTGAGCATTAATTTGGGGCCTACAAATACAGGTTAAAGAGTTGGTGAGTTCACAAATACAGAATCCACAAACACTGAAGATCCAGTGTAATTCACGATTGTAGAACTCTCTACTACGTCGTGATGGCGGTACTCATGTTCAATTCAATTTCGTATGCCCAACAGTGCTTCTTCGTGGAAGACACTCAATGTCTCTTTGATAGATAATGGAATGAACGAATGTACAGGTAATACTCTAACCCCAATAGATGCTGTTTTATAGGTCAGACAACAGAATGAAGATGAACAACACCAGACAGAAGGTACCTCTAATCTTCGGCTTCAACCATTCAAATCAAAGATGAGCAAGGACTTTGAAAAAAGTTCAGGCAAGTGGCATTGCCTCCAGACCTATGGTGGAAGGGTGGGCGAGAATGCACATTGAACATTGCCAAGCCGTTCCTAAACTACAATGTAGGTAATATACCTATCAAACTTGAAACTCACCATTGAAACAATCAAGACAGGCTTTCTCAGGTTCTGAATGGTGCTTAGTTCCCAGTTCACAGAATACAACTTGTTACTTTGGTATGCCATCTGTGAGTCAAATGCATACGATACAAACTTTAGTGAACGAGCCCTTGTGTCCACAAACGGTATCATCAGTGAACAATCCCATCCCTCCTTCCAATGTCCATTGGTGGTCACTGTACATCTGTTCTTCAGTCCATGCACAGACAGCAGTGTTGCCTCCTTATCTCTCAGAAATAAACCCATGTGACATTTTATAAAAATTCATAAAGATAAGAGGGAGTTGGCCAACAAAGACCAAAGTGCAACAAAGAAACAAGAAGTGATTCTCGTGGAAATGAAATTCGGGTCTAATGCAGATGGAGTTGGAGAAGGCCATGGGAATGTGGATGCTGTCTCTGAGACCAGAAGAGCAGCCAGAAGAATTCAGTCAAGGCAAACGTGTCGACATAAAGGAGGAAGAATTTACAAAAAGCGTCATGATGTCCCCGAGGAAATGGTGCTGGCAAGAGATTCCCTATTAAAGGAACGTTCAGAAATATTTTCACGACATGAAAAACACAAAGAATGAAAGGTTGCAAGTTGATTCAAACTTCGAGAGGGGTATGGCAGTTCACCAACATGCTCAGCCTATATAATAAACTAAACAAAGAGGGGCATCTGGGTGGCTCAGTTGGTTAAGCATGTGTCTCTTGTTTTCAGCTCAGGTTGTGCTCTCAGGGTTGTGTGATCAGGCCCCGTGTGGGGCTCCACGCTCGGTGTGGAGTCTGCTTGGGAACCTCTCTCCTTCATCCTCTACCCCTTGCCCCCACACCTCTCTCTCCCTTAAATAAATAAATAAGTAAATAAATAAATAAATAAAATCTTTAAACTAAACAAAGAAAAAGAAGTTAAGCATTCTTCAAATGACTCTTGCTAAGTTTTTTGCGAAGAAATAACGACATCGTAATTCCCAACATTTTCAAATGCTTTAAGGTACTTTGTACCAAAATATTTTTTTCCCTAGACGTTTGTAACTGACAGCAAGAAAGTTTTTGTATTTTGACAAAAAACTTTAAAGGTCGTCGAACAATTAGTGTTTTTTCCATTGATCATTAAGATCACCTGGCATGCTGTGGGTGGGCAGGGTCGTTTCAAGATCCCCATTATCAGGCAAAGTGAGGACTGCCTGTATTTGCAATGATAAAACATATGCTATTCTGATGCAAGGCTGGTAATTAAACAAAACAAAACAAAATAACAATGAGGCAAAAAAAAATTCCATCCTTCAAACCTATTGTACTTTTCCATGATAAAAAAATATTTATGCATTTTACAAACAAGCAACATACTGACGAAGTTCTAGAGAGTTGGACCTTTCTTACACAAAAATAAATATTTCTGACATTATCCGTAAGAAAAAAAATGTTTAACTGTTTACATTTAGAAAAATATAATCAGCCTGTGAACACAAGGGGTCGGGGACCCGGAGTTGCGTCTGACAGTTACAACTCCTGATTCCCCTTGTTCTACTCGAATGTGTCCCCATACCTGGGCAGTCAGAGCCTCGGCTCCCAGCCACCCACCCTTCTCAGAGGTCAGACAGTCTATTTCTATATTCTTTTGTAGCCTCCATGACACTTAGCTGTTCTAGGCAGCTAATCATTCAATCAGTACTTGCCAATCTATTATAACTCTTGATTTTTAAAAATAGACACACTGGGTATGCTGGATGGAGATCAGGTCATGATCTCAGGGTCATGAGATTGGACCCCACGTTGGGCTTAAGCATGGAGTCTGCTTAAGACACTTTCTCTCTCTCCCCCTCTGCCCCATTCCCCTCTATCTCTGTGGCTTTAAAATAAATCAATAAATCTGATTTGGGTCAGGGTGGGACCCTGGTTCTCACACACACACACACACACACACACACACACACACACACTGAACTGAGACCAAGGTGTCACCTGATTCAAGCCCAGTTTACCCACTGCTACAGAATTCACATCTCCAAGTAGGACGCTGTCCTTAAAATCCCGGATACCCCGTACTTACCGTGGGGTGAGGCAACAAACCAGACGGGTTTCTCAGTGGAGAGACAGATGGTGTCTATTTCACTGGAAACACAGACGACAGAGCATTAAAAGCCCAGTTGGGTCTCCACATGTTCCTTAAGCACCTACCGTACCAGGCATGTTGAGGGGAGCGTGGAACACAGACGTGCAGGAAACCTCACCTGTCTGGAGCTCGCTGGTCTGTGGCCAGGTGGACAGGTGCACGAAAGACAGAGACCCTTGGAGGCTCTGGGGGAGCACAGCGAGGGAGTAGTTCCTTCTGGGAAGGGGGGTAAGGGAAAGTCCCAAGGCAGATGAGGTGACTCCAGGCAGGCTAGTCAGTGAGAGCAGCAGCAGAAGCAGGGCACGGAGGGCAGAGGAAAGAAAGCACAGGGCTGATCTGGCAGCCTGGTCCGCCTGCCGCTGGAGCCCAGTTTGCCCGGTGGGCATGGCTGGACATGGGCGCTCCAAGGCGGGACGCCACCCTCATGGCCTGAGACCTAGCTCATTCTTGGTCAGGGGAGACGCTTTCGTTCCTTCAGACAGAGGTGAAGGCTGCCCTCAGCCAACCACCACCACACTCACCTGCAAGCTCTCAGTCCCTGCAAAACGCTCCCCGTGGAAGGGAGGGAAGGATTGGTAAGAATCAGCCTGGAGAGCATACGGACCCTGTGTTTTTGTGTTTTTTCCACTGCTATGCCCCCATCAGGGAACACGGTGCCTAGTAGATAGCTGTCACCCAATCAGTGTATGCAGATTCACCCCCGATGCCCTTAAAGGAGCCTTCGGTTGCACAAAGGAAAATCTAGATGGAAGGAACACCGACAAAGAGCTTAAATCTCTCTTCCTCAGTGAAAGGTGCCTTTGATTAAGGCGTTTTGGCATAAGATTCTTTACAATAATGTATTTTCAATGGTAAGAGACTCGAAGTTTTTGCTTGGCAGGCTCAAAGAGTGGAACCGGGGGCTCGGACAGCTGCAAAAGGTATTACTGGGTCTTTGCTCCAAGAAGGATCGGGCCTCCAGAAAATAACATTCAGCGGAAACCCAGGAGAAATACAGCTTTTAAGGGACTGCCCGTGGCCAGGGTTGGCCAATAAATTTGAGGAATTTATCTGCTCTCCAGTTTTAAGCTTTCCTGCCCCGTGCTGTCATTTCCCACCCTGCCCCAACCCAGAATTCTCTAGTGAAGGCAGGTGTGGGGTTGAAGGCAGGGCACCTCTGTTCACCTCTGGTGTGAAACAGTGAGAAAAGCACAATGTAGGTGCAGACAACCAGTGGCCCCGGCGGGGGGAGGGTGTTGGTCAGAGCCACACATGGGGAAAAGTCCACATTTACCGCAACGAAGCAGGATAGAGGCTCCTGGTATCTAAATTCGGTTAATAAAGGCAGGCTGGCAAGCCCAGGACACTCAGGTTACCCGCTGTCCTCCCCCTAGGGCCTCTCCTAGCTTTTAGATTGCTGCTGGTGGCCTCAGCCGCTTTTCAGTTGTTTGAGCCTCCGTGCATTGAGTCATGAATCCACGTGTAAGTCCCACCAGACTCACCCCAGCTTGGCTGCTTAAATATCCCACCTGCCACCTGCCAGTTCCGACTACCTCTTTCCTGCCTGCGTAGCCTCCTCTGCTCAGATCACCTGCTGCAGGCCCCAAACAGGATAATTCTTCTCAGTTCTTTGCTCCGGCAAAACTCACTGACCTGTCTCCACGCCCCAGTCAATCCCACCCACCCCCTGCACCGCAGTAAGAAGGCAATACCTCTGTAATCCTACTGGGCTACTCCTCTTTCTCACTCCATTAAAAACTCCTGATCCTTTTTATTCAACCATATGTCTTCTCCTCCATCAGGAGGTTCGTTCCCAGTAGGAGGAGCAAATTGTCTTGAAAAGCCCCCAAAATAGAGCATGGCAGTCTGGAAAGGGTTCCTTCATTTAACACACGTTTCTGAGCTCTGTGCTGAGTGTAGGAAACGCGATATGGATTAAAAACAAAAAAGAAAAAAAAATACACAGAATATGGTGGCCGCTTTCTCGAGCTCAGTCCGCGGAGGAGACATTCGGTCGCCGAATTAGCTTGTGGCCGATGTGAGCGCGAACCATAGGTGGCGCCAGGGAGGGAGGAAACTCACTTTTCTGAGTGTTTTTAAGAAGATCCTGACCGAGTCTGGGGGACCAAGAACTGCTTCCCTGAAGGAGGGTCATGGGGGTGAGATAGGGATAAGTAGCAGTCATCCAGGCCCAGGGGCAAGGACGGGAGAGCAGCATGGCTGGCAGAGGCAGACAAGTGCGTGTGGATGGATGGAGGGAATGCACAATACGAACGGGCACTGGAAGGACCTAGAGTGGGAAAAGCCTAGAGCATGTGAAGTGAGACCATGCACGCGTCTACAGAGGCAGCACGTATGGGAGGGGGCTGATCCTAGGTGGGCTCCAAACATGGCTCCCTACTGAGGCAGACCTCCCAGTCCTCACTTCCTGTGGAATCCCCTGGTCTTGAATCTCAGTTTGGGACCAACGGAATGTGGCGAAGGTGACTTTGTGTGACTCGCCTGGGACACAAGAAGCCTTATGGCTTCCACTGGGGGATCTTAGAAAGCTGGCACTCTCCTAAAACTGGGGACCATGAGGAAGCCTGGACTAACCACGTGGAGAGGATGCATGAAAACAGGGCAATACCCAGCTAGCCAGGCTGAGACACCAGACACCCGAGTAAAGAAATTATTTTACCCATCCATCCCAGTTGACCCTTCAGATAACTCCATCCCCAGCCAACGTCTGACCGCAACTGAGCGAGAACCATGGAGCGGAGCCCAGTCCACTCTTTGAACTGTAAGAGCCCAGGGGCGCCCAGGTGGCTCAGTTGATCAAGCGTCTGACTTTTGATTTCAGCTCAGGTCATGATCTCAGGGTCGTGAGATCGAGCCCCACGACGGGCTCTGCACTCAGCACAGAGTCTGAGATCTTTTCTCCCCCTCTTCCCCTCCCCCTGCTCAGGCATTCTAAATAAATAAATGAATACATAAATAAATAAATAAAATCTTAAAAAAAAAGAGAGAGAGAGAACTCTAAGAGCCGAACAGAGTGTGCTTTCAAGCCACTAAGTGTTGGGCTGATTTGCTGACTTGTTCTGCAGAAATAGAGGACTAGAAATTGGTTCCTTGAAATTGGATGCTGCCCCCCCTAAAATCTAAACGAAGACATGAAAATATTTCTGAGGATCAATAGAGTTGTCCATTTCATGTCCATTTCACGCTGCCCCAGAAGGCTGAAGGGCACAATGCCGGCTGGACAGAAGTCCGGCTCCTGTCTACCTGTTGGATCGCTCTGCCTTTCATTTGTTTTGAGTCCTGTGCTTTCCCGAGGGACCCTGATAGTTCGGTGTGCCCTTCTGGGCATAGTGCTACAACGCTGTAACCGGGCTGATGGGTAAGACATCTGTATTTCCCTTCTTTCCTTCGCTGTCATTTACAAGAAAACAGCAAGAGTGGGTGGCGAAATATAGCCTTGTCAGGATCCTGCCTTCACGGAAATAAAGAAAAATGGGGGACTGTCAAATCTCGAGTGTTCTGTATCCAGAGGAATATTCCTGCATCCTCTCTGGCATCCCTCAGCATCCCATAATGCTCCTATCAGTGAAAAAACAACAGCGTGACATGCAGGTGCCTCTTCTGGGTTTATTTTCGTCTGGTAGGGTGACGACCAGGGTGATTTTTGAATCCCAAGAAGACAGAGCCAGTATTCCTGCCTTTCCCATGGGACTGAAAGTTTATTCATCACACCAGCCAGACATAAAATGCCCAGAAAGTTTGCACTTTGGTCTGTGAAAGAATTCAAGCACTACTGGTAGAGATTATAGGCTTATCTGCCTAAGGACCCGACTCATTTATTGCTTCATTCAAAAATCTTTTCTCGAATGTCTCCTATGAGCCAGGCACTGTGCTTTCCTGAACAGCCTTTTTCCATCATGGTAGGTGACTGTGGTCTTAGCCTGCAGAGTTTCATTTGCTTTTGGTCCCAAAGGAGCTCTGTCTGAGCCCAGATTTGGGCATGTGATGGTCTGTGTGTTTCTAGCACTCGGGCGTCCAGACTGGCATTGATGCCTTTCCTTCTGGATACCTATTATTCAGTTCTTTCTTCTTTCTTCCATTCCAAGAAGTATTGCCCATCCTTTCCATACTGTCCTTTTCTTTTTTTTTTTTTTAAAGATTTTATTTATTTATTTGACAGAGATAGAGACAGCCAGCGAGAGAGGGAACACAAGCAGGGGGAGTGGGAGAGGAAGAAGCAGGCTCATACCGGAGGAGCCCGATGTGGGGCTCGATCCCATAACGCCGGGATCACGCCCTGAGCCGAAGGCAGACGCTTAACTGCTGTGCCACCCAGGCGCCCCCATACTGTCCTTTTCTTTGTTTAAATTAACTGAAGTCCCTTTTTACTGCTTACAGCTAAGGAACACCACCTGATGGAGACCTCACCCCTACTCACAGATCAGCTGGCAATGAGCTTTATTTTCTTCAGGATCTCAGTCCAGCTTCAGATAAAGGAGAAAAGCTTACTTTGAGTCAGTCTTAAAATTTTCTAGTTAAAAAAAAAACTTTCTAATTTGAATGCGGCTTAAATGCAAGGAAGCCATCAGTTAAGCCATCCTATTGGCTTAAGTCTTGAGCAGCTGCTCTCTGCCAGGCCTAATGGAAAAGTCCACTTTCGAAAAGGCACAGCTCTTGAAGCCACGTGTACACATCTCATCCACCTTACTGGGCTGTAAGCTCCTTGCTGTGAGAGACTATGGCTTGCTCATTTTTGTATCTTCAAAAATAGTGATTCCTCGGGGTGCCTAGCTGGCTCAGTCGGTTAAGCATCTGACTCTTGGTTTGGGCTCAGGTCATGATCTCAGGGTCCTGGGTTCGAGTCCCGCATCGGGCTCCCTGCTCAGCGGGGAGCCTGCTTCTCCTTCTGCCTGCCACTCCCCCTGTTTGTGTGCACGTTCTCTCTGATAAATAAATAAAATCTTTAAAAAAAAGAAGAACTAAACCCTAGGTAACATCAACATTTAATAAGGAGAAGATGGAAAGGAAAGCCAGCAATAGAGGTAGAGAAAGCCATCAGAGACCTGAGAACCAAGCGTGTTCACACAGACACCAGAGGAGACCAGAATTTGGAGAATTGAGTAATAGTCAACAGCAGTGAATGCTAAAGAAAATCCAGGCCAATTGCACACTAAGGACTGTTCAAAGAATTGGACAAGAAAAAAGCCACTGGTGACTCAGAAGGTCATTCCAAGCCAGCGACAGCAACCAAAGCCCGATCGCCCTGGTTAAGGAGCCAAGCCCCCTTGTTCGTGGTGGTCACAGAGAAGGAGAAAGAATGGAAATGTTCTGCAGCAAATAAAGCAAGGTGGAGAGAGGCTGTGGCCGTTCCTTGCAAAGGAACAGATCACTGAATGAGTAATTATTTTATAAATGAAATGTCCTCCTAAATGCTTAATTCTCTGGATACCGCTAAACCCCAAATTCCATTTTAAAATAATAAAAATAATTAGTATTTGTGCAGGACTTTGTGGCTTACAATGCATCGGCTAGTGCTCTTTCTCTCTGTGTTTAAGCAAAACTGATCTACTCAAAAGCCCAAACCAAGAAGAGTCTTATATTGAATCTCAGACAAACTAAGACTCTAAAACCCTTCCTTTGATCAGGGACTGAGAGCACTTGAAAAGAATACTGTGGTAATCCTCCCACTCTCCGCCCCGGAAAAAAAAAAAAAAAGTAAGAAGCACTGATGCAAATAGCAAATGCTTCTTTGTGCTTTGAACTAAAAATCACACAATGCCGGGGAAGCAAGAAATGTACCCACATGAAGGTTTTCTCTAATGGAGACAAAGGCAAAAAAACCACTTCATAATATGGTCAATGGGGCTTAAGAAGTAAAGCCAAAGTCATTATCAGGCTGTCTAGATCCCAAAACTTCTATTCCTGTAATGATGCATTTTTTTTTTTAGGTTTTATTATTTTTTTTATTTTTTTTAAAGAATTTCCTCTGAATCTTGGATGTAGAGAGCATACATCCTTAGGCAAATAAATTCTACATTCCATCCTCATGGTGCCATAGCCGGTCAGTCAACTTCTTGAGCAAGGGGACCTTGTCCATCTAGTACACTTTGTATTCCTATGACATAACACTGCACCTGTCATGTCGTAGCCTTAGCTATGCCTCAGCTTTAGCCTGAGCTTAAAGCCCTCATCATTTCTTGCCTGAACAAGAATGTTCCCTAATAGATACACCTGACCTTATTCTCTTCCCGTATAACAACTCTCTATTGCTATGGAGTGAACCATCACAAAATGCAGTGTCTTGGAACAACAGTAATCCTTTATTTCGCCCTCAGATGTGAAACTTTGGCAGGGCTCAGCAGGGGCAGTCCCTCTCTGTTCCATGTGGCATTAGATGGGATGGCTCAACTAGGAGCTGGGGGATCCGCTTCCAAGATGGCACACCCACATGGCTGGTAGGTTGGTGCAGGTTGCCCGCTGGGCCCTCAGCCCTGTCAACTGAATTCCTCTTCATGCGGACCTCTCCGCAAATGCTTGGGGATCCCCATGCCATGGTGGCTAACTTCCAAAGATACTGAGAGAGCTAAGTGAAAGCTTTATTTCCTTCTATGATCTGGCTTGGAAGTCACTCAGCATCCCATACCAGCCCAGAGACTCCTCCATGAAAGGAGTGTCAATGTCATATTGTAAGAAGAGCGTGTGGGATGGTTGACACTGTTGCAGCCACTCGTACAATCTGCCACATTCTCTAACCGCCTTTCTCAATGTTTCTAGAGTCTCTGAAACACAAATCTGATCGTTTCAGGCACCATTCTGCCTGAAAACATCCAATGTTCACCTTTGCTAAAATACTAAGTTCCACGCTGTTAGTGGAGGGCACAGAGATCATGGAAGGCATGCGAGGCTTCCATGACCTGGCCCCTGAATCCTTCCTTTCACCAATCATGTGGTTCCCCAAGGTCACACTAGTCACCCCTGTCCCTCACTTGTTCTCTTGCTATCTCCAAAAGGACATCTCACTGATCTGATCAGCTGCAGCCTCACCTGGAAAGGATGAGTGACCATCCCCATGGCCATTCCCCTACCACCCACCACTGGGGTTAAGCTACCCTCTGTGGGTCATGCAGAGCAGAATCCCATTGGACTTAGCACTCTCCACTTTAAGTAAGTATTTATACTTCAGCCTGTCTTTGAAAATGACCTCCTGCAGAACAAGCATCTTGTTTTATATACATATAGATCTCAGAACCTCGGAACAATAATACTTATCACTACATTAAAGGATAAACCTGACACACGCCGAGTAAGTATCTTGCTCAATATCATCATAAATGGGAGAGCTAGAATTTTAATTGGAGTCTTTTTGGCTCTAAAGCCCTCCCTCACCACAGAAAGGGATCTACACGGTTCTTGAATGGACCACAAAGGTAATATGAAGAGATAAAGCAGACTCCTAGTTTCTTCAGTTTTCAGAACTAACAAAATAAGTTTAAAAGATAAATGTAAAGCTGCCAAAAAAAAGAGGCAATAATAAAAAAAACAAAGGGCCACAAGCTTATTCCATAATCCTTTTTGAAGGTTTAGGAATTAACGTGTCTTGTAGCCATGTCCCCCCAAAAGCAGAACAGAATAAAGATGGTCCATGGACAAAATCCTGAACTATCTCACAAATCCCTCATTGTTTCTAGAGAGGCAGGCTGAGGGATGTGTGGCAGTCAGGGGAAAAGATGTAGAAAAAGCTTCAAAATCAGAACCCTCCTCCACCATCTCAGTGTCTCACCTTTGCTTTCCCCTGGTGGAGAGGAAAGCTAGAGAGGGAATAGAGAATGATTATAATTGCTCAAAGCTAATTACCTTCAGCAATAACAGGGATTTCGAATTGCAGTAAAGAAAATAAATAAGACAAGATATCCAGAGGGAGGGAGAAAGTAGCAAGGGAAAGAAACACAGAGAGAATCAGTTTTGTCCCCCTCTTCCCACAGTTTGAAACACGGTGGCCAAAACCACTGGGTTTCTCCTTCTGTTGCTTCCACGGGCTGGGAGCGGAGGAAAACCAACCATTGGGGAAGAGGGGCGGATGAAGTTTAAGAGAAACACCGGAGCAAAATGTCTGCTTACAGCAAATTGTCAAGATTCTATCTGCAATTAAGAAAATGACCCACAGCCCAAGAGTAACTTCAGTGACCCTCGTAGGATAAGACTTTGAAACAAAGTTGCAGAAGGGAAAGCAGGAATCAGACCACTCAGCATCATTTAGCCCACACCCGTGGCTTGTTCTGTGGCTTTCTCCAATGCAGCAACAGAGTTGAGTAATTGTAACAAAGACCCCTCCAGCCAGCAAATTCGGCCCTTTTGCAGAAAAAGTTTGCTGACCCCTGACCTAAAGCATTTGCAAAACAGACAACAAAAATAAGAAGGGATGTGTTAAAAGAAAAAAAAACCCTAACATAAAATAAATATTAATCTATAATGATACGTTAAGACAGGAGAAATGTTTGAATCGAATGTGTTCTGTAGACTGTTACTGTTTGAAAAGATGCTGGTTAATTCTGGATGTGAAGCTTTTTAAGCATTCTGAAATTTTAAGAATAGTGACCAAAAGAATAGAAATAGAGTGAGAACTTCGAAAACAGGAGAGGGGAAACATGAAATTTAAAAATACCGTCGATCCACAGGAAGACAGAAAAAGAAAATCAACAAAGCAGAGACAAGGCAGATTCAGTGGAAAGCAGAAATGAATGCTGCCAGGAAGACATTTAAATATATCCATCAAAGGGGTGTCTGGGTGGCTCAGTTGGTTAGGCCTTTAACTCTTGGTTTCGGCTCAGGTCATGATCTCAGGGTTGTGGGATTGAGCCCTGCATCTGGCTCACACTGAGCACAGCAACTGCTTGGGATTCTCTTTCTCCCTTTCCTTCTGCCCCTCCCCCTGCTCACTCACTCTCCAAATCAATCAATCAATCAATCAATCAATCTTTCATAAATGTACATAGACTGACTGATATTCATCAGCTAACAGACAAAATGTCAGACTGAGTTTTTAAAAAATGGAGGGGGGTGCCTGGGTGGTTCAGCTGGTTAGGCGGCTGCCTTCAGCTCAGGTCATGATTCCAGGGTACTGGGATCGAGTCCTGCATCAGGCTTCCGGCTCAGTGGGGAGCCTGCACTTACCCCGCTCTCTTTCTGTCAAATAAATAAATAAAAATCTAAAAACAAAGGGGGACCTGGGTGGCTCAGTCATTAAGCGTCTGCCTTCGGCTCAGGGCGTGATCCCAGGGTCCTGGGATCAAGCCCCGCATCAGGCTCCCTGCTCTGCCAGGAGCCTGCTTCTTCCTCTCCCACTCCCCCTGCTTGTGTTTCCTCTCTCGCTGGCTGTCTCTCTCTCTCTGTGTCAAATAAATAAATAAAATTTTTTAAAAATCTAAAAAAAAATGATACACTGGTATACAAAATGAGAACTAAAAATACAGAAAAAAAATCTCGTGTCGCTTACTGGTATCAGTTACAAGAGACTTTAAAGCCAAACCACACTGTCGTGAATAAAGAGGGTTGCTATCACATTCAACGTTTGCTTCCCCAGGATGGGGCAGCAATTCTGTATTTGTTCCTGCTTAATAGCACAGTCTCATTTACAAGACTGAAATCACGGACCTATGAGAGAAATTGTCAAATCCATCAACCGAGTGGGAGTAAAATGCATCTTTCCTAGGAATAAATAAAACAGACAATCAGTGAGCTATAGAAGGTTTGAACTACACAGTTAACAAGTTTCGCCAAATGAATATGTGCTTGTATATCCCTATAGCGAGCAGGGAAGTCGTGTTCTGAACCACTCACAAAGCATTTATAAGAAATGACAACGCCGTAGGTCAGAGAGTTCTTAAAACTTTCCATAGAACTGACATCTAATGGACCAAGCTCAACCCAATTCAATTAAGCTAGAAATCAACCATAAAAAGCTAGGTTTAAAACCAATGTGCTTGGGCATTTCAGAAACATGTTTTTAGGGGCACCTGGGCGGCACAGCGGTTAAGCGTCTGCCTTCGGCTCAGGGCGTGATCCCGGCGTTATGGGATCGAGCCCCATATCGGGCTCCTCCGCTATGAGCCTGCTTCTTCCTCTCCCACTCCCCCTGCTTGTGTTCCCTCTCTTGCTGGCTGTCTCTATCTCTGTCAAATAAATAAATAAAATCTTAAAAAACAAAAAAAAAAGGGTTACCACGTTCAGTAACGGATTACCACGGCTTTATGTGACACGAAGGACCTTACTGTAAGTGACATATAGGGACAAAAGAAGAAAAACCCATAAAACTGAAAGCCTTTTTATTCAGAAGGCATTTCCATGAGTTTGTTTTTTGTTATTGGATAACAAAAGTTGTTTTAGGAACATTCAGGTCTTCTGTTTTTTCTAGAGTAACTTTGATAAACTTTTTCCCGAAGACAATGTCTGTTTCTTCTGTTTTCATATTTATCACTATCAGTGGGTTTATAGCATTCTCTTACTGTGTATAACACGTCACTTATTGCTCTTAATTTTATCGGGCACACTCCATGTCCCCTGGGAAACGTTTAGGCACCTTTTAGATCCACTTTGGGATTTCCAGGGAAAACTCAGGGGATGGAATTCATTCCTAATCTGGGTGGCTTGACAGATATCTCCTTTTCCTTTGTATTCCTGTCTTTGATAAGAAATTCAGCTTTCCCAAAGAATTTGAAGCTCCTTAAAAGTCCCCACCTTGCTCTGTGGTTTTGGAGAACTTAATATGTTAAGTTGATGTTGTTCTATGACCTGTTCTCTGGATGTTTGACGAATCTGGTTATACAGTTTTCCCTGAATCTCCAAAGAGTTACCACGTTCAGGGGCGCCTGGGTGGCACAGCGGTTAATCGTCTGCCTTCGGCTCAGGGCGTGATCCCGGCGTTATGGGATCGAGCCCATTTACTGTTCAACCTTCCTTAGGTTAAGTTTCTCATTGGCAAACCCTCAATTCCTGCCTCCCTGTCCCTTCTCTCAGCTCGTAGCTTGTCTTAGGAAGCCTGGAGAGTGGCTTCGGACGGTCAGGACAGAAACTAATCTGCAGCCTTGCAGAGAAGGAGCGGGGAGGTATGCTCGTGCACACACACTCACACACACACGCTTGAACACACGACAGCTCCTCTGTCATACGGAGAAGGAAAGAGCTATCTCCATTTATCCAATGGTGCCTCTGGATGCCACTTAATCCTATCACATCTGGCGATCCGGGGAGTGGACACAGAAAGAAGGGGGAGAGCAATACAGCCGTGGACTTTTCCCACTTGACTCCACCCCATCCACATTTAGCATGAGCTTATTACCGTCATTTGCTTCTCCAGTGAATGCAATTAAACACACCTCCATGCCCGATCTGCTGGGAACCTGAAATGTTGCTTACAAATTACCCACCTTCCTTGGCCATTAGCGGGCCCGTGTAAGCTCCATTGCACTCTAACGACCAGAGAGGAACGGCGGGAAAAGCCGGGCTTGGAAGGGAGGTGAACCTGAGGTTTGTGTCCCGCATCACGGTGGTCTCACACCTCACAGTTTGGGATGTGCTTCAGTAAATTTTAATTCTAACATACCGTTACCAGCGCTTTAATTAAAAACTCCAGTCCCTTTGGACTTGCTCTTTGTCCCCGATTCAGTGACGCCCTATCCCCGATCCACATCATCGCCCTGCTTTCTGGCCCAGGTGGCGTGAAGTTCCTTCGGTCCTGGAACAAGGTCTCTGCTGCTGCTGGCATTGCTGTTACAGACCCCGTGCGCATGGGGACAGCTGCTGCTGGTCCCTGATGTCACTACTGAGCATGCCCGGGTGGCATCTTGCCTCACACCAGTGCTATGCACCATGCTGGGGCTCTAAGTGCAGGCTGGACCCTCTAAGCACAGGATGGATCCACTACGCACCCACACTTAACCTGAAAAAGCAGGAAAAACTTTCAACACTGGGAGACGATGTCAACAGATAAATTCCTCCCCCTTTCTTCTCTTGGCAACATGGGCTTTCTGAACGCTACTTGGGAGCCCACCATAGAATTACCCTACGGAGAAACAGTGGACACTGGGCAACCCATTCTTTTATATTTGCTCCCGTCCTTTCCAGCCTCACTCCTGATCCCTGGGATTGCAGTCCCCAATAAAATGTTAGACCTTAAGCTCTTAAGCTTTAGGCTCTGTTTTTTCATTTTGTTTTGTTTTGTTGGGATTTTTTTTTTTTTTTTTTGGTTTTGTTTTTTAGGAACATGGAATGAGACGCCATTTTTGAAAAAAACAATGCATTTTGTTGTTTTCTCTTGGTACCGCCTTCTCTAGGAACTGGACTCTTGTTCTCGGGCTGTGGGGCTCAAACCAACACCGAGTACTCCCTCACTCCCAGCCTGCCCCTTGCCTGGTCCCCACCTTACACTAAATCTATCACGGAACCAGCAATAGCTTGTGTGCCAAACAAAGGCTCAGATTTAACTTTTTCAAAGGAACTTTCTGCTGGAGCATCTCACAGCTCTGGTTTTTGTGGGTTTTTTGGGTTTTTTGCTTTTTATGTAGCCAGAAAGCAAACACTGATGAATCCTTTTGCAAGCAAAGGGGAGTTCAATAAAATATGAGGCCAGCAAGAGAAAAGAGAATCACTCGCCAAGGCAGATAGATTACCACCACAAATTAAAGCATTTTGGCGTTCAAATACAATAGCTGATTTTCAGACAGGTGGCTGGTTTCTTCAGCCTTTATTGACAAGTGCAAAAATGAATTGTAAAACTCAGAATGCTTAAAAGTGATTTCTCTAATCAGGCACAAGAGTGATGTAAAAAAACGAAGATATAACAGAAAATGTAAAATGGTGTCAGTCCACTAGGCATCATGGTACCCTTCACGTTCCTAAATCACTAGGTTTCAGAAAAAGCAAATGATAGGACTGATGTGATATACTTTTTCTATTGCTGTGTTCAAATGAAACATTTTTCCATGCAATATTCATTTTTTTATGTTTTTAAATGCTGAGGATTTTAATTAGTGGAGGGAATTACAGGAGGATTTCGTGTTCCCCAGGGGCCACTCGGCTTGCATCACCACCTCCCCCTTCCTGATTGGGAGCAGGGAAATCCCAAAATGCCTGTTGGGTTTTTGAAAAACTACATCTTGAGATGTGAGTTTTTCTATTAGAGCATTTCAGCCTTTTCCTAAATCTCTCTGTTATCTTCCTTGGGAGATGCTAAAATATATGACACAAAGACCAGTTCTAAAGCGAAATTCAAAAGGAACCACATGCTTCATAGAAGCAGGGGTATCCGCGCTCGGGCCATTCATTCCACCGCAACACCTGTTCCAGCCACCATTCAAGACTTTTCAGACTTCATTGGGCATATCGGGTCTCACAAAGATGTCAACTGAGTGAATGTGCTGTCTCCTATTAGATTCTGAATTGGCAGATAGATCTATATCCTTCCTTCATTCAAAGAGATGAATAAAAACATTTGTTGAGTGCTCTGTCAGTCACTGGGCTCACACGTGCTGGATACAGGGTCTCCCCCGATTCTGTGCTAGACTAGGGTAGCGTTAGCTGCTGTAACAAGTAAACTGCTCAATTCAGGGGATTGTCATACTCTTTCCCCTAATTATCTACGGTAGGTGTCCCTGGTCACCAGGTGGCTTTCCTCCATATAATGAATCCAGGATCCAGTTTTTTCCATGCGGTGGCTCTACCGTCCGTCTTCCAGGATTCTGGAATCTTCTTCATCTAGCTGGCAGGCCCGGGCCGAAGAGTGGGGAGGGCACGCCCATTCCTAATCATTCTGTTCCCGTGGAAGACTAGTCCCGACATCAACTACATGCAAGAGAGAGTCCGCGAATGACACAGCTGGCTGGATGACCCCTTCCCAGAGACAAGTCTATACCGCACAAAGGGAGGACATGTTTTAGGGGATAATTAGGCACCTCCCTCCCTTCCCCTCTCCCTCCTCACTCCTCCTCCCCACCTCCTCTGCCCGACCCAGAGCTACGAACACATAAACAAACCCTATGAATTAGGCATCGTTTTTTCCACTTTACTAGTGATGAAACAGGCTTTTGCAAATTTCCTGAAGTCTCCGAATAACCGGGTTGGGATAGTAACCCAGGTCTATAAGACTCTAAAACCCTGGATTTTTCTAATATATCACATGACACATAACAAGTATTTGTATAGCTTTTTCAATATACAAAGCACTCGGGGCTTATTGGGAACTGGTGGGTGAAACAGCATGCCCCCTCCTCAGTACATATAAATAACGTATTCCTCACAATTTTACCAATCGATTTTGAATGAATTAGTGTGTACCCCAGGGGACTTCGAACAATGATATATTTATTTATTTCTCATGTTTTTTTCAGGTTCATTTTAGAGAACGGCATTATATTTCCATAGTATAATTCTTAACGTGGCAGAAATTGTTTTCGAAGATGTATAGATTTGGTCGTAATTTCCATGGAAAGCTTGTATTCATAATTTTTTTTAAACAACTTTGATTTGGTCTGTGGTCCACTAAAAATAAAAGTGATACTTGGAACCGGTTCTGCCTGGGTACAGTAAATTAATGTGGTTAGTTCTGGTTTATAGTTAAGTTGAATTCTGATTCTTAGTAAAAACAAAGTCTCATCTCAAGTCAAATAGCCCGTTATATGTTTTTTAAAAAATGTTGCAGTCCAGAGCTGAGGTGGTAAATCTTGGATAAGATAGATATTTCTTCTACTTTCCTATCTGTGGCCCCTCCAGCCCTTCCACTGATACATTTCGTTTCTATTTTGCCTTCTGTGGTTTAATTATATTGACTGTTCAGATCATTAAAATGGTGTTTCCGAGTTTGTTTGCAGGAAGCCTCAACTGGGAAGTACACAGGAAGGGTGTTCCTGTGACCTCTCTCTATATAACAAACCAACCTAAACCCTAGCGACATAATACAACCGGTTGTTTAGGCTTACGGGTTCTGCAGGTCTGACATTTGAGAAGGATACTACGGGGACAGTTTGTCTCTGCTCCATGAAGTCTGGGGCCTGAGCTGGTGGCTAGAACCATCTAAAGGTCTCTTCACTCACCCGTCTGGGGACTGATATTGACCAGGACCTCAGATGGAGTATTGGCTGGGACATCTGCTCCCGACCTTCCCGTGGGTACTGGGCTTCTCCACAGCATGGTAGCTGGGTTCTAAGAGCAGGTGTCCCAAGAGAACAAGGCAGAAGCACATGCCATTTTAATGACCCATCTGAGAAGTCACTTGGCATCATTTCTACCATAGTACTGGTTGAGGCTATCACACAGATCCGCCCAGGCTCAAGGGCAAGGGACATGGAGCCCACCACTCAACAGGAGGGTTGTCAAGGTCACATGGTGAGAAGATATGGGATGGAAGATATTGTCGGGACCATCTCTGGAAAATACAATCTGCCACCGGGGGCTCGGGAGACAAACCCAAGATGGTGGGAGCTGCCACTGTTTCTCTCAGACTGCTGGCTCTCAAATTACTACAGGTGTGGGCAGCATCAGTGGAGGCCAGACCAGCCTGTCATGCTTATTTGACTTTACGAAAGGCTTGGGATTAACCAGACAGAATGACGATACAGAGAACTTAATTTTATAGACTAGAGGTAGCTGTTTCCAGATGCACGGATCCGGCCCCTACCGAGCAAACCCCTTGGTTCCAAGTTCCTGAAAGGCTGCCAGGTTGTAGGATTCAGCCTCCCTCCCTCTGGCGGCAATGCCCAGGCCCATGTCCCCAGCACGCAAGGTCTAGAACACAGTTGTCCAAGGCTCAGATGAAGTCTGGGGTCTCCCTCTCAAATCTACTCTCCCCATCCCGAGCTGAATGACAGTGGAAACATACACCCTTCAGATGTATGGTCCTGCCCTTCAGTATCGCAACTGCATCAGAACCCATTAGCCTGATATTCATTGATTTCTCAGGGCAGAGTGCATTTAAGACTGAGTTTACCAGTTGCAGGGCCTCTAACGAATAGCCCAGGCTGGCTTTCAGCTATTCTGTTCAGGGCTCTGTGTGCTATCCTCCAGCAGAAAGGCGAGAATGTGCCTTCCTGTGTCTTCTGAGTCTAGCTCCCAGGTTCCTGGGAGCAAATGCGTGAAAATACACACACGCACACAGCTTCCAAACACATAATCACATTTGATCCTCAAAATTACCTGTTGGAATAGGTATTAACATCCCCATTTTGCAGACAAAGAAACTAAGGCTTAGCAGAAGAGAAGAGGCAAGCTCAAGGGTCTTAAACCAGGATTAATAAGCCAATTTCTCACTCCCAGGTGTTCTCTGCCTCAGACCACCCCTGCCGCGCGGATTCAGAAATTCTAATTTTGAATCTCATACACACAAGTCAATATTTCCTACCTGATATTAACTCATTCATCATTTCCTTTACAGAGTCTTTGCTTCGGGTTGTAGGTAGCTCCCCGCCACTGTTCTCCCTCCTCCCTCCCCACCCCTCCCTTTGAGGCCATCAATTTATTTTCGATCATTATCATTTCGGCTTGGATCTGCACCAGTTTTCTCTAAGTGATAGAACACCTCGTATCCCAGAGAGAAATGCCGCTACTCTGCAAAGCAAGCCTTTGAGTCTCTTTTTAAAGCGAGTTCCCGCAGTGTGGCAGATTTTAATGACCCCATCTCTCATGCCTGCCTTGGGTCACCTGAGCCACATTGCTCAAAATGATCCAGCCACCTCATAATGCAGGCCGAGGCAGACTCGGGCTCACCGTGGGGTGCCCGGCCTAATTCATTACACCACTCAAAGCCATAAATCACAGGATTCTCCCCCTTTCCTCCCGCCCCTCCCACCAAAACGAGAGCTCACATGAAATCTATTTACATGGCATGATTATTCAATTAATTTTTTCATTACACTTGCCAGAAAGCATTGCCAGGACTTCTGAAACTGCCCTGTGTGTTTGCATTAATGATGATGGTGGTCCGTGCTACTTAATTTAGCAATCCTGGCCCAGCCAGATGCATACCGGGGACCATGGAGGCGGGCTGCCTGGTCAGGAACACATGAGCACCCCACACGTATTTAAGATAATCACAGAGATATTAACATCTCTACGTGCTATCCCCGTGGCTCCATCCCTATGCAGTGGCCTTGGAGCAGGCATGGGGCTCTTAGCCTCCATAGCCCAGGTGATTAGAAGAACCCCTAATTGTTCTCCCTGTCTCTTTGACCCCTTCCAACCCATCCCCTATATAGGCTGCTATAGAGACCTTTCTCAAGTGTGAATCTGACTTTTGGCTCCTACACATCAGTGGTGGTTGGTGGCCCATGGAGTAAAGTACACCCAGCTTGCTTTGCAGACAACACCCTTTGTGATCTGGCCTGACCCACCTGGCCAGCTCAGTTCTTGCTCCCTAATCCCCCGCCCCCCAGCCACATAAATATCTCCAAGGCACTCACAGTTCCTCGGCCAAACAGGTTCTTCTTCTGCCTGAAGTGCCTTTTACTCCCTCACCCACCTGACAAATGTGTGCCCGTTCTTCAATACCCAGCTCAAATGTCACCTCTCTTGGGATGCCACATTTGTGGCTCTCACAAGGCACCAGCAGTCTTTTTCTGTGGTCTCCATAGCATGTTGTATGTGCTTTAATCACAACCCTTCCCTGGGATTTTATTTCTCTTTCCCATGAGTTCATGAAATCAGAGCCCAGGTCATTATTTCTTGTATCCCTATGAGATGGGGACCCTCAAAAGGAGAACTTTGAAAAATATACAGATGATCTGAAATGCACCTGGACCTATGGAGAAGCCCCAGAACTGTTATTTTTTTTAACAGCTTCCAAAGTTGCTTCTTTTGCTGCCAGCCTGGCAAAGTCCATGGATCTGGAGTTAGAGACCTACCACTCTAGCACATGCTCTGTCTTGGAAAGTGGTCCAATGGTTGTTCCTTGAATGAATGGAAAAATGTGCACCTGTCGGGCAGACAGAATCACAGAGTGGTGTTCTGCTGAGGAAGGAAGAGGACAACGGCCGTTCTTTCTCTCCTCTGACCATTACAGGCCAACACTGATCTGAAAGGCATCCCACGTGGATTTGGGTCTCACTTAAGTGCACTTTAACTTCTAGGCTCCAAGCGTGGCCCATCCCAGCTGCCTGGCATCTGCCTTTTCCTGTGGGCTCTGGATGTAGGAAGGGGAAAACGGATGGCAGGTGATGTGTGTGCAGACCCAGCTCTCAGCTGATGCAGCCACAGAAGTTGCTGCAGGGCATTCAAGGAAGCCTCTGGAATCCAGCTCTCTCTTCCCTTGTCTGGGCCCTTCTGGTCCATGAGCCCCCCACGCTGTAAATCAGAGTTGTAAACATCACCGTCTGTCCTACTGAGGCTGAAGTCAACCCCCCCACACTGCTTCTGCCCCCTTTCTGGAGCATTGGAGTCTTGGGAAGATTGTCCATGGCTCCCAAGGTGACCTCCCCTCCCGGTTTTACTTAGACAATGCAGTCTCGTTCTCACGCATTGATATACAATATTGAGACCATAAGACTAGCTACTCAGGCTTAACATCAATTCATCAAAATCCCTGCCGGATACAAGTCTTGCCCTGTAAGGACCAGAGAATGGAGGGGAATTTGTCTCTCATTGTGCCTAGGGCAATAGGTGCTGATGTTACACCAAACTGTGGGTGACTTTATGCAAAAGATTGGCCCTCTCTTCTGCTCAAGGCCAGGACGACCTCCATGCGCTGTTGACTTGGGGTATGCAGAATGAGCTCCCGGCACGAAGTCCCCTCCTTGGCTGCTTGCCATGTCACCAAAGTGCCCATGGGCTTCCTGACTTGGACACGTTTACCTTCCTGGGAGCAACCATTGTACAAGGATTTTAGGGACAGAATCCCAGTTAAGTCACCACTAATCATGATGCTTCCCCTAAGACAATTCTAGAACAACCTAGAAAAATCTAGAAGGACCCAGAAAATGAGAAAATGAAGAAGGGAACTCACATTTATGGAGCCTTTACTATGTGCCCGAGATTAAACATGTATCATTCCATTTAGAACCCATGAGCACCTCACAGCACAGGTATTATTCTTCTCATTCACAGATGAGGACACTGAGGCTCAGGTGGGTTGGGTTACTTGTCCAATTTTGTAGTACAAGTCAAGGCTATGGCTATCTGACCTCAAAGGCTTGAATTATTTCATTAATCAATCCCCTCTCCAAGTGGTGCCTTCCAGCAACCCCTGAAGTAGGAGTCTTTGGGTCTTTGTGTACCTACTGTGCGTTCTAATTTGGGAAAAACCTGTAAAGAAAGTCAGTACTTAAGTCTCCTTATCCACAGGGGATATGTTCCAAGACCCCCAGTGGGTGCCCCAAACCATGGTAACAACAAACCCTATATATACTTATCTAGGATACAGTTTAATTTATGAATTAGGCATAGTAAGAGATTAACAACAGTAACTAATAATAAAACAGAATAATTATAGCAATATACTATAATAAAAGCTACGCCAACATGGTTCTCTCCCTCTCTCTCTCAATATATCTGATTGTACTGTACTTGCTCTTCTTGTGATGATGTGAATTGATAAAATGCCTACACGATGAGATGAAGGGAGGGGAATGACGTAGGCATCATGACATAGCCTTTGGCTACTACTGTCCTTCTGATGATACATCAGAAGGAGAATCATCTGCTCCCCCAGAGCAGTTGACCACAGGTAACAGTGAATCCAAAGGTAAGGGGGCTAATGTCCATGGAGTCCACATCAGCAAGGCTGGGCAGCATAAGACCCCAGTGCTCCTAGAGTCGTGGGCCAAGGACCCCTCCTGAGCTCCTAGCCTGGAGAAGTTCACTCTCCCTGGTTCTCTGCAGGTGGGGAGGCACTCCGCCAACCCATTTCTTTAGTTGGAAGATAGCTTGAAAAGAGCCAGCTGTGAAAATTCGACATCAAATGCACATTTATTAAGGTGACAGGGGTCAGGGGAAGAGGGAGGAGATTCAAAAGAATCATAAGATAAAATCTGTCCTTGAGGAAATGGGGGACAACAGGCTCACAAACGTGAAATTACAATAAGCCCAAGTCTTGCTGCTTCCTGATAACTAGAAAAGTGCTTAAACTAGGGGGTGAGAGGCAATTCGTTCTAGTGGGCAAGAGAAGCGTAGGGAATGCTGACCCTTGAAGGATGAGAACATTCCATCCCTGTGGCCTCAGCCTGTGTGAGCGTACCCAGCAGGGGATGGGTCTCAGGAGCAGACAGTTCCCTCCCAACCACATCAAGGTGGCAGGTGACTATTTTGTGTCCCCAGGCAGAAGATTTATTTAACTTCCTTTTGGTGGAGACGTATAAATGTTATCATAGTCCCCGATGTAAAGTTGTGAAGTCACTTTTAAAAACTCAGACTCTAGGGGCGCCTGGGTGGCACAGTGGTTAAGCGGCTGCCTTCGGCTCAGGGCGTGATCCTGGCGTTCTGGGATCGAGCCCCACATCAGGCTCCTCCGCTATGAGCCTGCTTCTTCCTCTCCCACTCCCCCTGCTGTGTTCCCTCTCTCGCTGGCTATCTCTATCTCTGTCAAATAAATAAATAAAATCTTTAAAAAAATAAAATAAAATAAAATAAAATGAAATAAAAAAATAAAAACTCAGACTCTTAACTCACTTCATTGCCTACCAGGGACCATGAAGTCTTTAATGGACATGGCAGGATGAAGGAGGAGATGGTGATTTAATCACCAGTCATGTCTCTGGAGGGATCTTCTGTGCTTCCTTCCTGTCCCCCTCCCCTCGCCTCTCTCCTCAAAGCTAACCACAAAAGACATATGGGACTTTTGGAATGTGCAGGATGGTTTAATGGAGGTCCTTCTGTTTTCCTCCTGTCAGACTTCCCAACACCTTCATGGCGAGCCTCCCCACCATCCAGTAAGCACTGCAGTTGACAGCCATTTTAGCTCCTTTTTTGGGATTAGCGGTAAATCCTGTCATTGGCCCTTTGACCAGCCTTTTGACTGTCTTTGGGCTTTTTTTACCAGAAACCAAGTCAAGAATTTAAATGCTAGTCTTTAAGCTACTCAATCACTGGGGTTTCTTTTCTATTCTCTCACTAAACACAAAGTTAACCAACAACTTGAGCTTAACTGTGTCAGAAGAGTCTGTGAAATGTTAGTTGATATTGTTGGTATTGAAGGAGGCCATATGGCCTTCTGTCCATGTCCCCGAAGAAGAAGGAAGACTCTAGAGGCTTTTGTTTCCTTTGTCAAAATTAATACGTGGGCTTTTGGAAAACTTGAACTAGTCCAGAAAGTATTGGAAATAAAATCTTTTGAAAAGAAGAACCTTATAATCCCACAATTCTAAGATAATCATTAACATTTTGGTACATTTCCTACACACGTAATTTGCAAAATATGACTTTTGCCTATTTTCACCAACTAGTTTCCATAAGCAGACTATCAGCTAGGACTCTTTTGTTGTGACAGAAAGCACAAGGCAAAGTGCTTAAGCGCAAGTCTGGGTACTGGCTCTCACAGCTGAAAAGGTAGGGAAAAGCACGTGTCAGACATGGTGGAATCCAGAGATTCAAACCGTGTCCCTAAGGTCTGACTTGTCTCCACCTCCTTGTATGATCTTCATGCCGGTTTGGCTTTCTTCTCCTGCTGGCAACATGGCAGTTCACAGTTCTCCGAAAGACCTCTTAGCTTCAGAGCAAGTTCTAGAAAAAGTTCCCTATCATTAGCTCTGATTCAGTCACCTGCTCGTCTCTGAGCCACTCTGGGATGATATGATGCTCTGATTGGCCAGGCCTCTGTCACATGTCCGCTCCTGGAGCCAATAAGAGTACTATGTGGAATGAAGCCACGAAGGTGTCCTGCCGGGTTCCATCTTGACATAAAGTCGCCCCAATCAATGCAATTTGATAGACCCCTGTGTCTCAGGAAGTAGGCTACAAAAACTCTTTTGTCCACCATTCAGTTTTTATGAAAGCCAACTAAATACGTTAAATAAAATCTACTTTTCTGATCTGATCGTCTCAGCTACAGAGAAGGAAAAGTTGATCTAGTCACTCATTTAGTCATTCAACACACATTTCATGAGCTGTTTATTTGTCAGAAAATTATTCTAGGAATCTGAGGTGACAGAGTTTGAAATGAAGACTATAAATCTGCTCTCTGATAGCTACACAAAACTGTCCACACACGAAGAAATCTGAAATAGGTGCACTATTCTTACTGAGATAGAATGGTTCCGAAGAACAGGACCTGGTGGTGAGTTCACAGACTTTATTAAATTATCCAGAGAAGGAACGTGTCAGTAAGAAGAGGGATGTGATCCCAGAACACATAGAAAAAGAGAAGATGAGAGAGATTCATTTTGGCAGTGCCCATCATCGCGCTCTTCTGTGATCCTCACAAGTCCACGGGAACACATGAATTGTTTGATTTCTCTGTGGACATAGAAGCATCAGACTATCAGAGCCTGATGATATTAAACATTCAAACCTGCCACCAAGGCCCCTTGCTCTGATCTCTTATAATCCATGCAACCTTCTGACGATTTGGCTTTCTGTGCAGTTTTCCTAGATGGAGCAAATGTGCAGATCAGCCTAATGTGAATGTCTGCTCCTCTTGTACATTGTATTTCCCATTGTAAATTAGTGAATTGACATTTCGATTTATATACATGAGATTCTTGTGAGCTGGGTTAATTTGCGCCCTGAGAAATTGGCCCACTTAATATGCTGAAAGAATCAAGCTTCCAAGCCCCCGAGGCAGGAGGTTAAATTCACCAAAGTAATACCATCCTGTACAGCTACTCAATGACCACCCAACCTGCCTAGCACAGTGCCTGGTATGTAGAAGTTGTCCAACAAATACTTGTTGACTTGAATGGATTTGGATTGAATGGATCTGATTTAATTAAGATTGGGAGAAAGAGAGATAAGGACAGGCTCATAGACTGGCGGGGGCACCAGTGTAGGTGAGTTAGAGCTACGTGAGTGAATGAGATCATGCAGGAATAATGGGGTTGCGAAGAGTTGGGGAGGGATGCTGATGGCGATAACTTAGGGAACGGCCATCAGGAGCAGATGGAAGAGCAGGAACAGTGAGTGGGCCATTTGAAAGTCAGTCAGAGAAGAAGGTTGAGTAGGGCTGAGGATAATCTACTGAAATACCCCAAGTTCTAGTCCATCTTCTGTCTGTACTCTTTCCATGGATTATCTCCATCGCATTTACAAATACTATCTAATAATAATTCAAACTTCTTCATCCCGGTGAGATAGCTACTGGGGCTCCTTAATATAACACACTCAAAACAGAACTCTCAATTTTTTCCCCTCCAAATCCTTTCGTCCCTTGATATCTTCAGTGCCATAAATGGTGCCCCAGTTGTTCAAGCTGAATACTAAGGCATCTCCCATAATTCATCCATGTTCTTCACACTCCTTCTCCCCCACATCAAATCTGCCACTACCCTCTGTGCCTCTCTCTCAAAAATAGGTCTCAAATTCATAAACGTCCCTCCCTCTCCACTACTCTTAGTCAAGCCACCCATATTTCTTGCATAGAGGTGATCCTTTTGATTATATCGTTGACACCTCTGTTCTTTTAAAGATACACCTTGGTTCCTATAACTCCCCTGCCTGAACACATTTCGTGGTTTTTCCACTGAAACTAAGATAAAGGGGGGCCTGGGTGGCGCAGTCATTAAGCGTCTGCCTTCGGCTCAGGGCGTGATCCCGGCGTTGTGGGATCGAGCCCCACATCAGGCTCCTCCGCTAGGAGCCTGCGTTTTCCTCTCCCACTCCCCCTGCTTGTGTTCCTTCTCTCGCTGGCTGTCTCTCTCTCTGTCAAATAAATAAATAAAATCTTTAAAAAAAAAAAAGAAACTAAGATAAAACACAAAACTCTCCTCATGGCCTAAAAGTTATGCATGAACTAGTCCTGAATAACCTTCCAACTCCATTCCCTACCACTAACTTGTTCTATGGCTATGACTCAGCCACACTGGCTTTCTTTCTCTTGTATGGACATACCAACTTACCCCTCTCCAGAAGCTGAGCGCTTGCTATCCCTTCTGCCCATATACTCAAATCCCAATCTTTGCAGGACTGCCAGCTGTTCCTCAGGACCCCACAAAGATGTCCCCTCCTCACCACCTCTAAGGACCCTATTAAATTACCCATCCCCCTGCACTGGGCATGGAGTCAGCTTAAGATTCTCTCTCTCCCTCTTGCTTTGCCCCTCCCCCGGCTCGCACTTGCGCACTCATGCACATTCTCTCTCTCTCTCTCTCTCTCTCAAATAAATAAATAAATTACCCAGCTCCAACTACAGCCACAATGTAACACATCACCTTACTCCATGCTTTTCATGGCACTCTCTCGCTGACTTGTTCACTGTCCTCTTTCCACCACACCCATGCCCCGCCACTGTATTTCTCAGAACCTCTAAGACTACCTGGCTCTTGGTGAGTGCTCAGTAAATATTCATTCCATAAAAGATGAATAAATAGAAGGTAAGGGGCTAAAGGGAAACTCTACGGGAGGAGGAGGGGCAAGCAGCCTGCTCAACTTATTGCCAAAATGTATTTTTCTCCACCAAGAGTCCCCCATTTAAAAATCTGGTTCCATTTGCCATATTTTATTTTGCATTCAAAGACCTGAATACTTGATCTGTGGTTCTTCTTAACAGCCTCGAGAGTCATGCCAAAAAAATTAAAAATCCACCCATCCTGTTGAACTACCAGAAAGATGATTTTCATGCATTCAAACTCAATATTTTTACTGGAATACAGAGATGTGATTCTGGAAAGAAAAAAAAGGTAACAAGGGCAATCTAGTCCCGCTTTCTAGTTTTTCACCTTGAGCAGATGACTTGAACCCTCTGAGCTTTAACAGCCCAGCTGTAAAGCAGACGTACCAATACCGGCCTCTTCTTACCTACCAGGTCTAGTTTAACAAATAAAATAGAAAAAATATATCACCATGGCTTACGTTTAGAGATTTTATAGTTTATAGAGCTTGTGAATTTTTTGATAGCTTTGAAGAAAAGAGTGAATTATTATTTTTACAGCCATAATTCAGAGACAGTTTTTCACATTATATAACTTTGAAAGGAACTGTTCTTTGACCAGAGAAATAACATGTTTACATTATGGACTGTTGCACTAGTAATGGGATCCACTGCAATAGCATCAAGGAAAAGGAAGACACTAGAATGAGAGAAATGGAAAAACAATTTATCTACTTTTCCAACCCAACATTTTTATGCTGACACCAAGTGCTGAGGGTTATTGAGTCAAAGATCAGATGTTTATGCAATGTCTCAAACACTATGGGCTGCCAAGATTTTCTTCTGAAAATTCCAGTTGCCTGACTTAAGTTCCAAGTAGGATTTCTTTTCTCCGCTACACATCCACGGTATTACATTGACTATTTTCCACCTGAGTCTGCTAGAGTGAGCTAAATGACCTAATAGTTTTGTAAGTTAGAATGGGTTTTCCCTGCAAACACCAAAAACAAAAGCAAAAAACCTTGACTCATTGGTTCAAAAACATTGGAGCTTATTTGGGTCATCTAACCAGAAATCTAGGAGAGGGGAGGCAGTCTAAACTGACACGGTAACTCAATGATGCTTCAGGAACCCAGCAATGGTGTGCTCGTAAGTAACAATCATTCCGCAGCTCAACCTGATTTGCCTGTTTGTCAATTTCCATTGAGTACCCACTTCTACCATGTTTGGTGTTCAGCTACCAACCGCAACATAACTAAATGCAGAGTTACAAAGGAATACATAGAAGCATGCCGTTATAAAGTATTTCCACCCTACCTTTAATGGATGTAAGTAATCTCAAGAACATGAGTAAAGCGTAATAGCAGAATTAGGAAATTATGAGTTTGGGGCATTATCTTTGTTCTAATGTAATTTATTTTATTGGAAGTGTATACGGCAATTTTTAATAATGTCTGTGCTTGAACAACAGGTTTGCAAAATTCCTGAAAATTTACCAGTCGGCTCTTGCAGACCAAGGCAAGCCATGTCCAACATACCCCCAACTGCAGGCTCTCCACAGCATTTTTCTCTGCCATCTTCAATGTGTAGACAGATCTTCATCTGCATGCTTGTCACCCCCTGGTCACAAAATAGCTGTTGTCCTTCTAAGCCTCACATGTGCATGCCAGGCAAGAGGAAGGGAAAAGGTAATAAAAGCTTACATGGAATGCCAATTTTTAAAATCTACTTCCCAAGCCCCGCCCAGTGGCTTCCGTTTACCAATCATAGACCAGAATTGTGTCCCATATGCCTAGATTAAAGATGGCTGGACAGAAAGGTATCATGGATGAAGGCTGGGTTGGCCAACCAAATGGGTCTCCCATATGATAAAAATATATTTATACAACTCCAGTGTTCAAGATATGATGCCAAGCTTAGCACAATGACACAGAGAGAAAAGTAGAGTGGTTCGAGACTCAGGGCTTGCCCTCAAAGATTCTTGGAAGATAAGACAGGCACACATGAAAACACAGCCAACAGTTCCGGGTGAATTCTCCTTGAACAACACCATAAGAGCCAGGCTTTGGTTAGAAGCTAAGTACCTTTGGACTTGGCAAAGGCTGGCAGTACTCTGGACTGGGTGGTCCATTTCAACAGAAGGCTTGTCATCACGGAAAGAGAAGTCAGGTCAAACAAGTAACTGCCAACAGGTTTATAAATTCTGCTTAATTTGAATCATTAGTTAGCGTACACGGGTATGGCCTTTGTACACTCTGCTATTCCAGTTATTTTAGCTAATTGCATAGGAGGGTTAAATTCACATTGAAATACATGGACTAAAATTAAATTGCTCTCACTGCCGTGACCTACCTGCTTTTTCTAGGTAACAGATAATTATCATTTTCCTAAGCTCAGTCCAAACTCTTCAAAGCCCTCTGGAATCACATTACTGGCATCAAGTGGTTTTTCAAGTGTTCCCATTTTTTTAAAAAAAATTCTGTCTGTCTACCCATGAACGAACACCACTACAATGGTTTAAAGCATCATGTGTGGCTTTAAGTGATGCTAAGTAATCCAAATAATGATAATAACACTAATTTGAATATTGTTATCATTCCTCTGGAAATTTCTGTCATCGCTGAAGTGGATTGTGCCTGTATTTGTTTCAAATGTTCTGAGCTCCATCCTGCACCTGGGCAGAGCGAGGGCCCCTCACTCTTACCATGAATGAATTTCTTCGAAGTGAACAAGAATGAAGCTTGCTCTCGGTTGCTGAGCTATACAAGCCTTCGGGGCTGTGGAATCAGGCCATCAATTTTACCTGATGTAAAGGTCATTCTCTTACTGCTTTCAGTTCTGCCCTTTTAGCTCTGTATGGGTCACCCCTGAGTTCCTGCCTTAAAAAAATTTTTAGCATAATGGCCTGTCTGGCACAGTGATCGGTCTGGAAAGTTCAGAGAAATTCTTGCTACAAGGTCCTTCAAGACCTGTGATAGACAAATAATAGCATCCTCCCCTCCCCGGGAAACCTGGAAACCTTCTCATTCCCCTTTGCCCTGCGCCTTTCCCCAGATGACTCGCTTTGCCCCATAAAAAAATAATATGTTAATCAGCTCTTGCTTCAATAAGGCTACGCAAGTCACTTCCCTAAAACACACTGTCTTACAGCAGCAACCATTTCTTTCTCTAGTTCCCAAATCTGTCAAGTTTCGGGAATAGTCCAGGAGGTAGATCAGCGTAGCTTGGGGTTCAGGTCAGCTCCACGTGTCTCTACCTCTCTTTGGACAAGCAGCTACCCGGGGCATGGTCTTTTCCTGGACGGCTTCAGGAGTGCAAAGGACAAGCAGAAACACACAAGACCTCCTGAGGGCTCAGCCGAGGATCCACAGGTGCCAGACGTGTTCTGTTTTCCATTGGCCAAAGCCAACGTCAGTGGGAGGGAAGCACACTAGTCTCGCTGCAATGGAAAGTATTTAAAGGAATAGCAGGGAGGACATTAGGAGAAGGAAGGGGAAAATGAAGAGGGGGAAAACAGAGGGGGAGACAAACCATGAGAGACTCTGGACTCTGGGAAACAAACTGAGGGTTTTAGAGGGGAGGGGGATGGAGGGATGCGCTAGCCCGGTGGTGGGTATCAAGGAGGGCACATATTGCACGGAGCACTGGGAGTTATACGCAAACAATGAATCATGGAACACTGCATCAAGAACTAAGGATGTACGGTATGGTGATTAACATAACAAAATTTAAAAAAAATAACAAAGTCAATTTAAGAAGTGAAACAAAGAAAAAAAAAGAGAGACGAACAAACAAAAAAAAACAGACTCTCAAATACAGAGAACAAACTGGTGGTTGCCAGACAGGACGTGGGGGTAGGGGGTAGGGGGTGGGGGATGGGTGCAATGGACAAAGGGGATTAAGAGGTACAAACTTCCAGTTACAAAATAAATTAAGTCACAAAGATGAAAAGTACAGCACCGAGAATATAGTCAGTTTGGAATAATGCTGTTTGGTGACAGACGGTGACTAATTGTAGTGAGTGCTGAGTAATGTATGGATTGGTGGCGAATCATTATGTGGTACACCCGGAACTAATATAACACGATCTGCCAGTTATATTTCATTAAAATAGATAAATAAATAAATAAATAAATAAATAAATAAATAAAGTCACACAGGAAAGGGCGCAAATGAATGCAGATGACCCTTGAACAGCTCAGAGGTTAGGGGCGCTGACTGATACCGTCTCCCGACCCTTCGCACAGTCAAAAATCCCCATATAACTTTCGACTTCCCAAAAATCTAACTTCTTGATAACCGATTATTGACCGGAAACCTTACGGATGACATAAACAGTCAGTGCACACGTGTTTTGTATGTTATCTGTGTTATATACTGTATTCTTACAGTAGAGTAAGCTAGAGACTAGACAAGGTTAATACAGAACCTCATAAGGAATAGGAAACATATTTACACTACTGTACCGTATTTATCAGAAAAGATCCACATCTAGGTGCGACCATGCGGCTCAAGGGTCCACCGCCTTTCTAATTCAGGGAGGTCTTGAATTGCGAACAGTGAGCCCATAGTCCACAGAACCCATAGAACCCTTTCCCTTTCTGCATCATCTGCTTCTTCGCAAGCAGTTCACAACTCACAGTTGTATAAAAAAGCTGCTCTGGTGACTGACTTTGTTCTTCTCTTACTAAGGGTACACTGGGAGCCTATAAAATATCCCACTAGCCACCCGAGGGCTAAGACGGGGTGCTGTTCTAAAGGAAAATTAGTAATGGGCACCACCGTCAAAAACACCCTTGGTTCGGTTGGTTGGCGATGCGAAGTGATGTGTGACCAAGAGAAGGAATGGCACTGGGGTAGGCAGGATTTCCAGAGTTATTTCAAGTGATCAAAAGGCGCGGGGCATCTGAAGGAGGAAAAGGTTCTCTATGGGAAGAAGCATTACCTCCTATGTCATCTTAACCTTTTACAAGTTTTATTTATTTACTTATTTTTAGTCATCTCTGTACCCAATGTGAGGCTCGAACTCACGACCTGGAGATCAAGCGTCGTAAGCTCTTCTGACCGAGCCAGCCAGCCAGCCTCCTCTCACTTTTAGAAGGTGAAGGATGAATGATGCTGTTGAACCAGTCAGTCCGCTGCTGGTATTTCAGCCTTGTTTCTCTATCCCTAATTTCTTTCCATTATTTGATTTGTTAATAATAATAATAATAATAGAATGACACAAATGAAGGTATTCTTCAGAATGCTTTTGTAATCAAAACATTCACAGCTGCTAAACAATTGATCAGTTTTATAGATTTAGGTTTCCTTCTTTAAAAGCAGAAATACATTCCCTACAGAGACTTGGATTCATGTCTGAAGAAATATCACCCAAGGAAACAGCAATTGGAAGATTTCATTCCAGGCAGAAGGAGACCTTGGTCACTCAGTTCTGTGGTCTCCCTGCAGTGGCGGTACATGAAAAGATTGCTTTCTGTGTTTTATCCATTTCACATGAAGCATGACACTCGAGCTCTGTACTGGGCCGGATCCAGTTTCTAAGTTTTGCGTCCTGCCTGCAGGAACTCTGGCCATTGGTCTGAATTGCATTGAGAAATGGAAGTTCGCTGAGCCTTCTTTCATTTTACAGATGCTCAACAAGGAGACTGGGAGCTCATTCAGATAAAATTTAATAACATTGGGACGAAAATCCAGGACTCCTGATTTCCCAGAGGAGGGCAAGATGCTGCCAGTCACCTCCTCCTGGGTCCTTATACTGCTAGAGCATTTCCTATAAGCCTCTGCGAGATGAGCTCCTTGGAACAGGCAGAGAAACCTTAACTTCAGATAGAACTTGTTTCATATCACAACTCCCACTTCTTTGCTGGGTGTCCTTGGGCAGATTGCATGATGTCTCTGTGCTCCCGTTTTCTTCTCTTTAAAATGAGGCTAATGCTATCCAACGTGCCATGTTTGGGAGGAGCAGATAAAAGAATGCATCGCACAGAGCCTGACATGTAGGGACGAAGTGGCTAATAGTCATTACAATTAAGTGACATGTGACTGAGGTTTGTCCAGGGAATATGCATGCATAGAGCGCCTGGTGGGGGGCTATGGCAGGACCTTGCCTGAGACCCAGGTGGGTTTCTGGAATTTTCCTGCCCTGGGACAGCAGGATTCAGTCTGCTGAGAGAGAGGATACAGAGGCTCCCAGCCCTGACAGACGCCCTATTTGGGGACTTGGTGAAGGCAATAATTTCCTTGCTGTCCACCCTCACCCACCCCACTCAGGCTATTGCCATGAATTTAATGACTCAGACTTGGATGAATATACTATTTGGAGTGGAACGGGGAGAGTGGTAATGCATCTTGAGACCCAGAGATTTCCCTGAGGATGGGGAGATAGACTTCCCAAAAGGTAAATGGAGCTGTGCCCCGTGGAGATTGGGGGGATGAGATGCCCGACAGAAAGCCTGCTGGGGAGGATGCAGTCAGGAAAGAAGAATGTGCTGCCGGGACCTTTGCGGTGGGAAAATCGTCCTGGACACTTCGGTTCCTTCTCCAATGTTGTACATCCCCTGGATGACCCCCAAATCCACGTGGACAAACCGATCCAAGCTTGAGGAGTAACATGATGGAGAAGGAAATGTCAGGAGAATGACGAAAGGCCTGAATCGGCCCGGAGGTAAACAGTAGACCCCACACACATCCGCGCCTCCCCAGGGCAAACGAGAATTATGAGAGGTAGCACGGCCAGATCCAGAAGGCAGACAAATATATTTTCCTGCCTCGTCCTGTCTCATAGTTTGAGAAGTTCTCTCGCACAGGAGAGCCCAGCCGCCACATTAGCCTGCAGAATCCCATATAAGGTCCTATCCTTCGCCCCCTCTTTTCAAATGGTACCATATGATCTACCGGAAATAAGAAAGAGCCCTTTGCTCAGTCATATCCGTACCTCCCGGTGACATCCAAAGACCAGAGAGAAGCCTGGAATTACCACCTGTTAGGATACCACAACTGTCTCTTAAGGGTGAGTAATCTTACTAAGCCTCAGTTTCCCCAATTGTAAAGTGGAAATAGTAAATCTTACCGCCTATGGGTATCACAGGGCTTCAGTGGGCAATCCTGGTTTCACTAACACACCTGTGCCGTGCCTGGCACATGACAAGGTTAATGTTGGTTTCCCTCTTCCACATCTCAGGCATGTTGAGACTGTTGAGTTATGTTGACCAAGGTCAACTCGCTCAGCCTACCCGGGAAGAATAAATGCTTCCAGCAGCATGATGACAGGAGTTCAAAGCTGGGGACCCCAAGGACAGCTTTGTCCAAGAGTACCTAATGGGGGCTCTTCAGAAAGGATACTCGGCCAGGAAACTGTTTCTAGGAATAGGGCACAGTGTTTTTTCCAGAAAGAAAAAGTCACAAGTGGAAAACAAAGGTAGTTGGACATCGTTCAAAGTTCCCCTGAACTGGGCTGGTTTCTAACAAGGTGCAAGGTCCTGGTCAAACACCTATTGTTCGAGATGGGTTAAAACAGACTAAATGAGATCTCAAGGGGGAAAGAAGCCCCAAGTAGCTATCTGAGAGGTCTAAGCAGTCTACTGCTAGGGCTTGGTGGTGGGGAGGGGGACAGAGGGGTAAGGGGCTAATGGAAGGACAGCATGCACCCCAACATCTGTAGCTTTTTAAAGAAACCTTTTACAAAGGTCTCTCCAACTTCAACGGTCTCTCCAATTTTAATGAACCCTGACCACATGTCAGTAGGTTGGGAACTCGGACAGTGACCTCACCCCAGGCCAACCAGTGCTGCCACGGTGTGCAGAAGGCTTGAAACTCTAGGAAAACAGCCTTCAGGCATCTCCTTTCTGGAACTACCACTGACGGGTTCTCTTGTGGAACACAGGACGTTGTCTTCTCCGTGGTCTCTGGAGGTTGTCAAAACGCAAGCTGGTCCTGCTCGGCTGCCGGGTCCAGGAAAGGAAAGAGCAGAGGAGTTATGGACATGGCTTTGAGGGTTTTTTTCATCATCTAAGGGTTCAATATTTAGAGCAATATTGATTCGATTTATCTAGTGTTGTAATGTTCCATTGGTTGCTAGGCAACAGAGTTCTTTCTTCTCTGTTTTCTGGGTGGCTCATGGGAGTTTAACTACCAAAGAGATTACTTTGTGTATATGAAACTAAATGGACCATAGGTGCCATACATAAGTGGAGGAATACTGTTTTACCGGGCAGTGCTAAGACCACGTTTCCTATCACATCTCAGTAATTGCAATTCAACCTCCCGAACAGCCATTCGTATTCACATCCCCCCAGGAGATACCCACTGAGAACAATTTAACACAAAGTTGTGCTGATGCATAAAACCCTGTGTTGTGTGCTTACTATTCCATCCTCATAAAGTTCTAACCTGCACTGGGGCAAGGATGGATTTATTCCTCCCTATTCTGGTCCCCTCCACACGCCCCCCTCCCCGCCCCACCCCATGATAACCAAAAATAGCAGCCCGGATTATACAGGGCAAATTCAGGTTTGCACTTAAATTCTCGTGTGGTCGGATCTTTCCTCATTTCTCAGATCCCATCTTCTCCCCAGTTCACCCCCAAATTGCCTTCCCTTGTTTGGAAGCTCTTTTGTGAGTCCTTGATACTGAGGACCACTGTTTCTTTAAAATCCCAAATCAGAAGCAGCAGGGGACCGAGGACTGTCAGCTTGGGCTATATGGTTCAGTGACTTGGCATTAATGACGTTTATTTTGGAACCTGCGTGATGGCCTGACCTATTTTAGGGTCTCTGTTTTAACCATTCCTTCCTCCCCCATTTTTTCCAATTAGGAGGGAAGGCAAAAGAGATTGTCGGGAGGTTGGGGAAAGGGAGAGAGAAGAACCTGGAGCTTAGTGGTCCGGGAGTGACATCAGAAGCTGCCCGTGTTGGCCGTGGCATTGGAACCACTGTCATAAAGGTGATCTGATGTCCTGCTGAAAAGGCTGTGTCCACAGAATGGGGAGAGATCCCAGAGGTACTTCTCTGCTCACTTTCCCACGTGCGGCCCCAAGAAATACACAAACCAGAGGCCACGTTGGGTATTTTGCAGCATGTTACTCTATGGAAAGACCTGTTCAGGAGAGGAATGATCTTGCTCTTCCAAAGAGAAAAGCTATCTGGAGCAGGGGAAGGAAGGGGGGGGAGCAAGTGCAGGCAAGTAGCCAACTGTGCACATTTACGGAGAGTAAGAATGTAAAACAGATGTTTTGCAGGAAAATAAACCATTGCCCTGGGAGCATCATCATCAGCCTCTGGAGAATAGGGTTTCTCAGATCTAGGCAAATAACCCAGTAAGTCACTGAAAGCTGCATACTCATCATAACTAGCTCTGAGGAATGGCCCTTCTGGGTTGCCTGGTCCCCTGTCTCCATGTCTTTTTTTCTTGGCTATGCAGTAGCCAGCGTGCCTCTGAATAGATGTCATTTTGTCTCTCTAACGAGGAATGAGGTGTTCTCACTCACCCCAGAGCTTCTGTGTCCCGGAGGGCTGGAGAAGCAAGACCTGGACCCCAAAAGGGAGGTGGGAGCTCTATAAGCTCCTTCTTACTGACTCCAGTGGAAAAAGGCAGAAAATTATAAGGAAGCCAAGGACCCATGCCATTGTGTGGAGACCCTCATGAAACAGTTGTAGTACTCGTGGAGGAAATGGTGAGATATGGGGTTCAGTGGCTATCAGGAAGATTCTGTGCTTACACATACAAACAAACAAAAAAGCAGAAACAGACCCATAAATGCCGAGAAGAAACTGATGGTTGCCGGAGGGGAGGGAGCTGGAGGAATGGGTAACATGGATGAAGAAGAGTGGGAGGCACCGGCTTCCGGTCACTGGGATGGAAGGTACAGCAGCATAGGGAATATGGTCAAGGGTATCGTATCAGCCTTGTATGGTAACGCTGCTGGCCACCCTTGCCATGAGGACCACATGATGTCTACACTCGTCCAATCGCTATGCTGTACACCTGAAGTTAATGCAACATTGTGTGTCAACCACACCTGGATTTAAAAAAAAAAAAAAAAAAAGACTTTGTGCTTGAATCACCTGGGACCTGCCAAGGGAATAAATGAAAGGAACTTAGAGAATATGGGGCCCCAGCATTGCGTGAGACAGAAGTCAGGGGTGACGTCTCCTCCCACTGGGTTGGGGTCTAAGAGGCACATCCTTGTCCCTTAGAGCTAACGGAGCTCAACTCTATCCAAGGGCACCGTGAACATAAAGGGCCAAGCAAGTCTTTAGAGAAATAAAGAAACCAGTGTCCACCGCGGGAAGTCATTAAAGTTGAACACGGTGATAAGTCCAGACAGCAAACCGTTCCCTTAGAACTGAGCCAACAGAGCACGTCTTATAATAACATTATTTAAATCAACAGCTTCTGTGACCTGTGAAATTTATTGATAAAAATCAGGAAAAAAAAAACGGTCCTTCTTCCAGACACTCTGCTTTGCCTTTCTGAATCTTCTTTTAGAATTTCACATGGCAGGTAGGCACTAAAATATTTTGGGTCCTAAAATATTTTTTTCGAAAAGAAAGCTCAAAATATCAACCTGCCCAACATTGTCTAAAGATACCAGCCTATGTGGCGGAAGCCTTGCGGAGGCTGGCTGGAAATTTGGCCAGGTGTCTTTTCTCCTTTCCTATTTCTCGTCTTTGCTGAGTGCTTTCATAGGACCGTGGCTCACATATTTATAACTGACACATAACTCTGTTACATATTGAGGGTCTAGAGAGAATACGGAAGAAGAAGTAGAGAAAGGAGAAGAAGAAGGAGGAAGAGGAGGAGGGAGAGGAACAGGAGGAAAAGAAGTCCCCTGCAAATTATATTTCCAGTTCCCAGACCCAAAGGTCGTCGAACCTGAAATTCCCTGCCTGCCCCTGCGTTATTCTGTCATGCTGAAAGAACAGACCTTTTTCTAAGTGGCATCAGGTTGAACAGAGCAATGTTGTGCCTTAAAATTAATTAGAATAAATTAATTCCTTAATGAAACCTACCATCAAGCATGAAAAAACTCAAGGCTGCAAAATATTCATGGGCTGATTAAAAATGAGATCCGAGGGACGGCAGCTGATGGGGACTAATGCTGTGACTATCCACGCAGGTGGCTTTGAAAGCCATCCGCCCTTCTGGTGGCTTGATCACAACCAGCTAGTTAGCCCTCGTTTGGTTGCTCGGCTGAATTCAGCCGGTTTGTTTCGAAAATAACACACTCTGCCTAGCATCCTCACGTTCGAACCAGTTTGCTGGGTGCAGTCTCCGCCGTCTGCCTGAGCTCAAATGGTGGGGTGGATGATAACCACAGTTCAAGCTGAGCTAAAGAAGTTGGTTGAAGCAGAGAGTTCACGGAAGGTCCAGCAGCCAGGAGAGGATCAAACAAGGGCTGCTGGCCAAAAGCTAACTCCAATTTAAGAGGCATACTGAATCGAGACAGTGAAACTGCCAGAGAGAAAACCTGGCGATTCTAGAAAATTCCATCTTACAAGGTGTCGCAGGAGCGGCGCTTTTCCCGGGCCCCAGTACTCGGGATGCAACCCTAGAAAACGGGAAGGAGGAAGCAGCGAGGCGGTCTGATGTCTCCGAGTGGGGATCTGGCGAGGCGGGATTATTATTCAGGGACTTGTCAGCACTCTCCTCCACAAGGAATGCCATTTCTGTTTTCGTCATCTGGAAGTTTTCGGGAAAGGCGCTGTTGATATGTTGTTCGACTGACCTTTTGTGAGGTCCAGGAGAAGGGCGGAGAAGTCCACTGAGAGCTGGCTGCTTATTCTAAAGGGGGACGGAGCTGGAATGACAGGAATGGAGACATCCATTCCTGACACCTTGCGAGAGTAACGCGGCTCCAGGGAAAGGCAGGGGCACGATGTTTTCTAATTAGTCCGAGAAGCTTTTGATGAGAACCCCAGGAGTCCCTTATCCCCAAATATCACTTGTCACATGAGCACATGAGCCCACGAATGCACCCTGGATGAGACGGATGGGTGGTGCCCAGCTCTCACTCCCCCGTGGGGTTCCCTTGACAAGCTGCTCTGGTGATTTAGGGAGCCATCCGTGGCCCTGGTCTGATTCATCCCTTGGTGAGTCATCTTTCCCAACAAGCTATGGCTCCCGTGTTCTAACGCCCTTCCATTCCTCTCCTTTGAAGAGAGACAAATAGGTGATGAAAGCCAGGCTTGAGAACAGAACTCTAGCTTTTTGCTGCCAGAGCTAACCCTCAGTGAGAAGGAGAAATGAACGGACTATCAAATCGATTTCAGGGAAGACTATGGATATTGACAAAACAATGCCCTTTTGCATCAGACATGTTGCTTTTATTTTTTTCATATTGCAGAAGTGCCATGAACAGCCATGGCAACATATGAACAAGTAAGTAGATTTTTCTACCTGAATCTTATGCTTATTTAAAGGGAAACACAGGGACATCTAGGTGGCTCAGTCAGGTAAGTTTTTGCCTTCGGCTCAGGTCATAATCCCAGGGTCCTAGGATCAAGTCCTGCATCGGGCTCCTTGCTCCCCCTGCTTCTGCTTGCTCTCTCTCTGTGTCAAATAAATAAATAAAATCTTTTTAAAAAAATTAAAAAATAAAGGGAAACACATTTGCTTTTTTGAAGGAAAATTGTTTTGACCCTTAAGTATTTAGACCCATTAAGACTTTGAACGTTGCATTTCTGTCCTAAAAGATTTTACTTCCGTTTTAAATTCTGTTACATATTGTCTGTTTTGGCTATTGTATATCCCTACAGCTCTTATTTTTACCTTTTTTTAAAGCAATATTTATTGTGTTTTTACAGCAGAAGCAATGCGTGCCTTATAGTGAGCTTAGAAAGAGAAAATTTCTGGCTAATATAAAGAAAAAAACCTATTACACTGCTACCCAGAGATAATCAGGGTTCATAACTTGTTGAATTTTATGTATTTATATATAATGTACATATTATACAAAACATATGTAAATTAGGATCATCAGTAACATCTTGCCTTTGTCTATGAATGGCTTTCCTCCCAGCCACCCCTAATCAGCCTGTAATGCCCATCTATCTAGAGGGGATTTCTTAGAGAACGCAAGCAAAGAGGGAAACTACACCAAAACCAAGCTTCTGGAATTCAAAATTAGGACTTCACAACAGATGATACCTTGCAATCCCAGGCATTTTCTTAAGAAAGTTTAGTCTAAATCTTGTAATCTCCCCTACACCCACATATCCCAAACCAACAGTTTTAATCATTCAGATTAGAGATCTTATTTTTTAAAGATTTTATTTATTTATTTGAGATAGAGGGAGAGCAAGAGCATGAACTGGGGGAAGGGGCGGAGGGAGAGGGAGAAGCTTGCTAAGCAGAGAGTCCCACGCAGGGTTCAGTCCCAGGACCTTGCGGATCATGACCTGAGCTGAAGACAGACACCCAACCGACTGAGCCACCCAGGTACACTGCAGATTAGAGAACTTCATTTAAGAAAGGTCCAGAGAGGGGCACCTGGGTGACCCTCAGTCGTTAAGCAGCTGCCTTTCGCTCAGGTCATGATCCCAGGGTCCTGGGATCGAGCCCTGCATCCGGCTCCCTGCTCAGTGGGGAGCCTGCTTCTCCATCTCCCATACCCCCTGCTGGTGTTCCCTCTTTCGCTGTGTCTCTTTATGTCCAATAAACAAATAAAATCTTAAAAAAAAAAGAGAGAGAGAGGTCCAGAGAGAAAGAAGAAAGGGAAAATCCTGCCCTCCAATGGAGATATACCAGACTCCCCCCCTTCAGCCTGAGAAGGACAGGTGCATGGATGGATGAGGGTAATGTGAAGAGCAAAGGAGACTATCTTAGTCTGTTCAGGCTTCTGTAACAAAAATATCATAGCCTGAATGGGAGGACAAGCAATCTCTGGGGTCTCTTTCATCAGGGCACTAATCCCATTCAGGAGGGCTCCATCCTCCTGACCTAATCACCTCCCAAAGGCCCCGCCTCCAGACCCATCACATTGGGGATTCACATTCTGTCTGTAGCCTCTAGAGGCCTGTGCGTCATTCCTCTTCAAGGCCTCTGAAAAACACTTCCTCCAAGGCCTTCCTTATATCACAGTGGGGGACCGCCTCATCTATTTAGCTGTAGACCATTAATCACATAGGAAGACACCCTGAGGCTTGGCTCTCCTGGGCTGTCCTGGGTTCCCAGATAGCAAGGACACAGAGTAGGGGACAGAAAAGAGAGCCAGCTGGGCTGCCCAGGGGTTTGGCAGAGCAAGGTGAGCTGGCCTGGGCCTCCCAGGCTAGCAGGCTGGGTGGAGGATGGGGGCAGAAGGACAGAGATCGTTTTTTATACAAAGGCTATCAGAGCACTGACTTTTTTGAGCTCATAATATTGACTCAGCTCCAGATCAATTAGACAACGTCTTTGAAAGAAAAATTTTCCAGGGGTGCCTGGGTGGCTCAGTCAGTTAAGCGTCTACCTTCAGCTCAAGTCATGTATGACCCCAGGACCCTGGATCGAGCCTGCTTAGCAGGGAGTCTGCTTCTCCCTCCCTCCACCCTTCTCCCCACTTGTGTTCTGTCTCTCCCTTTCTCTCTCTCTCTCGAATAAATAAATGAAATCTTTAAAAAAAATTCTCCCACAAAGGGCAAATAGTTGGTAAATATCCTAGATCCTTACATTTCCTAGAATATTTTGCTTCAAACCTTCAACTGTGAATTAAAATTTAGCCAAGTTTAAAATCCATGGATCTAAACATTTCTCCTGTAAAACCTGGTTTATTCCAACACCTTTTGATTATTATTCCAACACCTTGTGGCATTTCATGTTAACAGGTAAAAGTCTGAAGCCAACTCATTTTTTTCTTATTGTGAGGGAAAATTTATTTCTTTTCTGCCTGGATATTTGTATTATTTCGTATGGCTTATTTTAATTCTTAGAATTAAAAAAAAATTTTTTTTTCCAGGCTTTGAATGTGTGTGTATTGCCTGTAATACAAGAAGCGTTTCAAACTTTAAATTCAAAATTTTTTCAAATTCATATAGATTCCTTAAATATACTTTCAATTTTTACATACTGTTCCATTTGTTCTATTTCTTTCCTCTATAAAGCCTACATTTTATCTTTGTTTTATGTCCTCTGTATCTATCTAAGTCTTCTTGCTCTGATCTGTAACTTCTTTTCCCCTGAATTCTGAGAGAGCTTTGCAAGTTTGCCTTCCATTACTGACAATTTTCATCTTGGCAATGCATATCAGATTCCTTGATTTTTTCCTTTAACTGTTCTTTCCCCTTCTTCTGGCTCAGCTGGTTAAATCCAAACCTCATCCCATGAGACCCTTCACCTCTGCCACTTTCTTCTTATGGCTTTGCTTCTTACCTCATCAAGATCATGCCTTCACACGACTGCAGTCACCGAATAGTTTTCTAAAAGCTACTTTTTGTCCTTGCAGTAAATATTTCCAGAACTTTGTTTGCCCATTGAGTACACTGGGAGATGCTCCTTTTTCCTTATTCTGTAGCATGTTTTCCAACTAGGCTATTTAATTTGTTGAAAAAGCTTCATCTCGAAAATAGAAGAATATAATCGCATTTCTCAATAGATTTAGTGTGAATTTCTTTGGGTCCTACTCACAAGTCCTATAAGTGCCAGGAGGTCCCCTTCTTTGATCTTACTCTGGAGGGAACATTGGTTAGTATAGCTCTCAGTCTTTTTTAGGATCTGATATGCATTTATCTGGTCCTAATTCTTGTCTTTTCCCACTGCCACAGTTCAGCCCTGTAATATTGAGAAGTAATGATACACGTTTATTCATTAGAAGGTGGATGCAGTAAAAGTTAGACCCCAAAGTTTATAATGGTTCAAACACAGTAGACACACATTTCTAACTTATTTAAGAATTCAAGCATTCCTGGGGTGCCTGGGTGGCACAGTTGTTAAGCATCTGCCTTCGGCTTAGGGCGTGATCCTGGCATTATGGGATCGAGCCCCACATCAGGCTCCTCTGCTGGGATCCTGATTCTTCCTCTCCCACTCCCCTGCTGTGTTCCCTCTCTCGCTGGCTGTCTCTCTCTCTGTCAAATAAATAAATAAATAAATAAATAAATAAATAAATCTTTAAAAAAAAAGAAAAGAATTCAAGCATTCCTGAACAACAGGCAGCCCTCCTCCACATAGTGACTCCAGGACCCAGGCTCTTTGCATTTCTATTCAGAAGACGGAGGAAGAGAAAGAGAACAAGGAGGAGCACAGTCTCTTCTAAAAAGTGTCGGCCTGGAGCTAGCCCAATTCACACCCACTCACATTTCATTGGAAATAACTCATTCTTGACCACATCTAAGTGCAACGGAATCTGGAAATTCTCGTGTGTTGGAGCAAAAGGGAATACCCATTTTGGTGAACAAGTCTGCCACCGTGTTGGAAAATAGGACCACCAGGACACACTGTCTCATAGACTGTTCCTGCTTCCCTCCCTTGTCAACATTGCTTTTCTTGGTTGCAAAAGACACAACTCTCAGTAGACAACTTCTGTGACTTCTCTGTGTCCTTACTCCCTGGCTATTTTGAGTAAGATATTCCACCCACCCCAGTCTGGGCCCCTGGAATTCAAACTCTATAACCAAGCCAGGCGGCCTGAAATCATGCTAGAAATTAATCAGAGAAAATGAACGGGCGAGGAGGAAGTGTCCAACACAAACTAATCCCTTTTCTTTAATTAATTGGGAACACAATTAGGTTTTTTTCTGGCAACAGAGACAAAACAAACCAATCTCACTGAGCGAACGTACCTCTAGCTCCACAGTTCTCAAAGTGTGGTCCTTGGGCGGCCAGCATCAGCATCATCCAGGTGCTCGTGAGAAATGCAAATCTTCAGGCTCCCCTGCAGACCTAAGGAATCAGAAACTCTGGCAATGAGACCTGGAAATCCGTGCTTTTAACCAGCCCTGCAGGTGATTCTGATACCACTGCTCTAATCCGGGGCTGTGACCAGGACCAGAGCAAAGTAGCCTTTGTCAACTGGTGGCACGTCATCCGAGTGGCAAGCAAAACATTTAAGAAGGACTATCTGGAATTCTAATTTTGTAAAACTTAAGGTATCAAGCAATGATCGTAAGACTCACTGCTCTAATTGGACTGATGAGGAAAACTTAAAATTTAAGCCTTTGTTCAATAAGAAGCTTCCAGCAATCACAAACCATTGCCTGTTTGTTTTCCTTTGCACGAATTATCTAATTCGTTGTCCCAGATCAAAATCACCGCCAGGGATGAAAGTAGAGTCATAAAATATCCGATGGGAAGGGATCTCCGAGACTGTCAAATCCATCCACCCATTTTATAAACTGAAAAACTGAGGTCCAGAAAGAATAGATGGGTCTTCCAAGACCCTGCCTCTGGTTGGAGGGAGAGCCACAACTAGAACCCAAGACCCCTCATTCCTGATCCAGCTCTCTTTCTGCTAACATCACCTCGTGAGATCACGTTTGTAAAGCCCTTTGAAACACATAAAGTGTAAAAAGTGGTTGTGTTATATTAATATTGAATTGGGTCCAGATAATTTGAATTCCAAATCGTAAAGAGCCAAAGTTAAACGTGTGTGCAAATTTGTTCTGTAAGCCTTGTCCAAATGCAAATAAAAAATGAATGAACAGTATTGCCTTAGAATTATAGAACACTTCGGGACATTGATATTGATATTAAGAAATGTAATGAAATAGCATCAGACAGCAGCCTCTGATATCTCCTTTTCAGGGGTTTCTCTAAAATGTCTGTGATGCCGTAAAAACCTGAGAGAAATGTCCACTAAATGTAAAGTCAGTATTTCTGAATAGAGGAACACAGTCTGCGGATTCCTATACCTTATTTTGCAAAGAGAGGTACTTACGCATCATAGAAGATGGGAAGGCATTTGGCCTCTCCCTCACTGTCTATATCAGGAGGCTACAGCAAAAGCAACAAGAAGAGTGGATAGCACAAATACTGTTGTAGACAACAGTAGACAGGACACGTCCTCCACTTCTGGTCTGGTCTGGTCTGGTCTGCCCTGACCAGACCTCATCGTTCAACACCCCTTCGGAGACTGCAGCCCCATGATCCCACAAGGCTGACCAAGTCCAAGACTTTCCCTTTCTCAATGCAACAAGAGCCACATGCTTCTTCAGACCTAGAACATTTCAGAGATTGAGAATGACTGAGATGGTGATGGGACTGTATCCCAGGTCACTGACCAATGGAGTTGGGTGCCCTTGGCTTGGTTTCACTGGTGGGCTGCTGCCTGGTGCCCGGCTGGCTCAGACAGGGCTGGAGTGGACCTGGCAGCCCCAGACCCCTGGGGCATCCTCTTCCCAGGAAGAATTCCCCCCCCCCCCAGTGTAGTGTTTAGGTTGTTAGCTGAAATAGACTTCTTTCTGTCTTGACTTGATCCCTGGCTTAGCCGGGTCTTTGAGTTGAGGATCTCTCTCTTTTTTTTTTAACAGCTTTATTATATATGTAACTCACATACCAAACAGCTCACCTGTTTAAGGTGCATCATTCAAAGGTTCTCAGTATAGTTGTGGATCTGTAACAACCATCACCCTAGTCAGTTTTAGAACATTTGGCTCCGCCTTGAAAAGAAATCCTGTAGTCTTCAGCTCCCACATCCCGGACAACCATTAATCAATGTCTCTGTAGAAGTCCCTGCTGTGGAAATGTCATACGGATGGAATCATGGAGTCTGTGGTCATTTGTAATTGGCTTATTTCACTTAACGTCACGTTTCTAAGGCTCATCCTTCCTGAAGCATGTATCAGGGCTCCGTTCCTTTTGATAGCTGAATACTATTCCATTGTACGGATACACTGCCTCCATTTATCCGTTCATCACTTGATAGACATTAGGGTGTGTCTACTTGTCAGTTTTTATAAATAACTGAATTGAGAATATTAGAATTGTCATCTAGCTTGAGGGAAAAGAAATTTTGAATAAAAGCATTCCCTTAATAACTGGCTACTTTTACATTGTTTTTTTTTTTTTAAGATTTTATTTATTTATTGGACAGAGAGACAGCCAGCGAGAGAGGGAACACAAGCAGGGGGAGTGGGAGAGGAAGAAGCAGGCTCCCAGCGGAGGAGCCCGATGTGGGGCTCGATCCCAGAACCCTGGGATCAGGGCCTGAGCCAACAGGAGACACTTAATGACTGAGCCACCCAGGCGCCCCATACTTTTACATTGTTGACGCCTACTAAGTCAAGAAATATTGAGCATCTGAACAATGCTAACCACCGTAGGAGCTACTTTGAGGTTATAATTCTCAGGAATGTTTGTAATGTAGTAGTGAGAAATTACCCTTCCAATTATGCTATGACCCTGGTATTGCTAGTCCTTTTTTTTATAGAACATAAGCTCTGAGGATTCAGAGTCACCCATCTAGTGAGCAGAAGACAGGTCAGAGAACTTATAATTCAGTCTCTTGTTAAGATAGATTTTCATCTAATTTTTATAGAGAAGTAATCCTCTTAGGAACGTTTTCCTACAAGAGCTGAGACTTTGGCATTTCCTCAATCGCAGAGACAAGCACATCTCTTCTCCTCTAAATTCCAGTAGCTCATTTTATACTTTTTAAAATGTATCACCTTTTGCCTTCTATTTATTTTTTTAAAGATGTTTTTATTTTTTTATTTAAGATAGAGAAAGAGCAAGCATGAGTGGGGGAAAGGCAGAGGGAGAGGGAGAAGCAGGCTCCCCACTGAGCAGGGATACAGGGCTCAATCTCAGAACCCTGGGATCATGACCTGAGCCGAAGACAGATGTTTAACCAACTGAGGCACTGAGGTGCCCCACCTTTTCCCTTTTATCATCATATTTATTTTATCCCCTCTGCTAGCTGTTCATAGCAGAAAGACTAGCCCAGAAGTTCTCCAAAATCTGTTAGTAATAAAGGTTCTGGGGCACTTTCTTCAACAATACAGAATGATTGTACCATTAAAATAATGTTTCTGATTTTCTTTTTCTTTTTTTTTTTTTTAAGATTATTTATTTATTTATTTGACAGAGATAGAGACAGCCAGTGAGAGAGGGAACACAAGCAGGGGGAGTGGGAGAGGAAGAAGCAGGCTCATAGAGGAGGAGCCTGACGTGGGGCTCGAACCCGGAATGCCGGGATCACGCCCTGAGCCGAAGGCAGACGCTTTAACCGCTGTGCCACCCAGGCGCCCCTGTTTCTGATTTTCTTATCAATGGCTCCCTTTCCCTGAGGTTGGGAAAATCCAATAGAAATTCTGGCCATGTAGGCTTATGCTGGATGGTTTTGGAATGGCTGGAAGCCAGGGGCTCATGTTAGTGAACACCAAGGAGGGTTGTGTGTTTGCTAAAGGGGTACCATCATGAGAAAGGGAGCTGCCAGACATAGGAAATGAGTGAGAAGTCAGGAACCAAGGACATCAGGCAGAGGTTGGAACCAGAGAGAATGTGGGATGAGTCCAATGGGTTCATGACAAGGGCTGTGGATACATCGAGGTACCTGAAGGCTTATTTACAGTAAGTCCTTACTTCCTGGTAAAAGACAAAGTTGTCCAGGACACAATTGAATGTCCTGGACTATTACTGAGTCTAGTCTTTAGAGTTCATTTTCTAAGGGTATCATTATTACCATCTTCAGGGCAGAATTGCTACCTTGCAGGCTGCAAAGAAATGGAAACAAGCTAACTGTCCATCCATCAGCTGGGATAAGTTAACTACAAGCCCATACAGTGGGCTACTGTTGGGTCTTCAAATGGTGGTGGAGACCTATACGTTTTTCCTAGAAGATATTGCTGATACAGTGTTGATATTTTTTAAAGGTTGTTAAAAAAAAAAGACGACAAAGAAGAAAGAAAGGTTATAAGGAAAGAAAAAAAAAGCTCATAGATACGGAGAACAGATTGGTAGTTGCCAGAGTTGCGGGTGGAAGAAATTAGTGAATTGTTTTGTTTTGTTTAAATAAGTTGAGGAAGTTGTACATTTTTAAAAGGTTACAAGATACCAAGAATATTATGCAATTCATGTAAAATCGTGTGTGTGGATATGTATGTGTATCTGTTTATGCATATGTGTATGTGTACAGTTTAACATCTTTAAGTGTAAAGGGAGTATTGAGACCTCTTACAATTTATTTTTAAAAGATTTTTTAAAAGATTTTATTTATTTATTTGACAGAGAGAGAGACAGCCAGAGAGAGAGGGAACACAAGCAGGGGGAGTGGGAGAGGAAGAAGCAAGCTCCCAGCAGAGGAGCCCGATGTGGGGCTCGATCCCAGGACTCCGGGATCATGTCCTGAGCCGAAGGCAGACACCCAACGACTGAGCCACCCAGGCGCCCCAGAGACCTCTTACGATTTAAAATTATATTCACCAAAATTAAAATTGCTTTCAGGATAAGTGGATTTTTCAGTGATTTTTTTAACTTTTATTTTAGCTCTTTTCTATATTATTTTACCACTATTCTTATCCCTAAGACTTACTAAATGCTCGAAATTCATCAGAGAGTCTGCTTTAAGATAATACTATTTATTGGGCACCCACCAGCTGCTAGTTACATGATTTGTCTCATTGGAACTTCGCAGCAATTCTTGGAAGTATAATATTTTTATCTCCATTTTTTAAATGAGGCAACTAAAACCTCGAAATGTTAAGAAATTGGCCCAAGGCCACACAGCAAGCAAATGGCAGAGCTGGGACAGCAGTTTAGGACTAGCAATCTCTCTCTCACTGTACTGAGCTGCTAGGAGAAAGGCAAACAACTCAAGCCTTATCCAGTAAGAACTATGACGACATCAGTGAGCATAATGTCCCTGCGTGATTTAATCTCTGAAGCCATCGTGAGCAAATCTTCATGAGCTTGGATCAGCTTTGACAAGAGATGTTCAGAACTCACAGGCCTATTCAAAATTGAATCGCTCCATCCTCTTTATATACTGATATCAGGTATGAAGTGTAAACTTGGCTGTGACTTCTTTGACGTTCTTCCCATAGAGAAGAGAAGTGTTATCTGTGCCCCCTTCCCCTGAGTCTGGGCTGGTCTTAGTGATGGAACTAACAAAAGACATGGAAACAAACAAACAAACAAATACCGTATCACTTTCAAGGCTTCTACTTTGCTCACTGGGATGCTATGCTCACTTTTGATCCCTGAACCACCTTAGTCCACCCTGACTGAGGAAGCCCTGTCCATGAGAAAGTGGTCCATGGGAAAGCGCCTGCAGAGGACCCAGCCACCAGCCAGCATCACCCACCAGACACCTGCTGAAGATACCCTTATACGACCCTAGCCTCCAGATGACAAATCACCCCCAGCCATTGAGTCATCCCAGCTGGAAACCAAGACACCATGGATCAGAGACAAGCCATCCCTCTCTAATTCCTGACCCACAGATTCCATAACCATAGTACAATGGTTGTCTCCTGCCACCAAGTTTTGGAGTGGTCCACGATGCGGCAGTGGTAATCAGCATGGACCCCAGCTCCAATGCCCCCTCATCCCTTCAATAGCTGTCCATTTTACTGAATTCTTACCAATCGGATTTAAGGCTTGGAGGTTATTTGGACAGGAGTATTGGCTCTGATCTCTTTTTCCATAAAACTAGGACAAGCTGCAAGCTCCCTGAAGACAGGAATGAGTTTGTCATTCTGACAATTGTGTTTTGACGACAGCCCCGGTGCCTGGAGCATATGAATCGCCTGCTCCGCTTATCTATCACGTTTGTAAAGCCACTCCAAAACGTAGTGGCTTAACACAACGGAGGCCAGCAAATCATGGTCTGCAGGCAAATCCAGTCTGCCAACTCTTTTTCTAAATAAAGTTTTATGGGAGCACGGCCATGCTCTTGTACTTACATATTGTCTACAGCTGCTTTGGCTGCAGTGGCAAAATTCACTGGTTGCAACAGAGATGATGAAGCCCTCCTTCCAAACCTAAACTATTTACCATCTGATCCCTTACATAAAGTTTGCCAGCCCCTGGCTTAATGCAATGATGATTTACTATTTCTCCCAATTCTGTGGTTGGCTGGGCTCCGCTGAGCAGGTTTGTTCCCTCTGAATGGTCACTGATGAGGCTGCTTCCACCACCTCCACTCCCCGAGAGTTGGGCCAGTGCTAGAACATTCCGGGTGGGCCACTCACATGTCTGGGGCATCTTGATTTTCCTCTATGCACCCTCACTCTGGCTTCCTGACATTCATTAATCTGTCCCAAGTTTCTTGATTGAAAGCTTCTAAAGATCTAAGCTTCTAGGTCCAGAACCTACCCAGCATCATTTCCATTGCTTTCTGTTGGTCAGAACAGGTCACAAGTCAGTCAAGATGGAAGGAGAGCAACTCTCCTCTCCTGGTTGGAAGGAGCACCGTGGAAGTAGAGAGAGAGCAGAAACTGGGCAGCCATCTTTGGATCTGCCCCAGAAAGCATGCAGTGAATATTGGCCTAACAAATGCAAGAGAGCTCACAAGAGCACAAAAGTAAGAAGAGAAGTGAGCAAGTAAAAGGCAAGGCCTTAAAGGATACGTCCTAGGTTATCCACATAGGGAGGCCAGGTCTCCATGAGCTGTCGGCATTGAGACAGGGCCAGCGGAGCTTGAAAAATGCACAGTCTCCAGGTGAGCACAGAAAAACACATGAGAGAAACCAGGAACATAGTCAATGAAGTCATTTGGGGATGGGAGGTTGCAAAGGGAAGGTGGAGGGGAGATCAGATACCGGGTCTACACATGAGAAGACACCAAAGATCCTCAGAACAAGTACAAGAATCAGACTTCATGGGTCCATGTTAGACAAGAGCTGGCAGTAACTGATGGGGAGGCAAAGGAATGGACCTTTGTGAGTTTCCGCAACACATGGATGAACATCTGAGATGGCCTTCTATCACAGTGGTGGTGTGGTAGACCAGATGTCTGATATCGTGGATGTGATTCCTCAGGCTTATGAGTTGTGTCACAATAGCATCTAGCAAAAAAATGACCCAAACCCAGTTTATAGGCTTGAAAGAACTTGTTACAACCCGAGAAAAGAACACGGCATCCAAAAAGCATTACTTTCCAATGGTATATGTAGCTTGCAACTAACAGGGCCAACGCCTCAGCTGGCAAAATGATTGGAAGAAGATGATCCATGTTCTTTATGGCACTTAATCCTGTGAAGAGCTTAAAATGTTTCGCATTTTACAAAGGAGGACACTGAGGCTTAATGCGTGTAGTTAACATACAGAAGAGGCAGGATTTGGACCCGATTCTGCCTGACTCTAAAACAGTCACGTCGCTTTGCCGTGGAATGCAGAAATTGCCATATAAGGAAAAAATAAAAATATGAGGCTTTGTCTGCCTAGAAAAGTGGGTCTCAAAATATGTCCTGTGAAATACTGGTACCTTGAGATGATCCCCAAAATAAGGATCCCAAGGTAAAAAAGTGTGAGAGCTGGTACCAGGTAGAGCCCCCTTTTCAAAGTCACATAGTCACTCATATAGTTGACAAAAACCTGTCTAAAATCCAAATCTTTTTCCATGTAATGTCCACGAATACCCTGAAGAATTAGTGTTTTAAGGAGCATACTTTGAGAACATTCTATCTTGGAAGAAAAAGCAGTGAGACAACACTATTCTTATAATCTCTTTAGATGTATAACCATGGAGAACACGTTTTTGGCAACCACCAGAATCTGGAGTACCCCTGAAGGCTGAAACAGTTTTAAGACAAATAAAATGAGATTTCTTTCTTCACACTCTAAAGTATAAACCTGCTGCTACATTAAATTAAAATGTTAAAAAAGCTATAATCATGTTATTAAAGAATAGAATCTTCTGGACTCCCAAGAGTGGCTGCAGGTGTACGATTTAGAGACAAGGCTGTCCTGGGTGTGCTACTGTTCCAGCATTTTGTAGAGACACAGAGTCAGTCTGGGCCAGTTGACCTGGCCGGTCACAGCGGGCTAGGGTTAATGTCTCCTGTCTAACCCAGAAAGGATACCCGGCCAAGTCAGCTTCTTTCAGTCTTGCCACGTTTACATAATCCCAGGAACTCAGAATTGACAGGGCAGTTACTTGCTGGGGGAAATGTTAATGCTGCAGCTGCTATGGCGAACAGCATGGAGTCCCTCCAAAAATAAAAATAGAGTTGCCATAGGATCCAGCCATTCCACTTCCCAAAAGAATGAAGAGCAGGGACTCAATGAGATACGTGTACACCCGTGTTCCCGGCAGCATTATTCTCAACAGCCAGAAGGCAGAAGCAACTCTCTGTGTCCGTGATGGGTGAATGGATGAAGAGAAAGTGATACCTGCGTATAATGGCGTATTAGTCAGCCTTAAAAAGGAAGGACATTCTGGCACCTGCTAGGGCATGGGTGAACCTGAGGACATTATGCTCAGTGGAGTAGCCAGTCGCAAAAGGAGAATACCATATGATGCCACTCACAGGAGGTGCTTAGAGTAATCAGATTCATAGAGACAGAAGGCAGCGTGATGGGTGCCCGGGGCAGGCAGAGGGGGAACCGGGAATTCCTGTGTAATGGGTACAGAGTTTGAGTTTCACAAAATGGGGGTGGATGGCGGTGGTGGCCAAAAACAATGCAAGTGTATTCTTCATACCACCAAACTGCACACCTGAAAATGGTTAAGATGGGAAATTTTGTGTTATGTATAGTTTAGACAATAAAAAAGAAAGAAAGAATTGGTGTGGGTGCTAGATTGCATTATATAATAGCAAAACTAGATGCAATATAGCGCCTAGTGAAGGAGAAGGGAGCTTTTCGAATGCAGAAGCTGAGCCCTGACCCCTCCTCCACACTCCCACCTAGAATCAAACAAGGCCAGCGCAGGGACCCTCCACCCAGTCCTGGTTACTGCTCCTCGCCCGGGGGAGAGAGGGATTGGGGCGTGCGGGCGAGTCCACGCCCATGGCGACTGCTGGCGGTTTGTCACCTGCCACCTAATCCTGCATTCACACCAGTGCGGGAGCAAGGATCCCACGCTTCTAACTTACCACTGGCCTCGTGGTCTTTCTTTTCCTGCAAAGAGGAAGGTTTCAGGCTGAACAAAAGAACTAGTTTAAACAACAACAAAGAATCGCTTCAAACCTCATTGAAAACAGGTATTGAAAGAAATAAGAAGCCTGGTCTCTCCTTTCGATTTCCTCTCTTTTGCCACAAGGGCATGGCAGGGCTTGTGAGACCTGGCTCTGGAGGGGACCCCAGGATAGGTCCTCCTCCAACAGGGGCTCGGATTCACTAGCCTCTGGGATGAGAACCGGTCCTCGAAGCCTCTTAGAACCTGTCCAGTTTGTGTGAATCCCGCTAATCTTCCGCCTGCCATTTGTCAATTTCTCATAGTCTCCTCCTCTTCAGACTAGCCTGAGAATAAAGAACTTTCTGAAGCAGTGGCAAGATAAGGGAAATGGTCATCAAAGCAACAACAAAGTGCCGATTTACCGCTATTAGAATTGAAAGGAAGGCAAGAAAGAGATCGTTTTAGTGAAATCGTGTTGAAACAAGAACATTTGAGCAATTCCTGACAGCATTTTGCATTGGTACAGTAACTAACTACTCGGGCAACACAGTGCTATACATCAGAAGTAATACAAATAAACACACCTTTTCACCCAGTAACGCCACTCAAGGGATTTGTTCTCAAGAAATAAGTTAGAAACAAAACGCAACATGCATTAGAATAAGGATCTCAGAATAATGCCCCAATATTGGGAAATTGCAAATAATCTAAATACCTAATCATATGGGAATAGCTAAGTAAGGTATAAGTAAGCTAAGTAAGCTAAGATCAGCTTGGGGGCACCTGGGTGAAACCTGGGTGAAGGGTTGGACTCTTGATTTCAGCTCAGGTCATGATCTCAGGGTCATGAATTTGAGTCCAGCATCAGGCTCCATGCTGCAGGTGGACACTGCTTGGGATTCGGGATTCTCTCTCTCTTCCTCTGTCTCTGCCCCTCCCCCAGTTTGCACACATGCTCCCTCTCTCTCTCTTCCTCTCTCCAAAAAAGAAAAAAAGAAAAGAAATCAGCTTGATGATATATTATACAGCCACTAAAATTAATTAGGAAGAACATGTCACATTATAGAAATTTTCCAGTAAAGCATTAATTAAGAAATGCAGAATTACATTTATGTATATACTCTGATTGTAAGTATAGAAAATATATGCATAGAGACCTCCTGGAATAGAATTTAAGCCTGAAAATTGTTACCATAACAAGGCTGGTAGGATTATCAGTGACTTTTCTTCCTTTTGAAAATATTTGGTCTAAATTTCAAATTAAACATTATCATGAGAATGACTTAAGAGCCAGAAAGCACCCCCAAATTTATGATCATTCTCCATCATAAAACCCAATTTTCAAAGGTTTATAACTCAGATATTTCATTATGTATGGATCAGACAGGCAGAGAGAAAGAGAAAGAAAGAAATACCAAGCAAATACATGCCTTAAAAGATTCATATTTCAAATATTGTATCCTAAACTGAGCTAGGCATTGCCAAGAAGCACAAAAATGTAACAGTGTAACACTGTGGGAACAGTTTTTTTGCTCTTCAATAAGTTCAACAGCATTACTGCATAACCCAGCAATTCCACTCCTAGATATATACGCAAAAGAACTGAAAACAGATAGTCAAACAGAAACTTGTACACACGTGTTCATAGCAGCACTATTTGCTGTTCCCAAAAGGTGGAAACAACCTAAATGTCTATTAACTGATGCATAGATAAACAAAATGTGACCCAGCCATACAATGGAGTATTACTCAGCCATGAAAAGGAATGAAGTACTGATACAACTACAACATAGATGAACCTTGGAAACATTATACTCACTGAAAGAAGCCAAACACACAAGACCACATATTTTATGATTTCCATTTATGTGAAATATCTAAAACAGGTAAATCCATAAGATTGAATGGAAACCAAGTTAGCGGTTGCCAGGGGCTGGGACAAGAGAGAAATGGGACATGACTGCTTACTGGGCATGAGGTCTCCTTCAAGGGTGATGGAAATGCTTTCGAACTAGATAGAGGTGATAGCTGCATGGCATTGACATGACATTCAATGCATCGAATGTGTCTACATAACACTTTAAATTGCAGAGATGGTGAAATATATGCTTTGTGTATTTTACCACAATAAAAAAAAAGGCAATAAATACTGGGTCCTTGCCCTCAAGTTCATGACCCCATAACCAGGAGGTAGGCTCCCAGGCTGAAATGTAAGAATAGTAACTAGAGTTGTATCCACAATGCCTACAATGCCCATGACTGTCTATGTACTTGCCAAAAAATAAGAAAGACGAGAACCGAGGGAGGAAGTGGGGGAGGCTAGCCTGGTTCATATGTTTATTGAATTACGCACCTCATACGAGCTGTACCTTAGAGTCACATGTTCCTTCTGAATAGTTTCAGGGTTGTAATCGCCTCTCCTGCTTAAGGATTGTTTTCATTTAAATCCTAACTTTGCAGCCATACTCTGCTCGTGGAAGTTCTGGGCACTCGAGTTGAATAGACAAGTTGCTTTTCCCCAGAGACATGTAAGACAACCATAAAATGCAACTGTCAGTACTGGGGCAGGTATGACTTTAAGCAAATTACTTACCCGCTCCCTGACTTTATTTTGTCCGTCCATGAATAGAAGCTGCTCTCTGACATGACCTCAATACCTCCTTTTAGCCCCTGGCAACTCAAAGCCTATAGGGTAAGAAAAGCACCTCTGGAGTCAGGTTCCAGCCCTGACTTCTCCTAGAAACCCCAGACCTTCACTTGGTGACCAAACAAGCATCTTAAAATTAACATGATCAAATGATACTCTTGATGGCCCCACCAGTCTACTCCTCCCCACTTTTCCCATCTGTAAATGGCAACGCCATCTACCCAGTTGCTCAAGAGTCTAAGGTTCCTCTGAATCCTCAATGGTTTTCTCTTTCTCTTACCCTCTCCCTCCATCAGCATGATATCCATGCACATTTTCCCTGCCTGCAATCCATTCTCCATACTAGAGTGAGAATTTTATTTTAATAATTAATTCTCATTGTACCACTTACTTGCTTCAACAGCTCCCTATTGTATATATAATAAAACCCAAATTCCTAGAAAAGAGAACTCTTGTGCCCTGCTGGTGGGAATGTAAATTGGTACAACCACTGTGAAAAATGGTATGGAGATTCCTCTATTGAAAATAGAAAAACCATTTGATTCACTAATTCCACCACTAAATATCTACCCAAAGAAAATGAAAACACTAATTTGAAAAGGAATATGCACTCCTATATTTTTGTGACAATATTTACCATAGCCAAACATGGAAGCAACTCAAGTGTCCATCGATAGATGAGTGGATAAAGAAGATGGGATGTAGACATATATACAGTGGAATATTACTCAGCCATAAAAAAGAGTGAAATCTCACCACTTACAACAACATGAATGGAGCTAGAGAGTGCAAGTAAGTCCATCAGAGAAAGACAAATACCATATGATTTCACTTACATGTGGAATCTAAAAAACAAAACGAAGCAAAAACAAATGAACAAACGAGCAAAACAAAACACAGCACAAACTGGTGGTTGCCAGAGGGGAGGTAGGTGGGGGAATGGACACGATAGATAAAGGGGATTAAGAGGTACAAATTTCCAGTTATATCACAAAGATAAAAGGTACAGCGTAGGGACTATAATCAATAACATTTTAATAATGTTGTTTGGTGTCAGATGGAGACTACACTTATGGAGGTGAGCATTGAGTAATGTATAGAATTGTCCAATCAATATGTCATACACCTAAAACTAATATAATATTGCATGTTAATTATACTTCAATTAAAAAAAAAAAATTCCTAACAATGCCACGGGCCCTTTGTGACCTGCCTCTGTCTCTCCTTGGACCTCATTTCCACCCTGCCCTCCTCGGTCTCTACTGATCAACCACACTGGCCTGGCTCCTTCTTTCACCTGGGCCTTTTCACTGGTCATTCTCTCTCCCCAGATGCTCTCCACCTTCTTGGCTCCTCCATCACTTGCTGATCCCAACCTAAATATTACCACCTTGGTGAGGATTTCCATCACCTACCCAAATTAAATGACTTCACCAACTCACTCTACTTGAAATACTCACATAAAGCTTAAATTTTTTTCTTAGGTAATTCTTTATTGGATTTTTAAAATTATTTATCCTTTATTTACTTATTGGTGTATTAGTGTCCCGCAGAGAAACAGAACCAATAGAAGAGATAGGTATAGATGATCGATAGACAGAGAGATAGATATACAGATAGAAACAGGGATACAGGTTTATTATGAAGGACTGGCTCATGTGATTATGGAGGCTGAGAATTCCCACAATCTGTCATCTGCAAACTAGAGACCCAGGAAAACTGGTGGTATCGTTCAGTCCGAGTCTAAGGCCTAAGAACCTGGGGAACCAATGATGTAAATCCCAGCCTGAGAACAGAAGAAGATGAGAGGAGGTGTCCTAGGCCAAATAGTGAGGCAGGAAGAAGGGATAAACTACTCATCCCTCTGCCTCTTGTTCTGTTCAGGCCCTCAATGAATTGGAGGATACCCATCCACATTGAGGAAGGCAGATCTACCTTCCTGAGTCCACCAGTTCAAATTCTAATCTTATCCAGAAACACCTTCACAGACACACCCAGGAATCATATCTAATCCAGGCACCCCATGCCCAGTCATGTTAACACATAAAAGTAATCATCACAATTAGATTATTACCCTTTTCCTGCAGAGAACTTTAAGTACCATGAGAGTAAGAACCTTCTCTGTACTGTTGACTTCTATATCCCCAACATCCAGGACAATGCCTGACACATACAAACGTAGCAGCTATCTATTGCTGTGTAACAGATTTTTCCAGACGTTGTGGGATATCATGACAAGAGACATGAATTATCTCCCACAGGTTCTGTGTGCCAGCAATTTGGGAGCAACTCCACCGGGTGGTTCTAAGGTCCTCTTGAGACCTTTATTTATTTCTATGCTATCTTCTTGGTAGCTTGGTTAGTCCAATTCATCGCAGGAGAAGACTACCCCCTGGAGAATACCAGGAGGCCATCTTTGAGGCTGGCTACCACACTGAGCGTTCAGTTAATATACAGTTGACCAATGAACAACACGAATTTGAACTGTGTGGGTCCGTGTATACATGGATTTTTTTCGATACAGTACAATACTGTAAGTCAATTTTCTTTTCCTGATGACTTTCTTAATAACTTTTTTTCTCTAACTTACTTTATTGTAAGAATACAGTGTATAATACATATAACACACAATCCTATTGGTAAGGCTTCCGGCCAACAGTAGGCTATTAGGAGTTAAGATTTGGGAGAGTCAAAAGTTATATGCAGATTTTTTTTACTGTGTTGGGGGTCAGTGCCACTAATCCCTGCATTGTTCGAGGGTCAACTAACTGTATATTGATGAATACTCATGATTAAATAGTTAAAAAAGAAAAAAGAGCGTGAACGCTTGGATTTACACTGTAGCTCTGACATTAGCTTGCTGTGTGGTTTTGACAAATAATTTAACTTCTCTAAACCTCAGTTTCCACATCTATACTATAAAATTGCTTTAAGTATTAAATTACATATTCAATGTAAAAGCACTTAACATGATGTGAAGCATATAATAAGTGCTCAACAAATGTTGGCTATTTTTTATTATAGTTACTATTAATTCTTGGCCATAAGTTTCCTCCTCAATACTCCTTGAGTTAATAATTGATCATTCCCAAATGAGAAATCTCATAAAATCCCAGTAGTGGGGGATTCAGAGAGCATCCAGGTGAGTGAACACATCCATGCAGAGAGGGTGATACACCCCAACTCTATGGGAGTAGAAGCTTCTGTACTCAGGACTCTCCCAGACTTTGCCTGTATCTCTTCATCTGGCTGTACATCTATATACCCTTTACCATATACTTTAGTAAACTGATAAACATACCTAAGTGTTTCCCTGAGTTCTGTGAACCATTTTAGTCAATTAATTGAACCCAAGGAGGGAGTCATTGGAGCCTCCAATCTATAGCTGTTTGGTCCAAAACACAGGTGACAGTCTAGAACTGCAACTGACATCTGAAGTATGTGGGGGTGGGGGGAGGACAGTCTTGTGAACTGAATCCTTAACCTTTGGAGATAGCTGATGCTATCTCCAGGTAGACAGTGTCAGAGTTGAGTTAAATTGTAGGACACCCAGTTGGTGTCACAGAGAACTCTTTGGTAGGGGAAAACCTCCGCACATTTTGTGACCAGAAATGTCCAAAGCAAAGTGTTTGCATGAGTAGAAGAAAAAAAAAAAACTGAACTGAGGTTTTCCCTTACAACAAAAAGCAGAAAAGAAAGACTGGATTTTTCATTTTGGGCACAACCATACGTTTTTGGTGGTAATGTCAGATGGTAAAGACTGTTTTGAGGGCATTGAATGCATGTTATTTAAACTGTTTCAACACTAAGAGTCTATCTTGAAGATATATGCTAAAACATGTACCAAAGAATTACCTGTGTGTGTTTGTAAGTATATTCACCAAAACATTTTTTTATAATTGTGAAAAATTAGAAATAACCAGAAGGTGAATGGTCATCATTAAAGAAATTATGAACAGAGTGATACAGAGAACAAACTGATGGTTACCAGAGGGAGGTTGGTGGGAGAGTGGGTAAAATAGGTTATGGGGATTAAGAGCACACTTATGACGAGCACTGAGTAATACATGGAATTGTTGAATCACTGTATTGTACTCCTGGAACTGTTACAACACTGTACAGTAACTATAATGGAATCAATCAATAAATAAATAGTTTTGAAAAATAAATTGTGAAACACTATGCAGACATAAAAAATTATAAAGAACCCTCATATGTACCGACATGGAAAGTTCTTCAGAATATCTTATTGCTTATTTCTTACTATACTTTCTTATTTCTTCATATTTAAAATCAGGTGAAAAGAGCAAATTGTGAAACTGTGGGCAACAAATGTAATGCCACTTTTGTAAAAATAAAGTCAGATACCTAGGGTTAAACATATAATACATGTGCACTGGGTGTTATACGCAAACAATGAATCATGGAACACTACATCCAAAACTAATGATGTACTGTATGGTGACTAACATAATAAAACAAAACAAAACAAAAGAACATATAATACATGTGTGTATGCATGTGAGTGTATAAACGCACAGAAAAAAAATCAGAAACTTAAAAATCAACCTGTTAATAGCAGTGAAATCAGTCAGAGTTCAGTCAGGAATCAAAAATCTCCAAAGGTATTTCAACACAAAGAATTTAATAAAAAGAAGGTGTTAACTAGGTATAGAGTTCTTAATTAGGTAACTGGAAGTTATGACAGAGGTAGCAACTACAGGAAGCAGCTACCACCTCCAGGGCTGGAGGAACAAAGAGAAGAGACTGGAATTATTTAAACTTAAGAGAACTTAGAGGAGTAGCCATGGGGTCCCCAAACCCCTGCAGAGGAGAGAATGGCCAGATGATTCAGCCACTTCTACAGGAGGAAACCACCGCTGCTGGGGTGGCACTAACAAGAATGGAAGTCCACAGGGAGCAGACAGGAAGTCCACAGAGAGCAGACAGGAAGTCCTCTAGAAGCACTAGAGCAATTCTCTACTTCCTCCTCCGCTTTGCAGTCCCACTGCAGCCCACCTTTGGCAGAGCCTTACAGAGCCAAATATGGTGTTCAGAGTTCCTCCTCCACGATCACAGAGCAGACTAAATACTGGAGTCAACGACTCCACACGGAGTCAGAATAATTCCAGTGGTGAAGGGTCTTCCTGAGATGGTGTTGACAAGGCTTTGAGACTCCAGGCAGATGCTTTTGCAAATTCTCTGAGATGTAATGAGCAATTACCTTCTATGATGAGCAAAATGCCTCCGAATCCATAGGCCATTATTCAGAAGCGAGGTAGGGCTGGAAGCTAGTAATTCAATCACTCAAGGTAGCACTTCTCAACTCAAAACAGCAGATATTTCCATTTCCGTGGAGCACGAAGAGTCTTTTATGTTTAATTTTTATCAAGCTGTGAAATGAGGTTTTCGCTGTGGGTGTCTCATTGATGCCAGCCGTGCTCAGGAGGCCCTGTCTCTCCAGTGTCTTTAATATTATGCCCCCATTGGCAAGAGCGCACGTCCCAAATGAGAGAGCAACTTTTTGCTTAAAAACTTCCCAGAGAGTTTTCTTTCCTCACGATTTTTTTTTTCAATTTTATTCATCCTATTATCTCAGAAAGCCCCACTCAGTATCAGTAATCAGTATTAGACACTCAGCAAATGCATGTCTAAATCAATACAAGCTTCAAGGAAGCCAACCTGCCTTTTCCATACTGAGGGCTAATGGGATTATGGGGTGTGGGGCGGGGGATGGAGAGAGAGATGGAATAAACACAAGGTTTATAGTTTTGCTTTTCCAAGACACCTGAAAAAGCCAACTGACGCTTGAAAATAAATAAAACAAATTTCCCTTAAGGCAGAGAAACTGATGTGTATCAGAATAATAGCATTTTCTGAGTCAGCCCCTTGAGTTTCCATCCAGTTCGGTCCATTTGTGTTTTTTGGAAAGCAGAATGGTAGACAGTCTAGTGCCCTCCACACCCTCAAGCATAGAACCAACGAAGAACTAGGAATGGCGAAAGTTCTTTTGGTTTTTCCATGGACCCTCTTGGTCTAAGCTTGTAAGCTGACATCCAGAGAAGTAAAACAATCTACCCAGAGCCATACAGCCGTGAAGAGGCTGAGCGAGGCTTAGACCCCAGGTCTCTTAGTTCCCTGGTCAGTGCTGTGTCTGTTGGCACCCCCTTCCCCAGGGCTTTTCCATCTTAGTGAATGCATACAGAACAAGAAGGAGAACATGAAACATCCACCAGGAGTCCCCTTGGGATAAGCAGACAGTGTGTTAGGAAGAAATAGTTGATGATGCATTGAGAATATAGTTTAAAATCCAAAAGCTAAATTCAAGGAATTAGAGATAGATTCTCAACTATTTTCAAAGAATGGATCCTATTAAACAGAGATTTGCTGACTTCTATCCTGAGTATGGGAGTGCAGTTCAGGGTCAGGAACTATGATAGAATACCTCTGCTTGATAGAGTGTTTGGCAAAGTAAAATTTGGATTAGAGAGTCATAATCCTGGGGAAGAGAATAAAAACTAGCAAAACTGTACATTATTTGGGAAAGAATGGGGATGGGAGGACATTAGTTGCTTTGTCAAAGATGAACTTTAGGGAAGAAAAATGTCTAAGGGGGATTCTTAGATTATTGGTTGAGTTGCATGTTGGTTAAGGCAATGTTAGCTGGTGAAACAAACAAACCCCCAAAGTTTGGTGTTGAGCATAATTTCTCACGTATGGAAAATTCTAAGGCAGATGCTCTTGATTAGTGAATAGCTTTCCTCCACATGATGATACAGGGACTCAGGCTGCTTTTACCCTGTGGGTCTGCCACCCCTTAAGCCCTTTGAGTTTTTTGCTTCCAGCTGGTGGGAAGAGAATAAGACATTGGAGAGGACACACCCACTTCTTTAAAAACTCATGCTCAGAAATGATACAGATCACTTTCACCCACACTCCGTTGGTATAAACAAGTCACGTGGGGCCCCCTGGAATCAAGGGAGCTTGGAAAGGTCAGATCTCTATGTAGGATCTGCCAGATGTGAAAAGGTGACCAAATTGTGGTGTGTGCGTAGATATCACTATAACACCCCTCCACCCATTCCCCCTAGAAAATCTTCACCAACATCTATATCACTTCTTAAACTTTTGAGAGGCTAAATTGTTTGGGGAGAACTTGAAATTCTGTGACTGGAGTGAGGTGGGAAAATCAGTCTGTCCAAGAGACCGAGGAACGAGACAGTCGCTGGCGTCCGGCTCTCACATACATGCGGCACACACTCCTGGGCCCATTTGTGTGTACGGGTTAGAAACAGCTCTTCCAGATGAGCCCGAACTGGAATTCAGAGCCTCGCAATTTGTGGAACTGGTTCACTGGATGTAAGTTACACACGAGTTGCCATGTAGTTGTGTAGGAGATTTGGGTTGCAATTTTTTTTTTTTAAAGATTTTATTTATTTATTTGACAGAGATAGAGACAGCCAGTGAGAGAGGGAACACAAGCAGGGGGAGTGGGAAAGGAAGAAGCAGGCTCATAGCAGAGGAGCCTGATGTGGGGCTCGATCCCATAACGCTGGGATCACGCCCTGAGCCGAAGGCTGTGCCACCCAGGCGCCCCTGGGTTGCAATTTTGACAGGAGAAGCAGAGGGAAACTTCGTCCATGTTTTCCTGTGCAGAAGTAGGTGGAAAGGAGGATAATGAAGAGGTTGACAAGGAACTGCCCAACAGGCCATGTGGATACATTTTTAACCCCTAGAAAGAGAGGACAGAGGACCGGAAGCTGAAGACGCTGTCTCCATAAAGGTTGTGCTTCATAATACGCGGTAGGGTTACACTTCCTGGATCGCTTTTATTTGAGTCTAGCCATGTGACTAGGTTTGACCAATGACCTGGGAGTAGAAGTGAGGTATGTCAATTTCAGGCTAAGCATTTAATTCCTGGTGAAGATCTGCCCAGGCCCCCTTTCCGTCTGTCACAGTAACCTGCAGTATTCAAGATGGTAACCACTCCACCAGCCTGCCCCCTGGCCTGACTATAGGAACAGGGCACCACGGCTGAGCTGCCACGGTCACGTGGTAAGGGAACAATTCACCTTTGCTGTTTGGGGCCTCTGGGATTTCGGAGTGTATGTGATTACAGCATAAACTAACCTCACTTGACTGATACAAAGGTCCTGGTGAGACCGTAGAATAAAAATGTGTCATTTTCACAGCAGAAGACAGAATATAACACAGCAGATGGATGAACATTCTCTCCACTTTCACATCCAAGCACAGCAGCACCAGTAACTGTAGCAGCTACGACACAGTGGAATCATCCACCATAGCCAGCAGAATGGAAAGAAAACCATAGCCTTGAGGATCAAGAAACAGGTGAAACAACCATCTTGGAATGGGATGATGGGACCAGGACACCACCACTGCCAGCTGAGCTCAATGCACTTGAAATCAGCTGCTTCCAAGCATGAATTCCAGTTTCACTTTTTCTAGAGGCAGAGACCCAGGAAGGGGCATCCGATTGGCTGAGCAGATGTCACATGTGATACGCAAGAAACAACAGGGGTTGGGGAGGATGCAGAGAGAAAGGAACTCCCGTGCACTGTTGGTGGGAATGCAAACTGGCGCAGCCACTGTGGAAAACAGGATGGAGGTTTCTCAAAAGAGTTAAAAATAGAGCTACCCTCTGATCCAGAAATTCCACTACTGGGTGTTTACCTAAAAAATATAAAGGCACTAATTCAAAAGGATACACACACCCCTATGTTTATAGAAGCTCTACTTACAATATGGAAGCAGCCCAAGTGTCCATAGATAGATGAATAGATAAAGATGTGAGATATATGTATATCTATCTATCTATCTATCTATCTAGAGAGAGAGAGAGAGAGAATGTATGAATATTATTCAGCCATAAGAAAGAATGAAATCTTGCCATTTACAACAACATGGATGGAGCTAGGGAGTATAATGCTATGAGAAATAAGTTGGTCAAAGACAAATACCATATGATTTCATTCATGTGTGGAATTTAAGAAACAAAACAAATGAGCAAAGGAAAATGAGAGAGAGAGAGGCAAACCCAGAAACAGACTCTTAGCTATAGAGAACACACTGATGGTTACCAGAGGAGGGGGGGGAATGGGTGAAAGGTGATGGAGATTAAAGAGCATACTTACCATGATGAGCACTGATAGTGTATAGAATTGTTGAATCACTATATTGTACACCTAAAACCAATATGACACTGTATGTCAACAATACTGGAATTAAAACAAAAAAACTTAATATAAATAAAGAGATGGGGGAAAGTCGCATGTTATAATACAGCCACCAAGGGGCCAAGAGATAGAGGGTCTCCATTTTGTGCAGACAGAGCCCTTCCTTTGATCCCCCAACATCACACTCAATGAGAGAGTTCTCCAACCCAGGAAATGACCTGGATACTAGAAAGCAAAAATAAAGATGACATATCCCTTTACAAAGGGATTCCATAGGTTTGCTTTGACCCTGACTCTGCCCGCTCCCATCCCTGCTCTATTTTTTTCACAGTTGGAGTTCTCAGCCTCAGATTCTCCTACCACAGGATTTTTCTGAAACAAGTCTTTGTGGTTGAAAAGAGAATTCTGTATTCACAACCTACCGAGGTAACAACACGGATCTTTTGACTAGGAGTTTCGTGACCCACCTTCAAGGAAGCATTGTGAGATGCCCATTGGGTTCAAACTCTGCCAACAGGTAAATGTCTTCTTGCCAGAAGCTGGATGCCCAGTGCCTCACTTTGCCCTCAAGCCCTTCAACTACAGGCCAAGCAACTTTGAACAAGCAACTTTCTCAACCCTGGATCTTTGCACCTGGAGAGGAAGGTTAACAATCCCTGTCTTACAGGGTTGTTATGAGAAGTAAATGCAGTAACATCTGAGAGTGGCTGGCAAAGGGCCCAGCACATAGGAGGGTCTCGAATACGGTTGCTCATTTATCCTCTCTAAAATTTTATAAGCTAGTTAGAAAGACCAGACTCATCTTTTCCGTGAGCCGAAAAGGAGTTTTAAAATCATGCTGTTCAGGAGTTTTTAAAATGGATTCAGCTGCATAATTCCCCTCTGCAAACACATGGAAACCCAAAATGTAAAACAAATAAGGCCAAACTGTTCTGGCTGAGGCTGTGGAGGAGTTTGGAGCCTGGCCTGCTCGAACGATCCACGTCACTTCGTACTGTCCTTGGGGCATCCACAAGGCGGCCCTCCCACCCCTCCCCTGAACTGGGGGGCTCCACGAAGCACAGACAGAAGGCCATTCTTTACCCCAAATATTTATTCTACAGACAGGGAAAATGAAGTTCAGAGAAAAATAATTTGCTCAAAGATTCCATAAGAACTTTGTCGCCTTTTGAAAATCAGTCCCTGCTGATACTTAAAAACTCATCTGGATAATGGAGAGATAAGTAATAAAGCAAGTACAATACAATGCTAATTGTAGAATTGAAGTGTGGGTATCTGGGTGTCCACTGTAAAATGCTTCCAACATGGCAACAATTTCTAGCCTGGAATGTTGGGGGAAAATCTGGAGGAGAAGCCTAAAACTTCGTGGCCAAGAGGTCAGTCAGGTTTCTAGAAAGTAAAATGGTCTCAAGTTTACAGTTTATCTACTTCAAGCCTTTTACATCTTTATGTCTCTAAATTGTGCAATCGTGTGCAGGTGGAGTTAAGATTTTTCTTTGTCGGGACCTCCAAGAAGACAGTAGAGCGTATGCTGGCTACGGATTTCTCTTGGATGCCAAAACTATCAAACGAAATGTGGAAAAACTTTTACGAGAGTGAGTTTACAGAAGAAATCACACGAGTGATTTAGAAAAGCTGCAAATTTTGGACAAAGGAATCAACTGTAGAATCTAGAAGAGTAGTCTTATTTGAGAAGGTGATCGTTCATAGATTTGTGTTGATAATTTCTATCTGAAGTGTAATCTTTCTACACATATGCATAGCAGACCCACAAACAGACACACACACACACCAGGAGTTGTCAGGAGAGGCCAAGGGCAGAGGTCCACAATCTAAGACGTGCTGAGTGGATTAGGGAATAATGAATACAGTAAAAAACAAAAACCAAACCAAACCAAACCAAACAAAATAATGCTAAAAAAAATAACACATTCCATGTCAAAAAAACAGATTTCAACAAATAGCTCTCTATTTTCAAGAGGGAAAAAAAAAAAGGCGTGGTGGCCCTAAAAATAGATCAAGATTATCCAAACTCTGAATAACAAGAGTCCCTGGAGGAATAGGGAAGGTAAGTAACCTTGAAATCTTAATTAAGGAAATCAGTGGGAAAACATTTCTTAGATCTATTAAAGGGACCTCAGCAGACAAGCGGAAGGAATTCACATGACTCTGACCAGAAAAGGCCCTAAAAGAGAAGCCCAAAGCTGTCATCATAAACAGTGTAAACAGAAAGAAAGACACAGAGAGAAAACAGGGTGCCGAGAATGAAGGGTAACTAATTGGGAGGAATGAGCGACTAGTACAGAGGGAAGGATCTGGAATTGCAGCCGTGTGGCTTATTCATTCTACCATGTTATCATAGCCAGCTTATTCTATCTTGTCATTCAGCCCATCTATGAAATGGGATGACTGTGTCTGCCTCCCACAGTAGTTACAGGAATTTAGTGGGATGACCCATCTTGGTGGTCTTCATACCTACTCAAGGGCTGCCATATTGGGGTGAAGGGGTAAAAGGAGCTCAGAGAGAGGGGTGCTTCCCTGTGTCAGCCCTCCCAGTCACATCACTCCACTTATTCCAGTTTTCCATATATTAGTGTTCTTCATGAGACTTTGCAGAGAACCTGCTGTAGTGGGGAAAAAATAAAAGCGCGAAAACCACTAACCAGAGTGAAGGTATTTGATGAAATGGAAAGCAGCGATCTAACATATTTGGGTCTATTCCTTCATACATTCATCAGATACGGACTGTGCCTGCAGCTGTACTAAGCACTGAGGAGATAGCAGTGAGCAAAATAATGAATGGGGAAGACAGACAGTAAACACATGAACTGATAAATACATAACAGGTCGAGTGCTCCAAAGAAACACAAAGAGAGGTCAAAGGATTGGGTGGTTGAGGGTGTTCTTTTAATAGGGTGGTTCGAAAAGACTTCGCTGATAACGTGATGTTTGAACAGACCTGAAAGGTGGGGCTGAACCCTGCACACGTCTGGTGGAAGAATGTTCCAGGCACAGACAGCAATAGAGAGAGATAAAGAGGGGATCCATAAGCAAGATGACATTGGGTCTTGCCGTCCACAGAGAGGACAAAGCATTTCACTCTGAGTGAGATAAGGAGCTACGGGGGTGGGGGGAGTGGAGCAGAGGGGGGACATGATCTTATTTGCATTTGAGATGGACCATTCTGGCTGCTGTGGGGAGAACAGACTGCAGAGTCAGAGCAGAAATAAGAACAGAAGAAGGAGAGATGTCGGTGGTGAGCAGTGCTGTATTCAGGATGTATTTTAAAATGAGAGCTGGCAGGATTTGCGGGTCGATTGAATATGATGGGAGAAAGAAGAGTCTAGGGTGGCCCTGAAGTTTTTAGCTAGATGACTGGCAGATTGGACTGGTGGAGGTGAGAACAGGGGAGACGTAATACAGGGGAATTTGAGTGGGAAAAGGAGGAGAATCAGGAGTTCTGCTTTGGTGGCTTTCACTGTGAGATGTCTCTTTGACTCGGAAGAGGTGACGTCAGCCAGACAGCTGGACATGCAAGCCTGGGAGTAGGGAAGAGGCTGGTGAGAGCTGACCTCGTCATGCGTGGGCACTACTGAATCTTGGCGGGGGAGGGGGGGCGCAAGACATCTCCAGGGAATAAGGACAAGTGGAGAAGGGGTTAACAGCACTTAGCAAAGACTACTTTGGAAATATAATCTTTAACCTATGGCAACTGACCGCACGTTAAAAGGATGAGGGTTACCTACATAGGTAATTTAAATGTTGTACAGTGTCATCTTACCACATGAACTTGAAAAGATAAGAGGGAAAGAAGGAAAAGCAAGAAGGTGCGGTTTCCAAGACACAAAAAGTCCAACAAAAAATAGGGCTTAGGCAAATGGAAGAAACTCTAAGGACATCTCCCACCCACTCCAACGTTCAGGTCCAAAGCCAAGTCGGGGTTCCAAAAATCAAGAACGGAAAGAAAACCAAAACATGACAATTTGATCTAGTTAAATAGGTTTAATTGTGAAACAATATTGGACTGGTGGGAAAAGCGTCCCTCTGATTGTACTCAAATAGAAAAAGAAAAGCTCCAGGTATTTAAAGGCAATAATATTTGTAATGAGAAAAAACAAAGAACTTCGTTAAGTAGAAAATAAGACAGGTTGAGGGACAAAAGGATAAATATGATTATACCATTAAGCAGTAATAGGCTGCATTCAGCTTCTAGTTATAAATATCATCTACTTAGCAGCCCTGAAAGAGCCTTTCCCAACTTTTAATTAAAATGTCTTTAAAATCACAGAAAAATTAAAATTCACAACTCCATGAAAAACCAGGACCGGTGGCCAATCTATTTCTCCATAGAATTGGGGAGATCTTCCTTTATGAAAACGGATATGGGAATGGAAGAAAAAACACAAGGGAGGGCTCCCTGGGACTGAGAACAGACATACGGCCTTGCTCCCTTCTCCCATATTTGCTCTCTGGTTCAAGGTCTGTGTTATCTAAAACCTGAGTAATATCTCCTCTCTTGCAAGAATGCTGATTTTTTTAGACCATCAGCGGGCAAGTCCTTTTCCTCTAAACTCTGCCTCCCCCAGCCCAAATCAGGGGCTCTTTTCAGCATGCAGTCGAAACCCACCACTCCCAGAAAATAACTAGATGGAACAGCACTGAGGTCTGAAGCATTCTAGGAGATAAAACCTTGGGGAAGAAGGTTCCCAGAAAGAGCCATTGAAGGCTAGCTATCAGAACAGTGTATTCTGGGAGGGAAGGGTTTCACTTCCTACACGTGGTAAACCACAGGCCTTGGGAGGGAAAGGTCCCACCTTGGCTAACAGAGGCTCCGTCGAGTAAATTCACCATACACTGGTGGTTGGTCTTGGGAGCTGTGTTCACTGAATCTCTGAAAGGGATGTTTGACCCTGTGCAAGGTGAACCCAGTAGGCAATGCACGTATCCAGCCATGAGTAAGAACCATGACAAAGCATGTCTCCCTTCTGTCAAGGACAAGAGCCACCACTACCACCGTCGCACACTAAATAAATATAATCACCATCAGCATCAAAGACCTAGTGAAACAAATCTGTAGACCCAGTGGGAAAGAATCTCAGTGCCTAGATTGGAAGAAGAAGGCTAATCACAAAAATAAAGAAGGGAGGGGCGCCTGGGTGGCTCAGTCGATTGAGCGTCTGTGTTTGGCTCAGGTCAAGATCCAAGGGTCCTGGGATCGAGCCCCGAGTTGGGCTCCCTACTCGGCTGGGGAGTCTGCATCTCCCTCTGCCCCTCCCTCCACTCCTCCCCCTGCTGGTGCTCTCGCTCTCTCTCAAATAAATAAATAAAATCTTTTTTAAAAATTAAAATAAAATAAATAAAATAAAGAAGGGAATTTTAGAAAACTTATTTTTGACAGGCCACAGCTGATCTCTATGTCTCAGGATTGGAAAGCCATTAAAAAAAAAAGAACAGAAATGAAAACACAACAAAATAAGAAGGGAACTGAGTGAGATGGTGACAAACATAATATAATAAAAAAATATTATTATGAAAAAAAAAGATGAGAAAGGCTTGCTGAGACATTTGAAATGTCACTGAGCAAGGGGCATAACTGCTTTATTCCACATTCTATCACCAAGGCCTAACACAGTGTCTATATGCCACCGGTCTACGTTCCAAAAGTTGCCAGAAGTCCAACCAAAGCACCATTATTTCACATCACAAATATTAGAACATGTTGCTTTTCATGCAAAAGCAGTTCTCTATCAGTAGGTTATAGATCTTGATTCTTTTGGTTAATACTCTGATAATCAAACCATAATCTATCAGATTAATCATCATTAATACTCACAGTTCACGTTTCTGATGAATTGGATGCCGTTGGGGAAACAGGAACATACACGCAATGGAATAAAGTCAAGTAGATCGTACGCAATGTTAGAGACTGACCGTGTCCCCCAGAATTCATATGCTGAAACCAAATTCCCAGTGGGATGGGCTTTGGAGGCGGGGCCTTTGGGAGGGGGATTAGATCATGAGAGCAAAGCCACCATGAATGGGATGAGCGCCCTTATAAAGGAGACCCCAGAAAGCTCCCAGCAGGTGAGATTATAGTATGAAGACAGCTGTCGAAGAACCAGGAAGCGGACTCTGACCAGACACCAGATTTGCTGTGCCTTCGTCTTCGACTCCCCAGCCTCTGGAACTGTGAGAAATAAATCCTTATTTTTAAAATAAAACCACCAAGTTTATGGTGTTCCTGTGATAGCAGCTTGAATGCTCTAAGACGTGGAGGTGACTACATGACTCCAGCCTTATTAAGGTTACGTCCTCAAGAGTTAAGTTAATGGCACTTCTCCAGATTTGGAGAAACATTTAGGGCCACTTAAAACCATTAGGATCAGTACCTTTTTGGTTTGGATACACGCGCACTTGTCTTCCTCTTGTTCGAAATAACTCCCTATGCTATCAATGTCTCTCCATCACATTAGGTAAGGGATGTAATAATTGTACAGTACTTTATCCTGCTCAAAGTGTTTTCACACCCATTATGTCATTAGAGCTTTGCAGCAACCCAGAGAAGTAGATCAGGTGTCCGCCTGTGTCCATTCTGAAGAGGGTTGTAGCAGAAGGAAAGAGAGCGCTGTGGCTTCCCAGCACATGGAGGGGAAAAGACAGCAGATTCATATCCCTTCTCACAATGCTTAGCTCCCCTCTCAGCCACAATTCAGCCTCAGGACACAGTGCTCAAATCTAGCACGTGACTCCCGGAGACCTTAGCCCGCAAGCGCTCCCAGGACTTCCTCGTAAGGGCTGGCTGAGAAACTTCTAGAATGACAAGTGGCTACGATCCTTAAAAACTATAAACAAAAGCATAAGAGGTATGGATCACTTTGGGGGAGTAAGGCACACGAGGGGTATGGAGGGATGGTTCTGCGCTCTTGGTATGTTCTAGTGCTTGGCCTGGGTGCTGGGACACGGATCTGTTCAAACTGTGATCGTTCGTTGCACTGCATATCCCCTGATGATCTGTGCACTTCTCTGTGTCAAGCTTATGCGGTCGATCAGAGTGGGAATCACTTGAAGGCCCAGATACCTTTCTAATCCCGTGCTCGCCTCTTCCTCTCTGTCTCTCGGTGTTTTGTATTCTTTCTCTCGTCTCCCAGGGTAGCTCACCCTACTTGTTAAAACTGTACTACAGCAAATGTTGGTAAATGATGTGCCTTGTGGTAGTGATTAAGTCAAATCAAACACATTTGTCACTGAAGAGATGGCCTCCAGCTGTTTATCTGGGAAATATAATTGAATACTAATGGGATAAACACTAAGTTGCCAGTTCTATTTTCACTAAAGGTGTGGACGACAATAAGAGAGGGTGAATTTCTCTACGTTTAAATGCAAAGAGAATTGTTTTAAATATATGAAACCTCTTCGACATTTAACCCCGGGTGTCTTCATCATCACCTCACCTCGCTCCCATCAAAGGGAAATAAACAAGAGGACATTCTGATTTACATGGTACAATGGGTACTTTAACCCCGAGCTTGCTATGCTCTCGACTTATGGAAAAGCCCATCCATGCTTTTCTCACTGCGTTAGCTCCGTCCGCACTGCCCAGAGACTCGCTACACCCCTGCCCTTGAACCGCACTCAGTATCGCATAGCAGCTATCCAGAGTTGGACAGAAGATAATGGGCTCTGAAAATACTTGTTAAATAACTTGAAAAGTAGACTTATGATGTAAAAGACCATGGTGTTGCAAACGGAGGCGAACGGTTTGTACAAAAGTGTTTTACAAGGGAAAAAAAATTCCTGATGACCTTCTATCATACTTCTGAAATAGTCTAAGTATGCTCCAAGCTGAATCACAAACTTGAGTCCCCCTCTGAGGATGCCTGCTGTCTCAGAGAGGTGAAGTACACTCTGAAAAAAACAGCAAACACAGGGGCGCCTGGGTGGCTCAGTCGTTAAGCGGCTGCCTTCGGCTCAGGTCATGATCCCAGGGTCCTGGGATCGAGCCCCACGTCGGGCTCCCTGCTCGGTGGGAAGCCTGCTTCTCCCTCTCACACTCCCTCTGCTTGTGTTCCCTCTCTCACTGTCTCTCTCTGTCAAATAAATAAAATCTTTAAACAAACAAACAAACAAAACAGCAAACACAGACCCAGTAAAGACACCCAAGGCAGTATGGCAGATTTGGATCAAGCATCTTTGGACTAGTTGGACTTCCAAGTTACAAAGGTGTAAGGTGCAGTTTCCAGCGTCCACTTTTTTTTTTTTTTTTGGATGAAATCTCAGACACAGAACAGTTAAGCAACATTCCCAAGGTCCCAAAATGTTTACCCAGGTTTCCCAGAACTGTTTTGTAACTGTCCACAAAAAGTTAGAAACCATACGAGTCAAGCATTAACCGGGGTGGTGTAATAGGAAACAAAATTTAAGTTTGTATTAACAATGCTGGTGTATGGGACACCTGGGTGGCTCAGTCGGTTAAGTGTCTGCCTTCAGCTCAGGTCATGATCTTAGGGTCCAGAGATCGAGTCCCGCATTGGGCTCCCTGCTCAGGGAGAAGACTGCTTCTCCCTCTCCCTGCTGCTCCCCCTGCTTGTGCTCTCTCTCTCTGGAAAATAAATAAATAAAACAAGAAGGAAGGAAGGAAGGAAGGAAGGAAGGAAGGAAGGAAGGAAGGAAGAAAGAAAGAAAGAAAGAAAGAAAGAAAGAAAGAAAGAAAGAAAGAAAGAAAGAAAGAAAGAAAGAAAGAGAATCTCGGAGAGAGAGAGAGGGAGGGAGGGAGGGAGGAAGGAAGGAAGGCAGGCAGGCAGGCAGGCAGGCTGCTGGTGTAAACATGGACCACCTTTTGGGAATGGACATGGCCAAGACCCAAGGACCAAACAGACCACCAGTGGCAGGGATAGCTGAAGAGGGATGCATGGAGTAACTGGGCAGCCCATAAAGGTGGCCACCTTTATCTGGGAAGTCTAGCAAAGAACTCTATCATCAGAGGTCTTATAGAAAGGCAGAGCCCAGGATCTGGAAAGTCCACCAGTAGACAATAGGGATCAACTTCCAGAAGGGCTTCAAATGTTTTGCACACAAGAGACCTCACAGAATCCCAAGACCATCCGTGCTTGGAGATCAGATTCTATTTCGTGCACACATTCAAATCCTTGCGTTTCTTTTTCCTCCCGAGTATCTTTTGCATATGACCCATCACCTCCCACCATTGAGAAAGGTTTCTCCGAATAAGCCAAACCGTAAAAGAAAGAAGACAATCAATCATTAGGGTTTTTTCCCCCTACCACCCCTCCCGGGTGGCCATTCACCTTTGTCTCTCTGGTCAACCTGACTCTATTCACTGATCAACAATTTTCAGTGACTCTCCTTGAATTAGAACCAGAGAAACACATCATTTCTTTTTTGCTCTGTCAAACCCCTTTCACCTTTCTCCCTCAACTGTTTCCACTCAAAATTCTTGAACAATACCCACAAAGAGGAAAAAAGTGGGTCGGCACCCATGCTAATAACAGTGTGTTCATTTCTCCTCAAGCGCGTCGTGCTAACAGAATCATGTTACACTTTTGTTTTACCCTCAGCTTTGTTCTGTAGCATGTGGTTGTTATGCTCTCGCTTGGCAGGTACACCAGAACCAAAGGGATTATACACTTAGCATCTGGAAATATTCCACTATCATCAAAGACCAAAGTCTCTACCCTGCCTCTTTCCTCCTGCGCCAAGCCAATAAAATAAGAAAGAGAGAGGGATACGTTTGCACATCCAGAGCAACCCCAACAGAGGAAGCCAGCAGGCTAATGGGAATCGAATGTTCTAGAAGTTGGGGACTTGTTCTGGAAGTGAAACCTGCCTGTGGCTTGTAAGCGGGGAGAGGACTTGGAAAGACTTGGGTGATAGGTTTTTAACATTGTCAGGGAAACATTCAAATCCTCGAATCATGAATACAGCACCCTCACATCATTTCTCCAGAAAATGGGACATAACCCCAGACTCTTCATGAGGCAGGTAACCAAAGACCAGTAGAGCAGTGCTCAAACGCTGGGGAGTCTGCTAGGCTCCCTCATGCCACCGCCCACCCCCTGTTGATCTCACAGAGTTCCTGACTCCACACGGATTTCTGCAAGCCAGGGAGCTGTGGGACCACTCAAGGGTAATCAACCTCCCAGAGGTGAAATTGTCACAGGCAGGACATCACCTTCAAGGCTCTCAGTGTGTGAGAACCGCTTCTGGATGCCGCACTGCAAATCTACCCAGTTAGGGTCTCCGAGGATGGGACCCCGGTCTGCCTGACTGTTAATAGCACCGAACATAAGCTGTGCCCCCCACCCCCATGCAGAACAGCAAGCCCACAGCAAATACCAGTCTGCAGATTCATTTCCTTTTACATCTCAACTGTACCATCTGCGGCAGTGAGAGATTTCTTCTTTGGAGAGGCTTCTATCATAGAAATATTCCATGGGAAGACATTGGATTGTAATTAAGAGAGAGAAAATGCAAGGGTCATGGCTCCACAAGGAACCCGTTAGCCCTATGACCAGTCTTTCCCACCTCATCTCTACTCTAGCTGATGCATGCCAATATAGAAAAGGCAAGAGCTTTACTAAATAGAAGAGTCCAGGTCCTGGGTGTTCAAGGAAATAGAATTTTCCCTACTAAAGGGGAGCCAAAACTGTAGGATCCTTGTAAAGTGTGTGCCCATGGGTCCAAGCCAAATGCAAATTATGCCCTGGCCCCGTTTGGAGAGCTGGCTGTGTGCAGGGGAAAGAGACCATGGCCTCTGCCTTTGCCCAGTAGCTCTGGGAGTCTGGGCAAGTCACCTCTCCCTGGAGCCTCAGTGTCTTCACCAGGGAGACAAGGTTGTAGCAAAAGGAGTTGGCTCATCTGTAGTGAATATTCACGTACTCCCCTTCCCTCCTCCCTGACTTCACCTTCTAACCTGTTCCATCCTCAGACGGGAGTCCTCAACCAGGAGCATCTGGAAAGCCTGTTGCCCGTGGTTGCCGTCTAAGGCAGTGTCTTCTGGCTCACATCTCCCTCCTGGCAGGCCCCACCTGGCCCTGACCTGTGCCGCCCTCTGTTGGATCCTCTCCCACGAACCCTGGATCTGACCTGGAGCAGGAAAGAGGACGGGACCCCTCCAGGCCAGTACCCTGCCATTCAGCTTTGATTCCTATGTCCTGAGCTCCCCGGCCTGCCGTTCTCTGGAGCCTATTCTGAACCCTAGACCAGCACCTCGGTTCACCCAAACCAGACCCACCTAGAATTTCACCTTTTCCTTTGGTTTCTGCTTTAGTCCAGCTGCTGGACACATATGGCATATTTCAGGCTTCATCTTGGCCTGAAGCCCTAAATCTAAACCCCGACCCATAAGTCGCTTGGCCTATTTCCTCCTGAGAGGCATCCTTGATGCCAAGAGTCTCCAAGGCTGTCCAACGAGGTGAGCCCCGCCCCCTTCCTAGGGGCCCCATTACCCCTCTCTGCCCACCTGCCAGTGTCCCCTGGGGAGCGTTCAGGGATTGTCTGGCCTTTCTACCATCTGCCCCTGCACTCTCTCCGGCTGGGTTCATGGCCCCAGAGTCTGGCTGACCCTAGCAGGTAGTCTTGGTGCTGAGTCCCAACCTTCTCTGGCCTGGCTCATCGCTCATACCCCAGGTAAATGAAGCCCCGCCCCTCATCTTGAGCCTGGTCCTCAAATCTGTTGTCTCCATCTCCTTTAGGAAATGTGCTACCTTGATTTGGAGTGACACCCATTCTGCTACCACCTGGGCCCCTGGGGCTTGGACACTATTGGACACTCCCACCTCCACCGAACAATTCATTTCCCTGGAGACTGTATTAGTTTCCTTTTGCTGCTGTAACAAGTGACCACAAACTTAGTGGTTTAAACCATATGAGTTTATCTTTATTTACAAGTGAATCTTTATTATCTGGAGGTCAGAGTCTCCATGAGCTAAAATCAAGGTGTCAGCCAGTTCCCTTGGAGCTCTAAGTAGAATCCATCCCTTGTCTGTTCTAGCTTCTAGGAGCTGTCCGCATTCTTGGTTCACATCTTTCTTCCAACTTCAAAGCCAGCAATCACATCAGTCTGACCTCTGCTCTCATCCTCACATCTCTTTCTCTCTCTCCTGCCTTCTTCTTTCCTTCCTAGGACCACTGTGATTACACTGGGCCCCCCCAGAACCACCTCCCTATCTTCAGGTCCTTAACTTAATCACATCTACAAAGTCTCTCTTGCCATGTTAAATACATACCCACAGGTTCTGGGATGAGGATGTGGGCAGAGACCATGACATTTTTCTCTCCATTTCTTTCTCCCTCTCTGACAATTCCACCATAATTTCCATCAGTGGATCCTTATTCCCCTTAAATGTAGGTGTTCCTAGAACTTCACTGTGGTCCTGTTTCTACTATATACACTCCCTGTTCACTCACACACAGTCATGGGTTAGGTCTTTCACCCATAGATTCCCAAGTACAGGTCTCCAGCCCAACCCTTTCTCCTGAGATTCAGACCTATACAACTGTCAGACTCTGGTCCTCTGCCTGGGTAGATGCCAAGGCCAGCGTTCCCACTGGGTGCTGCGCCCCAGCACAAAGTCAAGAGTAGCCAGCATTAGAGCCTCGGCAGGGGGACCTCTAGGGTTTGTTCTGTCCCTCTTTGGTGCAAAGACTGAAGAGACGAGGTCATTCTTGGGGAAGAAAGATGTACAGTCAGGCAGAAGGAACAAACACAAATATCTTCAATGTAATAATCTTACCCTCTTGATACGTAAAAAGCCCCACTTACCACATCTTGCTCTTCTAGAACTTTTTCCATGAGAGCCTTACCCAATACTAATAACTTAAAAATAATACAAGGAAGAAAATACACCACATAACAACGGAAATGACTATACTTTATTGAGAAGCTTCCAGGGATTGTGTTAAGCATAGTACATAACATATTTTATCTCATTTAATCCCCACGAGAAGCCAGGGAGGTATTTTTAATATCAAGTGAAGAAAGTGTGGTCTGGACACAAAGTTGGTGAGTAAGTCACTCACCAAGTTCATACAGCTAATGAGAGACAGAGCTGGACTTAAACCAAGGTCTGCCTGACACCAATGTTCACACTGTCAATACTGGTTTCCCTTCCTCCATAAGGCAACACTCATACTCCTGGGTATGTTTTGTCCTCCCGTGATCACTCCAGAATTCTGCAGGTCTAGAGAGAGGAATGTCTGGCTCTCTCTGCACTAACACACATGCCACCATTTCTCAGGCTCTAGGGTCAGATTATCCAGCCTAGCGGCCTCCAAGAAGGTTGAAATCATGAAAGTGCCCTGGGGACGCTGCCTGCCCAGTCACCCCAGGCCCCCAGCATGCCTTTGTGTAATTTGCACTGGTTGGAGGAAATCATTGCTGGCTATTGATTCTGGAAGCAGCTGAGACAAAGGGAACAAATACATCCCAGTAATAATGCAGTGAGGGAGAAGGCCGAGAGGGGAACCCATGGGCTCACTTCACTCCTCGGTGGTCGATAGGCTGTTTATTGAGACTCATTACTCTTCTGCTCCTAGATCCCAACAACATGGGCATCACCAGGAACCTCCTCATGCTGCATTATCCTAATGGATACAGACTGAGTTTGTACAGTTCTGGGGCAATGGGAGTCAGCTGGAGGAGGTCATTGAGAGAACGTGGTCACCAGTTGGCCCACAAGATGGACCTGGGCAATGGGAGGCTACTCAGCCCCTCCCCTGTCCTTGGAATGTACTTCTGCCCACCATTCCCACTATGGGAGCTGCTCCAAGGATGCAACCTTGAGAGGTAAGGTGTTGTTGAGACCATCTGGACTGTGTACATTAAGGCACACAGTTCAGTACTGAACCCCGCTAAGGCTACTTCATAAACTTTAAAGATGTGGTAGGTGGGCAGGTGCAGAGATCTAATCATCTTGTGGTTACCCAAAGACAAGCCTCTTATGTAAATCTCCTGGCTGAGTCAACCTGCTACATACCCATTTGGAGTGGCCTGCCTCTTCCTATGGTCTCTTCCCACCCTCTATGAATGGGGCTGGTTCGTGAACCAACATAGGCCCCCAATGAAGTCCTGAAAAGCTCAGTAAAGGGAGATAGCTCCATGTTATAATCCTGAAAGGGGGGACAGATGTGCACCTCCTAAGCTCCCATCTCCCGCCTTCCTCCTTCTGTCCTCGCAGCTCTTAGATGATTCGTTCTGCTACAAAACTGTTCTGAGAAAAGATAGAGCAAGAGAATGAGAGACAGGGAGGGACAGTGAGAAGGAAGGGAGGGAAGGCGATGGGAGAAAAGGGAGAAGGGGTGAAGAAAGAAGAAAGGAAAGAAAGAAGGGAGAGAAGTGGGGAGAACACCTTTCCCCTCTGCTTCGGCATAATGTTTTCTCATTATCCCAACACCCACTGAAGTCTCTGAGTACCTTGTAACTCACAATGGATGATCGGGAAGAAAGGAGAACACATTAGAACACTGCAGAATTAGAAGCTGTGTCTACTGATCCTTAACCACCAACAAGCTTTTGTCATAATAAAGAAATATTAAGGGAGTGGGTGTAGTTGTAAGGCTCTAGAAGCCCTTCTCTCTTAAAAGGTCAAGCGTGGAGACAAAGAGGGTCAGCAGTTGTCAACAGGGTGGGGCTGAGAAATCCCAGTGGTCAACTGGGAAGTTTTCAAAGCAAATTGGACCTCCTCTACTATAAGCATTGAGCAATTTCTCCCCACTGGTGGGACCCCAATTCCTCATTTGTCTAGTAGTTCTTTAAACCTGGAGTTCCCAAAAGATTTATAGCAGAAGGAAATGCATAATTTATTTTCTATTCGTTTCTTTTCTTTTCCTCTCCTCTCCTCTCCTCTCCTCTCCTCTCCTCTCCTCTCCTCTCCTCTCATTTCCTTTCCTTTCCTTTCTTAGATGAGGGAACACTTTTGTGCTTCCCATGCATGATTTTAACTCCCATTACAAATAATTGCTATTCCTGGCTGCTTATACCCAAAGGTGTTCCTCCAGAAATACCTCAGAAAAGCACGGGCTCACCACACTACAAATTCACCCATAAACACAAGAATGGACTGAGTGTCCACTGTACAGCAGGCAAGTAAAGGAGAAGACAGCAGGTCCCTAGGGCAGAATGAATGGCATGGTGCTGACCTCTTCGTAGTCATCATAGGTGATATCATGAATGACCGAGAAGTTCCATCCCATGTCAGACCGATGATCCTTCCAGGCCCATGTTCTGGCTCTGAAAGTGGCACCAAGGAACACCTGAGGAAGAATGACCTGAGGGTCATTGCAATCACTACCTTCAACATTCCAAGTTCCCCTGAGTAACCTGGTGACATCAGGCCATTGTGCCTGACACAATGGTTGGCACACAATTGTTCTCATTAAAAGAGACCAAGCATGGCAAACCGTGGAGGTCGGGCACAGAAGGCCACCGCTTGGGTTTGAAAGCATCATGTGCCCATTCTATGCCAGACCCTGGAAGATACACTTTACCCACATTAGTTCCTTATAAATCCCAATGGGCCCATGAGGTAGGTCCCTTTACACATGATCGAATGAGCGCAAGAGGTAAGGGGACTCGTCGTGATCTCTGAGGCCCTCCTGCTCCTCTTGGAAGTTGCACTGATGTTTCCACCTGACTTCGGGGAGAACCCGGGAACACTGGAGAATCATGAAGTCAAGCCCCGAGAAAGAGAAGCACCGAGGTATCTTTTATATCTGCTCTTAGGAAATCTCTGGGTGCAAGCACTGAAGAGCATTCAGGAGTGATTTCTCATCCAAACCGATGACGCAGGAAAGTCTACTTTGCCCCAGGACTCCATCCATCAGGGGCCCAGATGGGTCCTGTAATTCCCTCCTTGGTTAACTGTGGTCAGTTAATTTTTATTATCATGACTTAGACTCTGGTATGTGGAAAGAACCCGTTTCCTACCCTGGAGGACACAATACTTGAGAGAGTGTTAGAGTACCCAAGTGCCTCTTCTTTCAGTTAGTTAGTTAATAATTGTTGACTAAGAGCCTACCATGAGCAGGGCGGTGCCAGGCACTAGAGATACAAGAGTGGACAAGGCAGGCACGCTCTCTGCCCTCACCACGAACAATCTGGTAGTCATTCCATTTCAAGACGGACACTTGGCAACCTAGAAAGTGCCCAGGAGGAGGGCAGGTGGGAAAAAGCCAAGAAAACCACTTGACAAGATCAGCTAAGATACTGGTAATTTTTGAAGCTGAGTGACGAGTACGTGACGAGCATAGCATCACCTTACTCGATTTCTGTGTTTGAAATCTTCCGTCTCAAGAGACGGTCATGTGGAAAACAAAGTACATATATTGTGTGTTGTCCCAAAGGCTTATAAGTACCCCCTTAAATTTCTTAGCACTTTTGAAGCCAATGTGGTTACGATCAATCCTCCCCGGAGTGGTGTAAAGTAATCGGAGGAAGTAATAACGACCCCTATTTTATGAACGAGGAAAAGACTAGATTCACAGAAGCTCAGAGGCAGGAGAATTCAATTCTCCATCCTAATATTTGACTTGATTACAATCCCATCCACCACGACACAAGTCAAGGTTACGGGGAGATAGGTCTGAGCCTGATACGAACAAGAACTTTGAAAGTCTGAAGACGGTACAGACATCCTTGAAAAGTAGTGAGTCTCTGGTCCTAGAATTAGCAAGCAGAAGGTGGTGGAAGCTTCTCCTGCGAGAAATGACTTGGAGAAATTTCTGTTAGAGGTGGAAAAATGGATCGAAAGCTACAAGGGGCCCTCCAACTATTAATTTCCTGTGGTGCTGGGGGTTTCAAAAAGCTTCTTTGCATTTCTTCATTGGCTCCTTCTCAGGGGGTATCAAGGCGGGGAGAGTCATCCGGCTTCCCACGTGTATACTGAAAGGAAAGAACACCAAAATAATGAGCAGGAACCCTCTGGCATGCATTTGCTGAGTTTATATGCATTATCTGACCTAATCTTCACATAAACCTCATAGGTAGATACCATAATTATATTCGAGGCCTGGAGAAGTAAAGTACCATCCAGCTGACAAAAAGATCCTTGGCGAGAATATTCTGCAGCATACCTTGACTTTATGGAGAGATACAAACACTGCTCCTGGGAGGATCTGCTCCCTGGTCCTTTGCTTAGAATTCTCTAGCACCTGGGGAGTCCAGCTCAAGACAGACAAGGGCACTTAGGGAGTGGAAAGGAAAAACAAAAGCACCTGCAGAGCCAATAAGTGAGTTGAAATTCAACTCCAAAACCTAACTGTTGGTTCCTTGAGCTAAAGTCGTGAGCTTTGATCACAGTTATGGACTGTGAACAGCAAGGACTGGCTTCGGTCCCCCGTAGGGAAAGGTAAACATTCTTGGGGAAATGCAAACATATCACTAATGGTCTAAAAGGGCCTATAATGGAGGCATAATTTCTTTTGGGAACAAGCCCCCTATATAGGTAAAAGGTTGTTATTTTTACAGCCTGAATGCATGATCTTTCCAGAGGCAGCCAGAACTCTTCTTCTGGTACTGACAGCACCCGCAGGGCAGATAAAGAATGAAATACTAATTTCCCAACCAAAACTCCTGCTTGGTGCCTCCCCCACTGGGGAAGTGAGTGTCACCCACTATAGTTTTGCTCTGAAAGGGAGGTGGTTAGGCGAGGCTGAGAAGGTGTAATTATAGGTGGAGCCTGGAGCATCTCGGATTGTGATACAAGGCGAGGCTTTCTCTGCCAAGTGCGCCCCTGAAAGAACGTTCCCCGCCACCTTTATCAAAACCGCTGTCAGGGGAGCACCCCTGTTATTAAATGCTGTTCAGCACGTCTGCACGGAGGCATAATCACAGGTGGTAGACCCGGAGGGGAAGCTGTTCAAGGGGAGGGAAGAAAGAAAACACAAGGATGAGCGGACTAAAAACACAGAAATGAGGTGTAAAAATTCGATTAGAGACCCAGGGAAGGGGTGAGGAGATGAGGATGTGGGGGAGGGGTGAGACTCTGAAGTTTTCTTTAGTTCTCCTGTGGGTGGGTCAGAGTCTTTGTTTTTGCGTCCTTGGTGGTGGAGGACAGAAGGTTCTAGAAAGGTAAGAAACATGGGAGGATGTTGTCCTGGCATGGTCACATCTCCCAGACCCACCTGTTAACAAATTTCAGTGAAGTGATAGAACAATAAACTAGAGAGCTCTCGGCAGCCTGGCTGATCTGGCGTTTGCAGGTGCACCAAAAACACAAGTGACGTCACAGCATCCAGGCATTAAGTAGGATTTATGACCCCAGAGTCATGAGGATGAGCCTGCGAAAAAAGGCAGTTGCTAAGGGTGTCTCAGTCACCAAATGATAAAATGATCTTGGAGTGAGGGTTAGCAAACCCGACTGCACACAGAATCACCTGGGGAGGGGAGTAGGGGACTCAGGCTACCCCTTTCCTTTTAAAGCTCCCCCAGATGATTATAACGTCTAGTCACTGCCATGGAAGAAGCAGGGCTTGTGCTCTCTCTCCCAGGAACACCCTCCCCCCATTTAACCCTCCCCAACCTTCAAGGCACAGCTCCCATGTCACCCCCAGGAAAACAACCGTTCCTGAGCCCAGAGTAGTGAGTGCACAGTAATGAGCTAAGTGCTCTAGGAATACAGATAAAATAAGACAGCCTCTGCCCAGTTTATAAATGCAGGCAGGAAGAAAGCGTGTGTCTGGTACAGAGAGGAGCTCAATAAATATTTGGGAAATAAAAGAATGAGGGAGTAAATGAGTGAATAACTTAATAATAGTAAACGGCGCATGACACCCTGGCAAAACTGAAGCAGGTGTAATGCACAGAGTAAGGAACACTAGATGGGGGAGGTGAGACGGGGGGGGGGGGGGGGGTGCACTTTATAAAGGTTGCAGCATTTGAATCAGGCTTTGAAGGAAGGGTCAAAACAACCTTTAAAGCTTGTTCAGAGCTTTAACGTTGATTGTTTTGCATACAGTAACTCATTTAGTGGCTTTTAATAGCCCCCCAAGTTGGCGTTTTGAGCCCTACTGTAGAGGTGAGGAAAGGTCAACTGACTTAATCGAGGTCAGGAAGCTACTGAGTGAGGAAGCCCAGAACCTGAGCCTGGGATTTGCTGACCCTGTATGACATCGCGGAGGGATCAGTCCACAAGTTACTTGGGGGGAAGGACATCCCGGGCGGAGAATGTAGTGTAAGAGAGACCCGGGTGTTCTGTTCTGACCATGTGATTTGTATAGGGAAGAGCGGGTTAGTTTGGGTTTCCTATAAAGGAATCTTTCTTTTAGGAAGAGAACTGTGAATGCAAGGATAAGGACAGGCTGGAGAGCTGAGGTGCTGGTGAAGGTGTCCCCAGAGACCCCGGAACCCTCAGAGCAATTGGTTAGCATCTCCCTGGAGTATTCTTCCTGTACAAACTGGTCTCATTTCCTCTCCTATGAGATAAACTCTTTGGCCAGACGCTATCCACATTCACGTTTGAATTTCTCTGCAACCCAGCCCAGGGGGGAGGGGGCGGGGGTTCTATAGTTTATACAATTCAGAAAGCCCTCTTTAAGAAAAATAATATAAAATTATAGATACCAGATTAGGGACAAAGCGAATACGTATTTAGAATGAAGAAGGAACTCACAGCAAAATGCAAATTTTAAAAACTGACAAATAAAACCAGAAAAATAGCATCTATTTTTATTCCTTCAGTGCCTGGTGCCCCTTTGAAATACTTCCAACATTCAATTTTTTTGCCACATAATCTTTGATTGCCTTTTCATATGATAAAAAATTTCATAATACCTTTTAGGAAAGGAAGCATAGCCAGACAAAACTTGTTTTGTATTATTAAGAGTTTTGAGATGCTTATTTGTTGATGGTAATGTTCTATTTATCAAGTTATTTCCTATAGAAGCTAGAAGATTTGGGGACATTTCAAGTGCTCTTGTTCAGGGCGAATCTTAAATTCTCAATGACCCTCCTTTACCAATGCGATGTCGATGTCCCCGTTGCAGCGGTGCGTTTCTTGTTATCAGCCAGGAAGGGAATTTTCTGTCGTCTAAGCATGGAGGGCAATCAGTCCTCCACTTAACAATTGCACTTGTCTGATGCTTCGAACTTTCCGCAGGCTAGATGATGGCTCTGTACAATTCAAATCTTGTTCCTCGTCCGTTGCCTACTTGCTTCCGGTTCTAGGTTCTGTAGGTTCCACTCATAACAGCAGATGTCCCTGGCCTTGCACCCTTGTGTCATGATACCAGGTAAGTCAGTACCGTGGTGGTTAAGACTATTTCTGGAAGCCATGCCTACGCCAGGAAGTCTAGCAAGAACTTACCTATGCTTATGAAGGGCAGCAAACGACACACAAGTGTGCCACTGAACTCAGTTCTGAAAGTGCTTGTCACCTCAAATTCCTCAGAAAGACGTAACAGTCTTAACTGATTACAGTTACAACATCCTACGTTCATAAATTTAGCAAAAATATACAACCATACAAACGGACACTGCCAGGGCTTGCCTTAGAAGGGACGCACCAAGAGAGGAGCTTAAAACTTCAGCTTCATCAAAGCTGTGGACATATTTCCACGTTTTGCAGAGAGGAAGCACTGAATGAATGAATGAATGAATGAATGAATGAATGAATGCCTTTTTTTTCTTAATAGGAAAGTGTCAGCTGGGAGCTGGAATTACAGGACATCCAGACAACTGGGAATGAACTTGCAAGGGGCTCTCTCCTCCACTTGTGCCCGAGAGGTACCGTCTTCACTTAAAGGCTACAGCTAAGCAATTTAAGGTGCATGTGAGTGGATTTTATGTGTTGACTTGAGTGGGTTCAGGGATGCCCGGATAGCTGGTAAAACATTATTCCTGGTTATGTCTGTGAGGGTAATTCTGGAAGAGATTGGCTTTTGAATCAGCAGACTGAGTAAAGAAGATTGTCCTCATGGACACAGATAGGCATCACCCAACCCACGGAGGGCCTGAATAGAACAAAGAGGCAGAGGGAGGGTGAGTTGGTTCTCTTCACTTGGGCTGGGACATCTATCTTCTGCCCTCTGATGTCCATGCTCTTGGTTCTTGGGCCTTTGGACTCAGACAAGATGACACCACCAGCTTTCTGGGTTTTCCAGCTTGCAGATGGCAGACTGTAGGACTTCTTGGCCTCCATAATTGCATGAGCCAATCACTATGATAGATTTCTATTCTATTCTATTCTATTCTATTCTATTCTATTCTATTCTATTCTATTCTATTCTATTCCAGTCTATTCTATTCCAGTCTATTCTATTCCAGTCTATTCTATTCTATTCTATTCTATTCTATTCTATTCTATTCTATTCTATTCTAATAATCTCCCCTATTGGTCTGTTCCTCTGGAGAGCCCTGGCAAATACAATACAAATGCACAACTTCATCATTCCAATTACATTCCATCATCTTACGTTTAGCCCAGCACACTGGCCTCATGAGATAGATCTGACTCTCTGGTTGTCATCTAGCCTACTGACTCCCACTACACTTTCTATAACGTCCAAGTCACTGATTCCAAACCATGGGTTGGGACATGATCCTGAGTGGAATCCTGCATCTCATCCCCCTGAACCCCTTCTCTGGCCTGCCATCAATTTGCTAATCAACAACTTTGGGGTCCAGATGTTCAATCTATTTTTAATCCATCTGATTGGAATGCCACCCAACCCAAATTTAAAACTCATGGGGATATCCAATGCCTTGGTAGAATCCATGTATCTTCCATACTTTCACAATCCAACGGTTGAGGGATCCGATCAAAAAAATTAAATGCATTTGTGCATTTGTGTATTTTTCCCATTGACCATCACTTCTCTTTCTACAAGCTCATGATGCTGGCTTAAAACCATGTGCTTATTACACAGCATTTCCCTAGCTCATCAGACTCACAGCTCTCTTCAGTGAGCAGGACTCTTTGCCATGGGTAGGAATCCATCTTGCTGTGATTTTAGAGGTCAGTGATTCCAGAATGTATTTGTATGCAATTATTAATATCATAATAACACCTTGCACTTGATATGGGGCCATGAGGTTTATAAGGCTCTTTCTTCTACAATCTCATTCACCAAAAAACTACTTTAGGGAAAAGACAAGAATTCTGCTTTATGGCAAAGAATGAACTCTAATCATTAATGCCCCGTCCAGCTCTAGGACAGTTGGCTCTAACAAGCCAGTGAGATTGTACTTTCCCCTTGAGCATTGAGAAGTCCAGGTAATAGGATACTAGGATGCTAAAGGCCATCATCTCTCTGTTACAGTGATCACTAGAGCACGGAGAACATTCTACAAGTCATTGATCCCCAACAGCATGGGCAGCCTCTGTTATGACTTAGGCTGTATAATGTAGTACCATGCAGCAATTCTGGGGATGGGGCCCAGGAATCTGTTTCAACAGGCCCTCCTGGTGATTCTGATGCTTATTCACATTTGAGAGCCCGACTTAACAGAAGGTCAGCAAACATTTAGTTTGTAGATGAAATACTGGATTGCTCACATGGTCATTTCACCATCAGCACTGAACTGGGGCTCTCTCCTACTGAGAGTGCAGGACTCTCAAAAATGAGACTTCTGTAAGAGGACCTATCAGAAAGGTCCAAATTCAGAGACTGCTATTGCCAAGGACAGTGGCAGACTACGGGAAGACAGAGAAGAGAGTCAGGTGCAATGGTACAACCCGGGGGACATGTAGAAGTGGCTGAACCAGCCCTGGCTTGTTCGATTTCCTGGGACCCCCGCCCCACAGGCAAGGTCACAGAGCAGAACATAAGCTGATTCAACTCATTCTGGCCCCCACAACAGGTATACACATGTGCTGGGTCCCCACATAGGGTGTTTGCCTACCCCTGACCCTTTAAGTCAGGGCCAAAATTCAAGTATGTAATAAGGGTGACCAATGGTCCCAATTTGCCCGGGGGTGAGGGGTTTCCCAGGAAATGGGTCTTTCGATGCTAAAACTGGGGGTGTCCCAGGCAAAATGACACTGAGTGACAGACCTGGCCTGCTCCCAATGTGTTTGCCACCCTGATCCTGAGCCCTCTCTAATCAGAAGATTCACTCCATATCAGTTTGATTCCCAGCCCATTTCTAATTCTCTTCACCTGGTCATCATACTTGGCCCCACTGGCGTTTGACCATACATTTTCCCTCTTGCGTTTTGAGTAGATGCTAAGCTCTAGTTCCTGCCAATGCTAATGAACTCACAGAACACAACCCCGGTTGTCGATCATTAGGTCAAGCACTCCTTCTCACTCCCATGTGTCCATAAGAAGGATATTTCACTCACAGATGAATGGGGAGGTCATAGAAGAGAAGGCATCCAACTTAGACTCCTTTACAAAGAGCTGCATGCATAGCTAACTGTTTTGCTTTCCAATTAGTAGTATCATCAGTCCATTAACTTCTTACCCACCCATCCCACCTCCAACAAGTTTGCAAGTATAGACACTTATACAAACTGACTGCTTAAGGAAATTGTAAAAAGCGAGTTCGGGGCTTGTGTTCTGGAGTTGTCAATGAGTCAACAGCACATGACTCAGAAAGCAGAATTGTAACAAATTACAAATGGCTGACAGAGACATGAAAAAGTGTTCAAAATCATTAGCCATCAGGGAAATTCAAATCAAAACCACACTAAGACACCACCTTACGCCAGTTAGAATGTCAAAAATTGACAAGGCAAGAAACAACAATTGTTGGAGAGGATGTGGAGAAGGGGGATCCCTCCTACATTGTTGGTGGGAATGCAAGTTGGTACAGCCACTCTGGAAAACAGTGTGGAGGTCCCTTAAAAAGTTAAAAATTGAGCTACCCTATGATCCAGCCCTTGCACTACTGGGTATTTACCCCAAAGATACAGACATAGTGAAGAGAAGGGCCATATGCACCCCAATGTTCATAGCAGCAATATCCACAATAGCTAAATCGTGGAAGGAGCCGAGATGCCCTACAACAGATGACTGGATTAAGAAGCTGTGGTCCATATATACAATGGAATATTACTCAGCTATCAAAAAGAACAATTTCTCAACATTTGCTGCAACATGGACGGCACTGGAGAAGATAATGCTAAGTGAAATAAGTCAAGCAGAGAAAGACAATTATCATATGATTTCTCTCATGTATGGAACAGAAGAACTAGGAAGATCGGTAGGAGAAGAAAGGGATAAAGAAAGGGGGGTAATCAGAAGGGGGAATGAAACATGAGAGACTATGGACTATGAGAAACAAGCTGAGGGCTTCAGAGGGGAGGGGTGGGGGAATGGGATAGACTGGTGATGGGTAGTAAGGAGGGCACGTATTGCATGGTGCACTGGGTGTTATACGCAACTAATGAATCATCGAACTTTACATCAAAAATAAATAAAAATTAAAAAAGAAAAAAAGAAAGCAGAAGTGTAGAATCAGAATCTCATCTCCCTTCCCTAAGGGCTTCGGACGTAAGAAAGGAAACCAGGTCAGAGAACAGGCAAGCAAGGGAGCCTCAAGGATCTGAGATGGATGATGCCAGGGTCTTCTGAGGCTACGATGATGAAAACAATCAGTATAGCTCGCATGCAGAGGACACTCTGGGGCACATCACATTTTCCAATCCACCAGTTGTCTTAAGTTTCTAAGCATTCTTAATCTATAAAGACCTTCACAGACACGATCGCCCATATGATCCCACAACTCTGAAACTAACCCTTTGAGACAGAGAAAAAGGCCCCGTTGTCTTCTTTCTGATGAACCAACTGAGGCACTGAAGGAACACAGGACTTACTACCCCAACGTCTAAAACAACTGTTTATGTTGCTCCCAGCTTTGTGGGTCAGGAAGTCTGTGCCAAGAGCACATCTCTACTCCACATGGCGCCAGCCTGGGAAGCAGGGACTGGAGAATCCACTCCCAAGATGGCTCCTTCTCTCACGTGTGTGGTGCCTTGGTGTTCCATGGCCCTCCTCACTCCAACGGTGTCACATCCTCCAGGACTTCTCCACATGGCTTGGACTTTTCACAGCATGGTGGCCTCATGAGAGACACACTTAGATGGCCACTGGTTCCCACAGGCAGGAAGTCTGAGCTATGCCCAGATAGTCACTTCCACTGTAGTCCACTTGTCAAAGCTGTCGAGTCAAAGTGGGGGAACGCCACATTTCTCAATGGAGTAGGGTGAAATCACAGTGCACAGCAGTGTGTGGAAGGAGAGATTATTCTAGCTATCTTTTCCACAGACCAGAACTTTGATTTCCGGAATCCTATTCCCTTGTGTTTTGCAACAGATCATACTTCTTAATATGTACCAAGTAGAAATGATGCACGTCTATTCACCTTAGCAGAACCTAAGTGATTTATGCACGGCTCCGCGCATCCCTTGTTTATTTTCCCCCCAGAAAACACTTAGACTTTAATGCCATTTTTGGCAATTATAAATTCACAAGTTGATCATAAATATATTTTTTTAAAGCCTGCAAAACGTACATTCAGAATCAGCTCATTTGGGATTTGTAGTGATTTTAGAAATATGTTTGCAAATCAAATTATCAATTCAACAAAATTGGAAGGGGGATGTTTAATCTACTTAAGAAAATTAACTCTGGGTATTTGGCAATCACTTTATCAGCATTGTTTGCCTGTAAACATTGTGCTTATCAATGGTTCTTATCTAGTCATTAAAGTAGGCCTTGTAGTTGGCTAAGCGCTTGTCATAATTCTACAATTTTCACTCACTAGGGCTGGCCACCCTCCAAGATATTCCAATTAAGAGTTTATTACTCTGTCACACTTTCAGGGGCCTGTGTCGACATATAGTTAAATTCTATCTAGAGGACATATCCCAGGCTACAGCCGCTCTGCTTCTGTGGGATTTTTTTTTTTTGTGTCTTGTTTTTCTAATGAGAATAATCTATTGATCCTGTTCATAAGAGAAGCACACAGCTCCAAATCGTTACCTCCTGGCAGTAACTAATTTTTGAGTCTTCTCTGCTTCACCACACTCCTTAATGGCAGTTGAATAAATATCTAAGATGCAGACTTCTAGTCCTTTCTGAAGGATAACTCCTTTCTTCCAACGAAGAGGCAAAAATCAATAAAACCAACAAATATTTACTGGCCATCAACTCTGTGAGCTGAACCCCAAGCCAGAGGCCATCAGGGTCTCTGTCCTCAAGAAGCTTACCACACAGCCGTGGAGACAGTACAAGCCACAACCTCTACCCTACCTTTGACCTTACCCCCCTCAAGTCACAGCTCACGGGACCAGGGATGGACATGTGACCCAAAGACAGCCAGTGTGACCCACAGATTTGTAGCCCGGCTCAGGTAGATAAACTGGTCCAATCCAGGGGCACCTGGGTGGCTCAGTCGTTAAGCATCTGCCTTCAGCTTAGGGCATGATCCCGGGGTCCTGGGATCGAGCCCCACATCGGGCTCCTCCGCTGGAAGCCTGCTTCTTCCTCTCCCACTCCCCCTGCTTGTGTTTCCTCTCTCTCTCTGTCAGATCAATAAATAAAATCTAAACAAAAACAAAAACAAAAACAAAAACAAAAACAAAAACAAAAACAAATGGTCCAATCCATGCTCACCAGATTTTTCACTAAAAGACATGGAAGGTTTTGCCAATAGGAGTGATAAGTACTGGGACAGAAAGGTCATATAGATTCAGGGACTGGGACTGACTTTTTTGTTTGTTTGTTTTGTTTTTTCAGAAAAAGCCAGTCTGCAGAAAGAGTAGCATTGAACAAACCAGCCGCTTGTGACCACAAAGACAGAGATAGAAAGAGAACAAAACCCCTGTTATCTTTCTGGTTCCCAGCCAGAGTTCCCCAAAGGCCGGTTCTAGTTGGATTTCTTCTTGGATTCTGATCCCCCTTTACAGCGCAATAACCACCTTTTGTGTTTGAGCTGACTTGCCTACGATCTATGACCTGGAAGAACCTTGTGTCCTCGCGTGCTAAATGCCACATGAGTGGTGTTGACAAAGAAATGCCTCTGGGCTCTGGTTGAGGATTAGAATGAAGAAGTTGAACACAATTTGAAATGATGCATATAACACGGGCCCTTCCTGAGCCAAGAGACCCTTCTGATCTTCACAGACAACACAAAATGAAAACAAAAGTTGCTGGGGCTGGTTGTCTAGAAGAACTGGATAGCAGGGGGGCAAGAGCAGGGTGGGGACTTAATTTAGGTTCCATATTTTTTGTATCTTTTGGAGGTTTATGACATATACAGATTGAAAAAAAATAAAGAAGCAATTTAATCTATTTTTTTCATAGAACTTGCTGCCATAAAGAAATCAGGGAGCACTGCTGGGTTCTCCTGAAAACATCTCACCCTGGAAAAAGATTTTGTTACTTGACCTGGCTACTGGGTCTACCATGGTCTGCTTCAAACCAATTTATCCAGTCCTGCTGCCAACTACCCATCTTCCAGAACCCTCCATTCCAGTCATTCTGGTCTCCTAGTGCAAAACTTACCTTTTACTTTTATTTTTTGAAAATAGTAACAGTATTCTTTTATAGTACAGCAATATAATAAATCAAATTAGGACCAATAAATACATATTTCAGAAAACTCTAAAAAACCCAAAACCAGACACAAATGTAAACAAGAGAGAGATACCATATGATCTCACTTACATATGGAATATAAGAAGCAAAACAAATGAAGAAACAAACAAACCAGAACAAACAAACAAACAGGGTCTTAAATACAGAAAACAAACTGGTGGTTCCCAGAGGGGTAGTGAGTGGGGAATGGGCACAACAGGTAAAAGGGATTAACAGGTGCAAAATTCAGGTTATAAAATAAATAAGTCATAAAGATGCAAAGTGCAGCATAGGGAATATAATCAGTAATATTGTAATGGCGTTGTATGGTGACATATAGTGACCACACTTATCCTGGCGAGCATTGAATAATGTATATAATTGTCAAATCAATATGCTGTGCACCTGAAACTAATATTACATTGCATATCAATTATATTTCAATAATAACTTTATTTTTTAAGATTTATTTATTTGAGAGAGAGAGAGAGTACATGTGAGTGGGGGGAGGTCAGAGGGAGAGAGAGAGAGAGAATCTCAGGCAGACTCCCTGGAGAGCACAGAGCCCAATGTGGGGCTTGATCCCAAGACCCATGAGATCATGACCTCATCAGAAATTGGATGTTCAACCAACTGGGCCACCCAGGTGTCCCATCGATAAATTAAAAAAAAAATTTTTAAGTAGTCTTCTACTTTCCCTCCTCTGAGGTTTTGCTTCTGCTGCTCTACCCACCTCTTTGTACCCCTTCCAGCACCCACATCGCCCTCACCCCCTGCACTACCCACCTGCTCTTCGGGCCTCACACAAGGGTCAGCTTTTCCCCTCCAAATCGCTCCAAGATTAATCCAACCCACTTTTCCCACCACTGCTCTAGATCCTACAGGCCATCTCTCAGTTTTTTACGCCTGGCCAACTAGTTCACTTTTCTCAGCTCCACCTAGGGAAGCCCCAGCCTACACCTTGTCTTCCTCCTCCTGTTGTTGTGATCTCAACATGCCTCAGACTGAGCCTTCCCAGGCCGAAGGGATGAAGCAAAAAGGAAATTGCACAATTTTGATAGCACCTGGTGTTCAATAAATGTGGATGCAGAGTGAAGATTCACGATGACAGATAAGACAGCTGGGGTCTAGTTGACAAGGCACTGACATTGAATCCTGACTCTACTGTTGAAGGAGCATAGCCAGGTCACTTAACCTTGCGAGCCTCAGTCTCTGTATCAGTAAAATGGGGATAATCCTGATCCCACAAGACTGTCGAGAAAAGTGAAGGGGGGCAAATACATGGAAGAATCAGGTACCGTGTGGTCATCCTTGGCTTTAACCATTATATCGAGTGGCCACTGATTCACTGTATTGCCATATTCATGCTCCTGGGCGGATGGTAGTTTTTTGGAGATCAAAGACCATGATCTACTTCTCCAAATTCCCAAACTTAAAATTGTACACAGGAAGCTCCTGGTAGATATTACTTGATCAAGTGAAAGCTGTATACTGAAAACTTTTATTAGCACACACACACAAAATCAGAACACTCATGTTCCAATTCACTCCCCTGCATAAATCATTCACTGTGTTTCCATAATCTTTTCAAAGAGCTAGTATAGTCAATTTCCAATTATCTGTGTCAGTGGGGAACAGGAATAGCCTGAATAATGAAACCCACAAATAATCCATACATTTAATTTTAGTAGTTGCTTCCAGCCAGTATGAAAATTTCCCACTGTGAATGTGACTATTCTTCCTGCCCCTCCTTTCTCGCTGGTAGGGGCAAATATTGCCAAAAGGCATCGTCAGTGGGAAGAGGGAAAACCCAGGGTCTAGACAATCTGCAGGCTGGCTAATCAGCCTTCAAATAATGAAGCCTGGCTCTGCTTCAGAGGAAGCATTGCCTGGTGCATTGCAAAGGACAAAGTGGTATAGGACCTCGCCCTAGATTCCAGCCACAGCGACATCGGGACCCCTCATGGTCACCAGCGGTGCATGACCCTTGGCGAAATCAGCCCAAGCGGAGCCAAGTCCTCATTCTGGAACAGAGACTCACAGGACAAATAGCCCAAGAATCACACCACACGGTGCCCGTTCTACTTTAGTCAATTAGCAAATGGTATCGAACACAAACCGTGACATGTGCCACTTATACATACACGTGTGTGTGCGTATTATGCACATACCCAAAGCAATGACCGTGACTTTGAAAAATGAAACGACTCAGGAAGACATAGGCCTGATTTGTGAACCCCTCCATAAGGCCACTACTTACCCAGGATCTTGAATGCAAATGTCACTTGGGTCTACTGATTTCAGATGACTTTCTTAAGGATGACCACAAAGCAGTTTGTTATTGTTTTAACTTGAGTTAAGCGTTAATGTCCTTTAAATATATGTATATTTAATAATATCTATTTTAAAAATATATATTTAATAATATATAATACAATATTTAATATTTATTAAATTTAATTTTAATTAATTAAATTAATACGTAATATAATATATTTATATATTAATACAAATTAATATAATTTAATATAATATTTGATGTATTTAACTTGAGTTAAGAGTTAATGTCCTTTAAATATATATAATAATATATAATATGATGAATATATATTTAAATATTATATAGACATAATATAAATATATATATATGTAAAAGATTAATTTATTTCCTCTCATTTCTCCTGAGTTATAAGCTGTTAAACCCAAGGTTGCTGACTCTGGCCCCAGAGTGTGTGTCTGGCACTCCTGGCATGGGTGACTCTTTGTCGCCAGCACCTCGTCCATCCCCTCCTTCTCCCTGACGCTGAGGACACCTGTGTCAATTGCTCTCGTCACCTGACATCTGAGCCCTCTGCTAATTTACATTATCCACCTGGCTTCTCTCAACTTTTGCATCTGTGTAGTTTGGGGTCCACTGTACTTTCCAAATTGCCCCAAAAATAGCTCCCATTGCACAGGCTCTTCTTACAATGTGACTTTGATACCCTTCCCATCAGGAGAAGGGGTCAAAGTTCCTCCCTCTTGAATTTGGGTATATCTGTGGACTGCAGCGGGAGTGACACTTATGTGACCTCCACGGCCGGGGCGGTTCCCACCCGTGAGTGCCGGAGCTGACTCATACAAGCTCCCAGAGCCAACTGGGAACATCTCATCCCACCTGTGTTCAGTGGCTTGAAATTGGCCACAGTGGGAGTATTTACACCATGGAAATCAGCAAACACTAAAAATCAGGGTTTTCCCATCTGGGAAGCCAATCATTAGACATTTCCCAGCACCCAGCTCCCTTGGTTCTCTATGGGCCCAGCCACCATGCTGTGAGGAAGCCTTCGCAGCCAGCAGAGAGGCCCATGTGGAGGGAAACCAAAGTCCCAGGCCTCAACCCTCACCGAGCTCCCAGCTGACATCCAGCATTGACTTGCCAGCAATAGAAGGGGGCCCTGAAGTAGATCCCCAGTCTCCAGCCACATCACCCCAGCTGACACCACGTGGAGCAAGGACAAGCCTTTCCCACCATCTCCCTGCAGACTTGTGCCTAAAATTGCAAATCCACAAGTACCCATTGAGGTCTGAGCTGCCTGTTCAATAGCAGTAGTGACCAAACCACAGCTCCTGGTAGCAAGGAGTAGCTTGCTTTGCCCTGCATGGGCCCTTTCACCTGTGGTGAAACCTCGTGCTTCCTTGCTGGTTCCTACTGTTTCACATCCTTCACTAATGCAGGCAGACTTGGCCATTTCCTTGTATTAGGGTTGATGTCATCCCCTCAGAGAATTCCAGAATCTCTGTCCCTGGCTGCTCACAGCAGCATGAGCTGGAACTAGTCTGAGACTGATTTCTGGTACCTCTTGCTCTGGATTATCCTCATGGGACTTCAACAAAGCTGAAACTAAGGGGTTTCACTTGGGGCACTTGGGTGGCTCAGCTGGTTAAGTGTCTGCCTTCAGCTCAGGTCATGATCCCAGGGTCCTGGGATCGAGCCCCACATCAGGTTCCTTGCTCAGTGAGGAGTCTGCTTCTCCCTCCCTCTCTCTGTGTGTGCCCTCTCTCTCATTCTCTCTCAAATAAATAAATAAATCTTTAAAATAAATAAATACATAAACACATAAGGGGTTTCACTCTTCTGTACCCACAGCTGTCATCTGGAATGCCTTGTCCCTGGGTGCTGCCAGGCCCCTGACATTTTAGACAGAATTGGGAAAACATCCCGTTTAATGCTACCTGCAAAGTCTCCTTCACTATTGCTATTACTGACTTCAGCTCACTTCCCATGACTCACTTTCACACCCTTGTCATGGCAAGACAGGACCTTCGAGCTCCCTTTGTGTTCCTGCCCATGTCGGGGTTATACCACATCTGAGAGATGCACAGTGAGTAAGATTCTATCTTTGTCTGCGAGGCCTGCTATGTACTGTCTATGTGCACTCGGGGAACTGGGAAAGACTGCCCTCTCTGCACTTAGTTGGACTAAGAGTATACTTGGCAGGGAGAGAGAAGAAGGAAAAGAAGAAGGAGGAGAAGAAGGAGGAGGAAGAGGAGGAGGAGGAAGAAAGGGGAGGGGGAGGGAGGAGGAGAAGTAGGAGGAGGAGGAGGTGGCTGGGGGGGAGGAAGGAAGGAAGGAAGGAAGGAAGGAAGGAAGGAAGGAAGGAAGGAAAGAAGGAAGGTTCATTAATCCCAAGCAGAAGGGAAAACATGGAAGGAGGCAGACGGGGAAGAGCGAGCCCCAGGATATCACTAGAGCACAAGGCACATAGGCAGAGGGCTCAGAAGATGGCTTGGGGGTCAGACGAAAGGTGAATCTCATTCCTCAGGCAATGTGGGGTCACTGCAAGTAAGACAAAAACGGCATGATCTGATTTGCATTTTCTAAAAATAGCCCTCTTGGAGGCAGAGTGGAAAAGGGCTCAGAGGCGGACTTAATTGCCCATCCAAGGAGGCCAGTCTGAGGGCTATTTCTAGGCAAGAGGTGATAAGGGCTAAAATGACACGTGGCAGACAGTTGCAATAGAGGAGGGAACGCACTTACCAGTAGAAACCACAGCACTTGCTGAGTGCTTCTATCCAGAGGCTAAAGGGTGGTTTCGATGGATGGGAGTGTATGGCATAGGAGCATAATAACAGTAGTGGTGGTGGCGGCAGCAAACACTTACATGGCACTTACTATGTGCCAGGCATTATTTTAAAGGCTTCAGTATATTAATCCATTTAACCCCCATATCAGTCTTATGAAGTAGACATGATGATGATGTCAGTTTTACAGACGAGCACATTGAGGCAAGGTGAGGTTATCCCAGGGCTGGGGTACCAATCACTAAGATGACCCAGCCCTGCCTCTCCGGGGAATGGCTCTGGGAAAAGATGCACAGGGCAGCCAGCAGGATGTGAAGGGGCGGGTCCGGCACCAGAGTGGGGGGAACAGAAATAAGGAGGTGAGGGCAACTCAAAGGGGCTTTAAAGGAAGATAGAGTTAGGTCATGGATTGAGTTTAAAGGACTGCCAGCTCTACTTCCTGGTGCAGCCTCAGCTTCCAGCTCTCCGGACTGATGACCGCAAAGCTCCCATGCAAACTCAGAGGCTCCTATCGAAACTGGCCCTGGTCCTGAGCAAATCAGGGCAGCCACCAGTAACCTCAGTGCTATGCCGTGGGAAGTGAGCCTGAAGTTAATCTCCCAGTCCCAGGACCCTGCGTCCCAGCCTGTGTCCTGGGAGGCCCCGCCCCTGGATCCCCATTGATGCCAACCAGACCCTGATCCAATCCCTCTGGGAGGCCCCAGGAGCAGCAGCCTTGCCTCCCTCCCCGCCCCCCGCCCCCGCCCCAGCGCCTGCTTTCTGCAATGCCTGTTTACAATCCCATCCTTGGCTCTGATCACATGTCCTAGCAGGTGCTCTGGGGCCTGCCTCGGGTCAGAGCCTGGCCCACAGGCCAACACGCTGCTCCGCATAGCCCAACCACCACATTCTGGCCGCCACCCACATGCCCTGCCGCCCAGCAACCCTGACTGGTGGGTTCTTCAGAGCCCATCCCTTCTGGAATCGATAATGGCACTGGCAGATGCTCTCTCTCAGACATTGTGCTAGAGCTAGCCCAGCTCTCACCCTTGCCTGCCTTATCCTCGGTGGCTGCCCTGTGTGCCCAGTGATCCTCTGGCCCCATCCTAGCCGGATGTTGGAAAGGACATCAGGCTCCTGGATAAAGCCATGCCCAGCGAGGCCCAGCTGCTGGAAGGAGGGAAGGGACGGCAGAGTCGGAGCTCTCGCAGCTCTGTTTCTAGTCGGAGAGGAGGAGTCATAAACACTGGCGGAAGAGAGTCGCTGGAAGGGTGTGGAGACGTTTTGTTCCCTTACTTCTGGGTGGGTGAGATCCGAGGCATCGCCACTCCTGGTGGCGCCGGCAGCTGTGCCTGTCAAACCATCTGCCCCACAGAATGCCAAGGGACTCACGCAGGGCTCGCATCTGCTTGGGGGTGGAGAGACCAGGCTTCTCCGACTCCAGGGCTGCGTCACAGTGCCGCTCATTCCAGCTTGCCTTTCCAGTGGGGCCAATTTGCCACTGCACAAAGCCCAGGAGCTACTGATCTGAGGCCATTAGTGGGTGGTTTGCGCTCACCAGTGAGGCACGGTTGTCAGGGAAGGCACCCCTGATTTCCATAGCCGAACATGAGTCTGCACGAAATTCTAAGTGAATTGCCACAAAGCCTAAGGACACAGGACACTTTATCTCATGACATAGCTTCTAAATCATATCACAAATTCTTAAAGCATCCAGGGCACTGGCAGCAAAGGGCTGGGCCTTGCGGCCTCCTATGACTGGCTGTTCTGCGTGTTTCTTAATGCACCCGGGATTTGCAGTTGCTGTCCCATATGGAGAATGAATGAACACTCCTTCCTGTATGCCTTCTTTAGTGTCCTGTCTTCTACCCTCCTGGAAAAGTTTAACAGTGCATGGCCCATTGCGGACTATTCTGGACAAAAACAATTAGCAAGCCGATGTTCATTAGCAACGAGGAAAGTGATAGATAGGCAGATGAATGATAAATCGATCAATTGGTTGATTGATCAACAGATAGATAAAAATCTCTACCTAATATGTCGGGTCTTAACATTTGGGAAGGGTAAAGCAGGGTCACATTACAGTGAATCCAAACTCCCCCAACTTACTCAAGAAGAAGAATAACCCTTGTCAAAGGATCCTGAGGTTATTTCTGGCAGGCCACAAAGGGGGTACTGCGTAATGCCCCTCAAGGACTATAATGTCACCAGTCCCTGTGTGGGAAACTAATGCAGGTTCCAAGGTGTGTCCCAGGCTTGCTCCTGAAGTTGCCAAGGGTGTTGGGCGTTGTGTAGACTCCTCCATAACTCCACACTACTCATGACCCCAGCTAATGATCAGAGACAAGGATGTTCTCTAGAATCTTGCTACTAAAGGTGTGGTCCCTGGACCCTGAGCTACAGCATTACCTGGGAGCTTGTTAAAAACGTTTAGGTCCGGGGGTGCCCGTGGCTCAGTCAGTTGTCTGACTCTTGATTTCAGCTCAGTTCAGGATATCAGGGTCCTGGGATCGAGCCCCGCGTCAAGCTCCCTGCTCAGCGTGGAGTCTGCTTGAGGATTTTCTCCCTCTCCCTCTGTTCCTCCCCCCTGCTCACATTCTCTCTCTCTTTCTCTCAAATAAATAAATAAACCTTTAAAAAAAATGTTTGGGTCCCACCCCCAGAGATTCTCATTTAATGAGTATGGGGTACATCTAGTCTGCTTCTCAAATTTTAATGGCCGAGGGATCACACAGGGGCCCAGTTAAAATACAGATTATGATTCTGTGAGGTCTATGTTGCAGCCTGAAGTTCTGCATTTCTCAGGGCAGAACTGATGCTTCTGGTGCTCAGACTAGACTTTGCAAGAAAGTGGAGAATAGTTTTCTTAGCCTCTGGTCTTGGACCCTCCACCCAAGGGCCTCAAACCCAGTAAAGGGCGTTCATCCCAGCCAGCCTCTCCCAACACCAGAAAAAAAAAAAAACTATGAGAGAGGAAGGGGCTGTTTCCAGCATGAAACTGTGCACCGAGTTAAAATTATGCCTTTATGTCTCTCAAGATCTCAAGGAACCTTACAGAAAATTAAAAGAAAGTTTAATAATCCTTAAAGAGTTAAACCATTCATTGGAAATCAGGAGTCTCAACCCAAACACAATTTGGAATTGGCTAATGTTCGATGGGTCTTAGACACAAAGTCAGCATGGCACAACTGGGAACTGCCCGGGGCACAGAGTTGCCGAAGCTCACCCATCGAGTGCTGGTCCTCATGTTCGGTGACCCTAAAGAGAAGCTTACTTTGCCTGCATGGCCTCCTTCTGCCTCTCTGGCCCCTCCTTCCCATGCCTGCAGCTGCCTCCTCCCTGATTCTGTACGACAGTCCCCTGATGCCTCGCCACCTCCAGCTCCGGTCACTCCGGTGCCCCAGTCCACCTTGCCGCACGCACAGCACCTCATCCTCTCCTGCCCTAATCCAAGCCTTCCCCTAGCTCTTCATGGTCTCCGGGATGAACCCTAAGTTCCTCAGTCTGACACCCAAAGCCCTCTGTGCCTTGGCCCCAAATGACCATATCCCCCCAGACCTCCCTCTGTCCTCTGGAGGTCCACGACAAGCCTGGAGTCCGGACCAGCTCTTGTCCATTCCCAAATGTCTCCAGGCATTAGCTCCTTCCTAAAACGCCCTCTGTCTTTCCATCTCCTATTTTGTTCCTTTGTGCCTGTCAGAGAGAGTAATCGTTGTTCTGTTGTTCCGAAAGAGACAGAACGAACAGTGAAAAGCAGGGGCCAGCGCTCCAGAGAAGTGGGCTCTGCCCCTGAGCATTCAGGCTGGAAAGTGCGAATGTCCCGAACTGAACGAACTCCAAAGGGAGTCTAAGATCCTATTGATTAGAACGCGGCAGAGTCAGAAGCAGGACCGGCGGAGGGCAGACCTCAAGATGGACAAGCTGAGTTATGCTTCCCCAAAACGCAAAAGCAATCTTCACCTCTATCTGACAAGCTGGAGGGCAAAGGCATTAATCAGTTGGAAGACGGCACTGGCCGGCATCCTGGAGGCCCCCGAGGATCTGGGGGACATCTAAGCAGCTTGGGGGCAAAAAAGCTAGGGGAGCCAGGATGGTGGTGGGGAAAGGGGTCCCCCAGGGGCTGCCCAGTTCCTGTTTGAAAGCTTCCCTCCTTCCCATCCCTAGATCGGAGATCGTGTCTTGCCAATTTTCTGAGGCAGCTAAAAAAGATTGGAATCCTGCCTCTGAAACCAAGAGGCATGCAAACAAGTGTGCTTCATGTTGATCCAGGAAAGATTCTAGAAAGGACGGGGTGTGAGCACTTAAAAAAGAAGCAGCGAGGATTCATTAAGAATGTGCTGTGCCAGCTTAGCCCCGCATCCTGTTTTCCCAGTGGGTACAGGAGCCCTCGATGTCAGGCTACATGTGGTCCTTGGCATTGCAGACTTTCTTCTCTCTACATGTCTGAGGCTGCTTCCCGCCGACCCCCGACCCGCCCCGCCGCTCTCCTCCCTCTGCAGGTACTCAGAACCAAGGCTGCCCGGAGGCAAAAAGCCTTACCTCCTGGGGCTCGGCCGTGGGGTGCTGTTGCTCATTACCTGCACCTGACCTCATGCCTGAGTCCAGATAACCGCCCTATCCCCTGTGTTTCAGTTCGGGGAGAGGGACCTCAGACCTTGACCTGAACACCTACTCTAGCAAGCTCCCTGGCCCCCTTGGCCTCCTCCTCCCCAGATTCAGGAGCCCTGACTCTGAGCCCAAATGGCAGCCCCAAAGCCAACCACCTTCCTACCCATCCGGATCCTCCTATCAGGACCCTCAGTTTACACCATCAATGTGGTCTCCCCCTCATGGTTATCTGTGACTAACCACTTGTCTAGACGGGCTTCCATTAAGAAGATACCAGAAGAAAACTTCCCTGGGCTCCTCAGAAGGGTCTATGCCTAATCTCGGTTCTTCTCTACACTTCCAGCTCTTCGGCAAGGGACCTGATCAGATGTGACCCAAATCAGAGGGGAAATGCATCAGGGGAATGTGGTCAACATGCTGTACTAGCCCCGTCAGGAACTCTTGTGCATAAGAAAGGCCAGTTATTAAAACAGAAAGTAAGGGTGCCTGGGTGGCTCAGTCAGTTAAGCGTCCTCGATCTCAGGATGGTGAGGTGGAGACCCACGTCAGGGTCCTCACTCTGACCTAGAGTCAGCTTGGGATTTTCTCTCCCTCTTCCTCTTCCCCACCCCTCGCTTGGGCTCGCTATCTCTCTCTGAAATAAATAAAAATTTTTAATAAAAAAATAAATAAGGGGCTTCTGGGTGGTTCAGTTGGTTAAGGATCTGCCTTTGGCTCAGGTCATGATCCCAGTGTCGGGCTCCTTGCTCAGCAGGGAGCCTGCTTCTCCCTTTCCCTCTGTACCCTGCCCCCGGCTCATGTTCTCTCTCTCTCTCTCTGTCTCAAATAAATAAATAAAATCTTTTTTAAAAATAAATTAAAATAAAAAGTAAGTTCTAGTCTCATTGAATGACTATTGAAAAACTATTTAACAGCTTTATTGAGATTTAATTCACAAACCACACAATTTGGGATTTAAAGTATACAATTCAAAACCTTTCAGAATAGTCACAGAGTTGTACAGCCATCACCACAATCAATTTTAGAACCCTTCCATCACCCCCAAAAGATACTCCATACCTGTTAGTTGCTGTTCCCTAGCTCCCTGCCCCTTCATTCCTAGGCAACCACTAATCCACCTTCGGTCTCTATATATTTCCCTGTTCTAGACATTTTATATGAATGACGTCATATAATGCCTGGTTTGTGATTGGCTTCTTTCACTTACCTTAACGTTTTCGCGAGTCATCCATGCTGTAGAATCTATCAGTACTTCGTTCCTTTTTGTGGCTGAATAATATTCCATTGCATGGACATAGCACATTTGTCTAGCTATTCACCGGTTGACGGACATTTGGGTTGTTTCCACTTCAGGGGCAATGATGAATAATCTGCTTTAAACATTCGTGTACAAGTTTTATGCGAGCATATGCCTTCCTTTCTCCTGGGTGTATACCTAAAAGTGGAATTGTGGAATGATCTGGTAACCGTATGTTTAACTTCTTGAGAGACTGCCAGACTGGAAGAATATTTACTTCGGAATTAAATCAGTCGGAAGGAACACTCTGGCAAGTACGCCACAGGGATCTGTCCTTGGCTTGTCCTAACCAAAGTACTTGACATAACCCAGCTAAGAATAGGGGGTATGTCTTCATCGGTGCCTATGGTTTTCCTTTTCTCCTACCCTCACCACCTGCCAAACTCCACTGAACAAAAATTGCATCTCCCTTGGACTGTGGTCTCCATCCAGAACTGGACCCATATCCTGTGTAAGTGTCCTTCTACTAAAATACTATAGACTCTCTTTCTCCACTCTCTACCCGCCACCTTCCCCTTTTCTTTTAGGGGATTGCTTTGCTTCCTCGTCCCAGGATCCATCAGGTGAAACTTATTCACCTCGATAGCCATCTTTTCCCCGTCCCCCAACCCAATGGGTGAGCTCTACCCCGCTGTGTGAGGCTATCCTACCAAGTAGCACCCAAAACTCTTTTCTCCCTCTTCCTCAGAGCCTTTACTCCATCAATTATCTTCTCAGTCTCCCGAAATTCATGCTCCTTCCTCCCCATTGTTCATTTTCATTGCCCTTAAATAAGTTCCAGTCTCTCCCATTAAAAAAAAAAAAATAGTGTTATTCTTTTAGGAACTCCTTCACCCTTACTGTTCTTCCCGTAGCTAATACCCCATCTCTCTGCTACCCTTCAGAGTAAAGGTCGTTGAAAAAGATGTGCAGTAACTTCTCAGATCCTCTCTTCCCACTTTCTCTTTAACCCACAATGCTACCAAAACATGCTAGCAAACGTCAGCACTGGCCTGTCTTTTGCTAAAGTCAGTGAATGTTTTCCAGTCCTTATCTGAACTCTCTCTTTTTTTTTTTAAGATTTTATTTATTTATTTGACACAGAGAGAGGCAGCGACACAAGCAGGGGGAGCGGAAGAGGGAGAATCAGGCTTCCCGCTAAGCAGGTAGCCCGATGCGGGGCTTGATCCCAGAACACTGGGATCATGACCAGAGCCGAAGGCAGACGCTTAACGACTGAGCCACCCAGATGCCCCATGAATTGACCTCTCTTCTTAAAACCCACCCTTCCTGCCCCTTGATCTCCTCCCCAGTCTTCTCAACAGACCCTGTCCCCTGCTGCTCATTTTCTCTTCTCTCTCACTCTGCAGGTTTGCACCCGTTCTTGTTTTCCCATAGCTTTGAATTTGGCCTCAATGTGGTTGCAACATTCAAATTTGTCTTTGCAACCCTACCTCTCTCTCAGCTGCAGATTCGTATCTCCAACTGCCCACCCCACATAGCCATTTGAATAATGAAGAGAAAACTCAAACGTAACTTGCAAAAGGCAGACCACACACTCCCACCTCCCACAAAAAGAAAAAAACCACTCCGTGCCCAAGGCTTGCCTGTTTCAGCAAATAGCATTGCCATCGTCCAATTGTGCACAGGACCCAGATGTATCCTTGATTGCTCTTTTGCTCACACCCCACATCCAATCTTTAAGTATATTCCTTCAGCTAATTCTTCAAAATTCATAGGGAATATCACCCTTTCTCCCACTTCCTCTCCTACTTCCCTAGTCAAATGACCATAATCTTACCAGACCACTACCAGTGTTCCAACTGACCTCCCTGCCCTCAAGTTTTGTCCCCCACAAGAATTCAACCACATGGCGGCTAGTGCGATCTTTCCAAATCATAAATCAGACGACACAGTGTCCCAAATGCAAATTCCCCCCAAGTCTTCCCATCACAACCAGAATAAAGCCCAAATTCTTCAGCAAGGTCTGTAAGATTCCAGGTGACTTACAAGCCCCCCCCCCACATACCCTACATCATACCTCACCACTCTCCCCCTTCTTGTTCACTATACTCTAGCTATTCTGGCTTCTCTCACTCACAAAGGCCAAGCTGACTACTATCTCTGGAGCTTTAGACCTGCTGTTCCTTAGTCATCTCGGGCTGTTCGCCAGATTGTCACATGACTTCATCCTTCTCATTCAGGTCTCAGTGGGATGCCACTTCTCTTTCCCTCAGCACTGTAGCCAAAGCAACATCACCTAGTCATTCTCTTCCACATTACCCTATTTTAACTGCTTTTTGCCACTTTTGCCACTTGTTGATTACTGAAGTTATTTCATTTTCTTATTTGTTATATGTGTTTATTACCTATCTCCTCCCTTACAATCTCCTTGAAGATATCTATCACTCTCCTTGGCCAATTGAAGGTACTCAGATGGATGGATGGATGGATGGGATGTGGATAGAAGGATGGATGAATGGTTGGATGGATGGGTGGATGGATGGATGGATGGATGGATGGATGGATGGATAGGTGGATGGATGGATGGATGGATGGATGGATGGATGGATGGATGGATGGATAGGTGGATGGATGGGATGTTGATAGAAGGATGGATGAATGGTTGGATGGATGAGTGGATGGATGGATGGATGGATAGGTGGATGGATGGATGGATGGATGGATGGATGGATGGGATGTTGATAGAAGGATGGATGAATGGTTGGATGGATGGATGGATGGATGGATGGATGGATAGGTGGATGGATGGGATGTTGATAGAAGGATGGATGAATGGTTGGATGGATGGGTGGATGGGATGGATGGATGGATGCTGACCTCACAAGGCTCCATCTCAGTTTTCTCTGTACTCCACAAGCTCTCCCTGAACGTTTTCATCCATTCCACATTCAACTATTGTCTCTGGGCTGGTGGTCCCCAAATCTGCATCTCCAGACCAGCTTTCTCTGGACCACATGAATAGATGCCGTCCATGCTATTCAGCTGCCTTCTGGACATCTCTAACCAGATGCCTCACAGTGGTTCAACCTCAAATGCCCACGCTGATACTGTTCCCCTTCTTAATTCCTTATCCAAATGAAAATCCCATGTTCTCAGGTGCCAAGGCTGGGATTCTGGGCATTAACCTTCACTCCTCCATCCCAAACACTACCATGACCTTTTGAGCCAATCCCAGATCTATATACTTTTCTCCATCAACACCACCCCCATCAGCCCTCACCAGAAGCACTGTAACAGCTCCAATGCCCTCTCCACCTCTACATATGCCTAATCCCTTCCATCTACAGCCTGAGTGGTGTTTCTTCAACTCAAATCTATGGTTTTACACTTCCACGAGAATGAAGTCCGAAGCCTTCAGTCTTTCATGATGGGGCCTCACTATTCCCAGCAGTACATTATACTACCGTTACGGAAGTGTTTTCTGGTCCTTCAATGCACCATGTTCTCTCTCTCTTTCTCGCCTCTGAGCCTTTACCTTCTGCCTGAAATGCCATGTCTCCTCCATCTTCTGCTCTCCTACTTTTCAGGCAGGATTTATTGAGGGTGCCACCCGAGCAGGGGGCCTTCCCTTATGCCCCACGCTGTCCTCCAGGTCTGGATGAGGGACTTCTACCTGCTACCATAAAATCCAGTGCCTCGTTTATTGCACCCAGTGCATTGTGTTATATTTGCCTTTTTACATGTCTGTGAGTGCTCTGAAGACAGCGACAGAGTCTCAAACATCTCTAAATCCTCAATACCGAGAAGAGAGCTGACACAGAAAAGACATTCAAATATGTGTAGATTGATGGGTGGAAACTTGTGGGAGTACATATATTTTGGAAAACCTAATAAGGGCTCCAGGCATTTTTGACAGGATAGAGTGATGAACTGGGTTTAACAAGATAAAATTTAATTGGAACAAATGTAAGGTTCTGCCCTTGGGTCCAAAAGGCATGTGTGTGGGAAGAGGGAACGGTGTGTCGTTGCAGTTTATATGAAAAGCCTGGGGAGTTAGAGTTGTCAGTAAGCTCAGCACGGGTCAATAGTGTGATCTGACTGCCAAAAAAATTAACACGATCTTAGCTCACACTGAAAGCGGAGCTTCTAGAATGAGAGGTGATGCGTATGTTCCAGTCAGACCATACTGTGGATCTGGGTTCGTTCTGAGCTTCGCCCTTCAGGAACCTTGTGCTGTAGCGGGAGGTGGTGAGAGGACTTCCGGTAAAGTCCAACGAGAAATGGAGGGAGGATTAGGGCCTGGTTAGCCTTCAGGAAGCATGTAGGTTCATGCTAGTTATCTCGAAACATCCAAAGCCACGTGGCCTATTATAAGGAGTTATTTTCTGACCCATAGGGCTGTCTGAAATGGACAGGTAGGGAGTCTCCTGTCAATGGATACTTTTCAAAATCCCACAGAATCGTCTTTTCAAAGCACAGGTGCGATTATCTCTCTCTCTCTCTCTCTCTCTCTCACACACACACACACACACACACGTAATCCCTGTATCCCACACATTTCTCCCCTACCACTCAACCCCTACTCAAACCCCAGCTTTAAACCCTTCTAAGGCTCTTCAGTGTCCTTGGGATACAAAAACACAATTCTCTGTGCTGCCTCTGATGCTCTACCCATTGCTGGTGGCCGCCCCCCACCTCTCCATCCTCCCCTCTAGCCCTCTCCTTGCTCCCTCTACCCCCTTCAGAATCTCCCACCCAACTCTCCTGCCTCAAGACCCTAGCCCAGGCAGTTCCCTTTGCCTGGAGTGCTCTTCCCTCCCTTCTTTACCTCGTTCATCCTTCCTATCTCTTTAGGCACAGGCTCCGCCCCTTCAGAGAGCAGATCATTGCCCTTATTCCAGGCTGCTTTAGCACCAGATGACTCATTGACTCCAGAACACTTTGGCTGCCTCAGAAGTTTACATTGCTACCTGTGTTGCATTGCTTGATGTCTCCCCTACTGGACTGTAAGCACCAGGGCATGTGGCTTTGATCCTAATCTCACAGCCTCCTTAGCTCTGGACACAGTATCTGGCCCACACGTGGGCTTAGTCAACAATGTGCTAAACAAGCAAATGAATGAATAGATGAGACCACTAGATGCAGGAACTATTTGTACAAATGCTGGTCGGCCATGAAAAGCTTCAGGTGAGTGGTTGGACGAATGAACTTTCAGGGCTCTTTATGATGCCAAAGTACCTGATATTTGCTATCAAAAAACCCACCCATTCTTCAAGGGACCCTCCAACGAGAGCCATTTCAAATTACCAAGTGTCTGCTTCCCATGATTCTGCCCTTTGGTTTCAGTTATTTGTTTTTGTTTTTGTTTTTCTAAGTAGGATCCACACCCAACATGGGGCTTGAACTCATGACCCTCATGCTCTCCTGACTGAGCCAGCCAGGTGCCCCTAGTCTGCCCTTCATAAACAACGTGTAATGCACTTGCCCTTACCCCGCCTACTCACAATCCCTCTACTCAAGGAACTTAAAATCTATCCGGAGAGATATCACAGCCACGTTTGCATCCTCCCAGCACACCCCAACCTACAACCAGTGCTTGGCACATACCTATACTATATGGGCAAGCGGATATCATTTACTTGGCCCTTCATTATGCTGTGTTTCACGAAGTCTTATCTTTCAATTAGGCAAGTGTGTTTGCACGCATCATCGCACACTACAGGTCAAATCCCATTGTAAGAAGACGCCCAAATACTATGTATTACACCAGCATTCTGTTGTAGCAAATAGTTGAAGCAGGGAGATGAGAGAGGTTTGGGACTGTGAGATCCTAGTCATGAAGTGATCCCGTCACAACCCTTTTTGTGAATTTGACCCGTGTCTCCTTTAATGAATTTTGAAACTATCCTCCTTCAGGCTGCCAATTACAGTCAATTTTCACTCATCTAAAAATCATAAACAGTAAATTAAATTGAACACTATTCATTTAATCCTTCCCCGTGGGCTTTTCATTCTTCCCTCCCCAAATTAAGATCCTTTTGAATAAGTATAAGTTCTCAAGAAATTTTAACTTTATTTTTCTAGGCTGAACTCAATTTCCGTCCCGAGCCCCCATTTTTCCCCTGTAGCTGAAAACGTAATCTTGCTAATGTGTAGTGGACTCAGTTAAATGAGTGTTCCTTCCTGACTCCCCACAGGCCACCCTGGTTCCCTGACATGGCTTTTAGGCTCCAGAACATCACCCCCTTAGTTTTATGAAACTATCTTTCAAGACGAAGCGTTCTGCCAAATGCTCAGCTGTGGTCAGCCCTCCATGCTGATATCTGTTGAGGTGTCCCCGCCTGGTCTCAGACGTGGCCTTTGTTAGGCTTGTGGTCCACTGCAAATCATTGTCTCCTGACTTGCAGTCTAGCTAAAGCCACGCTTCTCAAAGTCCGGTCCCCACGTCAGCACCATCAGCATCACCTGGGTGCTTGTATACAGATGCTCAGGCTCCCAGCCTTCCAGGTGGTTCTCATACATGCTCAAGTTAGAGAATCAGTCCAAGGAAGTTCCCTGACCTCACAAAACACCAAGTCTGGTGGCTAATGGCCATCGCTTGGTGACATCGGGGCCTCTCCTAGCTGCAGTGAAAGCTTAAGAAACCCCATTAACACTTTGGTGCCCTGTAGGGGAAGGTGGCAGGGAGACGGGGGATGGCAATGGCTGCTGGGTCAGCGAACCCTCAATTCTGCCCCACAGCTGTTGTACTTTGCATGCTTTTTGACCCCTTTGCAGGTGCCACGCTTCCTTTGGACTCCCAAAGCTCCCCCTGTTCTCACCTTGGTTCAGGGCCACCAGGAACTTGGTTTCTCATCCCCCAGCCCAGACTCCGCCTGCTGGAATGATTCTTGTGCAATGCTGGGACAAACAGGCTCATCAGGAACTCAGGCTCATCAGGCACTCTGTCACCCTCCCCTTTGGCACTGGGGCACAAGGAGAGCTGGGGAAGGGGTGGGGTCCAGTGCCAGCACCCTCCTGGCTTTCTTAAAAACCACCTCTGCCACCCCAGGGAGAAGTCCCCTTTTTCAAAAATCTCATCTTAAATAGAAAGAACAAATACTGATACAGAATGTATTCTCCCCCATGTCTCTGACATACACCAGCATTGCGTCTTAAAAGCCAAGCATTGGAAGCCTTTTTTCTCTGACTCTGTTCTGGAAGCAATAGAAGCCTCAGAGACAGTGGTCTGTGGGAGGTGGGGGTGGAGGGAGTGGTTCAGAGGAGAAGAGAGGGGGAGGGAGGGCGGGAGGCATTGAAGGCTTGACAGCATCCTGTCAAATCCGGAATGACTTCATAAACAGTAGCTGCTGTTTTCAAAAAACATCTTTGGAAGGGAATATTGTACAAATGTTGGAGTGTGTTGGTGGGGGGTGTCTCCCCAATGCTGTGTCTACAACGTCCAAAATAGCAGTCTGCAAAGAAATCTCTCTCAAACCCAGTTATTTTGAGAGGAAAGCTAGTGGAGTGGAAGGAATAGTGGGGTAAGAATTGAAAGACTCGGATTTTCTCTCCCTATCTGTCACTGCCTCGCTGGGTGATCGTAGCCGAGTCACTTCAACTCTTTGGACCGTGGGTGATAGAACCTATCAAATGAAAGCAAAAACACCTGCTTTGCCTGCCCGGTGAGTATTTTCATACCCATTTTACAGATACTGGTTGTAAAGGGTCAAATACACGTAAGGCACGTAAAAAGTACTTTGATAAAACAGCATTTATGCAAATGGAAGTTCATGGAAATACCAGTTTTTTCTCTTACAAGCCAAAGGGGAGATCATTATTTGCTTTAATAGAGCCAATTTTTTTTCAACTAAATCAAATTCCAATAGCGTTTTAGATTTACCTTGCAGTTTCTCTTCAGACGTTTCAAAGAGGTCAAAGAAATAAGACAACGAAATAAAGAGGTTAAGGAAATGAGAGACAACGGAAAAGTTTGTTTCCCTTGTAACCCAGCAGGTGATTTTAGGTCAAGTATCCTTACTGATTTTCTGCCTGCTTGATCCACCAATTACTGAAAGAGGCATGTGGACGTCTCCAGCTGTAACCATGCATGGGTCTACCTCTTGGAGCTCTGTCGGCTTTGCCTCACGTATTTTGATGTGTCATTTGGTACACACACTTTTAGGATTGTTATAGCCTCTTGGAGAATTGACCTCTTTCTCATTATGCAATGCCCCTCTTTATCCCTGGTAATTTTCCTTATTCCGAAGTCGAAGTCGGCTTTTGTCTGAAATTAACAGCTGCTCAAGCTTTCCTCCCACTGGTGTTAACATGGTGTATCTTTCCCCGTGCCTTTACTTTTTTTTTTTTTTCATTTCCCTTTTCTCTTCATTGAAATATAATCGATAGACAATGTTTTACTACTTTCAGGCATACAACACAGTGATTCAATGATCCTATACGTTACTCAAGGCTAGTCACCATCTGTCACTGTACAATGTTAGGACAGTATTATTGTATTATGTACTTTTCATCTCGGTGACTTATTCATTTTATAACTCGAAGTTTGCCCCTTTTCATCCTCTTCCCTTATTTTGCCCATCCCCCCACCCATCTACCCTCTGGCAGCCTCCTCTCTGTATTTAAGAGTCTGTTTGGGGGTTTTTGTTTGTTTGTTCTGTTTTTTATATTTCACATATGAGTGAAATCAGATGGTATTTACCTTTCTCTGTCTGACTTACTGCCCTTAGCATTATACCCTCCAGGTCCATCCATGTTGTCATGAACACCTTAACTTTTCACCTTCTTTATATTTAGAGGGCATTGCATCACCAGCCTTTGTATTTAAAGTGGATTTCTTGTAAACAACATAACTGAGTCTTGGTTTTCTTTTTTTTTAATCCACTCTGACAAAACTCTCTCTTAACTGGTGGATTTAGACCATTGACTTTTTTTTTTTTTTTTTTTTGGCCAGTGGACATTTTTACTTTCAAGGTTCTTAGAATACAATGCTACATTTTCCCCCAAAGAATTTTGCCAATTAATGCACACATCAACAATTCGATCTAGTAAGTGCTTGCCGCAAGGCGGTCCCTGGGAATAAATGGTGGGTCCTTGTGTAAATTCTGGTCTCTCCGCATCCTTGCAGGCATCGGATTTGAGTTTTCTTAGACTAAACAAATATAAGATCCGTCTCAGTTTGCAGCTCCCTGACATGCGGGAGGCAGAATTGTCATGCATATCTGCTTATTACTTGGAGTGTCTTCCGATTGTTTGTACGAATTGTCCATTTACGTCTTGGGGTGCTGATGTTTTTCTTACCTACTTTCTTACCTATGTTCTTCATATTGTAGAGATAGTTGCCCTTTGTCATTTTGGTGTCAGAGACTTTGAGAACTGAGCCAGGCCTGGAATTCACTTGGCCTAAAGCCCTCGTCGAATGCCAGCTTCAAAAAAGATACGTCGGCGATCTAACCCCTAGGACCTGTAAATATGACTTTCCTTGGAAAAGAGTCTTTGTAGACATAATTAAGGTAGACCATCGCATTCAAAGCAATTATTGATACAATTGAAGGATCCCCATGCTTGTAACAATTTTACTATTTTCTGTTCATTACATTTGTTCTTGGGCTCTTTTCTTCCCTCTTTTTCTAACTTCTCTGGCTTTAATTGAGCGTTTCGTATGATTTCAACTTATCTCACCTCTTAGCCTATCAATTATACTTTAAAATAAAAAGTTTAGTGGTTGCCCTAGAGTTTCCCATATACATTTTTAACGATTCTGAATCCACCTTCAAATAACACTATACCACTTCCCATGTAGCATGGGTCCCTTGTAACAGAGCATGCCCAGTTTGTCCCTTACACCCCTTAGGACATTGCTCGTATTCACTTCACTCCCGGGTGCGCTGTCCTCACCCAGTACAGGAGTCTCTCCCTCTTGGGCAAGTCCACACTCAGCTTCCAGCAATTCATCAAAATTACTAGTTCAATGTCCCCTTTCACGGTTCCGGTGGCTTCAGGTTCAGACGGACAGGTTGACTATGACCCTCTGGGCTTGCCTGTCTCCAGATTTCAAGGTGACTGTTTGCCCTGCAACCTCAGTTCTTGGAGGGATCCAGGAGAAGTCATGGTTTTCAGTTTGTTCTCCTGCTGAGGCACTGGGGTGATGACTTCCAAGCCCTTCGCATGTCGGGGCTGAGCCAGAAGAAGCCTAGCAGGTTCTTTCACATCATGGAGAAGACAGTTGTGTTGGTTGGTTTTTTAAAGCATCCAGCACCTTCAGCTTCATGACACTCTATCCAGCTGGCCAGTTCTATACTACAGACAAAAGGAGATGCAAGAGATCACCCCACCTTCCAGTCTGGTCTGAGAACCCCTTTTGCATTGTGTTACTGCACAAAGCAAGAACAAGTAAGTCCCTGCCCTGTCCTAGCTTACAATCTTAGCGACACCGGTGCGATTGTTCCAGAATGTGGCTGCTGTTTTTCCATGCGAAAACGTCAACTGCTCACCACACATAACCAAGGACTAGGGTGCAGGAGCTCATCTCCCAGAGAAACACTATTCATTATATTCTCATCCACCCAATAGCTCACCAACGCACCTGCTTTGTACAAAAAAAAAAAAAATTAATCAAGGATTTGATTGTAATATGTACTTTTCAAATACTTAAGCAAATCGTTGGTTTAAAAAAGAAGCATTCTCATTTCTCCAGAACCCTATCAGTCTGAACTGGCCGACTGGCAACACCACACAGTGAGAATTGACGCTTGCATTGATGATTTGACGCCACTACGGGATTCTGGAGAGCTTTTGAATCATCCGAGAAAGATTAAATTATGTTCAGTAGCGCTTTTGCGTTAAGTGCATCTTATTTATATCATATTCCACATCGGTGGGTTCTGACCATTCATATGAGGCACAAGGTGACTCTCTTCTTGCCCAGAAACCAACTCACTTCTGTTCAATTTGAATTACAAAGGTTTACTGAACACCTACCACACATCATGCACCATGGTCCACACGGAAGCTATATTCCATCTATTCACGGAGCTCACAGTTTCATGTTTAAGGACAAACCAACAAGTAAGCAAATAAACAAATGAATAAAACAGACCAGACGCACTTAGAACCCCAGGGCTCAGCACACACAAGAATTGATTGAGTGTTTACACAATGACCTGTGGACAAAGCCTGCATTCAGGCACAGGGAGACCTGAGCCATCAGGGAATGGGACAAAGGGAGAAAATATTGAATCCAGCTATGGAAGATTCTCAGGAATCTGGCAGTCAATAAAGGGGAGGATAGTATCTAGCCACAAGGAAAGTGATGAGAACTTTCAGGAAATGGAAAGAAGCCTGGTATTCCTGGAACACGTGGGTGGAAAATGCCAGGAGATGATGCAAGAAAAGAAAATCACAGAGGGCCTTGAATGTCATGCTGAGAAATTTGAGTGTTTTTCCTGTGGGCAATGGAACGTCGGCAAGAGTTTTGAGCACATGTGTTCGGTCAGGTGTGCTTTAGAAAGATCACTCCAGGGGCTCCTGGGTGGTTCAGTCGGTTAAGCGTCTGCCTTTGGCTCAGGTCATGATCTCAGGATCCTGGGATCGAGTTCCGCTTTGGGCTCCCTATCCAGTGGGGAGCCTGCTTCTCTCCTCTCCCCCCTCCTGTCTCGTGCTCACTCCTTCTCTCTCTCTCAAATTAGATACAATCTTTTTTAAAAACAAGTAAATAAATAAATAAAAAGAAAGAAAGAAAGAAAGATCACTCCAGGGGTGCCTGGATGGCTCAAATGGTTAAGTAGCCGACTCTTGGTCTCAGCTCAGGTCTTGATCTCAGGGTTGTGAGTTCAAGTACCACACTGGGCTCTGAGCTGGTCATGGAGCCTCCAAAGAAAGAAAGAAAGATCACTCCAGAAACACCTGGGAAGGTGGATTGGGTGAGAACAGGAGATGGGAAACATGGACTCCAGTCAGAAAGCTACTGCACAAATTTAAACAAGAGTTAAGGGACAGAAGTAATGGAAAATGGAAATACATGGTAGGTACATATAGGTACATGGTTTGGGAGATAATCGCAGGGGTAGAGGCAACGACACTTGGCAACAAATTGCATGTGACAGGTAGAACGAGTAGAAGAGAGTCTGAATGGTTTGCCGAAAGAGCTGTTTACTTCCCCCCCCCCCAATGCCACATCCACACCCTATGCCGGGTGACTTTTAGAAGGCGATGTCAGGAAGCATAGGCAAGGGAGTGGGAGGCAAGACCAGGAGGGAACGGAAGCCCGAAAAGGACACATCATCCAGCAAGCTGGCGCTTTGCACAACGGAAGCTTAATCCTGCCCAACAACCCCAGGAGACATCGCGAGTTCTTCCGCCCACAGGATGAAGGTCTATGGGGGTTTATTGATCCATCATTCTTTAGGGATGGCTGGGGAGGGCAGCGAGAACTTCCTAGATCCCAGATGGGATAACTCTCAGACGGTCACCCAGGGCTCTTTCAGATGGAGCCATGGTGCCCAGAAATGCTGCCCACCACGGGGATATGGGCAACACACCAACCAAGTCTCTTCCACCAGGAAAATGAGGACAGGAGTTCAGATGGGGGAGCACAGCAAGGAGGAGGACAGAGTCGTCACTGGAGGGTGTGGATACATGGTCCTGGGAAGCATGGTGAACCCCTGCTGCATTTGGGGGGTGCATGTACTGGCATGAGGGTTGGGGGGCCATAAACCCCTCAGGGAGTGTTAGGCACACATGCACACAGCAGAGGTGAGGTCTGCCATTGGTCTCGGTGTCTTGAGTCCATGTGCATGGGCTTACCCACATGTCTCCCCACTTGCGTCCTCCCTGAACCCCACCATCCCAGCCCAACCCCATGACTTATTCTCATGGACATGGTGTGCTCCCCCCCCCCCATAGGACCAGAATACCATACACTGAGGGGCTTTGACAATAATGACACATTTCTCGAAGTTCTGAAGACTGGGAAGTCCAAGACCAAGATGCCACCAAGGCCAAGGTCCTTGTTTGCAGACTGCCATCCTCCCCTTGTATCCTCCCAGGGCAGAGAGACAGATTTCTTGTCTCCTTCTCTTCTTATAAAGGTATCAATCCCCTGATGGAGCCCCCGTCCTCATGAGCTCATCTGACCTGTTAAAAGCCAAAATTCAACCAAGGAACCTTGAGGATCAACTTGGCTTTACAAAGCAATTCATGAATCGGACAGCATCCCATCGAGCAAGTGACGAGGTGCTCCACGGAGGGCTACACAATGGAAGGTTTTTATAGGAAGGGGGTGGGGCCGGACATTAGTAACCAAAGAAACTCCAGGGGCTTCATCTTCTTTTTAGGCTGAGCGGGACGCAGGGTATTTGATCCTGCAGATGACCTCACCAGTGGAAGGAAATTTCAGATTGACGATGCTAAAAAGTCACATTCCTGGGAGAGGTTGAAACTGTAAGTCTTGGTTTACTGTCGCGGGGGGTAAATGACTCCAATCTGGGCTTGTTTCTTCTTTTTTTAACAAACCCTAATCTTACCTCCCAAAGGTCCAGCCTCCAAATACCCTCACCATGGAGACTGGGGCTTCAACATATGAATTTAGGGGACACACACATCCCATCCGTAATAAGCCCTCCCCTTGAATTCCAACCACCTTAGCTTGGCCCTGCCTTCCTTGCCTCCCTCTTGCCAGACCCATATTTCTGAAGTCAGGACTCGGCCCGCCAACCTTAATGCCACCTAGACCCCCACAGGTGAATAAGTCCTCTGTAACCTAAGCCCCACCACTCACCCAGCTTTGAGAAATGTCACCCTCCAGAGATTCCTCTGACAGCCCCCAGGCTCTGCATTTGGGGATTTTCAGGAAACTAGAGGCAGCTGTATGGAGCCAGAGTTGACCTGCATCCCCTGGGCTCTGTCATTGGAATCTCTGTCTCTCCCTCCCGCATCTCCACACCCTCGTGGGGCCAGTCCTGCAGTGGGGCTCACACAGCTAACCCTCTTTCCCCAGTGGTCCCCCCTGTTCCCATCTCCAGTTTGGGATCTGTCAAAGGAGCCAGTTGTGCACACATCCATCCAACCAAGGGTCCCCAGCACCTCTCCTCGGCCGGGCACTGCCTGGGATTTCAGGAGTGAGTAAGAGGGCAGAAGCCCCGGTCATCTGAAAAAGTCAGGAGAGCGCACACCACAGTGCTTTCAACGGGGAGCACTTGCAGGCTGACAGTACCCCTCTCTGTGCAGCCGGCTCCGGGCAACGGCATCAGTAACCTTACCCAGCAAAAAAATAAAATAAGAAAGAGAAGCCTTTCTACAACCCAGGACTGTAGGAGACAAAATGAGGACAGAAACCAGCCCTCGACTTGATAATGATTCCCAGCTCCTTAGTGGTTCTAGGGGACGGGAGGTGGCAGAACAGGTCGAACTTCCCAGCGCCCAGGATCTGAGGACAGACGCAGCAGGGGGAGGCTGCTTTCCCACGGAGAGGCTGGCAGGAAGCTTTGGCAGCTTCAGCGTGCTCTTAAAATGCTCCGTGTGGGAGCTGCCGGGTCTTATCTAAAGAGCCCTGTGCTTGGCACTAAGTCTGGTGGGACCGGATTCATAGGAATCCCCCCGGGGGGGGGGGGCGCTGGACAAGGGCGTTTACAGACCTAGAAAACCCTACATGCTCTTGTAACTTTTTTTCTTCTCTCCTAAGAAAAGCAGAACTTAAGAGATTTATGGGGCTTCAGCCAGGCCTTTTCCCCACTCTGCTGGCGTTCCCACTGGTTCTGATGCAGTCCTCATCCTTGCCACCGTCCAGCAGTCAAAGTGCAAGGCTCGAGGGGGAAGGCAGCCAGTGTTGCCAAGCTCCCTTCTCTGGAGAGAAAGAGGGCGCTCCCCTGAACAAGCGGGCAGGCTTTGGCCAGAAATCATACAGCAGCTTCTAAAGCCACACGCAGTAATGATAAGCACTCACTCCATGAGCTTTGGACAAGCGGTCCAGCCAGCCAGGGTCCATCCCCCACCTGAACCAGCATAGCTCAGTCCCTGCAAGGGGCGGGGGGGGGGGTGGAGGGGGATGGCTTGAGTTGGCTTATCATGTTCCTTATGGATTTCCCCACCTGCCGCCCTAGCTAGCAACAACATCATGCTAGATTTGCAAATTCCTAACCCCCTGGAAAGAGCTGTCGACCCTAAAAATGAAACAAAGGATACGGGGCAGCAATTGAGTTTATTCCTGAATAGCAGAGGAATTGCAAGCTTGGGGAAACCAGGGGCAAGTCTGGAGAACAGAGGAGAGTGTCCTTTTACAGAGAGGAGAAAGGTGGGAGGGGTTGTTTGGAACAAAAGTTCCTGGGAAGAAAATGAGAGCGTGCTGCTGCCGGCGGAGAGGAAATCTCCCTTCTTCCTGCGGGTCCCTGTGAGTGGTGGTGTCCATGCACCCTCCCTTCGAGGTGTCCCCACTCCCCAGTGAACGAGGTTTCCTGCAGCCCTTTCTGCAGAGCCAAGCACCGGTGCCACGTTGGTCAATGAGTAATCCCTTCCCTTGAAGATGGGACAATGTCAGGCTGCACAGAAGGTCCCTCCACCAAAGACCCACCCGGGACTTCCCTGACTGTAATAGCAAATGCGCTCAGAACTCCCGGCCCTGCTCCAATCACCGCTATGCTGTAAGACCCTTATTCCTCACGAACACCCCACAAGGGATGTTTCGTTACTCTGATGTGGGGAAACGAAGCACAGATGGTTCTGGTCTTGTCCAGGGTCACCAGTGAGTACAGGGTGGGCATCCCTCTGCCGTCCCTCATTTCCCATCAGGGACCCCGTCCCCTCTTCTCAAGACATCGAGTCCCAGAGCCCTCACCTTGGACTCCAGTTGGTGCAGGTCTGAGGTCTTTGGAGGGCTTGCGGGATCCCCTTGCTGAGCCCGCAGTGGCCCTGGGATGGAAGGAATTATGCCAAGCATGGGTATTTTTTTCTTAGTAGATTGTCCGTTCTTTTCTTTCAGCATCATTCCCCACTTCTGTCTTTCCTCGTCTTTTCCAGACTCCAGAGCCAGAAATAAACACACACGGTCTTCGCATTGATGTAAATAACCATTGATTTTATTGAACCCATCTGCTCGGGCTATCGGTTGAAATCACAGCTCTGGAGTGTTCACCAAGCATCGCTTAGGCATCAGGGGGTTTAGCTGCTTCCCTACCCGGGCGCATTTGCTGTGCTCCCTTCCAGAAGGACCCACACTACAAAAGCTGTGTGTTCATTTCCTTGGTATCCTGAGAACCCAAAGTCTACCTGTTTCCTCCTCACTAACAATCACTTTCTTTCTCTCTTCTTCTCTCCCCCCATCACCCCAAAAAGCTGCCTCCTTCCTCCCAGCCTGGCAGACTGCCTGGCCCCATCATTCTGGATTTGAACCCCAAAGTCTGGGTCTTATGTGAAGCTTGTGGGGTGGATCTTTTGTCTTCTGGTTGAGTCGTTTTTTGTTTTCTGGGTTGTGTCACGTTGTGTTTGATCTTTCCCTTATTTCCGGTCCCCCGAGTATCGCTCATGATTTGATGCTTTATTATGGCCAGTGGCCTTATCCTCACTTCTCTCTTCTCTTTCTTGCCCCCTGCATCCATTCAGCAGTCAAGCCCTGTGGATTCATTCATCTCAGAAATATGTAGTGAGCGCCTACTATGTGCTAAGCACACAGTAGGTGGACATGATTGTTGAGTCCCAGGTAGGTGGCTCTTTCAGGCCAGGGGTTCTGCCTCTCACCCCCAAATCTCCCACCCCCTGCCTTGGCCCTCAGGCGGGCTGATTTTCACACTCCTCTGTGGAATCGCTACCCTCCCTGCTGTGCATTTGGTCTTGCTCTGCTCATGCCTAACAAATCTTACCTAAGCCCACTTCAGATCAGGTTTTTGCTAGCGGCCTTTGCCTGGAGCTCAGACTGCAATATTCCCTACAAGCTAACGTGCCAAATCCCCAGGCTGGAGCTCGAGGCTCGCCTAGACTTGTTGGTTCCTACTTGTCCAAACATACTCCCCACTGCACTCCTGCGTTCAGGGATAAGACAGCATTCCTCAGTGGGGGACCCCCTCTGAGCACTGCAACAAGTCACCTCTTGTGCCCCAATGAAATACACTCTCCCCCGACCTTCTAGATCAAAATCTCCAAGGGCAGGATCCAGGAACCTGCCTTTGAACCAGCTCCCCGGTGATTGGCAACCACTCCACAGTCTGATACCCCCCGGCCTAGGGGACACCCCCCACCCCGTTCCCCACAGCCTGGCTTTCTTGCCAGGCCTGGGCTCACTCTGTTCCACACGCTGGGTTCACTCTGTTCCACACACTGGGACTCACAGGCCAACCTCCGCACCAGAACTCCATCTCCAAATCCTGCCCAATCCTCAAGGCCCATCTCAGTCCTTCCTTTGATTCCCACCCACCCCTCACCCCAGCTGAAATCGATCTCCCTCTCCTCTTTTGCTGTTAGAACCTTCTTGAGATCTGAGAGTGTCATTGCATTTGCTACTTTCTAGCTTATGTTATTGTTATGTTTGTGCCAGTCTTGGCTGCATGATAAGATTGTAAACATTTCAAAGAGCTATCTCTTAATCGACTGACTGGGTCCAAACACAGCAGCCAAAGCAATCCTTTAAAAATGTCTCAGTATGTCACTTTTCTGCTCAAAATCCTCCAACAGCTCCTCTGGCTTTGGGAATAAAAGTCACAGTTCCTGTGATGTCCCTAAGGCCCTGTGTGGTTTGGTCCCCTTTACCTTTGTGACCTCCCTGCCCACACTCGGTACATTGCCTCCTTGCCTCAGGGTCTTTGCACTGGCTGTTGGATCTGCCCAAGTGCCCTAACCCCATATAACAGTTGGCCTACCCCCTCACCTTCTTTTAGAATTTGTTCAAATGTCACTTTCTCAACAAAACCTCTCCCATCTACCCTACGTAAACCTGCAACTCACCCCTACCCTCCTGTTTCCCCGCTGTACTTTATATTTTGTCCATAATGGTAAGCATCGTTGATTTATTATAAGTGGATTTGGTTACTCTATTTACTGGCTTTTATCTTCACTCTCCACGGTACTCTAAGCTCCTTGCGAATCTTCATTTTGCTCACTGCCATATTCCATGCACTTAACACAGCGCCTGGCACATAGAGGACACTCGATACGTATTGAGCTCAATGCAATCACTGCAGACGAGGGCCCCAGCTTTCAACCTCGGTCCGATCTTGCTTCACATCCTGCTCTAACCTTAGCAACCACACTTCTTAGCGGCTGGTTTGAACTTTTACGCCCATTCGGCCGCCACCTCCTGCGGGGCTGTCCCCAGATCCCCCAGTTCTGGGTGTTAGTTCCAGTCCTCCAGGGCCCAATCCTACTTTTCTCTCTTCTTTCCCAGTGCCTGATTCCTGATTCCATTCGCCTGGTGGCTGGTGTCGGACACACCAGGACCCACAGCTGAATCGCTCCCAGAGAGAAACACCAATCTGATTTGCAGTTGGCTCCTGCCTGGCTTTTGATGTTCAGGACACCATGGCTGCCTATCCCATCCCAGATCATGGAAAGGACAGGGCTCCTGGGCTCTGGGTCGCCCACAGCTCAGCAGGTACCCAGGCCCCACCATTCTTCCTTTATAATCAACCAACCCCTGGTCTGCTTCCTCGACTCCCACTTTCTCAGTATCTTTACCTCCCTGGTGTGTTCCTGCATCGAGAATCCCAGCCTAGGCCTGTCCTGCGGATTCCAGACTCCTTGGAGTTGGGTCTCTATTTTATTCGGATTCTACTGTTATTCAGCACCCAGCATCTCACCACTGCATGCATTTGGGTCCTGGAAAGCTGGAGGGAGGAGAGGAAGCAGAAAGTGGAGTTGCAGGCCTGGGTGGGGCCCACTCAGTGTTTCCCGCAAACCCAGGCCAAGACTCAGGACCAAGAACAAATAGAGTTTTGTGCACTGCTGGTGGGAATGTAAATTGGCACAGCCACTGTGGGAAACAGTATATAGAGTTTCTCCAAAAAATTTTTTAAAAGAATTATCATATGATTCAGTAATTCCACTACTGGGTACTTACCCAAAAAAATAAAAACACTAATTCAAAAAAATATATGCACTCCTACGTTATTGCATAGTTGGTTATTTACAATAGCCAAGATATGGAAGCAAGCCAAGTGTCTCTCCATCGACAAATGGATAAAGAGAATGTGGGGGGGGGGTGTGTGTGTGTGCGCGTGTGTGTATGTGTGTGTGTGTGTGTGTGTATGCAATGGAATATCACTCAGCCATAAACAAAGAATGAGATTTTGCCATTTGTAACAACATGGATGGAGGTAGAAGGTATAAGGCTAAGTGCAATAAGTCAGAAAAAGACAAACACCACATGATTTCACTCGTATATGGAATTTAAGAAACAAAACAAAGAAAAAACGACAAAAAAAGACAAAAAAACCCAAATTCTTAATTGCAGAGAACACACTGATGGTTACCAGAGGGGAGGGGGATGGGGGTGGGTGGAGCAGGTGAAGGGTATGAAGAGTACACTTACTGTGAGGGGGCCCCCAGGTGAGGTGGTCCATTGAGTGCCTGACTCTTGATTTTGGCTCAGGTCATGATCTTGGGGTCATGGGGTTGAGCCCCTGAGTTGGGATCTGCGTTCAGTGCAAGGTCTGCTTGACACTCTCTCTCCCTCTCCCTCTGCCCCTCCCATTCATGCTCACGCCCTCTCTCTCTCTCTTTCAAAAAAATAAATTAATTTAAAAAAATTTTAAAGGGGCGCCTGGGTGGCTCGGTCCGCTAAGCATCTGCCTTTGGCTCAGGTCATGACCTCAGGGTCCTGGGATCGAGCCCCGCGTTGGGCTCCCCGCTCAGCAGGGAGCCTGATTCTCCTTCTGCCCTTACCTCTCTCGTGTGCTCACTCTCTCTCTCTCTCTCAAATAAATAAATAAAAATTTTTAAAAAGAGTACACTTATTGTGATGAGCCCTGAGTAATGTTCAGAATTGATGAATCACTCTACTGTACACCCAGAACTAATAAAGCACTCTATGTTAATTACACTTCAGTAAAAAAGAAAGAAAAAGAACAAATGGAGTTTATCATATGAGCCGCGTCTTTTCAGTCCTGTCCTAACAGGTGAGAGAGAATGAGGGTGGGCCCATACCTAAATTAGCGGAGGTGACTGTCAGCATCTTCTAAATCTGAAGTCCTTAGACTGGACAGCGACAAGGCCTCACCTGCCTCTGGCCGACTTTCCCTGGGCTTCAGTAAAGAAGGGAAAGGGGACAGAGAGAGTTGGCACCAGTGGGGAGAGGCAGAGAGAGGCCTGGGCTCCCAGAGTCAGAGTGCTATCAGCATGTATGAGTTTCCTGTTTGCTGCTGTAACAAAATACTTAAGACCACAAAATTTATCGTCTTACAAGCGTGGAGATCAGAATTCTGAAATCAGACTCACTGGCCTAAAGTCTAGGTAATGGCCTAGCTGGTTCCTTCTGGGAGCTCCAAGGGGAAAATCATGTTTTTGTTTTGGTTTTTGTTTTGGTTTTGTTTCTTTCAGCATCTAGTAACAGTCTGTAATCCTTGCCTGGAAGCCCCTGACTCCAGGGGACTCCAAAGCGTCCCACTCCCACCTCTGCTCTAACAGCACATTGCGTTGTCCTCTCATTCTGTCACCTCCTGCCTCCCTCCCATAGGGACCCTTGTGATCACATCAGGCCCACCCAGATAACCCAGCATAATCTCTCCATCTCAAGACCCTTAACCAAATCCCATCTACAAAGCTCCTCTGGCTATGTCAGGTAACATTCACAGGTTCTAGAAATTAGGCCATAGACATATTTGGGGGCCCATTATTCAGCCTCCCGCAGGCCCTGTGGGGTCTAGGCCCACCTCACCTTATAGCTGGGCCCACTCATCCCTTCCTAGATTTATCTAGGAAGTCCATGTCCAGGTGAATGCCCAGGTTGGAGAGGAAGTGAGGTCCCTGGGGAAATCCATCAAGGAAGGGACTCGATCCATGAGAGAGAGGAGCAGCCCTCCCAGACCTCCTGCCCGGGTTTAGGAAAATCTCTCATGTTCACTTGGCCTTCCTCCTCCAGAAAACCTCTTCTGGAAGGACTTTGTCTCCAGTCCATGCTCTGCACTGGCTGTGATGTGATCGTTTTGGATGAGGAGCCCAGAATTCAAAAACTATCAGCTGCTTAGTCTCTGTTTTAGGTGCTGGGCTGCACTGCCTTCCTGCTGAAGTCTTAATACAGAAAGATCATTGTATGTGTGCTGGGGGAGAGCGGTAGGACCAGGAGCACAGAGGACTTTCAGGGCAGTGAAAATGCCTGGTATGACACTCTATGACGGATACGTGTGCTTTTACATTTGTCTGGACCCACAGAATGTACAGCACCAAGCCTGAACCCGTGGGTCATAATCACGTGTCCACGTAGGTTCATCAGTTGTCACAAATGTCCCACTCCGGTGGGGGATGTTGGTAACACAGAGGCCAGGAGGTGGGGGCGGGGAGGGGGAAATCTCCACACCTCCCTCTTAATCTTGCTGTGAACCTAAGACTCCTTGAAAAACACAGAAATGTAAACTTTAAAAAAAAAGAAGTCAGGTATACCCCAATCAAATGATTCAGCTCTTCCGTTCCTACGAATTCACCTGAGAGAAGTGAAAACGCGTGTCTGTAGAAATACTCATACATGAGCATTCTTAGTGACTTCTTTTTAAAAGATTTTATTTATTTATTTGTCAGAGACGGAGAGTGAGCACAAGCAGGGGGAGTGGCAGGCAAAGGAAGAGGGAGAAGCAGGAGCCCGCCGTGGGGCTCGATCCGGGGACCCTGAGATCATGACTTGAGCCAAAGGCAGACACTTAACCGACTGAGCCACCCAGGTGCTCCCTCATTCTTAGCAACTTAGCAACTTGTATGCATCTGTACTTATTCATAGTAGCCCAAACCTAAAAGCAACCCAGATGTTCATCTCACGGGGAAAAACCAACAAACTGCGGTATATTCATATAATGGACTATTACTCAAAAATAAAAAGAAATGGGAAAATAAATAAATAGAAATGGACTATTGATACGCAGTAAAAAAAAAAAAGTATATACAAACTCAAAAATCATTCTGATTCAGGTGGGAGGATGGCTCGGGAGGGGTGAGCAAGAGAACGGACAAATTCCGAGGGTCTTACAGCGTCAAGGTAAGAGATGTGAGTGACAGGCTTGCAGTGGGAGCAGTAAAAACAGAGAAAAATGAGTGGTCTTAAGGTAGAGCTGAGACCTGGAAGAAATCAAAGCTGATGCCGGGGCTTTGAGCTTGAACAGCAGAGTAGATGATGATGCCTTCACCGAGAGAGGAACGGGGTCGGTGGGGCTGGTCCCTGAGTCCCAGAGTCCTTGCCCTTGGGTAGCCCCCGAGCCCGTGCCAACCCTCAGCCCCACTCTAGAGAAGGCCCAGCACGCAGATGCCAAGGTTAGCCTGCGCTGGCGGGCCCATGCCAAGAACCACAAAAGCCTCATTTTATTTAAAACACAGGGCTTGGCAGAATTCCCTACCTCGACAGAGACAAGCCCATTACTTCATCTTGTGAGCTGCATGACAGCCTCTGTTTTCGTGTATCTGTTAGCCAGGCCTCTGAGCCGAAAATCCAGCCAGTCCATCAATCACTCCTCCCCGAGGCCCGCGGACCCGGCAGCAGAGGCCGGGATCCCAGTCGACACCCGACATCTGTGGACGTGTGCACATGGGACCGAGCCCCCAAGTCTTCCCTGTTTGTACAGCACAGGGGGACTCGTTGCTTTCTATTTTTAATTAAAAGCAGATTTTTATCAAACCCCCCAAAATCTATTGGGGGAACTGTAATTTTGCTTCCAATCTTCCTATTTAATACTCCCCTAATGCCCATAAAAAGCTTTGGCGTTTCAGCTCATGATTTGAATCTTTACAGATAATTAGCTGGTAGGATGACTTGGAGAGAGAAGCAGGTATATATTTTCACAACTTGGTCGGGAGTGGGTGGGGAAGCTGGGGGAGAAGCATCCCCAGGCAGTCTTGGCACATCTCCGCTCCTGCAACATAAACACGCAATTCATTTAAAGGCACATTCATTTAGGTTCCTTAATTGCTGCCATAAAGACTGCTTTCCCCTCTTACTTCTGAGGCGCCTTATTATAATGCCACTTGCCTCTCCCCACTCCGACGTCCCCCCGCACAACCCTCAGCATTTCACTTACCCTGCTCCCTGCCCCCTTTGCCCCCCACACTCACCCCTTCCTCCCCATGGCCCCTTAGCCGCGGACAAGACTTTCCTGCGTCTCCCTGCCTCCCTGCGTCTCCATCCCCTGTTCCACCCTCGCCTCCATTTCTCCCCCCACCCAGGAGACCCAGCGACGATTACCCTCCACTGACCACCTTCTCTGTGGGTCAGGAACTGTGCTTTAATATATGTACTTACAAGCCTTACCACAATCACATGAAATCATAGTGTTACACACACACACACACACACACACACACACGCGCGCACACACCTCTTTGACATTTGAAGAATCTGAGGCTCCTAGAGGCGAAACACTACTCAAGCCCCTGTTTCCCCCTTTATTTTTTCTCCCTTTCCACTCCTCCTTCTCATATGATTGATAGACAGATGACAGACACACAGATACACGGATAGACATATGCACAGACTGACAGGTACACAGATGGGTGGACAGACTGACAGAAGGACAGATATTAAGATAGATAGTAAAAGAAAGACCGGTAGTGAGACACACAGACATAGACAGACATAGATGATATAGAGATAGAGAGATAGATATAGATCAATGGATGGATGGATAGATGGATGGGTGGATGGATAGACAGATGACAGGTGGATGGATGGATAGATAGATCTGTTAGACAGCTGGACAGATGGGTGAGTGGGTGGATGGATGGATGGATGGATGGATGGATGGATGGATTGATGGATGGATACATAGGTGGGGGGAGGAGGTGGGACTGCAGCAGCTGGCAAAATTGACCCAATACCTCACTCCCCCTTTTCATGCATCTTCTCACGAAGCCCTCTCGGTCACAGTTCTCCCTCCACCTGTCATCCCCCTGCTCTTCTGCTCGCTCAGTGAAAACTCCATGAGTTAGATTCTAAAGTCTGGAAACAAGAAAGTAACCAGGAGGCTGTGTGGCTGCCCAGGTGTGACTCAGGACACGGGAGACAGCGGGTGGGAAGGCTCTTTCTTGATACACAGTATGGTTCTCAAAGGTGGGACGGCACGAGAATCATCTGCAATTGAACAGAGTTCGAGGTCCCAGGGAAGGTGGCTTAGCCCCTCTGGTTCGCCCAGATGGCTTCTCAAAACACAGGTCATGGATTCCGATTCAGGAAGGAGGGCCTGAGACTCACATTTCCGACAAGTTCACAGCCGCTGAGGCTACGGGTCCGGGCCCCTCACTTGGAGAAGCTTTACTGCAAAGCAATGATCAGACGTTAATTTGGCTCTTATGGTGACATTCAATCTTGTCTCTTTTAATTAAACCGTGTCATCTGGCATACTTGAAAATGAAGGAAACAACAGCGGTTTGATTGTTTTCAAGGGTGGGTCAAGACATCAGAGGATGACTGACTTGAAATGATCCACTGAGCACCCCGCCCGGCGTTTTCCGACACTATCTGGAACTCATTCCCACCTACCACGGTCCTAGCCATCTGCCCCTCGTCCTGCACCATGAGCACAGAACCTCACCTGTCTTGTTTTCCACTGGCACTCGGAGGCCTAAACCTCCGTCGGAAATTCTGGATGTATGTCTGTATGTACATCAATCATATGTGTATGATATGTCTCTAAACGCACTCGACGTGACAATGTGTACGAGTGTGGCGTCTGGGGAACGAGCCCGTGAATGGATAGGTTTCCCTATAAAGACTGCCCCGAAATGGGCAGGAGAGTGGGCACAGAGCGGGCCCACCTGGGTTGGAGGCCCAACTTCACCGTGTAGACCTGCTCTGAGTCCTGAGCAGGAAATCTCTGAAATAGCACTGTTCCTCACCCTAACAAGTCCCCCTTCCCCAGGCAGACCCCTGCGTGGCTGGCACAGCCTCCAGAAGTCCACTCAGCCCCTCAGCGGAAGGCATCTGATTCTCCCAGCCCTGATCTCCTTGCTGGCACCGGCTCAGAAGAGACCCAGTGAAGGGGAAAAGTCCTTCCATCAGTACTAAAAATACTCCAATCGATCTCCTTCTTGCTGCGGCAACCCTCTCTCCATTTCTGGCTTTTCCTATACTACACCCCCTCCTCTGGGCTTTACACTTGGTACAAGACCCTTTGGGCTTCGAGAAGAGATAGTGTGACCCTCCCTACAATGTCACATTCACAATCGTTCCTCTCCACGGGGACCTAAGTGGCCGGGCCCGGTGCAAAATGAAAATGAGGGTCCTTTTGTTCAAAAATCGTTAGAAATTTCAAGACAGGGACAGTGGAGCGTTAAACCACGTGCAGGACCCTGTAAGTTGGGATCCTGAGCTCCTGCACTGGCCGCACAGAACCCGAGTGTCTAGACAGAGCAGACAGACCCAGCATTCCCCTCCCCCTCCACTCTGGAGGAGTTCTGTCCCCATCTGACATTTTGTCTGTGGGATTACGGGGTGGTCCTTGGGTTCACTTGCCTCCTGGGCGTTCAGCAGCTCCACTGAAAGCATTCCTTGCCCTCCAGTCCCTCGGGGTTCTGGGAACTCTGACCTGAGAGAAAACTCCAACAGGTGGATAAAAGAAGCCGCTTAGGCAACTGCTCGCACCCCTTCCTTCCCTGGCCGGATCGCTGACTCCTAGCAGAAACTGCGTGCATTCTCTCTCCAGAGCAGCGAGCTCTGTGGAAATGAACTTGAAGGGACTTGCATGCAGGTGCCTGCCGTGATGGGCATTTCCTCTTCCAGGGAAGGAAACAGCGAAGTCTTAGGAACCACACCCTGATTCTAAACATGGGTCAGCTCATTATTGGCAGACGTTCTCAGAGGCCTCAAGGGCCAAATAAGTCAAATACAAAATGGCTATTAACTTCCTCAAGTTTCGAGCCAGCTGGGGAAATTAGAAAAACTAACAGAAAAAGCGATCTTGTAGCCCTGACACTGACTCACTGAGGAGTGTAAAGAGGACATCAGTCGCACGGGAAGGGTCTTTTCCCTGCTACAGCGTCTCTCTAGCGGGACTGAATTCGGGCAAGGTTAAGGAAAATCAAAGGGGGTTCTGGAATTTGGGCTGTGCTTTAAAATCACGGTGGGAGCTTTTAAACCAAAACAAAAGCAAAACTGAGTCCAGGCCCTATGGAGAGCCATCAACAAGAATTCCTTCTCCAGGGAAAGTTGCCTTAGTAACTTATTTTATATAGAACATTTTAAGATCTGCGGCATAGAACACTCAGCTCAAGGCTCCCGCCTCTCATCCGATGTCAGTAATGAATCGGTTCGGACCATTCGCTTCACTGTCTCCCCCACCTCCCTCCCCAAAATAAAATTCTTCGGAAGCAAATCCAAGATGTCAAACTTCAGAATGTATCTCTGAAAGAGGACTGTTTAAAAAAATAATAATAACCACACTATCCTATCACACCAAAATAAAAATAAATAAACTGTAATAATTATTCCTCAAATGATTTGTCAAAATCTGATTCTCCCTGTTTGATATACTTCTTAACCATGTGCTTCCATTGGAATGCACATAAGGTCCAATTTATGATTCGTTGATGTATCTCCTAAATTTATTTGTTTGTTTGTTTGTTTGTTTGTTTATAAGGAGATAGAAGTTTATTGAATACACCACAAGGGAGCAGCGGGCAGGACAGCAAAGGAGAGGCTGTCTGCACTCTCCTGAATTCTTCTAATCTGTAGGTTCCTCCTCTCTTTTTTTATTAAGCAATTTCCTTTCTTTTTTTAATGAGGAAATGAAGACAGGTGTCCTGTGGAGTTTCTCGCCAAGAACCACATTGTCCCCTCCTTTCTTAAATAAATGTAGAGGACCGCACTCGTAGCTTGTTTTTTTCTTTAGGTTAAACTCTATGCCCAACGTGGGGATTGCACCCAGGACCCCAGCCCCGAGATCAAGAGTCACATGCTGTACTGACTGAGCCAGCCAGGTGCCCCTTAGCTTTTCTTCAAGGACTCCTGGAACTTGCTCCCTCCGGCTACGTAGAGGGGCTCACTCCTTCCCACAGGTGTCTGGTCCTCCATCACGGGGATATGCCGCAGCTCCTTCTGGGTTACTTCCAGTTCTTTGCTATTACAAATAGAGCTGAAGTGTAGAATTTTATATGTATGATTTCTCATATTTTCAGTCTCCTTAATGGATCCCGGCTTGAGATCTTCTGATCTAGAGAGAGAAGCAGGGGGTTAAGAGACTTAAGTTGGGTCCCAGCTCTGCCCTTACCTCCCTCCTCGTAAAATTACCTGGTAATATCTGGATAAAATATCTGGATCATATCTGGAAAACAATATCTGGAGAGGGTTTAATGAGCTAACCTATGTGAGGTGTTTCAATCCATTCTCCGCACATTTTAAGAGGTTCGTGTTACTGTTATTGTTGCTGTGACTCTTTCAATTTCTTACTGAGCCTCCCCGTTGGGTTCCTTGGCTGTCCTGACTGCCTCAGGATGTCGGCACAATAAAATCAGATTCTCGCTGCGAAATCTCTTGAAACAGCGACGATCTGCGAGAATGCGGAGAAAGGGGAGTGTCTTCATTGCCACGATCACAGGGGGGCCCCCAGGGAGAATAAGGAGCTTCAGGGTGGCGGTACCCTCACCTGTGAGCTGTCCCGACAGGCTTCTTGCCTCAACTGAGTCAGGGAGACAACCTGTCAATTCGCTCCAACCAGTCATTTAATTGATTTTTTATTTTCTGCTAAATTGACAGACTGAGTAAATGGACCAAATTGACTGGCTGTTTTGATATCATTTAGACCCAGCTTGAGTGGAGCTAATCAAGAAGAGGGAAATAATTATTATTGACATTCCTGCGGTGATCAGACACCCTGCGAGCAAGGACCAACAGAGGGGCGCTGGGACCCTCCCCATGTCAACCCCATTGTGTTCCACATGGTTCGGGCTCAGAGGACAGCCCCGCTGCCATACACTGTACTATATTACAGAGACCAACATAGAGGGCAGATGGGGGGGGGGGCTTTGGAAAGGAGCAATCAATACGTACACGTGCATTGTTACCCAATTCTGTGAGTACAGAAGAGCTAACGAAGCCGAGGGGACTTAGACGCTCCCTGTGGTAGGGTGACTAATGGCCCCCTAGTCCCTGGAACCCGTGAGAGTTACTTAACTTGGCAAAAAGGACTTGGAAGGTGTGAATAATTTGAGGATCCTGAGATAGGGAGATTTTACCAGACTACATGGGTAGACCCAATGCATAGGGGAAGACCAGGAGGAGATTTGGCCCCAGACGAGCAGTAGGACAGGTGAGGATGGAAGCAAGACATTGCGGGGACGTGAGAAGGTCCAGGAGCCCAGCAGGGCAGGCAGACTCTAGATGCTGGAAGAGGCAAGACGATGGATTCTTCTCTAGAGCCGCTGGAAGGAACAGCCCAGTGACACCGATTTTGGACTTCTGGCTTCCAGTACTGTGAGAGAATAAATGGGTGTTGTTTGAAGCCACCAAGTTACTGGGGCATTCTGACAGCAGCTATCAAGAACCAACACATTCCCACCAGTGGTCTTCTAGCTGTGATCCTCGGTAGAGACACTGTAGGGCAGGAGGGAAAGCTAAAGACTGGAACGGGTCCGAGCCGTTCTGTTTGCAATGTGGGTTCGATGTAAGATTACATTGAGGGAAGGGATGTCTGGGTGTCTCCATCGGTGAAGGGTCCTGGGATCGAGTCCCGCATCAGGCTCCTTGCTCAGTGGAGAATCTGCTCCTCCCTCTGCCTGCCGCTCCCCCAGCTTGTGCACTCATGTTCGCTCTCTGACAAATAAATAAATAAAATCCTAAAAAAAAAAAAAAAAAAAAAGATTACATTGAGGGAAAGGAGAGTCTTCTGACATGGGGGGAGACAGCAGTGGGAAATAGAGAAAGTGGATATTTGTGTATCCAATACAAGGAAGACACTTGCATCGGTGCCTGGCGCACCGTGAACACAATAAGATGGCCGTGGCAGTGGTCGTGGTGGTGATGACCTGGTCTGATTCCTTCGTCTCACCGATGACAAGCCACAGCTCAGTGCAGCTGGGTGACTCGCCCAATGGCATCCGGCTCTTAGCAGCAGAACCGATACTGGAATCCAGGTCTGCATAACCTTAGTGTCTACCGCAGCCCGCACCCTGGATTTTCCCCCCAAAGAATTACTGCCCCCACTGACTGTGCCTTCTGGGAAAATTTAACTGGCTGCATAAAAGCTGTCTTTATTTTATGCCTTGTGTTTACAGAGCCATTGCCCAGTTCCAAGGAGGGCTGAGCACTCCGGGACTCCCTGCGGTGCTCATCACTTTGGTGGGCTCCGGTGCCAACAGGTGATCTCGTCCGGGAAAAGGGAGAGCAGCTTCTGGTCTTCCCCCCACCCTGCACCCTGCACCCTGCACCCAGCAGCTGGAGAGAAGAAGGCTGCGATGCCCACGCAGCAGACTGTTGCAGAGATGGGGGGGGGGGGGCAGGCCAGGGCAATGGGGCAGAGATGGGGGGGCTGCGGCAGAAGCAGCTGCTGGCTGATTAAGGGCACTCGAGTGAAATCTGGGCCACACCAGGCCCCGCCATATGCTCACACGCCAACCACAGCTGCTCGCCGACGAGTTTCCTCCGAACAGCAGGAGCAGAGGCAACACGTTCTCCGGGCTTGTGGAGGCCATTGCTCTCGCTGCTCAGTCACTTGCTTTGATGTCCCACTGAGGAGGTGTCCTGTTGGCCACGCATCAAGTAAAAGGAGGAGGATTTTCGGCCTCTCCAGTACTGCTCTGTAATTGCACAAGAGGGAAGGAGAAAGAAAGAACAGATGAGCCGGGAAGACACAGCCATTGTCATCAGGCTGCCGGGCACGCTCGGTGTCTTTACCTGGAGAGGCACGGCCGCTTTTCTAAATAAAGCTCCTTACCGGCGTTCAGGGTTCTCAACTAGCTCATCCCTACTCATCGTTCCAAGCCCTCCTTCTAGTCTTCCATTCTGCCGAAATGGGACTCATCAGCCCCCTAGCATGCCGTCCCACTAGAATGCAAGCTTCACGAGGGAGACGGCTTGGAGCGCCCTTTCAATGCTGTGTCTGCATTCCCCGTGGGCCTGGCTCACAGTGGAGCCGAGAAGAATCTGTGAAGGAATGAGCACCCCTCGTTCAGTCCCTGCCAGCACTAAACACAGCGCTAGGCGTTTAAGGCTGCGAGCATGCAGACAAGTTTCTAAACCTTCTTGTGTCGAAACCTCACTTACAGGATCTCCCTAAATCTAAAATCCCGGACAAATCTACATAATGCCCTCGAGGACATCTGCAACCGGTTAAAATAGAACGCAACAAGATTTCCAGCCTTTAAGAACGCCCTAGACAACACTGGGTTAATAACACGCTTGTAGTTGTAACATTGGGTGTCAACGGTCCTTCAATAAAGTAAGAATAAGCTCACAGGGTGGTTGAAAATCAAATGAGATACTATGGATAAAGCGCTGAGCCCAGTCACGGACACAGAACACAGCTCAGTAGCTGCTAGCTATTATTATATTGCTATTTTTACAAAGATTACTAAAACAGCATTCAGTACAGGAGACAAACAAGTCAGCAATTACAGTCCAAAAGGAGAGGTGCTGTCACAAATGTATGGATAGGTTCTGTGAGCCTGCAGTCTCACTCTCTCTTATTTTTTTAAAGATTTATTTATTTATTTAACAGAGAGAGAGAGAGAGAGAGCAGGGAGAAGGGCAGAGGGAGAGAGAGAATCCTGAGCAGATCCTCGCTGGACATTCAACCAACTGAGCCACCCAGGCACCCCAGATTCTCTCTCTTAAAATCTCTCTAGAACATGCATAGAACCACAACCTTTTCACACTGTGTCCACCAGCCCCACTCTAGTCCAGGCCGCCCACATTTCTCACTTAGATGATTTCAGTGGCCCTCCCAACTCTTCTCTCTGCCCACCCCCCATGCTCTACCTCCATAGTCTATTCTCAACCCAAGAGCCAGGGATCCTGCTAGAACTTAAGTCAGCTCACGGCACTCCTGTTCAAAATCTCCCGTGGCTCCCCATCTCTCTCCAAGTAAAAACCAGTTACTACTACCTATGGCGATGGTTAATTTTATGTGTCAACTTGGCCACAGGTACCCATACCTTTAGTCAGACAACATTTTGGGTGTGTCTGTGACGGCGCTTCCGGATGAGATTTAACATCAAATCAGTAGACTGAGTCAAGCACAGAGCCCTCAGTAATGTGGGTGGGCCTTGTCCAATCAGTTGAAGACCTGAATGGCACTAAAAGGCTGACTAAGAGGGGCTCTACCTGCCTAACTGATCTGAGCTGGAACACTGGTCTTTTTCTGTCTTGAGACTCAAACTGAAAAACTGGCTTGGGTCTCAAGCCTGCTGGTTTTCTGACTGGAACTACACGGCCAGCTTTTCCGGGTCTCCAGTTTGCAGATGGCAGGTTTTGGGACTCCTTAGTTCTGTAACTATGTGAGACAATTCCTCGTAATTCTTTTAATTATATATATATATATGTTATATATATTTATATTATAACATTGTATGTATTAATCTCTTCCGATATAGACATAGATTTATATCCTATTGATTCTGTTTCTTTGAGGACCATGCCAAATACACCTAGAGGCCATGGGAGGTCCACCACCTGCCCCAACTCTGACACTCCCCCCTGTACCACCGTTCTTCTCTCTCCTCCGCCCTCCCCTCCTCTCTTTGTTCCAGCCCTGTTGGTCTTGTTGCTCCCCAAACGTGAGAAGCCCTCTGCCTCAAATGTTCTTCCCTCCAGGATGTAAGGGCCTCATGCCTTCTTTCTGGTCTCTATCCAAATGTGATATGACTATCACACAGCTTTCCCAAACCTACTTCCCTGAAACAGCCCATGCACGCATGCCCAGGCACACATATATCTTTTCACTTTATTTCCCCTCAATTGCTTTAATTTTCTCTATAGCATTTATCAATAGCTGGCAGACTGCATGTTTACTCGTTTTATCTGTTTACCATCTATCCAGCTGTCTCTTCCAACTAGAATGCAAATTTCTCGAGACTAGCAACTCCGCCTTGCTCACGGCTGTATTCCCAACACCTCGACTGGCACCCAGTCCTGATACCTAGCCATGCTTTATGCCTCTCTGTGCATCAGATTAATGAGTGCATTAAAAGTTCAAGTTCGGCTCTAGAAGGAGAGACAGGCAGTCTACCTCAGAGGCAATAAAAGATGTATGGGAAATCCGTCGCAGATTGGGGTTTTGCTGAGTCCTGCTTAAGAACTAGACAACAAAGGATTCAGGGCTTTGCCCTCCAACAGGGACCTGGAGGACAGACACTGCGTGTTTCTGATTAAAGGCTGATCTTTATGCTTTAACAGCTTGCAGAGCAAAGAGCATATATGACATGCTTGCCTATAAATTAAGGAGCCCAACCAGGATATAAGCTTGTGGTGAGTTGAGTGAGCAGCCCCACGAAGGTCCAAGACTGTCCTCGGAAAACAGCTCTGGGTCTGCTCCAACACCGAGATAAGTTAGAGACAGAAGCCCTCGAGTTCAATGCCAATGAGAACAGCTGCAATATTTTTAGTTGGAAATAGCCCACCAGAGCCATAAAATCTCAATGAAGAAATCAAACATAGAAGGTCTAGTTTTAAGCAAGGTGACACCCTGGTAAAATCTCCAAGGGAAGCTGGTGGTGAAATATTGCCCCAAGTAAGTAAATGAGTTGTCGTATGAAACATGGCTGTCAGAAGAAAGAAGATGAGAAAGCTAAAGGCGTAATGTACTTCATGGACAGGAAGAAAGAGAGCAGGGGCTGGAGCTGAAGTGTGCTGGCTCGGGGCTGCCCTAGGGTAATAACCAAATGGGGGACCCCGCGCTTGCTAATTGGCCTTACCAGTGAAATGGGGTATGAACTGCTCTGCCTTCTTCCATAGGCTAACAAGCGTCAACTGAGAAAAGTTTGCAGAAGAGACTTAAAGAACTAGAAGCCCCACAGAAGTGTGAAATAATAGCAGTGAGCTATCAGCGATGAGTTTTCAATGAGACGTTGCACAGACGTAAGTCAGGTGGACAAGGGTTCCTGAAATGGAGGAACTACTACTTGGGAAACAAGCCTAATGTAATACTATACCTATGACACAGCTCGCATCCCTCGGCCACGAAAGGGCTTCCTTCCTTCCTGTGTCTCCCGCCCATCCCCGTCTTGTTTCAGTCGACATTGCATTGTCAAGCTGGACATGGACAGCAAGATGCCACCCGGAACCCTGCTGGCAGTTGGAATGAGCTATCACCGATTATAAACATCACGCATGTTTGAAATGACCTATGTTCCAGGTTATTCATCACAGCATTGTTTATAAAAACTGGAAAAGATCGGTACCAGTTTCGGTGTTGATTTAACCAAATCAAGATACTGCCAAAGAATGGAATTCTATGCAACAATTCTTAAACTCTGTAAAGCTCTTTCTATACTGATATGACATCATTGCCAAAATATATGAAGTTAAAAAAAAAAGGAACAGAATGGCGTGTATGTAGTTTGCTACTATTTATAGAAGCAAGGGAGAGGGAAAGAAGATAGATGTGTGGGGGGTTTTACTTGGATCGCACAGAATGTCTCTGAACATACACCCATCAAACAAAGAATACTGTTGCCTCCAGGGAGAAGAACTAGGCAATGAATGAATGAATGAATGAATGAGTGAACAGGAGATAGAGGTTAAGCTAATATAACTATGCCTTTTGGGTTTTGTCCCACATGAATGCATTGCCTTAAAAATTAAATTAAAAATTAAAGTCCAATATAAAATACCCTAGATGTGCTCATTGGAGAAAAATTCGAAACACAGCAAAGTATACAGAGAAAATAAGTATGACTCCGTTGTCCATTAACTGGAAATGCTCATTATTAATGCTTGATATATTTCTTTCCAGTTGGGTTTTTTTTTTTTGCTTGTTTCACATAACTGAGATCACTTGGCCTAGAGATTTATATCCTACCCTACCATAATATCATAAGCATAGTCCCACAACACTAAAATGTTTAATGAATGATTTCTGCTCCGTCAAATGCACGTACCAAGTCTTAACTAGTACCCTTGAACATTTAAGCAGTGTTCAATTTTTAGTAATCATTTTTGGGCATTGATCTCTGTGGCTCTGATTATACCTGCAGGCTGAATTCCTAAAAATAGATTTACTGGCTGAAAGGGTATGAATTTTTTTTCAGTTTCTTAATACGGATTGCCAGAGTCTTTCCAGAAACCCTGTACCAATATACAGCCCTACCAGCTGTATACGAGAGCGCCCTTGCGCCATGACCCAGGGCTGTGTGGTGTCACTGCAGGATGCCAGAATTCTAGCCATTTGTTCTCCAGCTTTGGATCAGAAACCAATAAAAAGGACAAGCTGGGAGCCTGCAGGCATAAATTATACAAGTTTGCTGATTTTTAGAAACATCTTTTCTGGATTCCGGCAGAAGGTATCCAGAGTTGGTACAGATTCATAAAGAATAACACTGTTCCAAGTATTTTTGGAAATACTTGCTGAGAGAAAACCCTATTTCATAAGGCAACTTCCTCTACTTACAACCAAGCTCTCCCGGCTTTAAATTAAGCCACACAACTGTGCTCTGACAGAATATCAACAGTACGTGGATTTCAAGTCGGTTTGAGAAGCAAGACTTCCGGTAAGAACATGGCAGATCGGTAAGTAGCGATCTCCCGCTTCTCATTTTACTTCTTCCCCCACTAGAAATCACGCAAAAGCAAAAGGAGAATTATAAACTGCACAAAATGTAGTTTCCACAGAGTTCAGAGATGGATATGATCCAGATTCCCAAGGGCATGTAAAGGACCCCCCCAGATCAGCTGAGATTGGGCTGTGAATTGGGGGAAGCGAAGAGAAGCAACAGGGGTGACAGGAGAACCCAGTGGGGATCAATTTCAGAGAAGAGCCACCTCATGATAGGGTCAGAAGGTAAGGGCTGTTTACAGGGACCAAGTGAACAGAACCAGTGACTTAGGCCCCCTGGGGCCCAGCTGTCTCACAGCAGCAGAGAGGAGGCAAGACACGCAGAGAATCATGGGCTGAGCCATGGCTGGTGGGAGTTCGTCTCCAGGGAGCAGAAGAGGACTTCCCTGGGCCCCTTCCCACCCAGGATCTTCTAGCTAAGAGCCAGCTCACAAAACCCGCCCCATTCTGTGATGAATTACATGGTGAATAACAACAACGGGGTTGTGATTACTGATCATTGCCGGAATAAGGATAATAATACGGTTGCCCCTCGAACAACATGGGTTTGAACCGCATGGGTCAGCTTAGATGAGATTTTTTTTTTCAATAAATTCAGTACAGTACTGTAAATGTATTTTCTCTTCCTTATGATTTTGTTAATAACATTTTCTTCTCTCGAGCTTACTTTATTATAAGAATACAGTATAGAATACATGTAACAGACAAAACATGTCTTCATCAACTGTTTATGTTATCGGTAAGGCTTCTGGTCAACAGGAGGCTTTCAGTAGTTAAGTGTTTGAAGAGCTAACAGCTATACATGGATTTTCAACTCCCTAACCCTGTGTTCTTCAGCGGTCAATGTGGTCGTTGTAGTATACAGAACATCACAGATTAAATAGAGAACAACAGCCGTATAATAATATAAATAACTGGTTTTGGGGGTCTGGGTGGCTCAGTCGGTTAAGCACCTGCCTTTGGCTCAGGTCGTGATCTTGGGGTTCTGGGATCGAGCCCTGCGTTGGGCTCCCTGCTCAGTGGGGAGTCTGCTTCTCCCTCTCCCTCTGCCTGCTGCTCCCCCTGCTTGTGCTCTGTCTCTGTCAAATAAGCAAATAAAATCTTTTTAAAATAATAATAATATAAATAACTGGTTCAGCACCAACACATAAGAAAAAATATGAGCAAAGGACAGAAAAAATCATTGATTTCCAAAAAATTCTCAATGAAATGTGGCTGGCAAAACTCGGGAAAGAAGTAGAAAAAAACAGAACAAACATCACAGGAGCGAAGTGAAAACAAAACACGGAGGTACAAAAGGGAGAAGACGCTGCAAAAAACATAAAAACGGACATGAAGACAGATCTGCCAAAGTTGAACAAAAGCCACAAAATGAAACAGGATGTCTCAGCCCACGAGGGGTGCCAGCACAGATGTAAAACACAGACAGACGAGAGCCAATATTAGACTCCCTTAAAAAAACAAAAATAAAGTAAGCCAGAACGATGAAGGAGAACAAATATTTAACAATACAACTCAAGTTGGGGCGCCTGGGTGGCATAGCGGTTAAGCGTCTGCCTTCAGCTCAGGGCGTGATCCCGGCGTTATGGGATCAAGCCCCACATCAGGCTCCTCTGCTGGGAGCCTGCTTCTTCCTCTCCCACTCCCCCTGCTTGTGTTCCCTCTCTCTCTGGCTGTCTCTATCTCTGTCAAATAAATAAATAAAATCTTAATAAAAAAAAAAAAAAACAATACAACTCAAGAAAACCCTCCTGACATAGAAGGCTTGATGCTACCTGCTGAAAAGGAATACCGTGGGCAGGAAAATCGACTCAGGCAGGTCAACACCGAGGCATCTCCAGGCAAAGCCATTGGACTTTCAAGGTAAAGAATCCTTTGATCTGGCATTTAAAAGGACCAGGCTGACTCCAAATTTCTCCCCAGCAACATCCAACCCTTGATGACACAGGAGAATTACCGAGAACTCCCCAGGGAGTCACCAAGAATTTTCCATTTATCCAAATTATCCTCCAAGTGTAACAGCTATGCCCCTGCACACGCTTCAGGATCACTGACCCACAGCCCTTCTTGAGGAAACTTCTAGAAGGTCAACTGCAACTGCGTGAGAATTGTCTGAGCTACCAGAGCAAAAGAATTGTCTGGGTGTTCCATACGCACTCAGAATAGAAAAATGAAACACACACGCACAGATTTGGATGACAGAAGAGAATTGAGTGTCATAAGCCCTGACAATCTAGGAATGACACAGGTAACCAAAAAAAATGGACAAGAGAAGACAGAGAAGGAAGGAAGTAGAGTAATTCTGCAATTTGCCTCATCTATAACAGAGGAGAGTCAGAGAATATTACATAAAGCTGACAAATCTAGTAATCGAGTAGATGAGAAGTAATAAAAGCCTTGGGACGGTTCAAATGTAAGCTGCAGGAAAGATAATGTTATTGACCAAAGTTAGGAGGGGTCTGAATTAAGGAGAAGAAAGGAAGGACAAAGGGACAGAAACACTTAGGTTTATATCGGTACGTGCTAGGAAACCATTAGATACTGTGTGGAAAAATCGGAGCTAAGAGAATTATATAAAGCTATAATTAATTTTATGAAGGTAACAACTAGAACAAAAACACCAACACTCTGAAATATCAGAACTAAACACACACACACACACACACACACACGCACACACAGCAAAGATCAGAGTGAAACACTTAAGAAGAAGCAATTATAACTACTTGAGAAGAAGGACGCATAAAATATGAAAAACTAAACCCAAGCGGACCTATCAGCATGTAAATGAGCTTCGATCATTATTAAAAGTAAAAGTTTTTCAGGGGCGCCTGGGTGGCACGGCGGTTAAGCGTCTGCCTTCAGCTCAGGGCGTGATCCCGGCGTTATGGGATCGAGCCCCACATCAGGCTCCTCTGCTATGAGCCTGCTTCTTCCTCTGCCACTCCCCCTGCTTGTGTTCCCTCTCTAGCTGGCTGTCTCTATCTCTGTCGAATAAATAAATAAAATCTTAAAAAAAAAAAAAAAGTAAAAGTTTTTCAGGTCATAGCACAAAGAAAATCCAAACTCTAGGCTGTAAAGAGACAGATATAAAACAAAGCGATTTTTAAAAAATAAAAGCCTGGGGGGCACCTGGGGGGCACCTGCGGGGGCTTCATCGGTTAAGCATCTGACTCTTCATTTCCACTTAGGTCATGATCTCAGGGTTATGAGATCGAACCCCGCGTGCGGTGTGGAACCTACTTAAGAGTCTCTCTCCCCCCTCCCCTGCTCTCATGCATGCTCGCTCTCTCTCTCTCTAAAAAAAAAAAGAAAAAGAAAAGCCTGGACAAAGGTATACCAAACAAAGGCATACAAAATGAAAGCCAGGTCTTTGATATTAATATTAGACAAAGTGGAATTGAGGCCAAAAAGCATTAAAAGACATAAAGAAGGGCCGTATTTAATGTGAAAGAGGGCCATTCACAATGAAGCTCTAACAGTTACGAATATGTATATATCCGATTACGTAGCAGCAATATTCTTAAAGCAGAAGCCACCCAGACATATAGAAAAATTAACAAAAACCTGCCAGCTGCGGAAGACTTTAACTCAGTTCTCTCAGTCTGTGGTAGACAAGTCAGCAGAACATAACGTTAATCTTTGGTCCTTTACCCCCAGCCACGCCACCTCCAGGAGGCATCCTTCAGACATCCTTACACCCATGCAGAGTGATGCGGGCACAGGCCGTTTATTTCAGCAGTGTTTGCAAAAGCATGACTCTCCTTTTCATCAGTAAGGGACTAGTTAAATATTATGGTGTAACACTCAATGAGCTGTACCATAAAGAAAAGAGTAAAGAAAAAAGATGAGGGTTTCTATGTCTTCCTAGAAAGAACGCCAGTGTACGTTTAAGTGAAAGAGAAAAATCAGCGAAGTACTGAGAACTGTGTGGTACACTACCTTCTGTGTAAATAAAGAGAAATAAGGAGAGAAATTCACATTTGTGTGTATATACGTGAAGGGACTCTGAGAGGAGACTAGTACCACTAGTACCAGTGGTAAGCTGTATGCGGTAGAAGTGAGGGGTGGGTAGGTAGTGAGCTGGGGGAGGGGGCACTTTTTACTGCAAACCACACACACACAAACACACACACACGTATATATAGGTGCTTCGTTTTGAGCATGCCTGCATTACCCATTTATTTAAAAGCCACAAAATCATGTGTGCAGAAGGGCCCTCGGCATAGTTTCTATCTGCTACTAGATAAAAAGCAAAATCTGGTTCCATTGTCCTTCAGTTTATGTGAAAATCAATATAACAGACCTTCTGCTTTTTTTTTTTAAATAAATGCTTATCATTCCCCTTCACAATATGAATCTGGGTCCAATTAAATAACCCATAGCAAAAAACTTGTGGTGTCCCCTTAACCACGTCACTAGAAAGCCAAGTCTTATTCTCGAAGCCTCTCATCCGGGCTGGCCAATGTGGCTATGACTTGAACCGTAGCTAGCTCCAACTGAGAGGTGCTGTGAGTGTGAAATACACCCCAGGGACACCTGGGTGGCTCAGTCGGTCTGCCTTTGGCTCAGGTCATGGTCACAGGGTCCTGGGATCGAGTCCCGCATCAGGTTTCCTACTTGGTGGGGAGCCTGCTTCTCTCTCTGCCTCTGACTGCTCCTCCCCCTGCTTGTGCTCTCTCTGTGTCTCTGACAAATAAATAAATAAAATCTTTAAAAAAAAATACACCCCAAAGTGCAGAGGCTTTGGATGGAAAGAAGAGTGTAAAAGACCTCGTTAATTTCTGACATCGATGACATGTTGAAATAATAATATTCTAGATATATTGGGTTAAATAAAGTATGTTATTGAGATTAATTTCACCTGTTTCTTTTTACTCTCTTAACTGGGCTACTGGAACATTCACCATCATGAATGTGGTTCCTTAGACAGCGCTGCTTTTGTGGGGGAAACGTAAGTAAACAAGCTAGACGCGATCATGCCACAGTAACAAGCACCCCGAGAAATCTCACTGGCTACGACGACGTTGGTCTCTCAGTCCTAACACATGAGCAACACAGATCAGCAGGGCAATCTGTTTCTGCGATCGGTGAAGTCCCCGGGCGGACAGAGGCTTCCTCCCAGGGCATATGCTCCTAGTCACTGCAATGGCGGGAAGGGAACGTGGTGAATCACACTGGCTCTCAAAGCTTCCCCTTGGAAGTCACACGCATCCACAGCGCTCACATTTCACTAGTCAAAACAAAGCCCATGGAAATGCCTAATTTCACAGTGGGCAGGGAGGTGCAATCTTCCTACTCGCCCAGAAGAAAAAGACAAAAATACCTAATGACAGAAATGCCTCGTGAACAGCACTGGTGACCACGACCTCTCACTCTAGGTCCAATGCAAGGCTAACGCTGGTATCTAACCAGCCCCACTTGTTGATCCCAAATAACTCGACAAGGTTTTTCAAACTTATGTAGAGTTGACTTCCATTCAGAAGGAAAATAATTGGGGGGCACCTGGGTGGCTCAGTCGTTAAGCGTCTGCGTTCGGCTCAGGGCGTGATCCCGGCGTTATGGGATCGAGCCCCACATCAGGCTCCTCCGCTGGGAGCCTGCTTCTTTCTCTCCCACTCCCCCTGCTTGTGTTCCCTCTCTCACTGGCTATCTCTCTCTGTCAAATAAATAAATAAAATCTTTAAAAAAAAAAAGGAAAATAATTGGGGGGAACACACGATGACAGGAAGCTGTCCTACGTTATCTCATTTGATCTGCAAATGCCACCACTTAAATACTTCCAGTAACTGGGGTGTCCACTCGATCATGAGGAGACCCACTGCTGTGTTCCGCAGCCCATTTTCATAAATTTATGCTGAGTCAACTCTGCTTTGTGCTTCGTACCCTAATTCAGAGGTATGCAGTATACAGTTCATCAATCTGTCCCCAAATACCTTTCAATTATGTGGAGACATCGACCACTTCAGAAGCTCTCCGGGCTGTCTCCACTCTTCCTCGTGAAATGCTGCCATATCTCCTCACTACTTTGGTTCTTGTTCTAGAAAGCTGCGTTGTTCAGTCACACACATGACCCTCATTCTAGATAGGAAACTGTGCATTCAGGTCCATTGCCATGTGATTTGTCTGGGCTCGGCCACGTCACATCCAAATAGAAGCTTTATATGCGATTGTGGGCATCTACTCAGATCACAGGATCTTCTCCTCCCTCAAAAGTGTGGGCACATCCACGTTGGAGCTACTCTTTCATCCTGAGCCCCAGAGTGATGAAAGGCATGGAGCAGAGCCCCCACAGACCCATAGCGGTGCCCCTAAAACCTGAGCGAGAAATTCCTATTTCTCTGAGTTTCGAGGCTCTTTATTGCATGGGCAAAGCTGGCCAATACAGAAATAATCCCAAAGTGGCAGTGTTAAGAAAGGTTGGATTTTTACTGTCCCACTGTCAGGAGATATTCTCCAAATGATACTCTGCAGTGCAATACCTAATTTTATTTATTATGTTATGAATATTTACATAGCAGTGACAATATGCCAAGAACTATTCTGAGCCCTTTACAAAATTCGTTTACTCAAGCATCATAAAACCCCATCAGGTGGGTTCCCTTATTATCCCCATTCACAGATGAAAAAATTGAGACAGAAAGAAGTCAAGATCGCACAGCAGGTAGGCACCCGAGTCAGAGTTCAAACCCAGGTCGTCTGGCCCCAGAGCCCATGTCCTTAACCACTACATCATGCGATTATCATAACCGTTAATATTTATTAATTCACACTAAGCACATTCAATCTTATTTGATTCCCATAATAACTCCAGGAAGCTGGGAGAACTGAGATTCAGAGATACCAAGTTACTGCCCCAAGGTTACCCAGTGACCTTAATGGCAATCAAGTCCATGCTCTGCAAAGAAGTCTTTTTCTATAAAGAAGAAACTTGCAAATACTAATGGAGGCAATCGGTTGACTTCTTCCTGTTCAAACCTGGCTGGGGACGCAGATGTATGCCCCAAATCTCACCACCTCTGTACTTCCAAGAATTCTCTTTGCACTTATCACTGTCACTGATAAATGCTTGCTGGCTGTCTACCCAGGGAAGGCATGGTGCTAGGGTCCCTTGCCCCCGTTAAGACTGGAGAAATAGGCTTGCGCTAATTAGGCCTGATATGGAAAAAGAGGAAATAAACAAACACCCCCGTGGTTGGGGAAAGCCTCCAGCACCCCAGTGGGGTGGCTACAGTTTTCACAAGATTGCACAGCAGCCGGCTGCCCCAGACAGTGGCAGGAACAGAAAACGCAATATTCCCGTCCTCCTCCTGTCATTATCGCCAGGGAGGGCCTCGGCATTAAAGGAGCGGTGTGAAATGGACAATTCACACGTCTTCCAAGTTTCTCAACAACATCGGTCCCTGCTGTTGCCACAGCCGCCTCGAAGTCTTCTTGCGACAAGAAGAGTATTAGACATGGACTAGCAGGCAAGCGCGTGCAAGCAGCCAGTGTGCGTGGGTGCGTGTGTGCGCACGCCCACACACACACGTACTCCCTACACCCCTTTCTCCGCTCTCCACAAATGGCAAGGGATATGGGAAAATGGGGAAGGAGACAGCAAACATCGGAGGAAGGGCTCCTCTTTCACTGCTGGGAGTTTCAGAAGGAGCAGGCGGATAGGCCCGTGATGGGTAGTAAGGAGGGCACGTATTGCATGGAGCACTGGGTGTTATATGCAACTAATGAATCATGGAACTTTACATCAAAAACTTGGGATGTGCGGTATGGTGACTATCATAATAAAAAGTTATTATTTAAAAAAAAAAAGGAGCAGGTGGAGTCTACAGCCCCAGGTTAACAGGCCAACAGCTCTGGGGGATCTCCCTTCTCCAGACTCTGCCTTCAGAGTCAGACCACTCCTGGAACGGAGCGGCACAAGGCCCTCCGAGACCTTGTCTGGTACACTTGCCACCTGCAGACGGGATGCAGCCACAGAGAAGAAAGGCCCACCTTGACCCCTGCCCGACCAGCCCTCCTGCAGCCTCTGGGTCTCAGGTGAACGCTCAGCCCCTCCCAGACCTCGGAGCCACTCTTGCTTCTAATTAGGGTGAATTAAGGGGCTCAAGTCCCATACTCTGAGCGTCCTGACTTCAGGCAGTCCTGCCCTGATAATGTGGCCTAATTCCTAACACTGACACCTGCATTACGGTTCTCGGCAGAAACAGCGAGTAGGATACACACACGCGTGTATATATGGAGAGATTCATGACGTGGAGCTGGCTCACACGATTTGGGGGGCTAGGTCCCACAATCTGCCATCTATAGTCTGGATAACCCGGGAAAGCCGGTGGTATGGTCCTAGCCAAAGAATTGGGAACACTGACCATGTACGTGGAGGTCCCAGGCAGGAGAACACCAACATCCCAGCTGGGCAGGCAGGCAGGCAGCAAAAAGGGTGAATTCCTCCTTCCTTCACCTTTTGGTTCAATATGCAGGCCCTCAAAGGATCAGATGATCCCCACCCACATTTGGGGAAGCCAATTAATTTGTGGAGTCCACCAATTCAAACGCTAATTTCATCCAGAAACATCCTCACAGACACACCCAGAAATAAGGTTTGATCTGGGCACCCTTGGCCCCGTCACGCTGACGTATCACGTTAACCATGACCGCTCCTAGATACCCCAGCCTCTGGCCACCAGAGCCTGCTCGATAAACTGCCTGCAGCACCAGGTCCTCCAGGACAGAGACCCACCATGTTTTAACCAGTCTCTCCTTTCAAGGCCAAGTTCCTTGTCATAGACATCCACCTGATTACTTCTTGCTGAATCATTGATCACCTACCCGTCATTGTCATTTTATTTGGTCCTGTTAAGACACATTTCATTCTGTAATGAAATTCTGAGGTTACATGTCCCCCCACCAAAGGGTACAGTCTCTGGGGCAAGGGTCATGTAAGTTCTGAGTCTTATTCATCTGTGTATCCCTGTCATCCAGCCTCCCCGGAGGCCCCCAGCCAACAGTTGTGGAATGAGCCCCCTTCACCAGCCATGGCGGTCTGGCATTCCAGCTGGGTGGCCAAGACCCAAAGGGCTGGAAAGTTCAGGTCGGCCCAGGAGAGTTACCATCAGAAGCCAAAAGACACACTTGCCTCGCAAAGCCCCACTGAAAGAGACTCTAAGTTTTACCATTTCTGTCACTGTTGCTATGGGAATAGAATGCCTCATATATAGCACATCCGTTAAGTGGAATATTTCTTACAAGCATCATCTTGAGTGGAATTTCCACTCTGGAGTAGCATTAGATGCCATTAATAGAGGCCCTTCAGTCTATAAAAGGAGGGACACACCACCCCGGCCACTCCTCTGCTCTTCCCTTTAACCCCCTCGGGCTGCCCCCCCCCCCAATCTCTCTCTCTCCCTTCCTCCCCAGCCCAACTGCTCAGACAACCAACTGGCTTCTTCGAATCTTCTCTCATAAAGATCAGCATCTGACCTGCGGAAGGGGAGGTAACAAAATCACATCCAGGTCCAGGGAACATTGGAGACAATTTCGTCTGCTCCGTAACAACGGAGTCAACGTTAACATAGGCGCTCTCACTAGCTACGGCCTGGATGGTGGACAGGTGCAGGACAGAAAAGCACCAAACATTTACTGAGCAGCTGCTTTGTGTCACTCCTTCCGGTGGTGCATTTTCTTAATTTGTGCAGCAATTCCAAGCAGTAAGTATTACTACCTCCATTTTTATAGATGAAGCAATTGAACCTTAGAGATCTCAAGTAACAAGGTATAAAGCCAAGACTTGAATTTAACTTAGAATTTTTGTGTCCCCATCACACGTGCTACCTGCCTCCCACAAATAATGAGGGAAGAGCATCCCTCATTACCCATACTTCCTCCTTCCGTTCCATCTTCAGGGCTTCAAACTGGGTACCTTCAGTTTAACTTCTGCCCCCACTCCTTCCTTCTGTCTGTATTGCTGAGACAGTCAGAGGGTTGGGAAGGCAGCATGTGAAGAGGGAAAGATGGGCCACATCACCTTATGACTCCCTTGGTCCTGATTTATTGGCTGGTGTGGAGCCGTGTTTCTGACCCACCTGCCATGTCTAGAAGTTTTGATGTGCTCTCTGGACTATTTGGGGGTCAATGCCTCCCGTGCCCCATTCTCTTGTTCTGGTCCCTGTTTTCGTTCTGTCGTATCTGGAGGCCGTGATTCTCAAAGTGTGGTCCTAAGCCAGTAGCCTCAGCATCATGGAAGAAGTTGTTAAAAATGCACATTTTCAGGTGTGCCTGGGTGGCTGAATCAGTTAAGCACCTGACTCTTGGTTTTGGCTCAGGTCATGATCTCAGGGGTCTTGACATCGGGCCCTGCATCAGCCTCTGAGCTCAGCATAGGGTCTGCTTGTCCCTCTCCCTCTGCGCCTCCCCCTGCTCCCTCTCTCTCTCTAATAAACAAAATCTTTTTTAAAATGCACATTTTCAGGCCCCACACCAGACCCACTGAATGAGAAACCCTGGGGGTGGGGGACACCCACCAGCAAACATGTGATCCCCCAGCACCCCCAGGTTTGCAAACCCCTGGTTTTAAAGGCTGAGCGCCTGCCCAATGAACACAGCCCCTCCTTCCAGCCTTCCCTCCACCCCTTCGTTTCCCACAGGACCCAGTTTGAGAGGGGTGGCATTTCAGTGGCAGGTGAGATTTAAATACTGCTAAAACTGACATTTTTTCCTCATTTCCAGTTCTGTCAGATACCTGGTGCAATTTTATAATACTCCAGAGGCCCCACCCTCAGAAAACACCAATTCAAATGTAAGAACTGATTATTTTAAAACACTCCTTGGCACATGGATGCCACTGGCTGGTTTAGACTAATTAATCCTGATTTGACCTGAATTAGTCCCTAATCCATGTAAAATGATGGAGATTTGCCGGAATGCAGTAAAATTCGAGAATTAAAAACCTGAGGCGTGTGGGGGTGGGTTTGGCATCAGACCATCATGAGGATTAAAGTCCTTTTTCCACGGGTACATTATCTGAAGTTTGATTTTCCTTTCTCTCTCCTCGCCACCCCACCTCCTTCAAGGGAAAAAAAAAAAACAACTTTTTTTTCTAGAAGACAGGAGCATATTGTCTCCCCTTCTCCCAAATAAAGGTAAACTGACAGCGCTTTCAATGAAAGGCTCTGCATGATTGGAATTAAATGTCAAATACGATTTTCTGTTGGCAATTCAGAGTGTTGGTGTCAAAACCCTAACTGACAGTATGACTGCAGATTAGCGTCTGTCTGCAATGGCGGCGTCACACCGCGGGGAAGGTTTATGATTTGGTAGATTAACACAGCTCTCTTCACGCTACCACTTAAGAGATAATTTGTTCAAGCAGGAGCCGATTAGAGGGTAGCTGCCCAGGAGCAGGAGACCCCTCCCCGGAAGTCCTGTCAGGCGTTTGATGGCACCCCCTGGCCCCCCTGTGGGGGTCGGCCATCATTGCGGGTGACAGGCAGCAGGGGTGAGGGGGCCACTGCTGCCAGCAGGCCCAGCTGTCAGGAGCCCCCAGTGACGCTTGCTGGCGAGGTCTCGGGGAAAATGGAGTTCCTATTGATCCGACCAATATGAGATGGCCTTCCAGGTTGGAGATTTGATTTATTTGGCCTCTACGCCTCACTTGGGATGGAAGGAGGGGTGGGGAGGGAGGGGGGCTTCCTGGCAGGTCACTGATTCATGCACTCCGCCACTAGGTTTCTTCCTCCAGCTCTAGAAAACACACGGGGATCAGGGCCCAGAGAGGTTAGGAGGCTGGCCCAAGATCCCGAGCTTGGAAGGAAGGGGGAGGGCTAGTTCGTATGGCTTGAGGCTCACAAAGAGACAGACACTGTCTTAGGCATTTTTATCTCCAACGTCTTGAGTCATACTCACAAGGACTTTGACGCGAGGGACCCACTAGGTTGGGGGTGTAAGTAACGTGCCTAGGCCGCTGCAGGTGCACGGCCGACAGGAGCCAGGGCGAGGTCTCCAATTCCCCACCCAGGGTTCTCTGCCACATCTCGCCCCGTATCGCTAGAATAAATATTCCGACTGAAAGGGGGACGAAAGGGCTTTGGAGACAGCGCTTCCATCTTGCACGCATCGCGTGTCATTTCCGCCAAGGGACAGTCCACAGGACCCAGATAATAAAACACGTAAAATGGATGCTCCATGTCTTGACCGGCCATAAATTCTAACGGGTCCTCCGCGAGCCTGATTTAAGAGTTTCATCTCCCACAGACCATGTTTGTCCTTTCTTTTTTCTTCCCCTTTCTCGTCCCCACTTCTGGGGAAGAAGGAGAAACAGTGAAAGCCATCAGTTGAGAGCCGCATTTATATTACCCAACCGTGGCGGGACGCGACAGCAGAGACTCACGAGATGATGTTGAGACTCTGGTTTTAGAATGTTTACTCTCTTCTGGGTGAACTCTGACATCCAAATGCATTAATGCGGTGCCATTTGCAACTCTCATGCCAATCTCTACCCTTGTACATATCAGCATTTTAATGCCTGCTTCCCTGTTTGAGTTATGGTAATTTATTGTAATAGTGTATCTTGACCTTTTCAGTATTTTGTATTTTTATTGGATAGCTGTTTCACCTCTTCCCTGGAGGGTTAGCCAGGCTGAAAATGAGAGAGAATGGTAAGACCAACCAATCAAAATACAGAATATTAAAAAGGTCAACACACAAGAGCAAACTACTAATTTGACAAACACACAAACACGAAAAGAATGAAAGCTCCAAACAGCATGGTGACCAGAGAAAGAATAAGTAGGCAGGAGAAGGCTAAGGGGGTCCTCTCGCTCTATGGCCGAGCAGTTAGCTCAACCACTGAACGTCAACTAGCCCATCTTCACAACCAAAGGAGGTTTTAGAGAGTCCGTGCAAACTCCAAGGGTGTACGTTGTATTCTGTTTCTACCTGGTCAATGCAAATGGCAGAGCCACGTGGTGGGGTTGAAAGGTCCGAGCCCAGAGCGGCCAGGGCACTTGCAAGAGCCAAAGAATGCACCAAAGATATACCACGTTTCACCCTCCACCTGCACACAGATGGATGTCAGGTTTATCAATTTCTTTTTTGAAACTCGCCAAGAAGGGAAGTCCTCAAACCTCCCCCATTGACTCTTTTCAGTTGAACTGTATAATAATTGAAGCATACAATAAGCATATCTTGATGAGATTAATAGATTGAGATTAATAGAATCATTAAAAATTCAGAGCATACTAATTCAAGTGGGCTTTCAGGTCTCGTCTACTGCAGGGGCGTGGTCATCCAGTAACTGGGAAACACCCTGAACCAGTTAACCTGGGCGTAGCCTCTCACCCCGTAAAACTTACACCCCACTGGCTGTTGGCAAAGCAGAGGAACATACACAGAAGGTGCTCGATATCCCAGGATGATTGGCACCAGGAAAGGACCACGTGAAGGGCAACATGTGAAACAGGGACCAAAATCTCAGTGTAAAGAGTGAAAAATAAATTTTTTTTTAAGATTTTTTATTTATTCATTTGACAAAGAGAGACAGCCAGCGAGAGAGGAAACACAAGCAGGGGCAGTGGGAGAGGGAGAAGCAGGCTCCCAGAGGAGGAGCCCGATGTGGGACTCGATCCCATAATGCCGGGATCACGCCCTGAGCCGAAGGCAGATGCTTAACCGCTGTGCCACCCAGACGCCCCAAGAGTGAAAAAATTTTGACTGCACTTTCATCTCGAAAAATAAAATGACAATGAAAATTTATGAAGAGGTCCTTTTGTTTTCTGTTTAATAAAATGGAGGCTAAAATTCTAATCATATTCTCAAGGTACAAAGGATTAAGGGTTGACTGGGAAGTCAGGGCACAATTTTTTCAGCAAAACTTTATGTTAACGTAGATACATCACTCTTCACAACCCCTTGGGAACAACTATGAAAAGTACAACTTTTGCGAAATATTCCGAGGACCTAAGTGCCCCTCTATATTCCTTTATATTCCAGGTTTTTTTCCTGCTTTACTAGCTCAATCTTCATTTCCTATGATTCAGTTGGTTGATTTCCTCGTATTCAGTCGTAACTCGTGAGATCCTTGTTGGTCGAGATTTTCAAGCAATAGGAACCATTCCACTATACAGATCACTTCCGTCAACGTCATGAAATCCTGGGTTGTTTACAAATTTTGCAATTTCCATTTGCTTTTGATTTACGCCCTGTTGCCAAAACATCGGAAAATCATCTGCAAAACTGGCCAAGTATTGATGTCATACAGGTTCGTGTTAAACAGAGTTATGTTTGAGTCGGGTCTAATTTTTGAAGTCCGCCTGCGAACACTTGAGGACTGCGAATGCCCTGTGTGAGTTTTTAACGACAGATACTCTAACAATGAAAACTCAAGCACATGGACCCCAGACTTATCCACGGGCAAACCAGAATATTTTTAATATAAAACATTCCATAACAGACATAAAAAATGATTGCTGGGAGTATATCCAACCATTAACGCTTTGGAGTCTGACTCAGGAATGGCGGTCTAAGCGAGTTACCTTGTAGGATAAGAATGTGGAGCTGGAAACACATTGTAGGTTTGCAGTGACCGTTCTTTAAGAGTATTTCATATGTACCATATTCAGATTACACTGTGAAATTAAAAAAGACTTTTTAAAAAAATAACATGTAACACATGATCCTTGTTTTTAAAAAAAACTATCCTTCATTAAATATTTACTGTGCACCATGAAATTTATTTTGACTTTATAGGAGTTATATTATTTAACTCTTATAACAGCCCGAGAGAAAGGTAGAAATACCTATAAGTTGTAGGTACTGAAATAAAACCCAGACCTTGAGCAACTTGCCCGAGTTGAAATATGTAATTAGTGACAGAGGCAGAGCTCAACCTTGACCCCAGGCCCATGCTTCTCTCCACTCCATCACAGGACATAGAAAAGGCATCCAGGAGAATTAAGCTATTGTGGTAAAATTGTAGATGTCTTTATTCGCTTCTTGTATTTTTCTGATTTTCCACATTTTCTAAATTACAAGGGATGGCTTTTGTCATCAGAGAAAAGAAAACTGGTTTTTATTAGAAGAAGTTAAGGTTAGAGGCTGGAAATCACCACGTTGCTTGTGGTGAAAGGAAAAAGCTTTGTAGAGAAAAGGGGAAGAAAGCCTGGTGGAGGAACAGCTTGAGGGAAGACTCCCAGCTGGCAAGGAGCCTTCGGATGGAGGGTTTGGCACGACCTTAAAAGCCGCCGATGAGGACACTGCCTGCTCGACCTACTGAGGAGTTTGGAAGAAACGACGGTGTGTGGTGGAAAAGAGCACTGACCAGAGCCAGAGACAGACACAAGGCCACCAGCCACAGCCTATGGAGGCCTATCTGCCCGTCTGTCCCCTCATCCCCTGGGCCCCACCTGCTGCTCAGTCCTCCCCTCTGCTATGAGGCCAGCTCTGTCCCAAGTCAGAGCACTGAGCACCATGGGAGAATGGCTAACCTCTCCAAGACCTCAATTCCCCAAGAATGGAGCCCTATCTTCTTCCCGCAGGCCTCCCGGAGATTGCCTGAGGCTGCCCCAGCTTACTGGACCTCCTGAGGATACCTGGGCTCAAGGGTGGCCTAGCCCCACTCGAGCTGCCCCCCACGGCACAGCCAGCCTCCCCTTTACGGAACTCACTGACCACCACCCCCATGCCTGAGCCATCCCGGCTACCAGCCACCGCCGCCGCTGAGACGAGCTCTCCATTCATTGTCAAGGTCTGTTCCCAAGTGCTTGGGTCAGGCTTCGCACTGCGTTGTTACAGGGAGCTGAGATGCTCGTCTCTCGGCTGCCAGAGTGCCAGGCGGGCCCTGGACCCTTCTTCTCTGGCTCAAGCAAGCTGAGTGTGCCCCATAGATAGTACCATCCTGCAAACGTTAGGGCATGCAAAATTGGGGAAGCCCTGACTTCGAACCACCCTGCTGGTTTTTCTTTGTCCCCATACACCATCCCCTTCCAACCTGGTCCTTCTGAGACCACCTGAGCTCCTGCTTTGTCCCTGGTGATTTAAACAATTATGGAGAATGGTGGTGTTGGTTTACTGTATGTCAGGCACTCTTCTGGCTGCTTTGTATTTATATAGCTAGGACACGGATTACAAGTTTCTCTGAGCCTCTTTTGCTTCTCCTAAAAAATGGGGATGGTGGTGATTTATCTGAGACCCCTTCCGGTCTCCTTAGGGAGCTGCAGGAATTACTGCAGCTACATGGCTTGAGGGGGTGGGCACCTTTCAAGAAAAGGAGATCAATCTAGAAACAGAAAGGAACCCTTTCTCTAGGATGGTGTTTTCAAGTCCTTAACCTAAAAGAAGTGGGATAGTAGGAAGAACGGGCATCTGGCTGGCGGAAGCTAGTTCATGGTGAAATGGAAACCAAGAGCTGTGAGTGGAATGATGGAAGATGGGCCAGTTGGAAAATCAAGTCCAACAGTAAGAAATCAGCTTCCAGGAAATTAGAATCCCAAGACCCAGGTCCAGAAATAGGACTGGGCCCTTCCACATGGCGCTAACCAAGAGATAATATATAGTATTTATTCAAGGAAGATGATTCCAGAATAAGGAATGAGATTTCGTTACCGTAACACACATTACTTCTTGGAGCCCCCAGTTCCCCTATGAGAAAAGCCATTCTTCTTTTTCAATATATGCCTGATGTTTGCAATCTCTCGGGTTATCCTCAAATGGTTTCCATTTACTTCAAAAGACAATTTCTCTGCCGTGAGGTTTTCCCTCTCAGAAGTCGGTGCTGATATCCATTGCTGTGGTGTTACGACAGCTACCAGACTATGCACAGGGACCACAAGCAGAGCCTGTCATCCTCACCCAGAGGTGGCCCAGAGCACCCTCTTTGCAAAAATTGGTTAAAAAAACAAAGAAACAAACAAAACCACAAAAAAAAACCAAAAAAACAAAAAAACACTATCGCCAAAAATATGAAAATCAAGAGTCCTCTCTCTGGTGATTCATGGAGTCTCCCCCGTCTTTCCCAGGCTTAATCATTTGTGATTATGATTTCTTTACCTTGACTCTTCTGGGTAATAGATCATCAAATCAACTTTTGTTCTAGGAATTTTTTTTTTTTTCAGCTAATTGATACCTCCAGGCCCCGAGGTACTGAGCTTGACACTAAGGATCTTTTTCTTTATATTAATAGAGCACCTTACTCTGGAGAGAGCTAAGCATTTGCAAATACCAACTAATTATTTATCGCAGGTATTTCACGGAATTAGACAGTTGTAAGTTACAGAAAAAGTAAAATCAATAACTGTTTCTTATGTGATTACTGTCTGTACAATGCTTATGCATTTCCATGCATTTGTCATACTCCAATTACGGTCCGAAGTAACTACTGATCAACCAAGAGTAGTAGTGTAATTATAGGATTTTAAAAACAGTACATGGAGAAAGACTAATAGACAGAGGGTCAGAAGCCCTGGGGGTCTGTGAGCTTATACCATGAATCTCAGTTTTCTCATTTATAAAGTGAGAAAGGTGCACCTCTCTTAAGTCAGCAATATTACGCTGTTATTCTAAGTTATGCGGTGACTCTGCTCCACAAACAGGCCTACCTTAGGAGTGGGGGGAGACAGACAGACATTTCCTCTATGCAGAAAGTTGGTTGCTCTCTTTCTCTTGCCCCTCTAACATTGAGGCCAATTCCTGTCTTTATTTCCCTAGGAAGACTTCTCTGACTCCTCTGGTTTGCAGTGAACTTGCCCCAAATGAACCTGGATACTACTTTTTAAAAAAGATTCTATTTATTTATTTATTTATTTGAGAGAGAGAGTGTGCACAAGAGCAGGGGGAGGGGGAGAGGGAGAAGCAGACTCCCCGCTGAGCGGGGAGCCTGATGCGGGGCTCGATCCCAGGGCCCTGAGATCATGACCTGAGCTGGAGGCAGACGCTTAACTGACCACCCAGGTGCCCCAGCCTCGATACTGTTTTAAGACCATACACCAGCTGATCATATACAGCTGTGTATTTTTCTTACTGTTCTTTATAGCTTGTCCAACAGACTAAATCGTAAGCACGTAATGGAAGTGCGTATGTTTTCAAACCCTGATCCCCCAAAACAGGGCATAAGCCCAGCAGGGAAGCAATCCTTTGTTACTTTATCTGTTTATATCACTAGTAATAAATTAGGAAAGAGACCCTTTCTGAAAATCTAGGGGCCCAGAACATATAATTACGCCAATAGGCTCTCACTTCCACCATGCAACTTCTACGTAAGCCAAGACCTAGTTTTAGTCTTATTTTCTCCATTCCTTTGTCTCCTTCCTGCTCTCTCCCTCCACTTCCCTCCAAGTGTGCCAGCATTAGTACCACGATGGTCTCCTTTTTTTAGAAATTCCTCCTTAAAACATCTCTGTGTGCATAAGCAAGGGGCAAACGGTGTTACCAAATTTATGTGAAATCTCAGACCAATACCCAACTGCGCTAGAAGAGAAAACCATCACACATTAAAAACAGGGCTTGGAGAGAAAAATAACCTGAACCTTCTTGCTTCTCTCCCGGGAGAAGAGGTCTAACTCCTCTTCATGAAGAAGATGGCAGACCATTGGGTATTCCTTAGGACTATGTCTTACTCCAGACCTAATAAATAGAAAAGCAAGAAGGGACAGAAGGGATGAGTTCTACCTACTATTTCCTCAGAAAAGAATATCTAGAGAATTCTGCCTCTGGCAATGTGGTGCTCCAAAATGTTCTGAAACAGCCTTTTACCACAAAATAGTCAGATGATGGAAGAATTTCAATAAGAGTAAGTACATTCCTGAGCTTACAAGAAAATAAGGAAAATCCCAAGGGCAAAAACAACAACAACAACAAACCAGTTTTATAACACCAGATTTCCAAGCAAACACCAGAGTCAAGTTGCCTTAGGAAAATGTTGATTTCAAGAATTTAGAATTTTGGAAATGAATGGACACTCCTGAGGGCACAGGAGACTAAGCTTGGTGTCCATGCAATGCAGGGAAGGGGGAGCTAAGAACCCTATATTAACCAGAGCATCCCAAGGACCACACCCCAGATGAAAGGGAGGGCCAAGAAGGAAAAGGATATAAACATGTTAACACATTTCACAAGTTAGATTGAATGTATAAATGTTGTTCTCTAGAACACATGGATTATTTACAAAAAAAGTAGATATGTACTAGTCCACAAACAACTCTGAATATTTTCAAGAATTCGGTATCCCGCATACCATATTCTCTTGCGAGAGTACCATTGAAATAGAAATCAGTTTTTAAATTAAAATGACAATAAATTTGGAAATTAGAAACATACTTCTCCATAACTCATGAATCAACATAGAAATCATAATAGAAATGTTTAAATATTTATAATTAAATAGAATGAAAATACTCTGTACCAAAACTTCTGGCATACAGATAAAGGAGTAGGTAGAAGGAAACCTATACTCTTTTTTTTGGTAAGATTTCTTTATATTTCTGAGAGACGGAGAGTGTCCTAGGGGGAGGGGCAGACAGAGAGAGAGCCCCAAGCAGACTCCATGCTGAGCACAGAGTCTGATGCGGGGCTTGTTCCCATGACCCTGAGATCATGACCTGAGCCGAAACCAAGAGACGGGTGTTTGACTGTGACACCCACCCAGGCACCCTGGAAATCTATACTCTCAAATTCTGATATTGAAAATGCAAGGCTAAAAATTAGTGAATTAAATATCCAACTTCAGAACTTGGGTGGAGTGGGGGGTAAGCAGACAAGACTATAAATCTGTAAAGAGTGGGAGAAAGGGATGACAAAGGTATGAACAGACATTAATACAATAGAAAACAAAGAGAAGTAGAAGGAATGAACAAATCCAAGAGTTGATTATTCAAAAAGATCAATAAAAATACACAAGTTCCTACTGAGATTTAATGAGGCAGAAAGAGAAAAATCACAAAGAAATAATAGAAGAAATTTTTTAAATGACATAACTAAAGATAGAGCAAAAGTTAAAAAGATAATGCAAGAATATTACAGAAAGCTAAATTGGGCTAAATTGGGATCATTTCAGAAAGGCAAAACTAATTCAATATTTAAAATTTGACTTATGTTCATCTTCCCTCCTTCCTTCATTCAATCAATTCAGAGCAATTAAAGTCTCACTGTAATGTCACATAGCCACCTGATTCCTTTCCTTTCCTTCTGGATCAGCTCAACCCTCACCAAAGGAAGTGCATTTGAGGCCTGGGTTTCTTTTTCAGCATTTTCACTGACTGAGAAATTTCCCCCAGGAACATTATCACCTTCAAAATGTGATTATCCCAATCTCTTGAATGTCTGATCTTTCCAGAATCTCAGGGAATCATAAGGAAACAAATATAATAGGATGAGGCCTATTTCCAGAATGTTGAGAAAAATCACTCAATCCCCCCAAAAATTATGACCATTAGAGTAATTTATAGTCTTAACATCAATTCCCAAGCAGATATAATGTTTCCTAAACTCGACATCTCATAGAACCTAGATCCATGCTGCTACCATCCATCATAAGAAAAGAGCTCATATTAGTTAAACAAAAACAGCAACAATAAACCGAAGAAATGTAAAGGAAGAACCAAGAATTCCCGCGTGGTTCAACTTCTCCAGCATGTCAGTCAACCAGGCCAGGTGTTCAAAGTCCACCACCTATAAAGTTCACACTCATTTGAAGGAAGAATCTCAATGAGACACCAACTTTGCCATATTCTAAGAAAACACCTCTTGGAAAGTGAATAAAGGACCGGTCTACCACGTCCTTCCTCAAGACCTTTCTTTTCAGGTTCACCCAATAAAACTGATTTCCCTCCATTCCCTCCCAACTTCGCATACAAGGCACCCTGAATGGGGTTCTGCCTGGTAACACAGAAGCTAACCTCCATCAAAACCTGTGGCCTTGTATCCTCCCTAAGCCCAGGAGCAGACCATACCCTTCTTTCTGGATTTCTCCAGCTCTGAAGGCTCTCCAGGCTTACTTACTTGTGCAATATTGCCATTTCTGCGGCGACAGCATCTTCCTTCCATTCTGGAATGCCTTAGCTTTGTCCCACACTGTTTGCCTCCAAGGAGAGCATCCCCCTTCGTTTCCAAATTTCCCCAGCTGGAGTAACCTACTTGAAATTTTTCTGATGGTCAGCTGCCTTTGGGGAATTTCCAAAACAGGCTCTCAGTCATATCATCAGGTCCCAAATCCCGTAACTCTTGTCTTCTTTCAACATTTGAATTCCCCAAGTCTTGACAACTCAAACTCTACTTTCCCAGAACACAGGTTCAGATGCAGTTTTAAACCTTTGACCTGCCCTCAGATGAGCATCTTGGTCCTTCCCAACCCCTTCTGAGCTAAGACATTTTTGACCCCTCAACGTTGATCTTCCTCGCCTTCTGTTCCTCTTCTCAGAGCTCCCTCCAGAAGTGGGAGTTTGAAAACTATTTTAGGTTGATCTCGTTTCTCCCTGAGTTACCTCCCAAGATCTGAGTACTTTCTGTTCACATACCAATTTCTAAATAATCCCACTCACTTATCTCCTTCCCCACCTCCAATGGGCACACTTGATTCCTAGCAGTAGGAAATTGCTTGGCTGTCCCGTTTGCTTGCTTCTTAACCACTCACTTTTGCATAATTCCATTAAGTTGTTCCCCTAACTCGATCTAAGGAGATTACACCCTGCCTGCATACAGAGCCCTCATCCTCATTCAACTTAATCTGTTCTTGGATAAACTCCACCAACTCCCAATGCTTAAACCCATCTACTATGTATTTCTAGGGAACATCCTCACTGAATGGGAAAAAAATCAAAAATGAAAACAAACACAAAACTCAATGAAAACAAGACAATAAAGTGAAATTAGAGTCTGTTAATATTGAGTCATGCCACAATCCAGATACTACAAGCGTTTTACACCAGAAGTCTGCTTATTTTAAAGTGAGCTTTTTCAAGAACCCAGAAGTTTCTATTCCTGCCAAGTCCAGATTCCTACTAATTAAAATTAAGGCACAAACTCTCTCTCTCTCTCTCTCTCTCTCTCTGAGTTTTGTTAATGAAAACCAGAGCTTCTCTTAACAGTACAAGTTTCTTCAGGAGGCTAACCCAAAACCCGCAACTTCTGTGGATCAACTCACCTCTGTCTACTGGAGAACAAATGTTCGTTATTGTAAAGGGTAAATGGACCAGATCCAGAAGGCTTGGCCAGCACCGGCCATGGCTGCCCTCATCCCCATCCCTGCTGCATTCCCAAGGGAGTCCTGGGCTGAGGGTTTGGCTTCGGATCCCTATTTGGGGATCACCAGAAGCCTGGTGATCTAGGCTGAGCCCCACATGGGATTCAAAAGGTCCTGTGGTCTCTACCTTAAGATGTCCCTTAGAGACCCTGAGCAGCCTGGTCCATGTCCCCTTCCCAGGGGCCCCTCCCTGGCCCCACCTGGCTTTTCTAAGTGCACAGTTGCTTCTCAGCCTGTCCCTCCCAGGGCCTGTCTTATCGTATCATCTGCTTCACATTTGGGGTGGAAGAGAGGACAGCCACACCAAATCCAGCCCTGGGAAAAGGAGGACTTGACCCCCTTCTTCCGCTCCTCCTTTGTGTCCTTGGGGTAAAAACCCGATCTGACCTCCTCCTGCCTCAAGTCCCAAATCGCGCCAGCAATGATTTGTGTAGCCAACCTACATGGTCCTCACTTTAAAGCATCAAACAGCAAAAATAATGGAATAAAACCTCGGACGGTCTTCCCCTCTCAGGAGTTCAAAGGAAATAGAGATGAGATTACGGCCACTAGAATCTGTCCAGCTGATTATCGGTGCCGGTGGTGACAGGCTGCTGTTTACTGATTCATGGAGTGATAAGTAGCAAAGGAGAGAGTCTGCAAAGAGCAGAAAGCTATATATATTCCTAGAGCTGTGTTTTCCCGATGTAGCCACTTGAATCAAGCCATATGCACTGTGGGCTGACTTTGATTCTCAGTAACAACTGTTTAAAAGCGGACAGAGGCAAGGCTTCCAGATTTGTTGACTCGTGTTGTTCTTGGGGAAGCAGGGGGAGGAAGGGTTCTGTTTCCAGCACTTCCCATGGGAGGCTGTTTCCAAAGGAACACAAATCATTCATGGGAGGCGGGCTATGTTAGTAGTAGATTTGGGTTAGCGGAAGCATATGCCAGGGCCTTCCAAGAGGTGTGGGCTTAAACAGAAGGAATCTCTCTCTATTTTTTTTTTTAACTCATATTCGCCAAAAACGAATTCCTCTTCCTGGCTTCTTATAAGAACTAGCAGTACTCAGATGTAATTATAACATATTCTGAAAGATTTATAATGTCCCATGAGCACAAGAAGAATTCTTAGCAGAGAAATGCTGGAATAGGACCCTGACATCGCTAAGATAAGCCATGTTGGAAGCTTGGACTCTGGTGATGGTTTTTTTTCCTTCACAGAATCATATATTCATACGTTCACTCAACAGTGAACTAGGTTCTAAGGACAGGGTGAGGACAAGGTCCTTCCTCAGAGCACAGGGGTGCTTCTGTGGATATGACTGGCCTCCTGAGGGCTCCACGTGTGCACAAACCACCCCCATCCCTATTCTAACTGTTCAGTCAAAATAAGAAAAAGTCCATTCTTGTTGCGGTCAACCATTGGTTCACTCCTATTCTAGAACCACCCAAAACCACAGATCGTCACATTTCAAAGTTAGGAGAGGAACCCTGGTTTACCACTTGCCCTGCTGGTTGAGTTCCAACAACCCCAGCAAGGCAACGGCAACCTGAGCTTCAATAACATCCAGTGACGGAGAGCTTGCTACCTTATTAGAAGCTCTTCGCAAGTTACCTGGGATGCTTGGGACTCTTGAGTTGAGCTCAGTTCCGCCCCCCCTTGCTGCTTTCAATCGTTGGGTTCTACCGTTTGGAGCCATGCAGACCAAGACCGAGCCCTCTTCCCCAAGATACTAAACATGAGTGCTGGAGCCCTCCCTCCTGGCCAAGGACCAGCAGCTCTGTGATCCGCTCACCACATAACAAGAACCAGCTATTGAGGCTTACTGCGTGCCCTAGCACTTGCCAGATACATTACCTCTGTTTTTTTGCATTTAACCCTCATAACCATGCTATGAGGGTTCCATGCCCATTCTATAGATGGGAAAACTGAGGCTCAGAGAAGTAAGTAGTTTGCCCAGAATTACTCAGCTAGTATGGCAGAATATGGACTTGACTCCCTGGTTTTCTGACTCCAAAGTTCATATCGAGTGCCCTCTATCCTAGTTGCTCTCTTATACTTTAACTTCAGTTTGTCCATGTAATTTGTAGGACTGTCCATGAAACTTTCATGTTCCCTCTCCCTCTAAAAGCACACCACAGGGGCACCTGGATGGCTCAGTCAGTTGAGCGTTGGACTCCTGATTTCAGCTCAGGTCATGGTTTCAAGGTCATGAGATCGAGCCCTGCACTGGGTTCTGCACTCAGCGTAGAGTCTGCTTGAGATTCTCTCTCTCCCTTTCCCCTGCCCCTCCCTCTGCTCTCTCTCACACACACACTCTCTCTCTCAAATAAATTAATAAATATTTTTTTTAAAAAATTAAAAAAATAAAAGCACACTCATGCTTACCTTGGCATAGCTGTCTCAGTTTTGATTTGTTTTCTTACAGCATTAAGTTACTGGTAGGTAAAGGACTGGTAGGATTATAAAAGGGATATTTATAATAACCCAACTACATCCTACAGAAGTAGAACAAGGACTTTTGCTTGAATTATTCAACCACCTTTTGTTCTGCCCAACAGAAGTTGGAATGCTCCTAGTACAAAACACCATACTAGGCACAAGGGATACAAAGATGATCACGAAAATGGCCCTCCCATCAAGGGAGACAAGGATGTGAATGAGTAATCATGAGACATGAGAGTGGGTCTCTGTAAGAAGAGTCCGGTAGAGGGAGGAGTTAAGTCTTACTAGGTGCTGGAATATGGGAGTGGAAGTTAGGAAACACTTTGCAGATGAGGGGACCATTCTGTCCTCTCTCTCAAGGAATGAAGCTCTTTAACAAAGAGGTTGAGGGGTGAGAGGGAGGGAGTCCAGGCTCATTCCAGAACAAGAAAAGCCATTATCGTGAAGTAACCTGGTGTCATCCAGGAGCACAGAACTTTCTGGTAACACTAATGTACCAGATACACTAGGGGGGAGGTGAGATAGACTATGAGGCCAAAAATAAGCTGTTGGGACGAGACTGATATCCTAAGCCTTGACATTTGGACTTAGTGGGGAGTCATCAAGAGTATTTCTGTGATGGAAGCCAATCCATGTCTTACAAAGATATCTCTGACGACTTTGTTGTGAATTCGAGAACCTCTGTGCTTACAATAATGCCAGCCAAGATCACACTTACTCTTTTTCAGCCATATTACTAACTAACTAACACTCCCTTCCACATAGGGTGCTGCCAGGCCATGTCTTTCCATCCGCGAGCAGTTGAACCTGTGTTTGGGACCTTACGCTTATCCCAGCTCATTGATCTGGTTAAATTCGGCCCCCTCACCCTCTCGTTCACACCCTTCAGGATATTGATTTCTATCTCCAGCATGCTTATTAGGCTTCCAGCCTCAAGTTGTACATGAGTCTAATAAACTTCTTTCCAAATATTCATGCAAATCACAGATTAAAAGGAAAAGAAATCATAAGGCAAGGGCGAAGCTCCAAAGCATGTTACTAGCCACTTCCACTGGATTCACAGTTACTTTTAAATCAGTCCCTTTAAAAATAAAAGCTCTTTAATCAGTAGCTATTCCACTCACTTGTCCTTTTCCTTGCCAAACGCTGTGCTGACTGTCAGCATTCTGGATGAAGTTAATGGCGCAGAACTTGCTCGTGGTGAGCCCACGCCGGCTGTTAGGTCTGCGGTTTCCTTTCCTAGGTGCTCATGCGCCAGGCCTTTCATCTTCCATGAGGCATTCCTGAAGCCTCTTTAGTTGCAGACCCCATCTCCTTTCTTGGTTGGAAATCCGATCTCCGTTTGCTTCTCTCCAATTTTCCAAACCACTTAGGTTCTCCATGCTTCACAAAGACCACCCATAGCCGTTTGGGTGATCTAACTTGACAGGTTTCTTTCAGTAACATGGGGTATAATTTTCCAGCCTAAAATGCCACAGATGTCTGTTTCGTCGTCTATAAAACGGAGACTAGAAGAGCAGTGCCCCGTGGGGTGGTTTGCTAATTAAATGGCATCGTGCTCCTGAAGAACCATTGTCTGGCACATAGGAAACGGGTCACCAAAGTTTATAGCAAGATACCACATCCCAACAGTACCTCTAGTTCGATTGGCCTAAAAACCTACCTCTTTTAAAATCTGCATTTGCTCCTAAATTTCCTAATTCTATACATGACGTCACCATTCTGACAGTCACTCGAGCTTGACACTCAAAAACATCTTTGGGCATTACTTGCCTTCTCCCCCACATCAATCATAGATTCGACCCTTGCAATGCCTGAGACACCAGCCTTTATTTCCATCCCATGGTCCCTGTTATGGACTGGATGTTTGTGTCCCCTCAAAGTACGTACTTTGAAGCCCTAACCCCTCAGTGTGACTTAGTTGGAGATAGGTCCTGTGAGAAGATGATGACGGATCCATGAGGTTGTAAAGGTGGGGCCCTAATCCAATAGGGCTCCGGTCCATAAAAGAGGAGAAAGAGACACCCGAGATCTCTCTCTCTCTACCATGTGAGGACACAGGGAGAAGATGGTCATCTACAAGGCAGAAGATCGTCTTCACCAACAACCAAATTGGCCAACACTTTTGGCCAGTCTTGGACTTGTCAGACTCCAGAGCTTTGAGGAACAAATTTTTGTTGTTTAAGCCACTCTGGCTGTGGTTTTGTGACAGCAGTCCATGCAGACTAAGACAGCCACCATCTTACTTCAGGTCTTCACTACTCCATACCTGGTTTGCACCCATAGCCTCCTGACTCTTGCCCCAACTCCTACCTTCCTCCACTCCAATTCATCTCTCTCTCTGCTGCCAACTTACACACCCTAAATTCTGCCCCTACATCACCAGCAACTTCCTACTGTTTACCAAATTGAGCATAAATTCACTGCCACTTTCAAGATATTCCAGATAAGCTTCACATGTAAACCCTCAAATCTAACCCTGAACACTCCTCTTATTGCTGATATACCCTCTGTTCCAGCCAAATGAAACTTCTCATCATTCCTAAGAAACATCTTCGATCATTTGCATTTTTTGATTGATCTCTGCACCCAAACAGAAAGACTAGCTGACTTAATAATGACAAGTAGGAGTTTATCATTCTCATATAATAAGTCCAGAAATGGGAAGTTGCTCCTCTTGGTTTAGTGGCTCAATAATGCCACCAGAAACCAGGAATTCTTTTTCTTTGCCCTACCTCAAGATTAAAATATGGCTGCCACTGCTCCAGACACCGAATCTATGTTCAATGCATGAATACAGGAGAAGGAGAAGAGAAGGGGCAAGGCGGTCAAGCCAGTCGCATTTACTAGGAAAAGTCAAAACATTCCCAGAGTCCCCATAGATTCCCACAGCAACTCACTGGCCGGACTTGACCCTTACCTGCAAATGAGGCTGGAAAAGTAAATATTTCATCTGAGCAAGGTAGGCACGACAATACCCACAACAAAACTGGGACGCTGTTAGCAAAACCAGTGTAGCCACAGTACCTGGCACTCATTTGAGGTGGGAGAATTTTTCTCTTTATTTCTCTTCAAACATCTACCAGATTTTCCTACACACGCTTTGTGTTGAATACATACAGACAGACTGGTTGTATTACCAGTTCATGATCATCGACAAATGGTTCTACAATCAGGAAGTCCTTGCTGGTCTCCGTTAGGTCTATGGGAAGAAAACTAGAGTAAAAGAACTTATATGCGTCCTCAAGCTAGAGAAACAAAGTGACTCCTGCTAACATACTTCCCCCAAACACAGCCATCTTGGGGTCCATTGGGGGCCCGGCACCAACACTCACCTCTGCTCAGTGACACCTTTCTTCGTGGGTTAGTATACAGAATGACCCTCAACCTGAGCTTGGTCAAGTTGCTCCGACGTCTGCATTTTTCTGGCTTGATTGGACAAGATTTTCCTATAGATGTATCGAGAAAACTTTGTTATGAGGCGATCTAATGAAACATCATTGCATAAAGAATGTTAAAAAGCAGGAGGCAGCCGTTAGATATGATGTTGCAGAATGACAAATGATATATAAGTAAATATATAAATTAATCCAGACCATCGAAGAGTGCACAGCATACACGTCTTCAATCACTGATAAGATACGGTGTGTGCAGGGGTGTTTATATAGAGATAGTGATGGGTCTGGAATAGAAATAAGGATAAAAATATATATTTATATATATATATATAAATATATATTTACCCAAATCTTCATAGTGGTAATCTCTCGGCACCGCCTTATAATTGGCTTTCTGGTTTTGCTTGTCAGTATTTTTCAGATTTTCTCAAATGAATCTGCTTTGCTTTTATAATAAAAAAGAAAGGGGGGGTGTTTTTGTTTTTCTTAACTTTTGGGAGTTTTAGGAGGCAAGCCAGCCTTCAGGCGCTTCCAGTGATGATCCGAATTCTATTAGACGAGACAAGGGCTGGTGAACTTAAGTGACTGCAAATTTAAGAGAGCCTCTATTTATGACCTCGAACTCCTTGCAGTGCAGGAACGATTCACGAATTTTTATTTGCAGCTTTAGAAGCACAAGGAGCAAGATATAAAGACAGTTGGAACCTGGAAGTGGAGGGTGCACAACGGAAACTAATTTTCTATGGAGGTTTCCTTACGCATTTCATATCTTCAGAGATTCCCATTCACTGCAAAGTGTGACCCCTAAACAATGGAACTATTCAGCAGGGAGGAAGGATCTTCAGTGCTGTGAATGCGGCCACCTGTACTTTGAGCCTCCTTGAGTAAATAAACGTTGGAAAGCTCATTGCTCTTCTTCTTTTGTTTTAGTAATGGAAAAGCTTTACACAGGATGGACTCAACATCCATTTGATGACAATGACCATGACATTCAAGTGATTCCTATTTACATGCGGTGCTGAGCTGAGTGCCCGCTTTATCTTCCTATTCACATGACAAAGCAGCTGTTGATCAGTTACAACTGGAGCAGAAAGGGCTGGGAAGTGGCGCCTGGGTGGCTTAGTGGTTAAGCGTCTGCCTTCCGCTCAGGGCGTGATCCCAGCGTTATGGGATCGAGCCCCACATCAGGCTCCTCCGCTAGGAGCCTGCTTCTTCCTCTCCCACTCCCCCTGCTTGTGTTCCCTCTCTCACTGGCTGTCTCTAACTCTTCAAAAAAATAAAAATAAAATCTTAAAAAAAAAAAAAAAAAAAAAAAGAAAGGGCTGGGAAGTCCTAGGCAGCCTGAGCTAATGGGCTATTGCTGCTAGATCTTGTGTCATTTCCAAAATTAACCCCTGGAAATCTCAGCAAAATCATGACCTGCCCTCTAGAAGACTCTGGCTTCGACGAGTTATTCTTTCCATTGCCGACGTGCTATAATTAAGACTCACATGATATGTTACTATAAAATATTAACACTGACTTGAAGGTATACTGTTACTTTTTAATATTTAAAAAAAGACATGGAGGGGGTTCAAAACAATACTTCGGACCCCAGAATATACAGTGAGAGAGCCCAAGGAATAAAAAAAGAGCTTGAGGTTGTAAAACACAAGAGATCATTTAAGTTTCTGGCTGCGTTAGACGTGTTCTGAGCTCAAAGGGGAAAGAATGCTGGATTGGATTTTCTTCTCGGTTTTCCTGCTTGGATCCTAAGACAGGGAAGGAGGCAGGGATTCAAGACAGATGCTCAGTCCAAATATAAATCCAGTACATTGGGATGTGCCTCTCTGGAAAGTGAATTTCCAAGGAGCATGAGGCTCTGATGCTGTAGAAAAGCCAACCTTCCATGGAAAGGCCAACTATAAAAAGGTTGTTGTCTACTCAGCACTACCAGCCCCTTGGAACGTCTCCTCACCTAAGGATCACGTGAGAAAAGCATTTCCCAGAATCCTCTTCTCCTTAGGGTGCTACGTTAGAGTTTCCCAAGGAAAGGCAGTCCTTGGGGCGCCTGGGTGGCACAGCGGTTAAGAGCCTGCCTTCGGCTCAGGGCGTGATCCCGGCGTTCTGGGATCGAGCCCCACATCAGGCTCTTCCGCTATGAGCCTGCTTCTTCCTCTCCCGCTCCCCCTGCTTGTGTTCCCTCTCTCGCTGGCTGTTTCTGTCTCTGTCAAATAAATAAATAAAATCTTAAAAAAAAAAAAAAAAAAAAAAAAGGAAAGGCAGTCCTTTGGAGGGAGATTTGGAAGCCCATTATTTTCTGAGGGTAGATGAGCAAGACACAAGGCCAGACAGGAGATTCACGGATGCATCCCAGAGAACTCTTTTGAAGCGCCCCCCCCATTTTGATACACCGGGCTAAAATCATTGACGGTGGATTACCACAAACTTCAGCTCCCTATGTCTTCCAATAGCTAAATAAATCTCTAAATCCTACAATAAAATTATTCTACCCAGAGCACAGAGCATTTTTTGGGCAGTGAAGCTATTCTATATGACCCTACAGCGTGCATAAATGTCATTATACATCTGCCAAAACCGATAGATTGGGCAACACCAAGAGTGAAACCTGATGTAAAACCCTGTACTGTGGGTGACAATGATGTATCAACATAGGGTCACGGACCGTAACAAATGTCCCACTCTGGTGTGGGATAGGGGAGCCTGTGGGGGCAGGGCATAGGGGATATATGGGAACTCACTCTACTTTCTGCTCAGTTTTGCTTTGAACAAAAACTGCTCTTAAAAAAAAAAAAAGTCTATTTTTTTTTTTAAATTCTTTGTACCCAGAATGCATGGGTGGTTTTTCACAAGAATACTTTCCGAATATTAGTGTGGTGTGCACCTCAAAATGGCGCTAGGAATGTCCATAATGTCTAAAGTGGTGCATACTGAATGATGTTACCATTGGTCAAGAGGTTTGGGTTGTGACGGCATGACATCCCTTGGAGAGCTTCCATCAGTCTGTTCCTAATTGTAGCGAGAACATTTCCCACGAGGTCTACCTGTTAACCACTGTGTAAGTGCAGGACATGGTACTGCTGACTATGGGCACAGTGTTCTACAGCAGAGCACTAGACAGATTGGTCCTGCATAGCTGACATTCTGTGCCTTTGACCAATGTCTGTCTCCCCACTGCCCGTCCCTGCTGGCAGCCACCATTCCACTTCCCTGCGTCTGTGAGTACGACTCTTTCAGAATCTTCATGTAAGTGGAATTATGTGGTATTTGTCCTTCTGTGATTGGCTTATTTCACTTGCTATAATATCCTCCGGGTTCATCTACGTCATTGTGAATGGCAGGATTTCCTTCTTTTTCAAGGCTGAGTAAGAGTCCATTGTATGTATACACCAAATTTTCTTTACTCATCCATCAATAAACATCTGGGTTGTTTGCAAAAAAAAAAGTCTATTTTTTTAAAAAAATTCTTTGCACCCAGAATGCATGGGTTAGCTTCTGTTTTCCTCACCAAACCTGATGGAACCACGAATTGGCTAATCCAAGTACATTGGGAATTTTAGAAAGAACAGTTTGAAGAGCGTAATGAAGGTGGAAACCAGATTGTGAATATAAATACGAAGCATAAATCTCTTGTAAAGAGCATCCAGCCAGAGTTGTTACTATAGTCTCTCCAAATGTATAAAATTGCTTTTTTTGTTTTGTTTTAGTGTTTTACAGTTCTGATCTTTCTCCCTTTATTACGTTGTGTTGTATTAGGCTACGTGATGATGTTGGGTTTTATGTTATTTTGGGAATTCAGGTAGCGCGTGCGTGCTCTCTCTCTCTCTCCTCATACACTCAAATCTTGCTAAGTGTATATGAAGGCTCCCAATGCAGGTCCTGGCACACAACAGAGGCTCACTGGGTTCTCACTTCCGGTGCTATAAAGCATCTATCCTGTACCTAGGCTAAGGGATAACCCCTGCCTTCAAGGAATTTGTAATCTTTTTAAGAAGATAATATATCGATAACAGATGAATAAGGGAAATTTCAATAGTTTAACAGAGCAATTTAAGAAACATCCCAAGGTAATGCGTGGTTAACTGCCAAAGAGAGGATATTGGCGAAACAACAGAGTTAAGAGGTACAGCGGGAACTCTTGAATATTCATGATCTTGGAAAACCTGGGGCATGTGGAAGACCAGACAGGAGCGAGCCAAGAAATGGGAAAATGGCTTTTCCTTCTCAACGTCTTCTCCAGAATCTTTTATATCCAGTAGGATGCTCCAGGTTGGATGGAGCCAGATAGCTAAGTGGATTAATTGTTATTTATACCAACATTCTGAACCATGACGCATGGGTGACCTCCCATCACCCGCTCTCCACTAAATTGTGCAACTGGAACAAACAAATAAATGGAATGTGCCTCCCTGCCAAGGATGTGCTGCTGTCACCCATCTGCCACGGTCATCAATTAAAGGATTAAATAATGAATGAACTGGCAGAGTTCAGCTATAATCTTCAGGCCCAAACTCCAAAGATACTCCATGAACAGCAGAACGGAATTTATGGATTTCATTTTTCTTCACCTCACTCCACGAGGGTGCACACGGCCATAAGCACCCTCGTGCACGGTCGCAAACATACACACACACAAACACGATCACATACATTTGCACGCCTCCCACCCACGCACGCGCACACACAGACACACTCCTATGGCTTCTCTTGCCGTTCGCATGGCTTCTTCAATTAGGTAATGAACTTACTCATCATGGAAGGAAATGTATTTATCTTGCAGGGAAGTTGCTTTAATCCTTTAGTTTAGACCCAGAGAGCTCTGGTCACCTTGGCCAGCAATCCCTACCTGGAGTGAAGCCAGGAGAGGAAGACAGACACTTAAAACGTCAAGGCAGCAGACACTCAGCTTGACATGTGGGACAGGGTCTTGGAAGAAGGGCTGTGTCACCCAGGGGCTTCCAGCTGTCCTGGAACCCCACCTGGGAGGCATTTTCTCCAAAGGCGGGTAGAGCTGTAAGTATGCATAGTTCAGCAAAGATTTAAAGACACGAAGCCCATCTATACTGCAGTCCTGAGAGCTCGTTAGAGATATTGATTAATCATAGTAGTAATTTACATTTATAAATCCTTTGCAATGGGACAGGCACTGTGCCAAGTACTTGCCATGGATTATCTCATTTAAGCCTCACAATAACCCTATAATGTAAACACGGTGATTAACCTCGTCTTTGAAACGAGAAACCTGGTGCTCAGGGAAGTTAAATAACCAAAATCACATAGCTGGTATGTGAAGGAGAATTCAGATCCAAACCAGTCAGATGGATTCCAGAGCCCGTTCCGTATCAGAGCCACGTGCCTGCCTGCCTTCCTTGTGTTCGCCTCCCGAAACTTTTAAGATTCGCTGTAGAGAGGAAAACACGCATTACTGTATTCTCCACCAGCTCTCCCTTCATAACATAATGAGACACAGACTAAGCATATGTGGGCACATAGACACATGTACGCATGTAAGTATGCGCACACGCATGCGTCATACACACATACATGTGTAGCCAAGGACGGCGACAACACGCAGGGACATATAACACATGCATATGCATACACACATGTAGCAAGAAAGGTGACTAAGGGCAACACAGAGTATACCCTTAACTCTCTCTATGCCTACTGGGCAGGACAATCAGATTGATTCAAGCTTTCACATACAGCTTCTTGACGCATCCCTGCGACACCCCAAAGCATGAGAGGAGTATCCCAGACTTCTTGCTGTTGTTGGCAGTACCGGCTGAAGCTGGTCCCAGGAAGAGCAGTACAGAAGGGGGGCTCTGTGCCCTCTTAGGAATGATCGTGGCTCCCGAGGCCCAGGGGCAACAGCTCCTTGCAGGGCTTGCCTTTGTCTACCAAAGGCACACGTGACATCTGGAAACATTCCTGTGCCTTGAAAGCCCCATCTGCTCCCCGATGGAAACTGTCCTCGCGAAGGCTGCCCTTCCCTCTGTTGTTTTATAAAGAGCAGAGCTTCCTTCTCTGGTCTCCAAATAAACTTCTTCTCTCCCAAACACACGCACTGACATCCAAATGTCTGGTTTCACCGGGGCTCTTATCTCAATTTACTCGGTAGGGGAGCCGAGGCCAGCGTGGTGTTCTATCAAAGTCCCCGCGCCTCCCAGAGACACGACTTAAAAGGAGCACAGCTGCAGCCTCCTTCACCGCCCGTGGCCCGGCTGAGGTCAGGAGAACCGGGGAGATTGGTCTGCCCCTCCAGGAAGTCACACAGTCTGAAGGGGAGGAGAGCACGGGACAACTTGGCATTCGTGCCAATGCTTATCACGCAGCTGGGCTGCTGGGCAGAGCTGGGTCTGGCCTCGGGGTCCTAAAGGCAGGAATAAATCTTCCTTCCGATGTTGTGATCTCCATCCCAACATTAAAAAAATCATTGTATTTTTTTAAAATGACAGGTCTCTGCTGATGTTTGGATCCCTTAGTCAAGAGAGGATGGGACACTCTTCCTTAAAGGCAGAAGGCTGTGTTCCCTTGACTGGAGACAAGAGCAGGAACACCCAAGATCCAGATGTCCTTGGGACCTCACTCCACTGCCAGGAAGCCTTGTGTCGACTCCAGCTCTGGCGGGAGGTCATTACCTGGACAGAGGAGCCTCAGGGATATCTCTGCTCTGTGCTGTGACCTCTCACCAAGCCTTGGTTTGCTAACAATGCTCAGTATTTCCTCTCTGCTCACATTTCCTTTTTAGAGAACGACCCCCTGACCCCACCTCCACCCAGAGCCCGCAAGGGTCCTGCATGCCACAGCCAGGACTGGTTATCTGACTCAAAACCCCTCTCTGGGCCACAGCTAGTTCAACTGGACTCTTCAAGAGACTTTATTAGAAAGATCCAGAGCTGTGGGTAGACAACTCACACTGGCCACTGAGACAGTAAGCATGGATTCAAGTTCCAACTTCGCCACACATTAGTTCTGCAGCTCTGGACAATTAACTACTCAATGCAACTGAATGCCTTGAGATGCCCCCAATAACCAGACTATAGAGACTCTCTTTCTCAAATTAACATGTGTCAGAGTTTGTGTTCCTGGCCAGTAAAGGATGTTCAGCTATGTCTCAGAGTCTCCTCTACCATCCCAGCCACATGGAATTAGTTCTGCCTCTTGTCAACTGGGGCAAACCCCACCCCACCCCCTTCTGGACAGCATACACGTAGGACAGGCATTCATGAAGCTCTGATGTCCTGGGACTCCTTTTTTCCAAGGGCCCACCCTCTCTACTCTGCCCACGGCCTTTCCCTTCCTACCTGTACTTTCCGCTGTATTAGGACAAATTTAAGCTTGGTAAGTGAACAAAAGAAGAAAAGTAGCTGGCGTGAAGTCAGCGTGCATTACGGATCATTTCTGTGGGAACTTCCCACAGCAAGGGCAATGAGAAAAGCCCAGTGAGCTCTGAGATTGGCAGTGAGTCCTCAATGCGGGTATCCACCTTTCCAGGTGGTTTCTAAGTCTACCTACATGGTCCCCAGTTTGCACAATTGGCCCCAAGACAGGGACTCAAGGTCAAGACACACAGTGGTCAAATAATATCTGATTGTCTTTAATATGGGCAGATATCAACATTAAGAAGTAACATTTATTGGGGCACCTGGGTGGCTCAGTCCGTCGAGTGTCCAACTCTTGGTTTCAACTCAAGTCATGATCTCAGGATCGTGAGATCGAGCCCCACGTTGGGCTCCAAGCTCAGCACGGAGTCCACTTAGGAGACTCTCCCTCTCCTTCTGCCCCTTGCCCCTGCTCACATACTCAATCTCTCTCTCTCAAGTAAATAAATAAACTTTAAAAAAAAAGGAAGTAACATTTATTGAGCGTCAATTGCATGCAAAAGCTCGTACAACCACTTCTACATACCTTAGATCATGGATTCCTCACATTACACTGGAGAATTGGAATCCTTGCCCCCATTTCTTTACAGGTAAAGAAACCAAGGCTCAGAGAAATTAACGTACTCAAGGTTATGGAGTTAGGACATGGATGAGCTGGAAGTTGAAACCCAGCTGACTCTGAAACTTGCATTTTTTCTTTCCACTCTATCTTGAAGTTTCAGAGAAGACCAGCGTGTGTTGAGGGGCTCTAAGAGGCGGTTGGCCCCTCTGTGGTGAGGAAGCATAAGAGTGTTGTCCAAAGGTTCCTTGTCACAACTGAAATATCATCCTCTCCTTATTTTTTCCTTTAAAATTCCATTGTCTGATTCCAGCTGTCATTTCCTGCCAGAAAGGCAAAAACACGAGGATTTGACTTTGAATCTGTATTTTCCTGACCTTTGCATTTACTTCCTCCGTAATCTGAATTTTCCACTGCCATGCAAGCACTTGAAGGAGTTGCTTGACCTTCACTTCAGCGGCTCCTTCTCCTGAGAAAGCATTGTATTGGCAACACCCAAAGCAGAGGCCCTGGTCAATTGAGAAAGAAGGTTGCCAATTGTGCAAGAGAGTTGAACAAATGGAACACAATTACGGATTGTTCTTCCAGATCTTAACTCACATGCAATAAAATATACACTAAAGTAACCCATTGAATAGTGAAAACTAGACCACAGCCATGACGTACGAGTGGCCTAAACACGTGCTGTCTTTATCGCCATGCTGAGAAGCCAGTGGTGATTTTGTTTCAAAACACGGCATTGTTCTATATTACATTTAGAATTGTGGTTTGTCCCGTGGAATGCAGCGGAACATCTTGTCCCCCGTACCTAAGACACATGATGACAGTGTTTGTGCTCACTCCTCATCCAGCCCCATATATGGACTTAATCTGGAATTGTTCTTTGAAGGGGATTTGAGTTTACTAGCATTGCATGGGAAATGCCTGTGTCAAGAATTCAGTAACATGTGAGTACACCGTGTCAAAAGAGTTACGCTAGTAAAACTCTTCACATTGCACCATCAGGAAACAATTGTGTTACACAACTAACAGCAGAGGCCACCTCATCGAGTTTTCAGAAAATATTGTGATCAGTTTACCTGCGGTCAGTGTTTTGCCACTCCTATGTGAGAGATTGGAGTTTCTGGCATTCTGGGTCAGCTCCAAAAGCTTTCTTTTCTTCCTGCATTTTTCCCAAAGAAACTGAAAGGAACATATCTGCTTTGGGTATGATTATATAGTTCCAGAAAGAAGCTTGCCTATCTACCCCACATCTTGCCTTCTTCAAATAATGAAATAATGAAATGGAAGCCCAGGAGACAATGTGTTCAAATCTGCCTAGACAGGGAGTGGCAGAACCAAGTTTAGAACCCGGTGACGTGTGGATAAGGTGAGTAGTCAGGTAAGGCGGGGCGTAATTCCAAGGGCAGAAAATGAAAGTTAAGGTGGCATTTGGTTTTTAAGTGGGACAGGACCTAAAAAACCACATGGCACACATAAGCACTCAATAAAAATTTGACTATTTAAAAAAATTAAATAAATTAATGAAATGCAAAAAAAAGGTTTCATCGGGTTGGTGTCTGATTTAACTCACATGAAAAAAAATGCACAGCTTCTCGTATATAAAAATAAACCCTTTTGAGTAGGCAAAGACAGTAGTACATTCTTTGGGATAAGACGCAAATCTCTAATTTTATACCAACTCAACGTACAAAATTTCAGATTGATATTTCATGAAGCGACATCTAGTAATATATAATTATCTGAAAGTTCACATTTGTAAAATCTTAAATGTCTAAATAACAAATTATAAAGGGTATCAATAACATGCAATTCTGAACATCTTGTTTATCTTCTGAGGACAAATTCTATCTTGGCACTTGCTGCAAAAGAAAAGTCTCTTGTAGAAGTCAACGGACTTTGAGTTGAGTCCTAGATTAGCCACTAACCAGCTCTGTGGCCACGGGAGCGTCATTTAATACTTCTGGGTCTCACTCCGTTTCTTCAACTTTATAGTTGAAAATGTTCGATGATGTGATCATCGTGACCCTTTCTTGATCAAAAGTGCATGATTTGACTTTTTTTTCCCCAAAAGACTGAGGAGAAGAGTAGAGATAGTGATAGATAGGACCATAGCCCCAAGGGTTGCCAGAAGCCTCGCTCAAAGGAAGAAGCCAACAGCCAGTGGCCCTACTGAGACCAAGAGACACCCTGGGAATCCATCTCTTTGCCATTCTCCTTTGCCCATCTTTCCCCACCTCCTGCACCCCTTTTTTTTGTGGGGGTATTCCATGCATTATAGGAGTTCAAAGGCAACGCTTGATTGAAAACTCTGCTTCCCATTTCCAGTCTGAGCTTTTTCCCAAGGACCTCTGGTTTTTCCCCTACCTATCACATTGTCTCTCTACATTCGTGACCTGTAATTTCTGGAACGTCTCAGCATAAAGACCTTTCAGAGAAAGCACATGCTCAATTTTGCAAGGGGAGGAAAGTGGCAAATAAGATTCCAAAATCGAAACTTCAACTTAGGAAATGTTGTAAAGGTTAAGGGAAAAACCAAAAATTCAGCTGGAACGTGACAGTAGGTAGTAGCCAAAATATGATTAACTATGCCCTGCCAGTATTTGGGGATGGGGGTGCTCTGTTCTGCTTTTTAGGAGGTCCCAGAGCTTCACCTCAGCATTTGACTTGCCACCAGTCTTCCAGGTTAGGAATTTAGATGACTATGAAAACAGAGTTTCAGCTTCTTAAATAGATGTGTGTTTGGGGTGGGTTGGCTCTAATTTCCGTTCCCTGGTTCTTAAGTGGGTTGTCCATTACTTCTTCCCAATATATTCTTTCTCCCACCACGTCAACTCTCCCAACTACTATTCAGTGCTTTGACATTTATTGCTAATAAAAATACTACTACTTATCATCTGAAAGTTAGTAGTATAGTTCGAAAGTTTTATGTACATTTATTTTTCCTTGGATTTATGTCACTCTCTCCTCTAAGCAAAGAATAAATAAATAAAAGCACTTTATCAAATTTATAACCTACTCAAATTCAGAGATTTCTGAATAGGAAACAGACCAGGGACACTTAGCCAAGATTAACTTAACTAGAAAACCAAAACCTTGCATATAGTGCTTTAAAGAAAGATGTTAGTCTTTAAAGGTTGTGTCCACACATGAAATGTGAAGTGAATAACTAGGGCAAAATTCCCTCTGTAACAGAAGACCTCTGGCTTTACCTTTTCCCAGAAATGCTCAGGTAACAAAGGCAAAGGGGGTTTTCTGGTCTCAATTATATCCTAATAATTGTTTCAATTCTCTGCTTCCTTTTGAGTGTGAAGATCCAGGCTAAAAGGCTTTAAAAAACAGGCTGAGAAGGTTTCCCAGACGTGAAATAGATTGTACAAAAGAAACTTCTGGCAAGTCTAATGTAAGTAAATCAGAAACATATGGACTGTGTTTCCCTCAAAATACCCATGGGTTTGAAAGCCCAGAAAACACATAAAAAGTAAAGGGAAACTGTTTTCCAAAGCTAAGCTTATTTGAGAAACTGCATGCTATAACAGAAAGCCTGGCTCAGCTCCCCAAAGCAGGGGATGGAGCCAGTGGTCAGGCAGCCCACCAGCCCCTACCCTAGCGCTTACGCTCACAGTCCTCATTTCTGAGGATGATGTGATTGATAGCACCGTGACCTGTGCCTATGGGTGGGACTGAGAAAACCATTGCTCAGTGCTTCCCATACTGAAGACATGACTTCATAGCTCCTTTGCAACCATCTGTAGTGAATGTTTACACAGCCTGTTTCTGTTCTTGAGGGCTTCTCATGCTAAACGATCAGGCTGGTGGTAAGTGGACATTTACTGAACACTTTGGCATGTGCCCCATGGGGAGGGATAACAAAGAAATGGACAGTCATATACCAGCCCAAGAGATGAATGATGGACTCACTCTTGGAGGGGCTTTAGGATTCCTGAGTTCCTCCCTGCAGCCTGTATATGGCAATTTGGGTTACTTCCAGTCCAGAAAGTGGGAGGAACACCAAACCAAACCAAACCAAACCAAACCAAAAACCAGCTCGCGTTTGGAGAGTCAGAGAACCTGATATCAGATCCCAGCAAAGCCATGACCATAGACTGGTCAGCTGACCACTCGGCGTCTTGGTTTCCATCAATTATGTGGGAATAATAGTCAAATCACTTAGAGGGGTTGCCTAGGACACCTCTGTAAGTATTATGTCTCTTCCCCACCCAGGTAAGAAACAAACAAAGAGGAAGGCGGAGACTGGAATTTTCACCTTTATTCCTGAAAGAAGCCAGGTTGGAAGACAGAGAATGATTGATAAATGGGACTGCCATCTGAACCCCAGAATCAGGCAATTAAGTTGCTCAGTCTGAGGCTACGCTGGCTGGGGCCAGTCCCCACACTTAGGGAGGGATGTCAAATTAAGGCTTAGGGCTTGAGGGATAGAGTATCTCAGACTCTCAGTAGGTAACTCACTCCCAAAAGGAAATAGGAGGGCTACACTGAGCTCAGCATGTCCAGTCTATTCCAGACTACCAATCAGATAGAGCCCTCTGCTCCCATGAAGAGGAGTTGATGAATGGGCAGAGAAGAGCCAAAGTTGACTCATAAGATGTGTTTTCTTCACCTAAATGGAAATACCAGGAGAAGCGAACTAAGCAGTGTATAGCAAGTGAAAGCCCTCATGTAAACTGTAAAAGGTTGTACGCATTTTCTACTTTTGCTCAATTCATCTACATTTCTTAAACATCTATGTTTGCTCAGTCCTGTCAAATTTAGTTTGAACAGGACATCGTTTCTTTATTTAAGATTACAGTCTAATAGGCGAAACAGACAAGGAAGCCAAAAATGACAGTACACAATGAGTGTGCTAAGATACTGAAGTCTGCCCAAGGTGTAACAAGAATGCAGAGAAGGGTCATCTAATCGAACGGACAGGTAGGTAAGCCTTCTCTGTGGAACTGACATTGGAGAGCTGAGATCTAAAGGAACCAAGTGGTAACAGAAATCAAGACTTGGGCAGACTTCCAAGGCAGAGAGAAGTTCAAAAGAAGCCACAAAGGAAAACGAGGGGACATTTCAGAGATCTGAAAGTTGTTCGGCATGATTGCAGGAGAAATCATCTTAATGATATGGAGAATAGTCAGAAAAGAGTATTACAATCTAAAACAATATAGTAGAGTGTAAGAGTAAGAATACTCGAGGTACGAGAATGACCTACAGAAGGTCACTAAATCATTTAGGAACACTAAATCATTGTTTGAATGTGGCAAGGTACAAAGACAAAAATAAGACTGAACGAGGAGATTAATTTTTAAATTGATCTGAATAATTCTAATTTTTGTTTTATGTAAAACAGAAATGGGATTATTCAGGAAAGGGAGGGTGTAAAAAGACCAGAAACAACAAGGGTTGGCAAGGACCTGGAGAAAAAGGAACCCTTGTACACTGTTGGTAGGAATGCAAATTGGCGTAGCCACTGTGGGAAACAGTATGGTGGTTCCTCCAAAAATTAAAAATAGAATTACCACATGAGCCAGTAATTTCACTGCTAGGTATTTACAAAGAAAACAAAACACTAGTTTGAAAAGATATATGCATCCCTATGGTTATTACAGAATTTTTACAATAGCCAAGATATGCAAGCAACCCAAGTGTCCATGAATAGGTGAATGGGTAAAGAAGATGTGGTGTGTATACACATGGACTAGTACTCAGCCACACAAAGAATGAGAGCCTGCCATTTGCGATGACATGGAAGGACCTAGAGTCTTTGAGAAATAAGTCTCACAGAGAAAGACAAATACCATGTGATTTCACTTATACGTGGAATCTAAAAAACAAAGCAACAAGCAAACAGAAAGCAGAAACAGACCCATAAAAATAGAGAACAAACTGGCGGTTTCCAGAGGGGAGGGAATGGGGGGGATGGGCAAAATGGGTGAAGGTGAACGGGAGATACAGGCTTCCAGTTTTGCAGTGAATAAGTCATGGGGGCAAAAGGCACAGCATACGGAATATGGCCAATGATATCGTAATAGTGTTGTATGGTGATAGACGGTGAGCCCAGCATAAGGCGTAAACTTGTTGAATCACTATGCTGTACATCTGAAACTAATGTGACACTGTGTGTCAACCCTATTTAAAAAAAAATTTAAGGACCTAATTTAATTGAAATATCTGACCTCTGAAAAGTTTTTGATAAAAAACAAAGAAAGGGAGTATGTGCATATGAGTATGTGTTATAAGTGGAGACAAGAAGGACAAATCCTAAAATATTAACAGTGGCTCTATCTGGCTAGTGGGATTGTTAATTATTATTTTCTATCACAAATATGTATAAATCTTTTTATAAAATAATAAAACTGACTGGATCGCAAGAAGTTTTCTATGTCAATGACCCTTTCAAATGGTGCCAAGCGATAGGTTCTTTTGTATAATATTGTTGACTCTTTTCAGCAATCGATAATCAGGTCACATGGGCCCAGGTTGTATGGGCACTGCTCTTGCTTCTCTACCACCACAGTTGAGATCTTCCAAACTATCTGCAGTGAGCATTAGGTGAATATGGTTGTACAGTAACTCTCTGGTTCCCATTGGCAGGATTCACCCAGTTGCAAGCTCAGGAAAGAGGTCATTCATTCATTCATTCATCCATCCCCCAGCATTTACTGGGACAGACCCTATCCTCAGGGCTGAGAGTGGAACCACAAAGCAGCCTCAAGTTGGCCCCATGTAACACACCAAAGAAAAGAGCTCTGGAAGACCCATATTTCACACCAACAGAGATTTCATGTCATCGCACTTTCTTGTCTTCCATAGTCCTATTTCATTTCCTTTGTGTTTCCACATTTAAATAGGTCTTTAGCAGCCCACTATGTTCTTTTTCAAATATATGGATGAGTTTTTTCCTTTTATTTCACATAAATACTATGTATACAAAGCAAACTATACACATGCCTATCCATTTGCATCTTTCACTTAAAAACAGATCTTGAAGATGACTTTATATCAGTAAATACTTGATTTTGCATATGAGCAAGCGTAAATTTGTTTCTAGAAGTAAAGTAAGCCAATTTGGGATTTTGATAAAAATTACTAAATCATTCTCCATAAATGTCCCAATTTCCTCACCCCCATGCCCACGCCTGCTGTCTACTACCCTTCCTAACCCAACATGGTTTCAAACTCTTGACCTTGACCCAACCAATAGTTAAAAAGTGATAGCACATTTTTGTTTTCATCTGCATTTTTACTGTGAGTCCAGAATATGCTTGGACTGGATTAAAGAACCATTTTGTTAAAAGCCTATTTATTGCTACCAAACACAATCTCTTTAAGAGACAAGAGCTACAGACTCTCCGGGGGGAGGGGGCAGAAATAAAGTGCAACAGCAGGCAGGATAAATCCGTTCTCAATCACCACTGTGAAACAATTGACTACCTTTCCACCTATAACCTGAGCATTCAAAAGCTGCTTTCTGGACTGCAGCAGAGAAATCACAGAGGGGACAGAAACCACCATGCACGTGCTTGCTATACGCTAGGCCCCAGGCTATATATACCCTCTCATTTAATCCTCCTAACATTTTTAATCCATGAGGCTCGGAGAGGTTAAGTACCTCCCCAAACTCACGTAGATTATGAATGGCAGAGGAAGGATGGAAGCCAGGTCTTAACGCCAACACCTGTATCCGGTGCATTACATCTCACTGCCTCTTGCTCTGCTAGGGTGTTTGAAGTCCATTGGTCTGCACCCTGGGATTCAAAAGCTAAGAGGCCATCTTTTAACTATCCATCATGACCCCCTAAACAGAAGTGTCCTATGGGCATCGCCTATCTATGGAGCCCAAACATAGGTCTTGATAAGATTTCTCATGCTTCCAACTTCCCCTAAGACTCACCTGCCACTTGAGACTCAACACTGAATCCATTTGTAGAATTATGGTACACACCCAATGATCAGTACCTGGAATCATTCGGAGATTTCAATATTATTCACAAGACCCCCCCCCCAAAATGGCTGGGAGTTGGTCTATCTGTCGCAGAGCTGCGCCATTTAACCCGGCGAGGTAGCCCAGACGATTTCGTGGTGGCGTACTGATGAGTCACCTTGAGAATGGAGACGACAGAGCTCTACAACAGTGGCTTGAGACATTTGACATTTGACAACTGCAAAGCTCCAAATAAGTGTCCCAGCCCATGGGGCACGTGGGTGGCTCAATCGGTTAAGCATCTGACTTTTGATTTTGGCTCAGGTCACAATCTCAGGGTGGTGAGATCGAGTCCCCCTTCAGACTCTGCAGTGGGCGTGGTACCTGCTTGAAATTCTCTCTCTTCCTCTCCCTCTGCCCCTCACCACCCCTGCTTTCATGCTCTCTTAAAAAATTTTAAAAAAAAGGGAAAAAAAAAAAAGAATTCCAGCCTTTGATGTTTCCCCACTTCACATCAGAGTTCCTAACAGAAATATGATGTAGAAAAATCGGACAGCCTCTTCCTCAGAAGCTGGGTAATAGCTGGAGTTTTAGTTCAGGCAAAGCAATCCCTTCCCACAGTATAAGGGGTAAAGACTCCGTCAGAGGAAAAGTTGCCTTGAGAGAAAATATATTTCAGAATATCTACAAAGCATGCTTCCAAGCAACCTGCCCCGATGTGTGACATTCCCTGTGGGGGGACTACTCAGGGTGTGACATGGGGACCGTGCCCTGGCGGGCCACAATGACGAGATCATTTCAGAAATTGGGAAATACACATTTGGAAACTTTTCTAGCAATTTGGCAGAGTAATTTTATGTCTGTTGAATCTAATAATAACAAAATTGGGGGCTTGTAAAAAAATGTTATGAAAGCCGTTAAAATGAAGAAGTGTTTTGACATGTGACAAGGGCTCACACGAGGGTCGCAATTACTCAGGATAAGGAAGCCCAGGTGCTCTACCACATCACGAAGGATTTCCGGGGTCCCCTCCATGGTGAGAGACGCATGACACGGGGCACCCGTGGGGCAGGTCAGTAGCACCGTGTACCACAGACTCCTCCGCTATAGGCCTTTGGCAAAAGTTGAAACCACCACCAAGACTCCCATCACACAACTGTTGCAACAGGAAGTTGTATTTGAAAGGTGCAAAGTGGCTTCTTTGAAGAGAAAATTCGATGCCCTCTTTTAAGAGGGGCAGAGCAAACGCCTCTGAGAAAATAATTAAAGAGTTCTGTGACTGACACCAGAAATCCATATGCAAGACAGGGGGACAGCCAAATTCCGGAGAGTTGTCCAGAATTCCCAAGGATGTGCTAAGTCAAAGAAGCCAGATACCAAAGGATAGATATGTATGATTCCACTTATATGAGGTACTGAGACTAGGTAAATTCATGGAAAGAGGAAGTAGAGTAGAGGTTACCAGGGGCTGGAGAGAGAGGTAGGTAGGGAGTTAATGTTTAATGGCTACAGGGTTTCTATTGGGGTTGATGAAAAAGTTCTGGAAAAGGATGGTAGTGATCGTTGCATAACATCGTGAATGTACTCAATGCCACTAAACTGTACACCTAAAAATGGTTAAAACTTTACCTAAAACTAGTGTAAAATTGGGTGTTAACAGTGTTGGAATTAAAATTAAAAACTTGGCAAAATTTTAAAAATGGTTAAAATTATAAGTTTTCTGTATATTTTACCACAATAAATAAATAAGAATTCCCAATGTGTTTTTGAATACTAACTGTTTATTTAAAGAAAAAAAAAAGCAAAAAGCAAAACAGAATAGCTTTCAATAAAACAGTCTCTTTCTGAGGCCTGAGTAAACACCAAAAATAAATTAATTAATAAAAGCACGAAGTTCATCCCATTTGCGTCCAGTCATTACACCTGTAAACCAGAAATATACCTTTCACTCACAGAGAAAGACTAGAGAGGGGGGAAAAAAAAACCCACATTATTTTAAAAAGCAGTCAAGGCGGGCACCTGGGGGGCTCAGTCGGTTAAGCATCTGACTGTCGGTTTCAGCTCAGGTCATGATCTCAGAGTCGTGGGATTGAGCCCCATATTGGGTTTCACGCTGGGTATGGAGCCTGCTTAAGATTCTCTCTCTCCCTCCCTCACCCCCCTCTAAAAAAATAAAAATAAAAAAGCAGTTAAGAATTCTACCAGTGTGAAAACCCCTGTGATTCTCTGTGTCAATAAACACTCCTAATTTATCCCATCTTATTGAAATTTCCCCTATTCCCATGCACAATCTGTCTCTTTACCTATTGTCTGCGCTGACTCAACTAATTAGACTGCCTGGATCAGACCACCAGTCTTCATGGGCAAACCTGCAAGCATTCTGCACATAGTTAAGGAGGGTATCATTCCATAAGACAAATTCTATTTTTCATTTAAGATATGTAAGTAAGAGTTCCCTTTAAGAGTCACTGGACCCGCACTCAACAAACTCTACTCCATAAGTTTCCATGGTTTTATATTCTCCCAGGACCCTTACATCTTTCTCCATCCCTCTGAATCATGGTTAGACAAGGTGTTCTCCAAGTATTCATTAAGCAGCTTTTCCTCATCTCTATATATTCCCTCTTGGCAAACCCACCCACCCTCTCACCTTTAGTAAACCCCATCTTTCTTGCTATGGTTCCTACCTATTTCTCCACGGAGTAGGTCTCCATGTCGAGTACTTACTGAACAATTCGTCCATGATGTCCCACAAATGCTTCAAGCCTGGCATGATCAAGCATTTATCATCTTCCCTCCCAAACCTGATCCTCTTCCCACATTAGGTGGGACACCACCTAATGACACCACCACCATCCTTCCGGTGACCCAAGCATGGAACCTTCCTGGACTTCAGTGAAAGCCCTCTATGTTATCCTCCTGCCTTCTGGTTTTCTTGTTCTCAACCCATCTGGCATATTCCTCGATTAGATTACTCCTCAACCCATCCAAAGTGTCAGAAACCAGAATAATAGCTGATCATTCTCTGCAAAGACTAGAAAGTTCCAAGGCCCTCACATCACACAAACCAGAGGTCAGTAAAACTAGAATTTGCCTGGAATCCAATAAGGGACCCCCAGAAGCCGGAGCTGCCCTGCCAATCTGATAGACCTAAAGACGTTATCCCTAATATTTTCAGGGGCAGCTACAATTACAATACATCCACCCAACGTTATAAGACGGTGGTCAGCACCACCGTCAGAAGATGCTGGATGAGTTGGAGACACTGCGGGATAGGCTGGGGGCAACTCTTCTCTATCTCCTCATATATTGAGCATCATTTACGTGCCAAGCACTGTTCTAGGAGCTAGAGACACAGAGAAGCCTGCCACGTTGGAATTCCTAGTCCAAAGAAGAGACACGAAATTGAGACACAGGGTGCCCTGGCTTCCCTAGAGAGATATATATACACAGGACACTGGAGGACAGAGAGAGGGGATCCCCAGCACTTTCAGGAGCTTGGGTGCAGTGGTGAGATTGTGGAAGCCTTCACAGAGACTGCTAGCTCTGAGGTTTGAGCTGGGATTTCAAGGACAAGGAAAGATCCCTGGAAAGGAGAAGAACCTTCCAGGAAGAGGAACCACATGTGCAGAGCGAGGGCATGAGGACACATGGATTGTGAGGAAAGAGCTAGTGTTACAGCATGGCCACGAAGGGCAGTGGCAGGAAATGATGCTAGAGAAATATTCAGGTCCAGGATCACACAGAATTTTATACCACAAGCTCACCTGGACCCTTGACCTTCTCCAGGGACCCGCAAAGCAAGGATCACAAACCACAATTAGCCCTTAGAGGTAGGTGCAAACTTACGTACCGTCTATCAACTCCTCTTGTTTTGTAAGCCGGGAAAGGAGTTATGATGAGAAGAAGCAACCTGCCCGGGGCCTTCTGTTGATCCTTGCATATTACACCTTCTCACACGATAGAAATCCCAACATGCAGAGTCTCTGCGAAGAGCAACCGTGCAAAATAGATTCAGAGATGTAAGGGGAGTAAGGCTGCAGCAGCACACCTGCCCAGGGCACTCCTTTTGAAAGCAGGCCTGAAGGAAGAAATCGGCATTTGCAGAAAGAATGGATTGCACACAGACTTAATGGGGAAAAATAAACACCTTTCAAAGGCAAGCGAACACTCCCTGTGAGTCATCCCGAGCCAAATGGGCCAAACCCCAGAATGTGCGAGCAGCACTTAACGTCCTAATATCCCTAACCAGCCGTCAGATAAACAATTAGCCTTAGTCATAATCAAGAACAAATGGCCAAATACAAGCACATAACCTCTAATCTGAGAAATTGTAAAGGGTCACTTTATTCTTTTTAGTTTCTTTGTGTATTTCAGGGGCAGCGAAAGGAATTCTTTGCACAGTGTGAAGGTTTGCCTGTGCTCAGAGCTTATCCTGAGTACACAGAGACAGTGGAGGGATAATCAAGGATGAACTTTGGACCTAGATGGAGCAAGATTTGAATGACAGCTCATTCGCTTAGTAAATGTGACTTTGAGCTGATTTCTTGCCTCTATAAACTCCTCTAAATTGCCCGGCACACTGAGGGCACAAAGTAGATGCTCAGACCGTCATGGGTTGGGTCTCCACCTGTCGTGCCCCTGTGGGAGAGTGTTCGCAAAAGTAGCCACAGTAATTCCCCTTTCTATATCTATGTCCCTTTCCACACGGACGTGGGGCTTGCCAAGCGACCTGTTCTGACAAATGACATGTGGAAAATGTGACACCCGAAGCAGAAACCAGAAAAGTGTTTGTGCATGGGAGTTTTCCCCTCTTTTGTTCCTCTTGGGACTCTTTAAATCACCACCATAGGAACAAGCCTGGGCTAGCCAGCTGGATGATGAGAGACACGTGGTCAAATCATCTTGTTACCCCAACTGACCTCGAGCCAACCGCCAGACATTGAGAGTGGCCGTCTTACAGCAGCCAGCCAGCCCATTCCAAGAATCACCCAGCCAAACCACTCATCATAAGAAATAACAAATGCTTGTTGTTTTAAGTCTCGAATTTTGGAGTGGCTTGTTACGCAGCACGCGCTGACAAATACACTCCTTAAATATTAGGAGCCCCCTGGTTTATGGTCTCAGGTCTCTCCTCAGTCAACATAGGAAATCAGTACATCAACATCAAAATGATGTATCTCGAGGCTGCAGCCCCAGAAAGGTCTCCCGTGCCTATGGAAATGTCACCCCTCAAGTTTCTACTTGAATGGGCCAACACGAAATTCACTATACACCCCCCCAAAAATAAAACAAAATGTCCCCCATCGCTCTGTTCCCAACATGCAAAGCATGAGGATTGCTCTCCATTGTTCCTCTTTCTCAGCATATACACCCAGTCAGCCCCCAGTTCCTGTCAATTCAACCTCTTGAACACTTAGTGGCTCCTTCCCTCTTCCTTACCCCCATTATTTCTACGCCATGAAAGTCTCTTACCCTGTTTTAGCAAATGAATGCAATAAGCCCTAAGTGATTTCTTGCCTTCAGAATGTTCCCCCCACCAACACAGCTTCCATCTGAGCCTGCTTCTCCCCCTCAGAAAGTTCAGCATATCGCCATTGCTTATGCGATGATGCCCAAATGTCTTAAGCTATCACAGAAGTCCTTTCCCGAGCTGGCCCCTCCACTGCCACTTCCACCTTCTGTCACACCCCATACGACACTTCCAGTCTCCCCACGGAAACCCAGGGGGGCCTTTGCACGTGTTGTTTGCACAGACATGGCATGTCAGTTCCTTTTGTCCTCTTTTTTGAATTTCTACTCATCCTTATAGACTCAACTCAGAAGTCACATCTTGGGTATAAAGCCCCCTCCCACCCCAACCCCAAAAGAAGTGAATCTCTTCCTCTTCCACGCTATCTCTGTGCTTTGTGCATTCCTTGAATGTCACCTTTATCATGTTATATTGTAGTAGTCTGTTAATAGTTCTCTCTTCCCCAACATCCCCAAACCTTTCTAACCTTTCTACAACCTTCCTTCTTGTAGCATCGGGTCCAGGATCTAGTGTATAACAAGCATTCTCCCAAAAGTTCACCCATGAATGAAATCTCGGCACTCTTCCCTTTCCCCTTACAATAAGCTAACATCATGGATCTGTCATTAATAACTTCCAAATGCAAATATGCTCATTTTACAAAATTTTGAACCGAATTGCTCACACACACACAAAAATACGTCATTCCCCAAACAGTTCATCTCATGAATGAAATCTTAGCGCCCTTCCCTTTTCCCTTACTGTAAGTTGGCTTCATGGTTCTGACGTTAATAACTGCCAAATGCAGATATGCTCATTTTACAAAATTTTGAACAAAATTGCTAACACAAAAAAAGATATATAAGTCAGAGATCTTCAGATTGAAGATTTCCGTTTGGAGTGTATCCCTGTTGCTCTTAGTTCCCAGCAAATTAAGTGATGTAACCTGGTTCTGTAAGGCAATGTACATCTCTAGCCCAAAGGAAGAAGTTCTAAGAATAAGGAGTTTGATGACTTTCAGAGAAAGCTTACACTCTGAGGAAAGCTCTGATCAAAGAAAGGAGTGAGAGATACGAAGGCAAGCAATAGATTCCAGGTTCAAAAAATACCATCAAACTTTGGAGGCGCCATACAAAATATGCCCAATCCCTTCCCCCAGTAGGGTGATGTCCCGGTGAGAGCACAAGCTCCAGATTCCAGAAGGTTGAAGTCAAGTTTCTGCTGCCATATACTTCCTACATCTGCCAGCAAGACTGACATTCTCTTTCTGCATCTGTAAAATGAAGGATTTGAACCACATTTACTTCCAAATCCCATTAAGTTCGATAAGTCTATAGGTCTGAGTCTATGGCAATAATCCCTAAGCCTGCCTGTGTATCAACATCACTTGGGAAGCTTTCTAAATCCACAGATCCCCGGGCTCCCTTCTCAGAGATTGCGATTCTACCGATTTGAAGAGAAGTCTGGGAATTCTGTAGTTTAAGAAAACCCCAGCAGGTGATTCTGATGCAAAGCCCCGTGTGGGAGCTGGGTCACCATCTAGAAACTTCATCTGCTACCATTTTTCAGCTACTTCTACCAACTACAGAAGAATATTTTCCAATGGGACTGAAGATCCAACTTCATAATAATGGTTAAAGGAAATAGAGGATTCCCTTTACCTAAAATTACCTTACGGGAACACATCTGTTGCTCAAATATGGAAATCACCTACAGAGTTTTGTATTTCAATATTGGTATTATCACCATTTTAAGCATGTGATTTGGTCTAATCTTAGGCAAAAGACTTTCCATATAAATCTAAGTTTTTTTAATGGAAATCAGTGAAAAAATAATTATTTCATATATAAATATTTACAGCCACTGCCCAGGGACACATCGACACTGCAGAATAAGATATATGTTTGTGGCACAAACCAGTAGTGGGATAAAAAGGTGCCATCTACACACAGATAGACACTGCTTGCCTACCCACCTTCGATGTTTTTCTTACCAGCAGGACCTGTCCAATTCAAGGCGATGAATTGTTATAAATCTAAGTTAATTGTGGACAATTCTATTTCCCTTGAAAAGATACTAATTTTGACAACCCCTCCTGCAGCTAGGGGTAGCCTGTGATCTCGCACTGGACAACGAGAGTGGAAAACCAGTCTGCTGATGGGCTTCTGGGAAACATTATTTTCCCCTCCTTGATAAAGGGAGGGTCCTTTTTGCCATCAGGATCCCTGCTTCCTTCCTTGAATGTAAAGGGCTACATCATGGTGACCATGAGGTATTAAGCGTGAGGCCCAAATGCCCATAACCAGAGATGACATAGTAGAAAATGAGAAAGAGCCTAGATTTTAATGGCTTTAGGGAACCACTGCTCCCACCAGCAGACTTCTTATTATGTAAGACAATTAGGTATCTTTATTAAAACCACTGTGAGCCTTGATTTCCATTACTTGCAGTCAAAAATACACCTAACCAAAAATCGATCTCCGGTCAAGGTTAAGTATAATCCACGGGAGGCAGCGAGGCATACTTGGGGTCAGAGTCTCATGCCATAGAGTCGGGAGATATCCCCCAGGAAGAAGCATTTCCATAGCTGCTCCCAGAACAGGCAGAAGACAGGAGGAAGGGGAGGGAGGCAGTAACAGCTTTCCTGGAGAAGGTTTGAAAATGAGAGAAAGGACTAAAAAGGCTTCAAGTTTACCACTTGACATTCTAGTAGGGGAGTATTTACTATGGAAATGGATAAGATTTTTTTTTTCCCCAAAAATCGAAGTCAAAAAAATACGGGAGTCACCAAAACCTTCTTGACATATTCAACTACCTTCACTGCTCATATTCACTCCTCATCTGGAAGACTCTGTCTGAGATCCTGTGTCCCGCCCCAAGGCGCCATCCCAAAGGGCCCTTCATTTCAGGTCCTACGAACCCCTTCTGGCACCCCTTCTGGCTCTGGGTTACCAGAGCCCAGGCCTCTTTGACTTCGGTGGTGCTCACTACAAGGGAGCTTATCGAGTCCCCTGGGATTCTGAAAACCACGTTAGCAGAAGAGTCTCACATCTGGAACTGGTTTCTGGAAAACATCAAGAAAGGCAGCACACACTGTATCTCCCCTCGCTCTGGTTCTCATTCTCCCTCTAACACTTAAGGAAATTACAAAGAACCTCTCGGTGTATATAACACATTGGCACATCAAGTCCCCCAAGGAAAATATTTGAATTTCTTCCATCTATTTTCCTCTCCTGTTCTTTATGCCTCTCGATGAGAAGAAAGGTAGAGCTTACAGTTTATGTCAACACAAAAGGCCTCCGTTTGTATGCTTTACTTATTAAAGTATTCAGCGATTCAATGTCAAGGTATGTATTATACATACTTTTTTTTCTAGGCCATTATCGGCTTTCTTACAACACTATTATTCTTCAGCCCAGCTAATGCTTCTGTCAAAGATTTAGCAACAAGCATGGAAAATGTCAAACAGTGGGGAAGAAATCTAGCTGTTTCCACAACTGCACAAAAAGCCAAGTTGTCTTTTATGGAAAAGCAGCATAATTCCGCTATGAACACCACTGGATGTTTTATCAGGGGACAGGGTGGTGGGCTAGTTTATTTGTTTTTCTCTGCACACCTGAGTCCATTTCCTCTGAATACATTTCCTTTCTTCTCCTGCCAATATACTTAATAAAATAGGGCCTATGTTGTTATCGTTTTGCCCTCTTCCCAGGAGGTATCTGGCTTGGAACGTGACAGAAATCAGCCGAGGGAGTCAGTCTTGTTCTGTCTGCAGAGCAGTGTGATAAGATTTAAGGAGCACTAAAAGGCTCCTCTGGAGAAAAATATTTTCCCAACCTGCTTACCAGGGTGCCTGAAATTACAACCCTTCTGCTTTAAGGCACTGAGGGCCTCCATTAAAATGCAAATATGTGAGGTGACTTATTTTATCAAACTATCACATCTTAGCTTGAATTAGTTTATGGCTTAATTCAAAGTCCCGAAGTGACGGGACACAGGGCTGTTAAGTTGGAATGTGAGCAAAGATGATACAAATGTTTAGGGTTTACAGTGCGTTCCCTATGAAGCAGGCCCGGATAGCGGGACAAAGTGAGAAAACAGGGTGCGGTCTGATGGCACCAAAAGTTAAGTCCAAGGTTCATACGGAAGAGCAGGTGCTCTCAACAATGCCGGCTGAGCCACCGGCTGGTCCGTGTGCTTGAGAAGGTACCATCCTCTCACTTAAAAGGTGAACTCAAGGAAGCATCAATGTGCATAAGGCTTCTCTCCCCTCCCCCACTTCCCACCCTTGAAGTGGCGTCCGTCCGCGGTGGGGTTTGCCTACCATTGCTTCCCTGTCTGAGTGTGCTCGGGACTCTTACCCACTCCCTCCCCAGCAGTTTCCGAGGCTGCAGAGAGCCTATGGTGGATACTACCAGTGCCCTGCAGTATTTCCACGATTCTCCCTTCCCACCCCTTTCATAGTCATGGCCAGATGACTGACTTGGGCCAATGAAATGTTAACAAAAATGGTCTGTGTCCCTTCCAGGCAGAAGCATGGGAGAGCGGGCTCATGATTCTCCTGGCACCCTTCTTCTGCCATGGTGAGCTCTGAAGCATGGTGAACTTGAGTAAAGATGCAAAAAGGCCAGAGCAGCCAAGAATGGTGGACACAGAGAACAAATGCCTGGAAATCTGCTCAGACTTGCAGATGACCATAACTAAGCAGGAATATGCTTCTATCATGTTAGACCCCAGTGGCTTTGGTGTTACCACTTCCTCGTCACCTAGTCTCCCTTGACTGATCCTTACCCCATAGACTGCACCTTGGGAAATACCATCAGGCCCTCCCTAATACCATACGCTTCTCATTCAACAAATACTTATTGAGTACCTACTACGTGCCAGATGATATTCTAGGTACCAGGGATTTAGTAGTAATAGTAAAGACAAAGTCCTTGGGCTCGTGGAGGTTGCATTCCAGTCAAGGAAGAAAGATTATAAATAAGTCTGTTAGAAATAGGTTCGGTTGAGTATGCAGAAAACTCAAATAACATCAACTTAACCAAGTTGTAGGTCTAGTTTCTCTCACATAAAATAAGTCTGGAGGTTGGCACTCTGAAACTCATAGGGTGGCTCTACAATGCCATTGGGGGCCTAGATTCCTCCTGTCTTTCAGATCCACCATCCTTAGCACCTGGCTTCTGTCTTTCAGAGCACCTGGTATTCCAAAATGGCTGCCTACATTCTAGCAGGAAGAAAGAGAAAAGAGGAAAGGGAAGAGGAGGTGTCTCCCAAAGGAGGCAGGCTCAGCTTTCCATGAAGATCTAGTCCACAGGCAATACATACGACTTACTGGCTACTCCTACCTTCAGGGGAGGCCGGTAGGGAAATATAATCCCAACTGGATAGATTCTTGCCACAAAGAAAACAGGCCTCTGTTAGTAAAAAAGAGAATAAGTACTGAGCAGACATTAAACAGTCTCTGCCATAACAGATAAATAAATAAGGATTTAAGCTGGTGATAGGTATTTTGAAGAGAAAAAAAAATGTGATAAAGATGGAAATGGTGTAGCTTTACCTGGGGTAGGGGAGAAGGCCAGGTAGCACTGGACTGATGGGAAGAAGTCCTCCATGGAGATAGCTGGGGAAGGGAACCCCAGGCGGAAGGAACGAGGAGTGTCAAGGATTACCGGAACCTAGAGGAAGAGACAGCCCCCCCTACCCAAGTCAGTGGAGCAGAATGAGTGAGGGGGACATGGTTGGAGATGAGGTCAGAGAGGCAGGGAGGAGCCAGGTCATGAAAGACCTTGTGAATTTCATTCCAAGTGTGATGGGAGGCAAGCAGAGGGACAAGCAGAAAGTGACATTCCCTGAGTCCTCCTTAATCCTGTCATTCTGGGTGCTAAATGTTGGAAACTGGTTTGTAGAGGGATGAGAATGCGGACCAGGTAGGAGGCCGATTCAGACATCCAGACAAGAGATAATGGTGGCGTACCTACGGTAGGATGGATAGGCAGCGCTAAGAATGCCACTGTGATCAGCAGCCATGAATTTTTGCTGCGACCACCAGTAAGCATGAATTTTTGTTAAACCCCATTGGCCTTGATGGGTAACTTTTTCTTCCAGAGTTTAGCTGCCCATCTGCAGGCTTGGAGAAATTTGGGTTTTTCCAGAATTGGAGTCTTGCTCAGAGAGTGTGATTGACTGGGACCAAGGGAAGACTGGGAAGGAAGGTTGTTGAGACAAGTCACTGAAATGGGGGACACTGGACTCCCAGCAGGATGGGAAGGGATGGAAGACAGAGGCTGAGGGTGTGAAGCATCCCCCTACCCTAGAGTCAGCCACTTCCTCTTTCTCACCTGCAGCTGATGCTCGGCTTCGGGCTCTCTGCCTGGTTTCTGCTGATGGATACGTAGCTAGCCTCTCTGCCCAGCACCAGGTGACCAATACCTCCAGGCCTCATCTCTCCGATCACCCTTGGCCTCATGCTCTGCTGCTCACTGGTTGGTCCTGCACCCACCTCACCCAACTCAAGTGTTGGGCTCCCAAGTCTCAGAAGAAAGACCAAACCCGATTTATATAGTTCAGCGGTTAAGCATAAGGGCCGAAGGTAGGCTGTGGGTTCCAACCAAGCTCCTTTACCATCCAGCTGTGTCACTGTGAAAAATTACTCACCTTCTTTGTGCCTCAATGTCTTCATCTGTAAAATGGGACCTACCTCATAGGGCTATTGTAAAAATCAAATGATTTAATGAAAAGCACACAGAAGAGTACATAGCACACAGTAAAGCTCCCAATTCAAGTTATTCAATGTTATCATCTTCCAGCATTACTAAGCACAAATCTCACTCCCTCCCACAACCGCCTCCCCCCCCCAGCCTCCATTTATCTACTTTCCCCAACTCGTCTTGTGCTTACTATTCACAACACGTCATCTGCTCGTACAACATGCTGTCCTATTCTCTAATTGTTGGTATCACTCAATTTGGCACTTGAATCCACGCTAATTACTGTATGCTAATATATAAAATCACGTCCTGTCCTAATTCTTCATGTGTGAGCCTTAGTTCTTCTCTCCTCCTCTTGGAGGAGATTCCCATAGGCCAATCGGACCCTCCTCCCACACCTTCACGGCGGACGGTGCGGGGCTAGACACCAGGTACAGATGTTTTCAGAACTAGGATACAGAGAGAGGGCCTTTCATCTGGAGAACTCCCATAACCCTGTGCATTGGGGAAGCTAACAGAAGTAGGGGAAAGCTTCAGAACTGGGACTGACATACACATCTCTAATTAAGCCTACCCTTCTCTGGGCAAGGACTGTGCTGTTGGGGGGAGAATACTGTCAGGCATTATCTTCCTAAAGGTCTCCAAAAAAAGGCTTCAAGAAGGAGTCTGACTTAGTCAAGATTAAAAACTACAACGCTAGCCTGATCCTCAGGCCTCCTGGGCCAGTGAGGGTAACTGGCCCTCCAAACCAATAAACTCTTCCAGACCCCCAGCCCAGGGCCTCTCCCGCCATAAGGAGGAAACACTCTGAGCAGAACTTAGGGGCTTGCTGGGAAGCTGCCCTGCCTGGAACGCACTCCGTGTCTTTGGGAGGCTGCCTTAGAAGTAGCCACACACGGCCCATTGAAGAACTTCCGCAATGCAGAGCAATATGGCTGCCCACCATGGCCTCTCTGCACATCCTGTGAATGCAGCTACTAACGCTGAGGAGTAGTGGGGAGGAGGGATCAAGAACCAGAAGGGAGGGAGGAGGGAGGAGGGATAGAAGGGAGGGAGGGAGAGACGGAAGGAGTGAAACAGAGGAGGGAGCGGTGACGGTGACGTCAGAGGTAAGAGGAGAGGCGACTCCAAGCTGACATCTGTAGCTGAGTAGGATACCAGGTGCAAGGGGAGGGCCTTTACAACAGTGGTTCTCCACCCTACCTCGCATCGAAATCAACTGGGGGGGCTGTTAAAACCCAGATTCCCAAGCCTCCCCCTCCAGAATTTCTCACTCAGTAGATCTGGGTGGGGTCTGAGAATCTGCATTTCTAGTAAATTCCCTGGTGATCCTGATGCTGGTCCAATCACCCACTTTGAGAAGAGTTGCCCTCTGGAATCAGAGAGAAGCACGGGCACAGATGCCCTGGCCCCTTCTGGGGAGAGAAAGTAGATTGGTGGGATTGGACCCAAGGTGGCAAAAGATAGGGGTGGGCAAAGGAGACAGGAGCTGTTCTCACAGTGAAGACACTGGGGGCGAATGCTGTCCACTTGGAGGCGCTGTGGAAATTTACAGCCTTGGATGACATGATCAGCTTATGGTTCCAAAACTATCACTCTGGCATCAGTGTGCAGAATGGATGGGAACAGAGGGAGACTGGAGAAGGTGGAACGGAGCTGGTGCGGTTGCAGTGTGAAAGGAGGAAACCATGGTCTTGGGGCACAGAACGGAGCAGATGGGCAGAGGCCTGGACGGGATGGTGGGGAGAAGGAAGGGGCTAAAAGCTACCCCAGGCCGGTCCGCTCTGATGCAGCAGTGGGGGAGATCGTATCCACTGACAAAGGGAGGCAAGGGACAAAGAGATCTGCGGAGAAGAGAACATCATAAATTCCATTTACGAGGACTCTAGGGTGTCCGTGGTGCCCATTAGGCAGCTAGGAATCCAGCTCCGGAGCTGAACAAAGAAGCTAGGAGTACAGATGGGAGGCTGAGCACTCTTGTATGCAGGTCCAGGTTCGAATCCAGGCTGTGGTCAAATGGCCAACAGGAGGTAGGGTGGTCGGTGGGGCACAGGGGTGGGGGAATTAACTGAGAAAAGAGCCAGGACAGACGCTTGACTTCCCTTTTTAATATGGGCTCAGTTGGGCTGCCTAGGTGGCTCAGTCGGTTAAGTGTCTGACTCTTGATTTCGGCTGAGGTCATGGTCCCAGGATCCTGGGATCGAGCCCCACATCAGGCTCCCCACTCAGCAGGGAGTCTGCTTATCTCCCTCTTCCTCTGTCCCTCCCCCCATTTGTGCGCTCACACTCTCTCTCTCTCTCTTAAATAAAATAAAATTTTTAAAAATAAAATAAATTAATAAAATGGGCTCAGTGATGGAAATCAAGCAAGGAGACAGAGAGAAGCAGAAAGGGGTGCAGAAATTACAGCCCAGCAGGACTTAACAAAGATTCCACAGCATCCTAGTATTAGCCTTGTCATCTCTCCAGCATCACAAACCCTTCTGACTTCGCCTTGTTGAAGGCAAGGTGTCGGTGCTGCTCATGGTCTGTTCCCACGCCCATTGGCTGCCCTTCCCTGTTCAGCCCAAACCCTGCCAATTACACTTCTCAGGCTTCTTTGCCAACTGGCTTCTGGTTAATTTCTGCCAAAGAGAGACACTGGCAGGAGATTGGAGAGTGGAGAGCAGTTCCTCTCCCACCCTCCTCCCCATCTCTGCCTTCTGTGGCTTCTCATCAGACCTGGGCTTCTGGGTCCCACCGGGCACCCAGGTCCTGGGGTCTGGCTACAGCCCCTCCTTTCTCTTCAGTCCTTGCAGCTTGTGCTGCTATTCATCTGTGCATTGACCCACCAACCCATTGGGCTTTTCAGCTTTTCCAACACCTCCCAACAACTTCCCAAATGATTTCCCTCTATTGAACTAGCTGATGCGGGCTCCGTAGTCCTGGCTAGTCCCCAGTCGATACATATATCATGATACGACATCACTTTCTCTCCCCCGAACTCATTTCAGTCTTCAGAATCCTACTCAGGCAGGGATTATCCAAGTTGATATTAACAAAAGTTTCCATTTAAAAGCTAAGGGGAAATGTAATTTTAAAAGATGCCATAAATGAAGATAGGGGCCAAAATAAATAAATTGTAAGACATAAAGCAGAGTGATAAATTAGTTCAAATGCTGGGTTTTTTTGATAAGACTACTAAAATAAACAAACTTCTGACAAATGTAATTAAGGGAACATTTTTAATTAGAAATGAGGAAGGAGATAGGACAAAATATAGACAATAGATATTTTTCCTCCAAATCCGAAGAGAATACTGTTGACTAATAAGTGGAAATCTTCAATGAAATGAATAATTTCTAGAAAAATATAGATTACTAAAAATAACTCAAGAAATATAAATTTAAACAGAATAACAACCAAGGAAGAAATTGAGGACATGATCAGATAACAACCTATTAAATGTAGTTGGTCCCAGTGTTTCCACAAGAATAATTTTCATACTTTTTAAGAGACAGATAATTCCGATGTTGTATAACACAACCAGAGTGCAAAACGAGATAAGAGTACCTTCGTGTCCATTAGGCAAGCATCATCTTCTTCCTAAAGCCCAATAAAGGTAAACACACAAAAAGAAAATTATAGTCACCTATCACAGGTGAATATGAATAGGAAGAACTTAAATAAAATCCTCACCTCTAAAAAGCAACTGGTTTTACTGGACTGCTTCAGATCTTTAGAGGGAAGATAAGTTCTAGGGTTTTTTGGAAACAGCTTTACTGAGATATAATTCTTACGCCATAAAAAATAAGGAACACCTTACAAATGTGTGTGTCATCCTAGCACAGGGGCCGTGGCTAATTTTCTCTGTATCGTCCCAATTTTAGCATATGTGCTGCGAAAGCAAGCACAAGGGATAATAACTTTATAAGTTAAGTTGGAAGAAATTACAAAGGGTGGACAGTTTGTACATTGTAGAAATAAATAACCATTTGGTAAAGCTAGAACTAAAATCAAGGGAAAAATATCATCTGGAGAAAACATTCACAGCAAATAGAAAACAGAGTTCTTTTCTCTGTTATGGAAAGAGCTTCTGTACACTGACACCAAAAACTTAAATCCCTAATATGTTAACTGGCAAAGAACTGAAGGAGACAATTCATGAAAACAGAGATGCTATTAGTAAACAAGCATGTGGGGAAATGTTCCGCTCTGCTTGCAATCAGAGAAATGCCCACTCAAATGATGTTGTAGTGTCTAACACCCACCACCTTTGAGGAATTTTAGAAATTATTCCGTATTACAACACTGTGGCAAAACCAGTCCCCGCACACACTGTTGGTAAGCCACGTGAACTGGCGTCATCTCTCGGGGAAGATATCGGGGACCATCTTAAAATTCCATAACGTATCCCTTTCTCCTAAGGGATTTATGAAGAATAAAAAAAAAAAAGGTACATGAGGTATTCTTGGCAGTGTCACCCTAATAACAAAATTAATGAACTAAATCATTAAAGAGGCTCTAAATCCAACAACAGGATTATTAAGGAAGGGTTGTAAACTATTGTTTGTAATTATAATAAAAATTACAGTTTATCAACCACCCTCAGATACGTTACTTCTTTTAGTCCCGAGCGATCTCAGGAGGTAGGTAGGAATGACTAAGAATCAGAAAAAGTAAGTGACTTGCCCAAAATTGCACTATCAGTGGCTTTTGAACAACCGTTACCAAATCCCATGTTGTTGCGATGTGAGAGGGTGGTGATGAGTCTCTGCTCTGAGCCTCGGTTTCCTCATCCATGAGAAAGGGTAATACAAGTACTTAAAGAGTGACTATGAACATTAACTGAAGCTCTTAAATGGCTGTAAAGCTCTCAGCACACACTCAGGACTCAACTATTAAGAATAATGATAATGCAGGGGGTTCCTGGGTGGCTCAGTCAGTTAAGCAACTGACTCTTGATCTCAGCTCAGGTCTTGATCTCAGGGTCATGAGTTCAAGCCTTACACTGGGCATGGAGCCTCCTTAAAAAAAAGAAAAGAAGAAGAATTATAATATAAAACTGGTCCAATCCAGTACTTTTACAGCAATGTAAACATCGCAGTCGGACAAGGCCGAAACACAGTAAGGAATAATGAAAACCAGAGCAGCAGATAAAGCACTTCTCTTTTTGAATTATTTTGTTTTTAGTACGATAGGTAGAAATCTGGAGGGAAACAAAACTAGAAGATGCAAAAATCTCCTAAAATGAATTGGCATTTTGAAGGGAGCCTAGCATTAAATCTGGGATTGCTGCATCTACAACATTTGAAATACTAAACTCACCCCATGCACCCCCCTGGAGACACCATGTGCCATGTGGGCACCACGAGCGGACCATGAGCGGATGGCGCTGTTTCATTTGCCCAAAGGACCAAGGAGGCATGCGTTGGCCTCAATAATATACTAATGCTAGTGATTGTCTTCCTTAAAGATAAACTTGGTTTTTTCTTAAAACTGAGATACGGAAGCATCTCAGGAAAATCTCCGGGTAGTTGGGAATGGAGCCAAGTCCACTCCTAATGAATAGCAGCATTCCAGGGATGCTGCTTGGCGGTGAGGAAGGTCATCTGCAGGACCAAGGAGAATGAGGTTACTTCTCCCTTTCGTCCTGTGGCCTGAATCTACCCTCAAGGAGCAGGATAGACTTAGCCAGTGCTAGCCTCCAGGTGTAAATCTACGAATGGGAAGAATTCGAACTACTGGAGAGACAGATGTCTGAGCAATGAAGGAAAGGGCTAGACGCATTCCTTGGCTTTTCCTCCCAAAAGTCAGCAAGGCCGGAAAATCTCCACCCACTACGAAGACATACATGGAAAGTTACTCGGCCGTCAGTTCCCGCACTGTCACAGGCTGGGGAAGGACCAGTGGGATTAGGTGTAGCTGAGGGTTAGACATGGAACCCGTCCAGGCTGTGGTCTCGAGCTTGAATCGTGAACAACTGTCGACATGAGTCAGGACTCATGTGACTAAGTAGATGAGCTCCAAAAAAAGAAGTGACAAGTTCAGCAAAGGATATAAATTAAGAAGAGAAATGTCAGGGGGTGACCCAGAACCTGGCATGGCCAGAGGCTGAATCGCACTGAGCTCAAACATCTATGTCCAAGTACCTACTCCACTTGGAATGTCAAGAGGCATCTCAAATTTAATATGTCAAACACCAAGCTCCCCGTTTTTGCCCTCACCTGCTCTGCCAGTAGCCTTCCCGTCTCAGGTAAGAGACACCATCCTGGGGCGCCTGGGTGGCACAGCGGTTAAGTGTCTGCCTTCGGCTCAGGGCGTGATCCCGGCGTTATGGGATCGAGCCCCACATCAGGCTCCTCCGCTAGGAGCCTGCTTCTTCCTCTCCCACTCCCCCTGCTTGTGTTCCCTCTCTCACTGGCTGTCTCTCTCTCTGTCAAATAAATAAATAAAATCTTTTAAAAAAATAAAAATAAAAATAAAACCCTCCTTGCACAGACTTGATCGTTTCTTACCCTCACGACAGTGTTCTGACATGATGTCATTATTCTTATCTTTCTTACATAGAAGAGAAGGCTTAAAAAAGGCTAACTTGTTCAAGATCAGGGGGCCGCGATTGGCAGAGCCAGCACTTAACCCAAGAATTTGCCATTGGCCCCCAAATCCCAAGCTGCCACCTGAAGCAGGTACATTTTTTCAACTTTCCTAGTCCCTCATTTCATTCATGGTGGCATTGCTGACAGATTTTAACAGTTCAGTAGTTAACCCTTGTGCCATAAATTTCCATTTGTCACACCCAAAACTCGATATTTTAGAAGGCTACCCTTCTGGTTTTTAAGTGGAAATTGATGACATAGTGTCCCGGAGTACAGGAGCTGCAAACCCTCTCCTGAATCTCTCCATCTACCTCGAGGCAAAAATAGAAAAGTCAGGAGCGCCCGGGGCTGCCCTCCCCACTCCAGTGTGGCCCCAAGAGACACTACCCCAGCTTCGCCGGGGCCCGGGCACTGCCCACACTGAGAAGGTCAGAGGCTTGCTTTGGCAGCCAAGATGGACAGAGAAAGGAGAGCAGCTGGAGACACCCATTTGTGGAGAGCACTCTCCCTTGGCAGCTCAAGGTGGCCCGACGTCTCCGAGCATCCAGAAAAGAACACAAACAAACAGATTTTTATGAGGTCTGTAACCCAATTGACAAAGGCGAGCTCTCTCAGCCTGGAAGTGTCCCTGCTCTGAACCAGTTGCCTTGCCAACAAGCCACGTTTCCACTCTGCGGAATCCAATTTCTGAGCAATGTGACAGTGACAGGTCCAGAGACATGATACGCAATTCCAAGGTGCCTTTGAACACCTGCTGCATAGCTAAGAACGATGTAGGTCCCTGGAAGTACTTGGCAACATGGGACGAAGGCTGGGCAAATGCAATGCAGGTCATGCCCACTTTGTGTGGCCGCCCCACCTACCCCACCCCTCCCTGCTGTGTTCCAACATCTTGCAAATTACAGATAAACCAAGGCTAAGCCAATTCTTTGTCACCGTCATTCTAATCATTGCAGATACTTGCGTTGGCTTCACTCCTTAACTATAGTAAGTTCTTCAGTCTACATGACAACCCTACGAGGGAGGTATTACTAGTGTCCCACTCCTAATGAGGGAATAGGGACAGACATAAAAAGGGTAAGTAATGTACCCTAATTCACAGAGCCAGGATTTGAACCTAGCCAGTCTTCCTCCAGAGTCTACCCCTTAAAAACTCTGTTATACTATCATTCTCTAATATCCCTTAAATGGTAAAGCAGAGAGATTGTCCTGGCTATCACTGCTGTGTAACAAAGCACCCATTTTAGTATGCTCAAGGACAGTGTGGGCCAGGAATTTGGACAGGCCGCAGTGGGGACAGCTTGTCTCTGTCCACAAGGCCTGTCTGGGGCATCAGCTAAAAGATTCACAGCTGATAGTGCCTCAAAGCCAAGGGTCAGTACCATCCGAAGGCATCCTCACACACACGTCTGGTCATTGACGATAGATACCCACTGTCGCCTCAGATGGCTGTCTCCGCTGGGACACCCCTGTGTGGCCTCTCTGTGTGGTCTCGGCTTCCTCTCAGCATGGTAGCTGGGTTCCAGAACAAATGTCCCCAAAGGCGGAAAGGAGATCCGTCAGTTTCTTAAAACCGAGACCCAGAAGGGGATCAGGATCACTTCCGCCATCTTCTACTGGGAAGCGAGTCACAGAGTCCAGATTCATGGGCGGGAACACAGACCCTACCTCTCAAGGAAGCTTGGGGTCATTTATTTAAACCACCAATGGGATCATTTAGTCCAAGCCCTTCAGCTTCTAGCTGGACAACTGAAGCTCAGAGGTGTTAAGTGATTCGTCCAAGATCACATAACTTGTATTAGTGGCAGGAAAGACCCCAGCGCCTCCATGTCCTGTCACTCTCTGCCACTGCTTCTCACTTGGCTGTACACTGGACTTACCTGGGGAACTTTCTAAAAATCCCAGTGCCTCGGTTCCACCTGCAGAGATTCTGATTTGTTCGGAGCATGGCCTGGGCATGGGGGGAGGGGGGTTAAAGCTCCCCAGGGACTTTCATTTGCAACAGTGTGAGAACCATGCTCTGTGCACCCCCCCAAGATGGCGCCATGCAGGTGACACTGACCGCTGTTTCACCGTGGCTCAAAATTTGCAGGGTCCTCGCCTGCTGTGGAGACAGTTCCACTAAGAACAGCTTTCTCACACCTTCCCCTGGTTCACAGACTTCATCCTGAACCATTTGTCCTCCTCCTCCTTGATCTCAATCCTTCTCATCGCCTCAGCTCCTGCCCCTCCCCCACCCACCAGAGGGGCCCCTCAGAAGTGACACTTCTCTTTGAACACTAACTCCCCAGCTATGAGTCGAGTCCACTCCTGGCCATCATTTCCAAGTCCAGGAATTCAGTTCTGCCTCACAAGTGGAGGCCCAAGGCCAGGTTCTCCTGCTCAATCCGTCTTGGCCCTTGGATGACCGTGAACCCCAGTCAGAACGTGCAACCTCCAGCTCCAAATATGTCGCCCTTCCTCATCGGGCCACACAGCACGGGGGTGAAAGTGCAGTCTAAATCATGCTTTAAAAGGTTGATTCTGTGAAGCCATTTGGTGGGGAACAAAATCTTTCTACTTGATTATTTCATGGAAATAATCAGTCACTTGCATCATAGGTCACAAGACAAAAGCATTGGCCTAAACAAATATTTTCAGTGTTTCTCTTTGGTGTAGATTGTCATGAAGGCCAAATTAGAAAAAAAAAAATGCATAAGAGAAGGAGGCTTTCTGGCGTCGCTCGTCTACTGGATTTTCTGACTCCTGTTGGGTCACAAGATCCCCACAGTTTTATCGTGTGCACATACCTCCTGAGAATAATATTATAAAATATATTTATTCTTCACTTTACACAAAGGGGAGTCTTTCCAAACTTCCCAGACAATGTTTTTGTAAATTGAACTCTGTTGTAAATGTTTCAAAGCACAGGTATTTAAAGGAGCTCTTTATCAAAGTTTATTATACTATTCCCTCTGCTTTTGTGTATGTTTGAAATTTTCTACAATAAGATTAAAAAGAAAGAAACGGGGAGGAGGGGAGAGAAGGAATGGTGAGTCTTATGGGATTGTATGGTAGAGTAAAAGATCTTTAGGGAAGGTAACACAAGTTAACACCCTCGCCTCAAAAACAAATCTGTGTCTGTTATTTCTATGTATGTATGTATGTATTTCTATGTGTGTACTATGAGTGTGTGTTTTCGAGTTGTATACATGTACGTGTAAACATACGTGTGTGATATGTGTGTGAACATATATGAAACATACATATCATATATGTGTGTTTTTTTTAAATCTTCTCATTCAGAAGGACATTTTTTTTAAAGATTTTATTTATTTATTCGACAGAGATAGAGACAGCCAGCGAGAGAGGGAACACAAGCAGGGGGAGTGGGAGAGGAAGAAGCAGGCTCATAGCGGAGGAGCCTATGTGGGGCTCGGTCCCATAACGCCGGGATCACGCCCTGGGCCGAAGGCAGACGCTTAACCGCTGTGCCACCCAGGCGCCCCATCATATATGTGTTTTATAAATTCTAATTTCTCTAGTCTGGCACTCTAAAAATCTAAAACAATTCTTATAAAGTATTGGTCTCCTTCAGTCTTCACTTCTCTCTCCCTCTTTGGGTCTCACTGCGAGGCAAGTGAGAGGCTCATACTCACCTTAGTTTATAAAAGTCCCCCCTGCTTTATATCTACATGTGTCGACTTCATGACATAGTCTCTCTCTGGGTGGACCCAGCGACATCCTGTGCAGCCTGACATCACTTCTTTCCCCTGCCCTTTCTCTGCCCCGCTCCAGTCCACGACTCAGAGTTAACCAATCCTTCCTCAGCGCCCCATTCACTGAGGTAAATTCCAAAAGGCACGACTTTGCAGACCAAAGTGCTTATGAGGCACTCTACCTGCATGGGTTCCGTGGGATTGGAGAGACGAGCAGGGGAAGCCACTAAAAGCCAGAACGCTGTCAGGTCAGCACAGCCCCAGAAGTGGGAGCCTGCGCAACGTCAGAAGCAAGGGCAAGGCGGCGCCGTGGGAAGCCACTAAGACGCCCTGAAGAACCACGATGGTGTTTCACGCCTATGCTTTTATTTTCATTTGCTTCTTCCTCTCTGCTGCACAGAGCCTGGTAGGCATGTAAAACCCAGTTGTCCAAATTCCACATCAGGGGACATGACACCCAACTCCTTGCCCAGATTCCCTTGACAGAATTCTTTCCAGCAAGAGCATGAACTAAAAGACCCAAGCGCAATGCTTTATCCCTCATCCTTAACCATGTTTTTCCCAGAATACACTTCACTCAAAGACAATCCAAGCCTCACCAGCTCCTTGTAGGACCATCTGAGGCACAAACGCTAAGGACAATTTCCCAAAGGGGACAGCTGTGTTACACAAACCTGCCACAGTCTCCTGGTTTTCTTACGACCGCTTCCTTTCCACCAGAGAAATCATGACCAATGTCACCCCGCACCCCCCCACACACACACATTTTTAAGTATTAAAAGACTAAAGGAATTTTTTCAAATCAGTCAAAAAATGTCCATAGAATACTTCCTAGCAAAATCTTTGGGCAGAAAATGATATAACTGTAAATGTTGCCTTTGTAAGCTATGGAATAGTCATTTTTATACATAAGTATGTAACAGAATATAGTCCATGCAGGGACTGGCCTGGTTGAAAGCCAATGTTCCAGTTAATATAAGAGATACCAACTGGAATGGTTTTCTTTAAAGTGAAACAAGCACCGAATGGAAGTGGTGTAGAAATTCTCAGCCCTTCCTCTTGTTGCTCTTTATTTACTTCTCACCCAAGAAGATGTCTTGAATTAATGCATCCTATCAGTCAATGGTAAATTGGTATTTTCTCAAAATTTCCATACTAATACCACCGACCTCACATGTACCTCTCAGCCCTCCTATTGGGATGCGGAAGCCTATGGTCCCTCCTCTTGAATCTGGGAGCATCTCTGACTCTGGAGGAAGGAATGCTCTGTGACTTCCAAGGCTAGACCAAGAAAACACCTGGCTCTACTGGGATGCTCACTCTTAAAGTGGAGTCACCATCCTGTGGGGAAGCCCAGGCCATGCGGGAGTCCCAGCCAACAATACCACACAGACATGCGGTGACAAAGCCTTTGAGATGATTCCAGCCCCAGCTGTCATCCGACTGCAACCACATGAAAGGTCCTGAACACGAATCACTAGCTGAGCCCAGCTAACCTCCAGCAGCATGAGAAATAATAATGAAATAATTATTATCATTTGAAGTCACTACATTCTGGGATAGTTCATTGTGTAGCGATATGTAACTGGAACATATCCAGCGTAAAACATCCGCCATACCCCCAGGAGAACACGCACACAATGATAGAAGAAGATGTTAGGAGTGAAGTTAATTTCAGCAAGATCAATTGTCCATCCAATGACACTCTTGGAATAAAACCTTAGTTCTTTACAATATTCAGAGTAGCCACACATCCATCTTTTATTTTGATCTTAAATACTCTACCAAGATGAATATGGAAGAGTTTAGACTCCAGAGCCAGACATACCTCAACTGGGATCCCAGCTTGGCCACATTCTGGCCCTGTGACCTTGGGCAAGTCCCTCCAGTCCTCTGTTTTCTCGTGTGTAACATGGAGAAAGCATCTGTCTCAAATGGTTTCTGTCCGTGTCAAATGAGATGACGGGCAGAGCATGGTGTCGAACCCAGGTAAGTGTCCAATAAATGTGAGATTCCATGAGGGTAGTGCTTGATGATGGTGGTATTATCAATATTTCTCAAAATCGGCTTATAAATGTATTTACATGATGTATCTTACTATAGCAAATCAGAGGTAGGGCTTATTATTATTCATAATTAAAACCACCAGTTCAGAAAAGACATTTGACTTGCCCCAGATCACACAGCCTTGGGAGGGAAGGAGGGGAAATCGAACAGGTATTTAAGCCCCGGCCTGTCTCCTCCTTTGCTTCTCCTTTTAGCACAGCAATTTCTACCAAGTAGGTTTTCGCCTGTGATGAAGCACTTCCAATGATGGGGAACCCACCACCCCCTGAGGCAGCCCTAACAATCCATTTTCCATCGCCTTGGTCTGTGGCCTGTTTATGCTTCTGTTGAGCTGGAATCCGTCTCCGTGTAATGCCCCTCCGTTGGTCTATCTCTGCCCTGCAGGGCCTCCAGAAAATAATCTGCTCTCTTTCACATAACAGCCCTTGAATTTTTAAAGACCCAATCGTGGAACCCCCCACCAAGCCCTCTTTCCTCCAGACCCAACAGCCCCAGGTTCCTTAGCCATTCCTCCTCCAGCACATGATTATGAATCCCCTTCCCACCGGGGCTTCTTTCTCTGCCTCAGGCTTGACAAGAGGCATATACTATTGATGACCAGAGAAGCTTTCATCCTGCCCCCGGAGGCTTGTAATACATTTATGCTTTCTCAGGATGACACATACTCCAGCAGTACTAAGAATTGCTGTCAATCTCTCTGGCATCGTGAAGGACTCTGGCATTTCACCATATAATCATTTTCTTCTCCCAAGGGGCTGCCTGCTTGAGGAAACTGTCATATTCTCCAGCCGAGGGGAGCCAAAGCCTTCTGAGACAGATAAGCATGCCTCCACCAGGGGGTTCTTTCCAAACGCTCTTCTGATGCTTGTGGTAAAGGAGCTGAAGTAACCTGCAGTCATAGATACTGGCCTCATCCCAGGCCCCCCAGACCAGACTAGCCTTAGAGAAGAGGGAAGTATTTTTGTCAGGATAAGATAGGTTACGCTATGGTAACAAAGAGCCCCAAATCTCTGTGGCTTAGCAATACAAATTCATTTCTTATTCATGCGAATTTCACTGTGGGTCTGGCAAATCCCCAGAGCAGTTTCCTTTCCAACGGTGACTCATGGGTGCAGGGAACTTGCCTCTTACAGCTACGTCAGGAAGACATGGTTTCCAAGACACTGTGGCAAGAGATGAGCCAGCTCTTAATTGGTCCATCCTAGAAGCATCATAGATAACTTCGCTTATAGGTCATTGGCCAGAACTAATCACCTGGCCCCACCTCACTTCCGCTTATAGGTCATTGGCCAGAACTAATCACATGACCCCGCCTAATGGCAAGGGAACAGGGAAATGTAGGCGACCATGTGGATATTCGAGCAGTAAATGTTCTGCCACACAATCTTGTGGCCCTTTGACCCTAAAACACCTCTTCCTACCTCCTCTAGGTGAATCACTGTGATACGAAGCCTCCCACATCCCCTCCTGATGATTCATTGGTTCCTCAGCAGCCGTGGTGTTTGATGGCTGCTGTCACCAATGTCACCCTCTGAGCCCCTGCATGATGATGTTAATCGGCAGCTGCAGACAACTCCCTGCCATCACGCTCTGCTGCCATTGACGTCATTGAGACCCAAATCATTTCTTTTCTGAGTCTATCATCGTAGTGTTCTTTGCTGGCTTCCACTCCTCTCTCTGCCATACCACTGTCCATTATCTTAAAAAGTCAAACCGGAGTATACCCTTGCTCTGTTTCAAATGCTACCATAGCTACAGGGCCAACAGGATCGGCCCAATTTCCTTAGAACTGCATGAAAAACCTTTCAGGGTGTGGTCCCAAAGACCCTTCTAGCCTCATCCCCAATGCCCCACTCCCGTGCTCCCTGAGCTCAAGCCCGCCAGACTCCCACCCACTCCTCGAGGTGCCCTGAGTGCTCCTTCCAGTCTGCATCAAGTGTAGTAACTCCCCACCATCTTCCCGGTTCTCTTCGAGCTAGCTGTCCTCTGCTCTGGGTTCCAGAAACCCTTTTAATGTGCCTCCATTGTACTCCTCTGTTGGCATGTCCATCTCTTCCGCTGTGGATTTCTCGTTGGCAGTGCCATGCCTCGTCTCTGTATCTCCAATGGATAGAACAGTTCCTGGTCCAGGGTGATATCAATCATTGTTGAATAAACCCATGTTACAAATTACCCCCATTCCATCTTACGCTGCTGAGGAAGACGAAAGTTCTTCATACACTGCTATGTTTTTATTCCAAAATAGTAAGAGAAATAGGATATGGTTAAAATAATAACAATGTAGCCTGGCCTAGGGGTTTGAAGGAGAACATTGAACTCCCTAGAATATTCCTAGCATCCCAAAGACCAGAAGCAACAGGGGTACCACTTTGATTTTCTGGATCATTTCTAAAGTCCTCTCTACCTCATTCAGAAAATCCTGCAAGGATGAACAGAAAAATAAATAGCTGTTTGATTAACCCAGTATTGAGCTATTTCAATGCATTTCCCCTCCCGAACAGAGAGATTGCATGCTCTGAAATGAAAGGAAAGCCCTGCTTATTCAGAGGAAGAACAGGGAGAGATTTAAAAACTCTCGAGAAAGCCTTCAGCGCTGTAACTAAATGTTAATGTTTAAAGATATACCCATATTTCAGGAAGCCATCGGTAGTGCCGCACTAAAGCTCATTCTAGTCTTAAAGAGAAATATTTGACTTGGAGGAACGGACCCCATGCTGGCTCCAAGATAAACTTTCCTAGTTCTCTCAGGCCAATTTTAATGCTAAGAGCAGCTCCGTTGGAGTAAAAGTTCATTTTCGAGAGCCAAGCGGTGAATTATGCTACAGGCCAAGCAGAGCAGTTGTTCTTGGGCTGATGCAGGCAGGAGCCTGAATACGATACAGAAGTGGAGGCGGGCGGGGGGAGCCAGGGACATCCAAGGGGGATTATCGCAGAAGGTCAGACTAATTAAATCGGGAGAAGTCACCAGAGAGCCGGAGCTCCCCCACACACCATATTCAAACGCTCTGACACATGCAGGGGTTGATAAGAAAGAAAGGGTTGAATTGCCACTTTCATCTGCCTGGAAGGACAACAGTCAACCAAATATAACTTTTTAGTATTGGTTTAAGCCCAGGTGGGAGGGAAGAATGAAAACTGTTGCCGATTCATAATTATGCAGTTGAATCGGAGACAGGGAGAGTGAGCAGAGGGGCAGTCCAGTTGTCTCTCGGGTTAGTGATGTAACACGCAGCTAGTGCCCTCCTGCTCTGGGCAGGCATAGCACCGGCTGTGAGGGACGAAACAAATAAGAAATGGTCTTTGCCCTCAAAGAGCTCATGGTTGATTACATTTGTGTAACAGTATGATGCAGAGGGGCTCTAATAGGGTTATGTAAAGATTGCAAGAAGGGGCGCCTGGGTGGCTCAGTCGGTTGGGCATCTGACTTCGGCTCAGGTCATGATCTCGGGGTCTGGGGATCGAACCCCACTTCAGGCCTCATGCTCAGCAGGGGGTCTGTTTCTCCCTCTCCCTCTGCCTTCTCCCTGCATGCGCTCTCTCTCTCTCTCAAATAAATAAATACAATCTTTTTTAAAATAAATGAAGATGGCAAGGAGCACTTTAGGGAGAGTCTAACTGCCCAAGTATTATCAGAGCTGACTCCATAAAGGAGGCAACACATAGTGAGCACTTAGGAGTAAGGATTCTCCAGTTGGTGAGAACAAAGGCAAGTGAGACAAAGCCCATCGCATATACTGAGGTCAGGAGGCTCAAAACCATGACCTTTGCAGGGGTTTGGGAGCATAGAGCAGGTGGGTCATGGAATCCATGACAAGGAACGCTGGTGGTGGGATTAATAAGGCAGGTGGGCATCAGACCCTCAAGGACTTTGGATGATGCCACGCAAAAGCATTTAGGACTCACCTTGTAGGCAACAGGGAGCCACCGAAGATTTGTAAAGGTGACGTGATCCCAGATGTATTTGAGAAACACCACTTGGCCACGATGGAAGATGGAAAGTCATCTAGGGAAGGCTCTCTTTTCACGGGTACTAACAACAAATGCCCAAAGAGGTGGGTATAAGTAGCACCTGCTCTCTGTCCTCTCTTTCCCTGCTCAGCCATAGAGGTGCTGAGGAATGAGCAGTTCCCGGGAACCTGCTATGGGAGCCCAGCACCGCGCTGTCTGTTTTCCGAGCCCCAGAGCGCCCCGAAGCCAGCTCCTCTTGGCTCATGCTGGCTTCTGCGAGCCCGTTATGCCCAGCTCTTTTTAGCCTCAGTGACGTCCCATTGGTAGCTTGAAATTGGCCATAGTGGGAGGCTTTTTACACCTCGGAAATCTGTAAATGCTACAAGCCAGGGCTTTTTTCTTTTCCAGAGAGCCATTTATGAAACCTTTTACCAGCATACCGGTTGAAAAGATCTAGCCCCAGCCCTCCACTTGAGCAATAGCTGCTTAGAGAGAACAAACCAATACATCTGAAATGATGCAAGAATAATTCAGTTCGATGGGGCGCCTGGGTCAGGCTCAGTCGTTAAGCGTCTGCCTTCGGCTCAGGGCGTGATCCCGGCATTCTGGGATCAAGCCCCACATTGGGCTCCTCTCCTGGGAGCCTGCTTCTTCCTCTCCCACTCCCCCTGCTTGTGTTCCCTCTCTCACTGGCTGTCTCTCTCTCTCTCTCTCTCTGTCAAATAAAATAAAATCTTTGAAAATAATAATAATAATTCAGTTCAAAATTTAGCGTCCACTGAAGAAGGAGTCATGGGGCAGTGGGGAGGGAGGAATAAGAAATAAAAGGCCCTTGAGAGCCACTGCCAGGTTCTCCTCATCTCAGACTCTGCTGCTGTCACCCAAGCTGGAGGTGAATCAATTAATGAGGTCCCATCCAGTGGTAATTACATCCTATACAGCGTCAGGACTAGCGATGTCCAACTATAGTTCTCAGCAGTGGCAGAAGACCTCATACCTAGCATGCTGTGAGAGGACTGCAGACTTAGAAAGAGCCTCAGGGAGAGACTCCAGGCCAAACTCCACTTTATTCATCCATAAAATGAGACAGCTACTTGTAGTGACTTAACTAAAAGCTCACAACCATGAACAGCAAAGTGGGACCGTGATTACAGCTCTCCCCTCAGCTCGGCATCCACGCCGGTGCCCACCCTGTGTTCACGTTTGTAAATGTGTGTCCCATGGGGGCAGCCTGCCCTTTCTCTAGACACCTCCACGAACACATTGTGTACACTATTGTCCAAGACTGACATAGTCTTCCCGTCCGCAGGGCTCTTGGGAATGCCTGGTGTGCAGGAAAGGCCAAATGCCCAAAATGCTAACCGGAGGGAAATTCAATTAATAACATATAAAATCGTCAAATATGGAAATACACAAACAGACTGACTTCTGAGGCTCTATATGAAGTTTGGCCATGGGTCCCAGGCTGGGGTTCTAGGGCCTGGGACGAGACCCGGAGTGGCTACTGAGGGGTGATGGTGGGATCAAGAACAAAGCCGGTGGTCCAAAGGTCACATCAGCCAAAAGGGAGGAATCCAGAACAAGACAGCTGGTGTAGGGAAGAGCAAGAGGGTCTAGAACGGAGGGAAGGTGGGGAAGAGGGACAGCCTCAAGCATGTCCCTGGGGCCTACATCTCAGCCACTGATATCCTCATGAAATACCTAGAGTTGAATCTGTGACTCCTCGTGCCCTGAAACATTTTCCTAAAAAGATTTTGGGGGCTAAAATAGAATTACCAACTTTTTCCTTTGCCAAAGCCAGAGCAGCAACAACAAATATGCTGACACCAGTTCACAAAACAATATTTTAACCCCCCAAATTTAGAAAAAACAAAGTCTCAGAATAAAGGACATTCATTTAAATTGACTACATATAGTTTCATGAAAAACACCCAAGACACACTACATGAGCCACTACTTTGCTCGTTGCACCATGGACTGTTGACCAGACCAAGGAGGAGGAAATGCCAAACCAGAGTGGACATATTTCGTTCCCATATGTGTGTGTCCTTCACCTCACTTAGGACAACTGAAGAGCAGGCGCGTTCCCTTGGGCCGTGTTCTCCAGCACGAGGTTGTCAGCACATTGCTAGTCCGTTCAGAATTCTTTAGGTCTCTTCCATTAACGGTACCATGAGCCTGGTTCCCAGGATTACTGGGACACCTGCTGCTCGCACTTTCTAGCCTAATATAAGAAGGAAGAAACCCCAATCCCTCTGCCTCATGTAAGACCACCCTGATCCTATTACTCAACTTTTAGAAATTATACAGAAGAACAAGCTAAATCAAAAGTTAGCAGAAGGAAGGAAATAACAAAGATCAGGGCAGAAATAAGTGAATTAGAGACCAGGGACGCCTGGGTGGCTCAGTCAGTTAAGTGTCTGCCTTCGGCTCAGGTCATAGTCCCAGGGTCTGGGATCAAATCTCGCATCTGGCTCCTTGCTCAGCAGGGAACCTCCTTCTACCTCTGCCTGCTGCTCCCCCTGCTTGTGCGTGTGTTCTCTCTCTCTGACAAATAAATAAATAAAATTTAAATAAAAAAAAAGAAAGAAATAGAGATCAGAAAAACAATGAAGATCAATAAAACTAAGAGCTTACCTTTTTTTTTTTAAGAATTTATTTTTTTATTTGAGAGAGTGCACAAGTTCGGGGGTGCGGGTGGGCAGAGGGAGAGGAACAAGAAGACTCCCCACTGAGCAAGGAGCCCGACGTAGAGCTCAGTCCCAGATCCTGGAATCATGACCTGAGCTGAAGGCAGATGCTTAATTGAGGCACCCCAAGAGCTTCCTCGTTAGAAAAGACAGACAAAACCAACAGAACTTTAACTAGTCTAAGAAAAAAGAGAGAAGACTCTAAATAAAAATCAGAAATTAAAGAGGAGCCAGATTCGCAGAAAAACAAAGGATCATAAGAGACTACTATGAAAATACTACACCAACAGATTGGATAACCTAGAAGAAATGGATAAATTCCTAGGAATATACAACCTACTAAGACTGAATCATGAATAGAAAATCTGCACAGACCAATAAGAATATTGAATCAGTAATTAAAAATCTCCCAACAAAGAAAAACCCCAGGACCAGGTGGTTTCCTAGGTGAATTCTACCAAACGTTCAAAGAAAAATTAATGCCAATCCTTTTCAAACTTTTTCAAAAAACTGAAGAAGAGAGAACACGTCCAAATGTATTTTATGAGGCCAGCATTACCCTGATACTGAAGCCAGACAAGCACACTATAAGAAAAGAAAGCTACGGGCCAATATCTTTGATGAGCATATTTGCAAAAATTCTCAACAAAATACTGGCAAACCAATTTAATAGCACATAAAAAGGACCATACACCATGATCAAGTGAGGTTTATCCTTTGCAGGCGAGGGTGGCTCAACATACATAAATCAATAAATGTGATATATCACATTAGACTGAAAGAGTAAAATCATATAATTATCTTAACAGAGGCCCAAAAAAGCGTTTGACAAAAGACATCCTTCCATGATGAAAATTCTCAACAAATTGGGTACAGAAAGAACGCACCCTAACATAATCAAGGCCATTTATGACAAGCCCACAGCTAACGTCATACTCAATGGTGAAAGGTTGAAAGCTTTTCCTCTAATAGCAGGAACTAGACAAAGGTGTCTACTCTCACCACTCTTGTTCAACGTAGGACTGGAAGTCCTAGCCTCAGCAATCAGGCAAGAAAAAAGAAATAAAATGCACCCAAATAGGAAAGGAAGTAAACCCATCTCCGTTTGCAGATGATATGATCTTATATATACAAAATCCTAAAGACTCTACTAAAAAACTATTAGCACTAATAAATTCAGTTAAGTGATAGGACACAAAATCAATATACAAAAATCAGTTGTATTTCTACACACCAACAATGAAATAGCTGAGAAAGAAATAAAGAAAATAACCCCACTGACAAAAGCAACAAAAATAGCAAAATACTTAGGAATAAATTTAACCCAGAGGTGAAATATCTGGGCACTGAAATCTGTAAGACTTTGATGAAAGAAACTGAAGAAGACACCAAAAAATGGTAAGCTAGCCTGTGTTCATGGATCGGAAAAATTAATATTGTTAAAATGTCCACAACTACCCAAAGCCATCTATAGATTTAATACAATCCCTATCAAGATTCCAATGACATGTTTTACAGAAATAGAAAAAATAATCCTAAAATTATTTGCTAACACTTGCTAACATTAAACTGTTATTACAATGTTACAGTGATCAAAACAGTATAGCAATGGCATAAAAACAGACACACAAATAGAACTGAATCAAAAGCCCAGAAATAAAGTTTAACCTGTATAGTGACTAATACTTGACCAGAGAGCCTGGAATACTCAATAGGGAAAGGACAGTCTCTTCATAAATAGTGCTGAGTAAGCCAGATCATCGCGTGCAGAAGAATGAAGCTGGACCCTTCTCGTAAACCACGCAAAGAAATTAACTCAAAATGAATGAAAGACTTAAAACTCCAGAAGAAACCATTAGGAAAAGGTCCTTGACACTGGGCTTGGCAACATTTTTTGGATAGGACACCAAAAGCACAAGCAACAAAAGCAAAAATAAATGAGACTACATCAAACAAAAAGCTTCTGCTCGGCAAAGAAAACAATCAACAGAAGCATGGGAGACTATGGACTCTGAGAAACAAACTGAGGGCTTCAGAGGGGAGGGGGGTGGGGGAATGGGATAGGCTGGTTATGGGTAGTAAGGAGGGCACGTATTGCATGATGCACTGGGTGTTATATGCAAATAATGAATCATCGAACTTTACATCGGAGACCGGGGATGTACTGTATGGTGACTAACATAATATAATAAAAAAAACATTAAAATTAAAAAAAAAAAAGAATGGAAAGGCAACCTACTGAATGGGAGGAAATATTTGCAAACCATATATCTGATGAGGCGTTAATATCCTACATACATAAGGAGCTCAGACAACTCAACAGCAAAAACCAAACAATATGATTCAAAAACTGGGCAGAGGGGCGCCTGGGTGGCACAGCGGTTAAGCATCTGCCTTCGGCTCAGGGCGTGATCTCGGCATTATGGGATCGAGCCCCACATCAGGCTCCTCCGCTGGGAGCCTGCTTCTTCCTCTCCCACTCCCCCTGCTTGTGTTCCCTCTCTCGCTGGCTGTCTCTATCTCTGTTAAATAAATAAATAAAATCTTTAAAAAAAAAAAAGAAAACTGGGCAGAAAAACTAGATAGACATTTTTCCAAAAGAAAAATACAAATGGCTAACAGGTACATTAAAAAGATGCTCAATGTTACTAATTGTCAGGGAAATGCAAATCAAAATCACAATGAGATATCACCTCACACCTGCTAGAATGGCTGTTATCATGAAGACAAGAGATAACAAAGCATTGGCAAGGTTGTGGAGAAAAAGAACCGCTCACACCCTCTTGATGGGAATGCAAATTGCTACAGCGACTGGGGAAGACAGTATGCAGGTTCCTCAAAAACTTAAAATTGTAACTATAACACAATAGAGCAGTCCCCCTCCTAGATATTTACCTAAAGATATTAAAATTAGGATCTCAAAGAGATACCTGCACTTCCGTGTTCATTGCACCATTATTCACAATAACATGCATACGGAAACAATCTTATGTGTCTCTTTGTGCATGAATGGATAGAGAAGAGGTGAGAGATATATACATCATGTGTATATCACATATATATAGTAGAATATTATTCCAATAGCCATGAGAAAGAAAGAAATTCTACCATTTGCGACAACATGGATGGACTTTGAGGGCATCTTGCTAAGTGAAATAAGTCGGACAGAGAAAGACAAATAATACATGATCTCACTTGTATGTGGAATTAAAACAAACAAACAAATACATAGAAATAGTAGAAGGGTAGTTGCCAGGGGTAGGGGGTGGGGGGCATGGGGAAATGTCACCCAAAGGGTACGAATTTCCAGTTATAAGATGGGTAAGCTCTGGGGGTGTAAGGTACAGCATGATGACTGTAGTTAACGATACTGTATTATACACTGCAAGTTGCTAAGAGAGTAGGTCTTAAATGCTCTCATCACGCAAGAGAAATGGTAATTATGTGAGATGTTGGGGGTGTTAACTAACCCTACTACGGTAATTATTCCACAATATACAAGTTATCGTCACATTGTATGCTTTAAACTTACATATGTTACATGTCAGTTATAGCTCAATAAAGCTAGGGGGAGAAATGGCCAGAGATTTCATAAAGAGAAAGTTATTGGCTCTCTCTGTGCAGGTGGATATAGTAAATTCATAAAGCATGACCTCAAGGCTCAAAAGGCTTCTATAGTCTTCGGTGTGTGCTGTGCTGGCACTTGAGTTTAAGACTTGGAAGGATGTTTGACATCTCCCCAACCACAGGGAGAAGGCGGGAAAATGGTGTCCCAGGGCTCATGAACATATTGACCCGCACCAGGTCTGCAGTTGTTGGTCAGTTAGAGAACCCTAAAATGTCATTTATGAAAGTGCCTTTTCGGCTCACCTAGCCCAGAGCTCACAAATTGGTTTCGCCGCACACATACACCATCTGAGAAGGAGGGGCTGCCTGGCGTGAGGGGGAGAAACGAGGCTGTGTCTGGGCCCAAAGGGCAACGATGCTGTGAAAGATTTCCTTACATCTACCACGGACTCTGGAAACAGAAAATCCTTGTCACAATTAGGGAAACCAAGGCAGTGAAGTGATTTCTCCAGTATACCCCATGCGTGGACCAGGGGCGGACGCTGCTCTCCTACCCCTCCATCTTGTCTACCACCCGCCCCACCATGTGGTCTTGATGGGCTAACCTCACTCTCTTCTTGGTTCTTCTTTGCTTCCCAGGTCACACACCTGAATCCTGTGTGACACCTGGCAGCAACTCCCCCTCTCTGGTCCTTTCCTTCCAGGCCTTTCTTTCTCCTTCTCTAAGAGGCTGGAAGTTCAGTCTATAGTATTCCCCTTGTTCCATGAGGCCCTCACCGAGAATTCTGTTTCTAGAATCTTCAGTCTACCTTATTTGAGCCATTCTCTGATTGGCAGGGTTTTGGGGTGACCCACGTCATCTCTTGAACTTGGGCCCCTGTGCCCATACCTGGCTTGGTGCTCTCCACACCCGGCTTACCCGGTGTTTGGAGCTGTAGCTGTTCCTGGATTCACAAGCACCAAGGTCCTTCAGAAAAAGGGGCTGGGCCTTTGTATTCTACAGAGCGCATAACATCAAGCACAAAATAAATATTTGTGAACGGAGAAAATGAGAGGATATAATTAAGTCTCCTGTTACTCCTTTGTACCTCGGAGCTTCAAACCCAAAGTGCAAGTTTTTAAATCTGAAGGAGAAATGCAGCTCACCCCCCTTCTGCTCTAGAAGACTCCCCCCACCCACACTGTTTTCACACCATTTGCCCCCCTAGTCTCAGCACTCACCTTACAGCCCTCCCCTCTTCACTTAGCCCGGTGGTTTTCCAATTTAATTTTAGCAGCAGAACTCTGGGGTCAAATGAAATATTTTGCCAAACCCCAAAAATAAAACAGCAAAAAGCAGTGAAGTGAGAGCTGCAAGCTTACACTCCCCCTTGCTTGCAGCGGCCCCTGACCTACCCATACTGTACCCCCAGACCCCCCAGATCCCTAGAGCTCAGTGGGCCTCACACTAGCCTCCGATTGGGCCTTCCTCTCCAATAGCCTTTCCTCCAGCCCAGCCCCCACTCAGCGGCCGGCCCAATATTAACATTGGTCTAGTCTTCACGCCCTTTCAATCTGTCACTCTTTGGTGCCGTGAAGCCCAAACCCTTGCTGCTGGCTCCCAGACACGGATGCAACTAGCCACCCACCCAACCTATGCCCCCCTTCTGGCCTCTACTCACATTACTGGCTTCAATGGGGTCCCCTAGAGACATCACGCTGCCTTCACTCTCGGGAGTCCCTGAATGGGGTCCTGCTTACCCACAGAACCCTCCTTACCCAGTCCTCCCCCTCTCCAAGTGGCCCATGATCCGCCCCACCCCCAGCCCCACCCCATGCCCACTTCTTTTGGATTCCATTGCCCGGGGCCACCTTTCACTCACACCAAAATCCAGAGTCACCCTAAACACTCCTTCTCATCCTGAACCCTGCACGTCCAATCTGCCTGGATTTGGCCTTGTGAATGTATCTTAAACCCATGCCTCGCTCCACAACACCCCCCCTCCGCCATGGGCACAGCCTTATTTTGAACTCTTACTTCTCTCAAGGATTCCTGGAAAAGCTTCCAGATGGGCTTCCCCTGCCTCACCAATCCACCTTGTCCCAACCCGCAGGGCCATCCATCCAAAACACAGCGCTTCCCGTCACCACCCTGCTCAAAACTTTCAACAGCTCCCACTGGCCGCATGCTAGGCTCCAAGCTCTAAGGGGAGTATAAAAGGCCATTCATCTCTGCCCCCGCTTCCTTCCCCTCCTGGTCTCCTACCACAGCCCCAGGCTCAGCCCACGCTTCAGTCATCCCAAAGCATCCCACGTTTCCACGGGCTCATCTCTCTCACCTCAGAGCAGACTGACATTCCAGCAAGGACAGAATCCGTGGTGAAATACAGAAAGACTCTTGACCACTGGAAACAGCCTGCGATCCCAGCTCCCAGGCGCCTCCCACTCCTCCCCCCCCTTCCATCCCCACCTCCAGCAATCACGGGGTGAATGTTGGGCCCAGCGAGAAGCCTCTCACCCCTGCTGGGACCACCCTTCCCCTCAGCCCCTGATAGCCTACAATTCTCCCTCCTCCAGCCTGCTCCGTCACTACCCTCTCTGTTGCCGCAGAACCTTCGTCATGCTTCTCTTAGACAACGTGTCCTGTTATATTGTGGTTTCTTCCTCATCTCTCTCCCCCACTCGGCCGGTGGGAGCTAGAACCACTTCGCTGCAGACACTCAACACGTGTGGGGTGAGCTAGACCTTTTCGCAATTTAGAAGAGTCCTACCTCCTTAAAGCCCTCAACTCCTGTGGTTCTCAAAATTCTAGGCTTTTGCTCATCTAGCTCTCCCCGGGGCTTACTTTGTGCAGAGCTCAGCACATAGTAGGTGCTGCATAAATGCTGTTTCTAAGGCGAAGATGTCCTTCCCCACAAAACGAGGACATAACAGCCCTTCTTAGCTGAAATCAAGAGATCCAGCTGGGGCCAAATAAACCAGGAGCTAGCTGCCAAAAACAGCTAAGCACACTCATCCACACAGCTGGTGAGCCAAGAACCACTCACTCCAGCTCTGCCTTGGAAAGAAGGAGCACTTCACAGCCCCCCTCCTCCACCGCTCTGGAAGCTTGTCCCTCCTGCCCTCTGTTGAGATCCCAAATAAGACAGCCCAAAGCCCGCTAGAGAAAGATAAAGGAGAGATCAAACAAGGTCCCTGTTTCAGCTGTGTGGTGCTGTGTGTTTTTTAAAGGAGAGAGAAAACAGAATCAAAAGAATGTCTTTTCTCTTTCCGAGACAAGCACAAGCAAAATCACCAGGCTTCTCCACCTTCAGCAGATTTCTCCTGACGGGCCTGGGAACGCAGGGAGAGGGTGGGTATTGGCTCCAGGAGCAGCTCAGCCTCTCTGCCACCAGTGTTTCCTGGGCAGGCTGGGGAGGGAGGGAGGAGGAAAGACCAAGGGAGGAGAGCAGGGAGGAGGGATGGGAGGATAGCAGGGAAGAGGGCAGAGAGGGAGGAGAGCAGAGAGGGAGGAGGGCAGGGAGGAGAAGGAGGAGGGCAGGAGGGAGGAGGGAAAGAAGTACAGAGAGGGATGAGGAAATAGAGAGAGGGACGAGGGAGTACAGGGAGGGAGGGCGGGAGAAAGGAAGGGCAGGAGGAAGGAAGGGAGGTAGTGCTGGGAGGCATGGCGAGAGGAAAGGAAGGGCATGTGATCAGCAGTTACTACAGGCCAGGCCCTCTGCCAAGTGCTTTGCACCTGTCCGCTCCCTGAACCATGAAACCAGCCCTCTGAGCTTGGTATTATTTCTATTTGAAAGCAGAGGGGACTGAGGCTTGGGCAGTCCTTCGGTTTGCCCAGAGGTAGAAGGCTCCCCAGCGGCAGAGCTGAAATTAGAAGCCAGGAATGCTGATGGCCTCTAACAGGCCCCCTCTCCCTCTTTCTTCAGCTTTTCCCACCTCTCCAGCAGAACCAAGGTGAGCATGACGTCCGGACACTCTCCCCACCTCGTGCTTGGAGAAGCAGGTCCGCGCCCTCTGTGGCTTCTCAGCATCGACGGCATGTCCTCAACACCCGCACGCACCCGTGTGCTTTCCACAAGGTCTGAGCTAAAGATGCCGAGTGGATGGGGATTAAGGACGGCCCGATCTCCCTGCGTCTGAAGCAGGTGGAGAGCTAGAACTGCCCCTTGCCGGAGCATCTGTTCCAAACATCACCTGCGCTGGCCAGCCTACCCCAGCTCCCCACCTAGTGTCGCTCTCCCCCAGCCCCATCCCTCTCTCTCTCTCTCAGACCCACCTCTAGTTTCTCCTGTGCCTTTACCGCAGTCAGAGAGGACTCTTACCCACATGTCTCCTTGTTCAGCACCTCTCTGCCCCACTAGAATGGAAAGTCCAGTGATGACACACGCAAGGCGGGCTGTCCTGGGTTCGGAGTCCGATTAGAACCCTGTGTTCTTCCCCAGACCCCTCTCCTGGCCCATCTCCCCACCACCCAATTCACTCAGTGTACCCCGCCTGAAAGACAGGTGTGTAATATATTACCCGACGTGCAGCTCGTCTCCAGATGCATGTGGAGTCCCAATTCTATCAGCATCTGAGAGATTCTTCCAGAAGCTGAAAGCATCAGCCTAGATCCCAAAGAGCTGCTGCAAAACGGGGCAAGGGGTCCTCTCCAATCAGCTGCTCACCAGGGATGCCTCGTGCTGTGCCCAGCCTGCACACATCTTCCATCAGACGAAAGGAAACACTGCCCCCATTCTCCATGAACGGGTCATTTGACAGCCATAGGTATTTTCTCTCCAGGGGGAGCAGAGGGGCTGCTCAAAAATGCAGATTCCGGGGGTGCCTGGATGGCTCAGTCAGCTGAGCACCCAACTCTTGGCTTTGGCTCAGGTCGTGATCTGAGCCCTGAGTAGGGCTCCACGCTGGGCGTGGAGTCTGCTTGAGATTCTCTCTTCCTCTCCCTCTGCCCCTCTCACTCATGCTCTCTCTCCAAAATACGTAAATCTTTTTTAAAAAAATACAGATACTCAGGGGCGTCTGGGTGGCTCGGTCAGTGGGGCATCAGACTCTTGATCTGACCTCAGGTCTTGATCTCAGGGCCGTGAATTCGGGCCCCGCATTGGGCTCCACGCTGGGTGTGGAGTCTACTTAAAAAAAAAAAAAAAAAAAAAAAAAAAAAAAAGCGGATTCCACAGCCCTGAACTTCAACTCTGATATTCTGTGACCTTACTTTTGGATGTATTACTTCGTTCCCACTGCAAAGTGGAAAAGAACTGGAGTCCTACCTAGTCGGATGATACAATTCCTGGAAGTATTTCTTAGAGTTAATCAAAGGTTTCTCGTATAAAATATGCAAAATTAAACAAACTCTACTAACATTGCTCTTTATTCTTTTCATTCCATCATGGGCTGGGGGTATCATCTGAAAGGTGCTGTATTTCTAACCCGCATTTCTCTCCCAAAACACACGAGCTATTCTATTTGTCGGGCTTGTGCAAGCGCCAGCCACAGCAGAACCGTACACCTGGCGTTTCCGCTCCTCTGTGTTTTCACCTAACCAGCCAAGAAAGAACTCTGGCCTTCTGTACCAGCTCCCCACTAAAGAACACTTTCTTGAATGTAATTTGACAACCCAATTCAACTCAATCCACAAGCATTATATTTCCATTCAGTGAATTTGTACCTCTCAGTCTGCAATTAAGAAGGAAATATGGTGCATGTACCCCTACGTGTTACAGCAGGAAGAAAAATGTTTATAGCTGGCTTACAAGGAAAACTCCCAGCAAGCTAAGACCCAAAAGGCAGATCACGAGTAAAGAGTGTGCCCTTCTGTGGAACGGTTTCCGCCCTGGCCAAGTGTTCCTTCGTCCTGCTGCTCACATGGGGGACCTTTCTGGCCGTCTGCCTTCCAGATGCATGGGAAGTTCAAGGGTGTGATTGAGCTGCAACACCCCGACCCTGATTCCAAGACAGTACCTGTCTAAATCCATTACCGACCTCCGGGAACACACCCAGAGTCTCATCTCCATCCCCAGCACTTTTGTGGGGGGTGTTGCCACATCTACAGCCAAAGGCACTTGCCGTTGGCAGGTGTGCACCATAGCAGAGCTGGCTAGTGTGACCTTGACCTGACCAGGCTGCCTGTCCTCCCGCGTGGGAGCAGCACTGTGCCTGCGGGACACCTCCGCCGCAGGCCAGCAATGCACTGTGCCTCTTCCTCCAGTCCTCTCCTTTCCCCACCCCCTTGCCTGGGTCGAGTTTCAAGTGTTTTTGGTGACTGTGGCAGGTTGCCTGTGAAATGTTAAATATTCAGGGATCTTTGGGCTCCTTCCTGCTTTTGTGCAAATAGGTTGGCTTTGAGCAAAGAACAAACTGATCTCAACTAAAGGGAGCAACACAGCAAGCCGGCAGAATCAACAGTGCGAACAAAGTTGCAAAGGAAGAAGGCTGCCTGTTCCATGGGACTACGCGCCCTGCCCCTCGGCACAGCGTGGGGAGGAACTAGGGTGCATCTTCACGGGGACAGGGAGTAGGGGGGAGCCTGAGGGGAGTGTGAACCTCCCTGGGTCTGGGGGTCCTCTAAAATGAAGAGATTTGTTCTGACCAGATGGGGTTGTTCGGGGAGATGGGATGGGAAGAGGCATGTGCTTGGCTCAGTAACTGTGAGCTCCCTTTAGCAACTGAAACGCACTGCCGAGGGGAGACCTGAAAATTATCCAAAGGAACCCTCCATCTGCAGATATTTCCAATCTGGAAGTTCGAAGAGGGATGCATATGCATGTGTTTTCCACACACACACACACACACACACACACACACACACACACACACAGAGCCTGTATTCCTTTTGTATTCCAATAAGCCATGATTACCATAATAATGGTGATAAGGCTACCACTAATTGAGCACTTACTGTGTGCCAAGCACTGTCCTAGGCACTCTGTCTACACTCCTTTCACCTTCAAAATAGCCTTTGGGGGAAATAACCAAGATTCCTTTGCAGAGAAGGGCATTGGAGACAGAGATAAGTAACTGACCACCAAGGGCGCGGGCGTTAGTGGCAGATCCCAGAGACCAACTTCTGGGCTGCCTGACATTCGCAGCCTGGTTCTTATCACTGCCCCACAAGCAAGGAGGGCATGTCCATCTGGCGGGTCTTCGTGCTTCCCAGATGCCAAGCATCATGGAAAAGTGTTTAGGTAAGTTTCAGTTCAGAAGGGGGTAGATGTCCCCCCGTTTGAGCTGCCAGTCTGTACCGACAGCCAACGTGTTCCAACAGAAGAACCCCCAAATCCATGTCCCACCTAGTAAATTCCCCTCCCCCCACGTGGCAGCCCCAACAAAGTGCACAAGGCTCTCTAGTCCAGGGGTGCGACCTCTCTCCGATGCGCAGAGACAGCAAATGCACCGAGGGAGCGTGGGACACTCTCAAAGTGCAGCCACATGCCGGGCCTAATTAGCTTATGTTTTACCTACACTGCTCCTCCCAGCAGTGTCCAATCCCTGCAGCCAAAAGGCTAGGAACCCGGCTGCCAGCCTCTCTGCAGCGGCTTCTCAGGGTCTGTTCATAATTAATTTTATAAAGGGCCTTGGCTCCCCATTCCCATTCCGTGTGCCTGACTCAGGTGAGATCACGGCAGGAATCCTTGCCAGAGCTCCGTCCAGCAGAGCAAGCTCACTGGTATGTGCGTGTGTGTGAACGTGTGTGTGTGTGTGTGTGTGTGTGTGTCAGAGAAAGAGAGAGACTCCTTAACACGCCAGAAAGCTGATAAATGAGGCTCTCGTGCTTTGGGGATCCTGGACTGGCCTGCAAGGGTGGCTTTTCTTTCAGTAATTCACTCAACCGATTGAGTGCTGCTTGGATGGGTCAGACACTGCCCTGGGCACTGGGGACTTAGAAATGACTCCGATGCGGAATCTCTGTCCCTCGAGGAACTTACCGTTTACTGGGGAATCTACACATGGAAATGGCAGCACAGGTTCTTAGGGCTGTGACAGGAATTAGTAGAAGCTGTTATGTGTGTCCAGAGAAGGAATATCTCGCTCAGTCTTAGGGGGTCCAGGAAGACTCCCTAAAAGCTAGGAAAAACTCAGAACCTAGGGGCGTCCGGGTGGCTCAGTCAGTTAAGCGGCCGACTCTTGATTTTGCTCAAGTCATGATCCCGGGGTCCTGAGATAGAGCCCTGAGACGGGCTCCCCACTAGGCTGGGAGTCTGCCTCTCTCCGTCTTGCTCTGCCCCTCCGCCCACTCACATGTGTGCTCGCTCCCTCTCTCTCTCAAATAAATAAGTAAATCTTTTTAAAAAAATAAAATTCAGAACCTAGCACAAAGCTTGGCAAGGGGTAGGCACTCAAGCAAATATTTTTGGATTAAATAAAGTGTCTTCTACATTGATTCCCTGAAAACTAAGTAAGAATTAACTAATCCAAAGGGGAAGGATCCTATTTGTATCAGCTAGGAATGCTTTCTCCTACATCTAGTAGCTTAAGCAACTAAGGGTTTTTCTTGTTCATAGAATAAGAAATCCAGAGTTAGGTTGCAGTTGATATTGGCCCAGCATCTCAGGGCTATCAGAAATGACATCTCAGTGATTCTCTTGATCTTTCCCTCATGGTTACAAGATGGTTCCCATAGCTCCAGACATCACATCTACCTCCAAAGCATGAAAAAAAGACTGTAGCATGGCATCAATATTGGCTTCTCTCTTTAAAGAAAATCTTCCCCCCACCCAAATCCCTCCAAATAGGTTTCTGCTCACATCTTGCTCAGACCTTGCTCCCTGGCTACTCTAAACTCTCAGAGCACCCAAGAAAGGTGGGAATTTGAGGCTCCATGGTGAAGGCAAGCATGGGAGATAGAGGTTGGGATGATGGGCTTTAGATGAGCTAACCACCAGAGTCGGCTACAGCATTCCCAGGTCCACGTTTCTTCAACATTCCCCAATTTCATTTACTATCCATTCAATCGATCAGCATTTATGACCTGCTGTCTTCGCTGGTTCTATGTGAGGCATAAAGCCTCTGTTTGGAGATGCAGACATAGCACGATTATATCTTAGAGCAAGAATGGTGATGGAAATGGGCCAAGAGAGGGCAGGGAGAGCTTTTCTGGAAAAGTCTTCTCCCTCTTCATGTGCCTTTTCCCTCCCATCCTCCTCCCCATCCAGTTACTCGAGTGCTACCTATTTTTGTTATTATTTTGTTAAATTTTTAATTGTTCTAGAATATACATAACATAAATCTGCCACCTTAGCTAGTATTAAGTGTGCAGCTCAGCTGTGTTAAGAAGTTTCACACTGTTGTACGACCAGTCTCCAAAACTCTTTCCCTCTTGTAAAACTGAAACTCAGTACCCGTTAAACAACAACTCCCACCCTCCGTCTGCCGGCCCCAGGCAGCCACCACTCTACTCTCTGTCTCTGCGGAATAGACTATTCTGGATACCTCTCATACATGGAATCCTGCAATATATGTCTTTTTGCAACCGGCTTAATTCACTCAGCATAATGTCCTCATGCCTCATCCATGTTGTAGCCGGTGTCAGAACTCCCTTCCTCTTTAAGGCTGTATGATATTCCATTGTACCCGGGTACCACGTTTTGTTTATTCAGACATCCATCAACAGGTAAAAAAATATATATGTTTTAATCAAACAAATATACTTCCTCAGGGCACCTGGGTGGCTCAGTGGGTTAAGCGTCTGCCTTCAGCTCGGGTCATGATCCCAGGGTCCTGGGATCGAGCCCCATGTTGGGCTCTCTGCTCAGCGGGGAGTCTGCTTCTCCCTCTTACTCTCCTTCTGGGCTGTCTCTCCCTCTCTCTCAAATAAATAAATAAAATCTTTTAAAAAATGCTTTCTCCCCCGATTACCAGAACATTGTAGCCCTCAGCAACCTTTTTCAGCATAGTTACTGTCCCCATGAAAAGTAAATAAACACATGTGCGTAAGCTACCGACACTCTGTATTTTCTGTTCATTGAAGTCATATCTATACTTCATTAACCTACCTCATTTGTCAGATGAGTGTGTTCACGGTACCTACCTCCAGGGGCTGGTTAGCAGATGGTATGTAACTAGGTGGTCATACCAGCTGTTAAAATACTCCCAATAGAAGCCACCCCGATCCCTTGGTGACCCTGCCTCCCCGGCCCATGCCTAGAGAACCTCCCGCCACCATCATCTTGCAATCACAAGGTTAATGTGGACTCGTTGTTAAATATCTTTTTCTTTTTTTTTTTTTAAGATTTTATTTATTTATGTGACAGAGAGACAGCCAGCAAGAGAGGGAACACAGCAGGGGAGTGGGAGAGGAAGAAGCAGGCTCCCAGTGCATCAGGGAGCCCAACATGGGGCTCGATCCCCGAACGCCGGGGTCACGCCCTGAGCCGAAGGCAGACGCTTAACGACTGCGCTACCCAGGCGCCCCTCGTTGTTAAATATTTTTAATACCCACCCTCCTTCTATCGTAAAGCCATTGTGATATAAAGTACTTAACGTAGTGTCTGGAACTTAGTAAATAGTAAATTTTGCTCTTATTACATTCTCAGTCTTGTAGGATACTTAGAGATCCTGCCCTATCAATCACTTACAAAGAACCTGACAGTACTTTTTTTGGGGAAAACATTCTCTCCAAACAGTGTCTAAACCACTCGGCTTCAGGGAACTTGGCCCTGGTGTGAGATTTTTGCCTCCTCTGCACTGAGTGGGAGGATTTGCTAGAAGTTCAAGGAGACGCCGCTGGCTGGTGGGGATCCTACCAGGTGGTGAGGAGGCCCTGGGTGGGCGGGTGGGCAGGACGGGCTTGGCATCCTGATTCCTAGGCTATGAATTCTGCATGAATCTATTTCTCTATCACCTTCTGTCCTAACTTCATCATTATTTACATATACGGGGGGAAAATGTGAAAAACTAAGAGTTTATTTAGTGTCCGTGGATTTTTCTTCGGCTTTATAAACAGTTACAGTGGGTGGTTTGTTTTGTTTGTTTTGCTTTGCTTTTCAGTAAGGCATTTTTCTTACCCCTCCCAGGCCATCCACGGACCCGTGTGCGCTGTGTGGTACAGCGTTTAACTGCACTCATCAGAGCTGCTAAAACTGCTCACTTGTTTGCCTAAGTGATGCCAAAACCATCGGCTTGGCTGTGTTTCACACTCAGCCAGCGGTCTCGCCGTCCTCCCCAGCTCCGCCTCTCAGAACAAGGATGCAGCCAGTGTGTCCCCAAAAAGAGCTTGAATTCTAACTCAAATCTTCCCAGACTCCTCTTTGCTGAAACGGTGAGTTCCATGCCCTTCGCTCTCTCCTTCCGTGCTGCTGATTAAAATTTTAAACTTCCCCCAAAAGGTGAGTCAAAGGAAACATGTTACAGAAATGATGTGGGAGGATTCTGCCAGTAGGTCTGACCAAAGAAAAATGCTACACGCCAGCAAACGCTCGTGGGTGGCCTCGGTGTATTAAGAACAGAGAACCTTTAGCCTGAGTGGCACTGGGGTCTGCCCTGCACCACAGGGGGTGTAAGTACCGTGGCTGATAAAAGAGCAGGGAGCCTGGAATGATCTGATAAGGAGCAGGTCCCACCGCGGAATCTTAAACAGAGCAGGGATGTAATCAGAATGGTGATCGGGACTCCATTCCGTGGCCTGGTGGCCTGGAGGAGAGAAGCAGAAGAAAAGAGAGCCAGGACAGACACTGCAAACAATCCCCTTGAACGGGACAGATCCTGACCTATGTTGGGTGATGGCGGGAAGAGATGCTGCCAAGATTCTGCAGGGAAAAATTGTAGGGAGCCGAGGAGCTCTCAGAACTCAGGCTGATGGGAAAACATTCTGCTGTTTGGACCAGCAAGTCTAGCCCAACCCCCGGAGGTAATAACAACCTGCAAGGTGATGGGACAAAAATGGGTAAACACCATTAACACTGGCCTTTAAGTCAGTGGGGTCCTAGAGCCAGCTCTCACCAGGAATTTTGCACAGCCACTATAAAAATGAAGTTATGGGGGGCGCCTGGGTGGCTCAGTCGGTCAAACATCTGCCATCAGCTCAGGTTGTGATCTCAGGGTCCTGGGATCAAGCCCCATGTTGGGCTCTCTGCTCAGCAGGGAGTCTGCTTCTCCCTCTCCATCTCCCCTTCCCTCCCGCTCATGTTCTCTCTCTCTCTCTCTCTCTTTCTCTCGCAAATAAATCTTTTTTAGAAACTAAGTTATATGAACTTATAATTAAACTATATTAAAAACAAAAGTGATAAATCTTTAAATCTCATCACTTCCCGATTCTACTTCATTTTACTATGACTACCATCTATGGTCTTGAGGTCAGTTACGTGTGTTGTATCAATAGTGTGGAAATGCGTCTCTTCCCAGCTCTGGGTTTAGCGCTGTCACATTAGTAGTTTGCGATCTGACCTGATGGGATATTTACACCTTGGAAATTGGCAAATGCTGCATATCAGCTCCTTTGGCCCAGGGCTGTGGGAAGCAGCCTCCTCCCAGGGCTGCAGCTGGGCCCAGGCAGGACCTTCCTCCTTCAAGTAGGGGCCACGCCTCCACAGTGTCTTCCTTCCCTAAGGCAATACTCAGTCCTTGGAAGCCTCTTCTATCTACCTGCCTTGCAACCTCCGGCTTTTGGGGTGCCAGGCTTAGGGTGGCAAGTGGACCTTAAAGGGCCTGCATTGGTGTCCTTGGGTTCTCCAAAATCTATCCAGGTCTTTCTTCGGTAAAGAGCCTTCCTTAGCAGGAGCACATTTCCTGCGGTTAGCCAGGCACCTGCAAAGATTCAAGCCCCTGGTTTAAATGAAGTTCCCGGACATATGTTGCCACGGCCTGTCAAAGATGACAGGACATTCCCCGATCCCTGCACGTTGTCGGTTCCCACCAAAAGGCTTTCCTGCAAGAAACCTGGTTAATTATAGTTGAAGGACAAAGGAATTCGCCAGAGGGCAGCTTCATAGGCCTTTTTAAAAAATTAGGTGGAGCTGGGGCGCCTGGGTGGCTCAGTCACTTGAGCGTCCAACTCTTGATTTCAGCTCAGGTCATGATCTCAGGGTTGTGAGATCGAGCCCCACATTGGGCTCCACATTGGGCGTCAAGCCTGCTTAAGAGTCCCTCTCTCCCTCTGCCCCTTCCCCCGCCAAAGTTAGGTAGAGCCATTCCAGCCTCGGGAGAAGATTCTGGAATCCAACCCCCCCCCCGTCAACGCCACCACGACCACCGCCTTCATCGAGTGTCCCCCTTATCTTCGCTGCCATCTCCTGTTTCTGTAATAAATGGCTCGCTCACCTCCCTGCCTCTGCCTGCCCTATCTGTTCTCCACATGGCGGGCACCAAGCCTTCCCAGACGTGAATGTGATCCAAGTCCACTGCCCCTGGCTCACGTTCATGGCTGGTGCCCCAGGCCCGCCAAGGCTCTTTTACTACAGGTGTCATGCCCCACCTGTGCACCCCCACCCCCCTCGCCCCACCCCTGTGTCTTATGCATGGTGAGACGTTATTCTCAGCATGTAGTTTGGCCTGGCACACAGTAAGCACTCAGTAAATGTTTGATTGAATAAATGGATGACATCAGAGCCTTAGTGTGTTGGCACAAGTATGTAGTCTCGAAGGAGAAGAGGTCAAGTGGTTTCAGAGCGTGCACTTTGGAGAGGCTCGGATGTGCATTCCAGCCATGCCACTCACTCACTGTGTGGCCTTGGGACTTCCCCCACTGGGAGAGCTCAGGAGCATTCTCTGTGTATTCACTCACTTAATCCTTGCCATCACCCTAGGGAGAACAACTTTGTGGTTATTACTGTTATTGCTTTTTTTTTTTTTTTAAGGGAAAGCTGAGGCAAAAGAAGTTAAATGCTTGATAAATACCAAAATCAGGATTTGAAATCTCACACTTCACCAGGAGGCTAGACGGCACACCAGTAGCTTCGCCCAAGGCCAGACATGCTCTCAGGGCTCAAGAAATGGGAGCCTCTACCAGGTCACAGCTTTGGGGACCCCCCAAACTCCAGTCAGTCGCCCATCTCCAGGAGAGCTCCCTTGCCTGATCAATCGGTCGCTGTCATCCGAAACAAAATCTTCTAACATCTGTGTCGTTCCTTGTCCCAGGACCAGCATCACTCGGGAGGTGTCCTTCACACGAGAGAAGCAGCATGGGATGTCATAAAAATGACCGCGGACTGAGAAGGCAGGGCAAGGCGAGCATCACGTCTCTCAAGCTCAATTTCCTCACCGGTGAAATGAGTGGAAATAAAGACATTGACTACCTCGCAGGGTTCTTCTCAAGCTTTGGTGAGGTAAGAAATGTTAAAATGTTTGGTAAATTATGGAAGATGTAAAAGATATTAGTTCACAGGGGAAGGCGGCAGTGGGGTGGGGGGAGGCGGGGAGGGTTCTGGTTTGACTGGGAAGGATGGTGGGGTGTTCAGACAGGCCAACCCTTCCCCACTCCCCTCTGCCACCTCCTCCCCTTCATTCAGCCTGAGCATGGGCACAGAGTAGCCTGAATGTCTATTGCTAGGTACACATGAAACTCAGGACTTCTGTGCTAGAACTTGCCGCAGACAAGGCTTGTGTGTCCCACCCCCACATTGAGATACAGCATTCAATGCCAATCCCTAATGTGATGGTGCTTGTAGGTGGGCTCTTTGGGAGATAACCAGGTCATGAGATTAGTTGTCCTTATTTTAAAAAGGAAGGAAGGAAGGAAGGAAGGGAGGGAGGGAGGGAGGGAGGGAGGGAGGAAGGAAGAAAGAAAGAAAGAAGGAAGGAAGGAAGGAAGGAAGGAAGGAAGGAAGGAAGGAAGAAAGAGGAAGGAAGGAAGGAAGGAAGGAAGGAAGGAAGGAAGGAAGGAAGAGGAAGGAAGGAAGGAAGGAAGGAAGGAAGGAAGGAAGGAAGGAAGGAAGAGGAAGGAAGGAAGGAAGGAAGGAAGGAAGGAAGGAAGGAAGGAAGGAAGGAAGAGGAAGGAAGGAAGGAAGGAAGGAAGGAAGGAAGGAAGGAAGGAAGAGGAAGGAAGGAAGGAAGGAAGGAAGGAAGGAAGGAAGGAAGGAAGGAAGGAAGAGGAAGGAAGGAAGGAAGGAAGGAAGGAAGGAAGGAAGGAAGGGAGGGAGGAAGAGGAAGGAAGGAAGGAAGGAAGGAAGGAAGGAAGGAAGGAAGGAAGGAAGGGAGGAAGAGGAAGGAAGGAAGGAAGGAAGGAAGAGGAAGGAAGGAAGGAAGGAAGAGGAAGGAAGGAAGGAAGGAAGGAAGGAAGGAAGAGGAAGGAAGGAAGGAAGGAAGGAAGGGAGGGAGGGAGGAAGAAAGAAAGAAAGAAGGAAGGAAGGAAGAGGAAGGAAGGAAGGAAGGAAGGAAGAGGAAGGAAGGAAGGAAGGAAGGAAGGAAGAGGAAGGAAGGAAGGAAGGAAGGAAGGAAGAGGAAGGAAGGAAGGAAGGAAGGAAGGAAGGAAGGAAGGAAGATAGGAAGGAAAAAGGCCCCAGAGAGCTCCCTCACCCCTTTGACCATGTAACATGTAAGGACACAGTGAGAAGACCACCATCTATGAACCAGGAAGCAGGCTCTCAGCAGACACAGAACCTTCCAGCACCTTGATCTTGCCAGCGCCCAGACTCCAGAACGGTGAGAAATACATCTCTGTTGTTTATAAGCCACCCAGGCTATGGTACAGCAGCCCAAATGAACGGAGACAGGAGTTTTATTACAAATTATTTTAAATTGACATGATTTCCAAAAGCAGATCCAAAAGCTGTATAACTATTTTAGTCTTGACACCGTCTTGAAAAAGGAACTCCAAAAAACAACTCTAACACACACACACACACACACACACACACGCCCCTCAAACCATTATTTATAACTAGAAAAAATTTCTTGATGGAGACCAGTTCATACTCATCCTGTATAGGGGTTTTTCTTGTTTGCCTGTTTGTAACGCGGAGCCATTAGCTGCCTGTTTTATACGGTCTGAGTTGCTAGGAAAGCTATTACGGGCAGATAGGGATGGGTTTGGCAGCCTGACTTTGTGAGGCAGACCTGAGTATTTGCATTTTCTGGCTTTTATATGCTTAAGTTCACAAACTAAAGTCCTAGTCAACAAGCTTTTTACATTTGAATAGATTACAAAGTGTTTATAGGTCTGAGTCCTTCCAAGGCAGTAGCTAATTGGCCTCGTGAACAACAGCGGGAGAGTCTCATTATCCTGGTTTAACAAAAGAAGACACTCCATCCAGAGAAGTTAAGGGACCGGATCCAGGCCCCCCCGCGCTGAGTCTAGTCATCACCGTCTTCAGTACCGTTACTGTCGTCACTAATTTTTAACATCCTGGGAGGGCACTCCAACAATCTGTCTGTTTCCTCCAGGAGCTCATAGATTAATAGACCTTTGCTGTAACCATTTCTCAAAGAGCTACGTAAGTAATAAAACATAAGTATTTATTGAAAGTAACACTCTGATACACCCCTGGCCTCCTCCTTACAAGTCAAAGGAACCAAATCCAGAGCCATGAGAGGTCCCCCCGCCCCTGTGCTGGGTCTCAGTTTCCCCATCTATAGTAGAGAATTAGTACCAACTGACCATGCCTCCTCTCCTGAGGACTAGCTGGGAAGCTCGTTACACACGTCAATTCCCAGGCCCCCAGGTGGGGGCTGGGGACAGATCAGAGTCTACGGGAAATGCTGTTTTAACTAAGGAGTCACTAAAGGACAGGATGAAAGTTTCGGGGATTGTCATTGTTCAATGTGGCCCTCCCAGCTGCTGACCCAGAAATATGGTTTATTTTTAGAAGTTTGGACAAAGCCAGAGCCTGACAGATCACTTGTCTCATAGAATTGGATCCAAAGAAGAGCCTTGAATGGATAGCACCACGGTCACCTCATTAGGACGGTGATGAAGTGCCTTTTTCCACAGGGCACAACCTACCCAAGTGTAGTCAGAAGGGCATGAAGATGAGGAATGGCCCGAGCCAAACGGCTTGGGCTGCAAATGACCTTGGACAACTTCCTTACCTTCCAGTTTCCTCATCTGTAAGGTGCGATCAATACACAACATGGATAAATCTTAAACATGTGAGGCTAGGTGAAAGACGCCGAACACAAAAAGCCACATCTTCTGTGATTCTGCTTATGTGAAGTGTGCAGAGTGGGCAAATCCATTGAGACAGAATGCAGATCAGTGGTTGCCGGGGGCTGGGGGGATGGGGAGTGACTGCTTGACGGGTATGGGGTGATGAAGGCGTTCTAGAACTATATAGTGCTGATGGGTGCATGACGTCGTTTATGTGCTAAATGCCAGTGGATTGCACACTGTAAAAGGGTTAACACGATGAATTTAGGTTAGGCATCTTTTACCACAATTTTTTAAAATGCAATTAACAATAACTGGCCTCCACCCCTCTCCCCATCCAGCGGGGAGGGAGTTGGAACCCACAATGAGAATGAAAGTGACATCTGGGTGGGCAGGCTGCAGCCACCCTGTCCTCCAACTCATGGGCATCTTAGATCCAGACTGATTGCTTGGATGCCCAGAAGGATAGCTCCTTCTATAACCAAATTCTCCACATGCATGTGCCTTTCCCCATTCATTCTTTTCGTCTTTTCTCTTTTTTTTTAAGATTTTATTTATTTATTTGAGACAGAGAGATACAGAGAGAGAGAGCATGAGCCAGGGGAGAGGAAGAAGGAGAGGGAGAAGCAGACTCCCCGCTGAGCCGGGAGCCCGATGTGGGGCTCGACGTGGGGCTCGACGTGGGACTCGATTCCAGGACCCAGAGATCCTGACTCAAGCCAAAGGCAGACGCTTAACCATCTGAGCCACCCAGGGGCCCCTTGTCTTTTAAAGTACCAGGAAACTGAGGCTCAGAGCGAGTGGCTCAGAGTGGCTCAGAGCTCGTAAGTGACACAGCCAGGTTTGAATCCAGGTCAGGAACCAAAAGCTGAGCTCTTTTTATGAGAATCCACTGCCTCCTAAGAACAAAGATAGTAATTTTTTATGAATCTACATATTCTTTCTATACTTTTTACACTTCACTAAAAGCTTTCAAATTCTACCTTTATTCTCATCTCTACCCTGCGGAGTAGGGTTATGTCCGTCATGTGTTTTGACCAAAGTAACTGGCCCAGTCTAAAGAGCCAACTCCTCTTCTTTCCTTCAGAGCAGTTCCCGCGCAGGGTAATTAGATTAGAAACAGAAATAGGGTAGGTCCAGTGAGAACTTTCTAGATCAAGGGTATGGAAAAAAGAAGAAAGGTTTTTGTTTGGGATTTGCTTTGTTTTCATAAACCCTGGATTGCAAGTCCCAAATTTTCCCATCAGATATGGAAATGCGGACCCCTCCCCACCTGAGTCCCCAACATTAGCTCAATTAAATGCAAGTTTCTCTCCTAAGGAAAAGTCTGGAAAAGAACAGAATGAAAACAAGGCAATAGACAAGAAACTCATGGGAGCGTGATATCTTAAGACTTCTTTCATTAAATTAATATTTATCAAGCAGGTACTATGCACACTTCTAGGCATAGTTAGGACCCAGGAGTAGATAGGGTGGATGCCTGATTTCTGACCTCATGAAACTTGGAATCTAATGCCATATTTATTACCTAACCCGCAGGGATCACCTAGAAAGCTTTAGAAAATATAGATTCCAGGGCCCTACCCCCACGGATTTTTAAGTGAAGGCAAGAAAGCTGGAATTTAAGAAGCTTTCTCAGTGACAGAAGGAAGAACCAAATCTAAGAACCTAGGCCTTCCCAAACTTGCTCAGCCGAAGAGGCAACCACAGTACTTGGTAAACATACAGATGCCCAGGCCTCTCTCCCAGGATGAGGACCTAGAATCAGGATGTTTAGCAAGTACTTCTTGGGATCTAGAAGACACTGCTCTGGCAGGCCTAGAAACATCACACACGTCTAAATCTCATCCCTCGAGCCCTGCTCCCTTCACACGGGAACAGGAAAAGTCCCACAAGACATTATGGTTCCACCATCACGAAATGAAAGCAGTCGCCCTATACCATTCAAAAACCACCATTTGGAAGCACTCCATTCCCACAGGGTTCTGTCCTTTTTGGTAAAAATTCAATTAAAAAAAAAAAAAGACACGCTCTCTATGCATCTGTGCTATAAACCATAACCATCAAATCAACTTGAAAAAAAAACACAAAACCCGTGATTTCAAAGACTCGTGTCTCTATGCTAAAACCTGCAATGCCAAGTTAACCAGAAGACGTTTCTCTTGCGAGGCCATGAACCTGTATGTGCCTCTAACGCCTTATAAATAAATAATGGACTTAAAAATAGCAATAATGAACTTGGAAAAATACTAGCTAATTTACACCATAATAGAAATACCCAGGGATCTTGAACAATTGAAGGACTGATGCCAGCCTCCCTAATAAGTACACCGAGCCGTATTATTCCACATGTGAGTGTAATTTCTAAATTGCAGTGTACAATTCAGAAGGGTGTATGCTCTCTGAAAGGCAAAGAAGTATTTATATGAACGCCATTACTCAGCTGCATCATCCCCTGATGAGAAAAATCAAAGGAATTATTGGAACAATGTATTCCTTGAGGCCCAGGAGCAAAATGGTTCAGAAAAAGACTATCATTAATTTTTATGCAGTTGCGGAGATAAACCACTGCTCTGTGCCCCATGAAGCACACAGAGGTGTGAGCCTTTTGTGTGAGTGGTCTCACTCCTTGTACCGCCGTGTGCCTAAGAGAGCTGCCACTGTGTTCCAGCAACGCCCTGCCCCAAGGCTGCCTGCTGGTTGACACTGGGAATGATGGGGTCAGCTGCTGCGGATGAATGGGTCACCACAGCCCAGAGTCAACTTCCCAAACCCCAAATCCGATACCCTCTGATAAAACCTAAGTTCCTAATTTTGGCCTGTGGGATCCTCCAAAAGCATCCTCTACCTGCCTAAGCAGGTGTATTTTCAGCTGTTTTAACTCCTCTTCGATCCCCCCCCCCACCTATTTTCTTATGTTGCATCATGAATTCCAACGATTTTGGAATATTCTGAGTTTCCTAACAAATCTTGGTACAGTGGTTCTCAAATGGGGGCAGTTTTGCCACACACACACACACACAAACACACACACACACAGACACACACACACACACACACCCCGAGGGACATTCAGAAACTCTGAAGACATGTTTGATTGTCACAAGTAGAGATGCTACAAACATCTAGCAGGGACATCCTATGGTACCCACGACAGTCTCCTACGAAAAGAAATTGCTCACCGTTGAGAAACTCTTCCTCGGTAAATTGCATTAATGGCCCCGAGTGTTCACCTGCCCTTATATCCATACCCTAAGCCCTTTCGTTTTGTACTCTTCTCCCATCATCGGCACAGCTTCACCCCAACCCCTTGACTCTGGACCCAACCATACGAATGCTTGGGCCAATAAATTGGTAGAAATGACAGTGTACGTGTTTCCACTTATTCTCTCTTGCCTCTGTAAGAATGAGAGCCAGTCCCCCACTAAGCCCAGTCCACAGACAAACCCATGAGAAATACTGATCGTTGTTTTAAGCCACCGAGTTTTGGGGTGATTTGTTATGTGGTAATAGCTAACTATTACATACACAATGCTGCTTCGTGCCTTTGTACGCACTGCTTAGAAAGTTCCCTACCCTCACATCCATGTTGCTTGGAAAACTGTTACTGATCTTACAGACTAAAACTCAGGGATCCCCTGTTCTAGAAATCTTTCTTGGATTCTCTGCAGATAAATAATCAATCCCTCCTCTTTGACACACTTTTACTGTTGTACTGTACAATGTGTATTAACTGTCTTGTCGTCTTACTAGATAGTGAGTTCCTTAAGGGCAGAGGCTTTGTCTCAACTCTCTGGCCCCAAGGCAACACGGCACTTAGAGTGGACACTCAGGAAGTATTTATGGAATGCAAAGGGATGGACTAGAAGGTTGGGGGAGGGTGATTATCGAGGGCATGTATCAGCTTTGGCTCTCACACTGCAATGGTGCCTGGAACATAGCCCAATCCCTGTGACAAAAGAAGAAACTGTTGGCTCCAGCCTGCAGTCTGGATTTCCCTGCCAATCAAAGTTGTCATGGAGAGGAACAGCCTCTGCCATTACTGTTTAGCACAATGAAACTGTTTAGAGGAGAGCCTTACCTTCAGGAAATTCCAATGAGCCTGTTTTATTGTTACCCTCCAACAGTAATGACTCCCATGGGATTAAACAGAGTGTAAAGTAATTGCTAAAACATCCCCTGCCATGGACAGAGAAGGCTGAACAAGACATAATGCTCCCACTTCACTTGGGAGGGAGGGGACTCGCTCATGGAAACTAAGTGTGTTATTGTAGCCGCATAGGGTTGGAAGAGGGAACCAAGGGAGGAAAGATGCAGGGCTGTGCGGAAGAAAGAGTCCAGACTTGGGAAACAGACCAGCTCGGACTGAAATCACAACCACACCTTGGGTCACTTCATGCCTCTGAATCTTGGTTTGCTCATCTGCAAAACAGGGGTATAAAATACCTCTCCCCTGAAGGCCGTCATGCTAAAAGAGATAACATGCATGAACACCTGGTACAACGGGGCTCAATAATTTTACTTCCCTTTCCTCCCGTGGAAGTTTGGAGCAGAAAAACATCAGAAGAAATATCTAAAAATTAAGGGACCCCAGCCAAGAAAACACAAGCTCCAAAGGGATAGTCGTACCAGAAAACTGAATAGTAAACAACTCAGTGGGAATTAAAGGACACTAGAAACTTCCTTCCACCAACAGAGAGCCATGTGGCTGGATTCTGGCTGGGAGGCAGTAACTCTCAACTGTCTCTCTCTTACAAAGATGGCTCCATGAACAGATGACCTTAACGGTTATAGAACGTTCTAGGCTCAGAAGGGCTTCATGCTTGGCTTAATACTCTGCTGTCTCTATCTTGAAATTCTTTATAATTTTTGCACGAGAGGTGCCAGATTTTTACTTTGCACTGGGCCCTGCAATTAAAAAGCCAGTTCATGGGGTGCCTGGGTGGCTCAGTCAGTTAAGCATCCAACTCTTGATTTCAGCTCAGGTCTTGATCTAAGGGTTTCTCAGCCCTTCCTTCCCCCTCTCCAAAAAAAAAAAAAAAAAAAAAAAAAAAAAAAAGCCAGTTCTGTGCTCTTGTCCTTCAATCCCAATGGATAAGGGGTAGGATATCTTTCCTCTTTCCTCCAGGAATTTCTGTCTGCTAAAAGATGATGTGTGTAGCTCATAGGAACCAGCCCATTGGGAAATTCTAGCCTGAAAGTTCTCAGAGCCATTGCTATCATGTAAAAAATCCCTAGGAGAAAACACTCTTCTGCAGACCAGGACTTTCAGAGTAGATGCCTTCCACTGCAAGTAATAGAATGCGAGGTCAAGAGTGACTTAGATGATGGAGATGTGGAATTATCTCCTCTAACTGGAAACCTGGTAAGAAGCTGTACCAGGATGATTTGGCATGTCAGCGACTCTCGTTGCCTTGACTCTGTGGTCACAATATGGTGGTCGCCATTCTAAACATAGGTCTTCCCACACCACTGAGAGAAGGAAGGGAAGAAAGGGGTCTCTTCCCATATCTCACTATTTTTATTGGAGGAGACCATTCTTTCCAGAAGTCTCCAGCAGATGATTCTTTGTGTCTCATTGTGCAGAACCGGGACAGATGACCACCGCCAGCTATATGGAGGCCTGCTGGGCAAGTACAAATCTGCCCCCAGGGAATGGGATTATCATGGCTGCCATTACTGTGATGTGAACAATGGTGGGTCCCATCACCACGGAGGAAGGAGGAATGGCCGGCAGACAAATGGCCTTGGACTAGGCTTCTCCTACTTCCATAGCTATCCCCACTTCTGAGAAACTGACGGGAGTCTACCTTCCCATCACTCACCAGAACTCACTGTTCCTTGCTGCCCAAAACCTCTTTGGGAAAGGTGTCATGTGGCAAATAAGGACAGTTAATCATCCCATGAGGACAGCTCAATGAGAAGGTCTCAGGCCACCAGGTTCCGAAACACTCAGAAATGCTGTCACTTAGCACCAGATCCATGTTCTTGAGTATTTTCTGTATTTACTCTGAGCCTCGGTTTTCTCTCCTATAGAATGGGATAGTAGTGCTTACTATAGAAGGCTAGGAGAGGGGTAAAGGAGATGATTCTATGAAACACTCAACAGATATTAGTTCTCTCCTCCCATGGCATTGTAGGTGCACAAACTGAGCCCAAGAAGAGTTACAAATTTACCCAAGTTAACAAAGCCAGAGAGTGGCAGAGCTGAATTTGAACCCAGCCCTTACTGACACTGGGCCTGTGTCCCCTCTCTGCTCCTGGGGCATTTTCCCACCCAGCACATTCCAACACTTCCCTTTGAGCCTTGATGACTTCTAGGGTTCAAGGGCTTCTTGCTAAAATGCAAATGCCCCTTAGGAAATGTATCACCATTTTGAGCTAACTCCTGCTGGAGGATGACTGCTCTCCTGATAAAGGAAAGTCTTGGTGGGAAAAAGAGAGTAAGAAACAAGCTGAGAGGCCCCACCGGGGCCTTTCTACTTTGCAATTTTGCCTCCAAAATCACACCCAAAGGAGTCAGGCCTGTGTAATGCAGGGTGTCACCACCTCAAAAACATTTGTATTTTCTCTGAGCTGACAGAACAAGGGTAGAAATGTAATGTAGAATTGTGTTAAGTCATATTAAATTAGGGCAGTGTTCAGATCCTGGCATGGAGCTTTAGATAATCACAGTTTATTGATTTGTGAATTGTGTTCAGTCAGAATTAGGTCTGTCAGCATAAAGCTGGGTTTTGCCAATGCGATTATTTTCAGCGACATAGCATTTGAATATCAATATCAGTAACATTTACCTTTAGAGAAAATAAATAAATAAACACCTACTACCATGACTATCAGGAATTAGGAATCTCCCTATATGAGGCCCACAGGTCTGTGGCCCCCAAGGCCTGGGGCATCCAACCCCTGGAGGAAATACAGACTCCACACTAGAGGGTTACTACTGCCATGGCCTGCCCAGGGGCCCAGCACCAGGCCCACAATTCCCGTTCACAAACTCTATTCTCCATTGTCTTCGTCCATTCAGGCTGCCATAACAAAATACCTTAGTCTATGTGGCTTATAAACAATAGACATTTATTTCTCACAGTTCTGGAGGCTGGAAATCCAAGATCAAGGTGCCAGGTGATTTGGTGTCTGGTGAGAGCCCACTTCTTGGTTCATGGATGGCGGTCTTCTCACTATGCCTTTGCATGGAGGAAGGGGAAAGGGATCTTTCCGGTACCTCTTTTATAAGGTACGAATCCCATTCATGAGCGTTCAGCCCTCATGACCTAATCACCTTCCAAAATCCCCACCTCCTGATGCCATTACATTGGGTATTAGGTTTCAGTATGGGAATCTGGGGGGGATACGTTCAGTCCATAGCGCCTACCCATCGGCCTTCACCATTATATGAAAAGTAGCAAGAAACCTACAAGCTGTGGGATTTGGAAAAGCTTCAAAGAGGCCAGTCCCTCAAACATTACTCTTCCCTTCACTCAAGCCTGGCATTCAACCCTTGACTCATTCATTGGTGGTGCACATATCCTATTTCAACCCCGACTGGTTTCCTGCAATTCAATTCTGCCACTAACTACCTGAAGTTAGCACAAGTTAACTGCTCGGTCCTGCATTAGATTGTCCTCACTGCAAGATGCCGGACTTTGGAGTGTCTCAGGCCACCTGTGCTTTTGACTGATGGTGACAGATTTGGGGGTTCCCATGACCCCCTCAGCTTTGATAATTTGTTAGAATGACTCACAGAACTCAGGAAAGCATGATACTTATGAAGACATTTTATTATAAAGAATAAAAATCCCAGCCAGCCAAATGGAGAGACACAAAGGACAAGGCCTGAGAGGGTCCCAAATGCAGAGTTTCTGTACCCTCTCCCTGCGGAATTGGGGCGCTTGACCTGCCCAGTACATCAATATGTTCACCAACTAGGACGCTCCCCTGAGCCCTGGTGTCCAGACTTTTTAGTGAGGATTCATGATGTCAAGATGATTGACTACGTCACTGGCCAGGTGATTGAACTCAATCTCCAATCTCCCCGCTGCTTAGAGGTCAGGCTGGTTCAAAGTCCCAACCCTCTAATCCCATGGTTGGCCTTTGTGGTGACCAGCCCCCATCCTGACATCCTGACACGACCAGGGAGCCCACCTTGAGTCATCTCATCAGCATAAACTCAGGTGTGATAGGAGGAAGGGCTCCTGAATAACAAAGACACTGCTGTCATTTGGGAAGTTCCAAGAGTTTTAGAAGCTCTGTGCCAGGAACCCAAACAAAGACTGGACAAATTCTTTATTATGTAACACACATGTCCTGCCTTTGGAGCATAAAAATAGCTCAGCGGGTGAGCCCTGGGGCCTTTGAGTCTGTCCTTTCCCTTTCAAGAGGAGACACTGAAAGAGCTACTTACCTTTGTTTTTTTGTTTCTCATTTCTTTTTCCTTTTCTTGAATCAATATTTCTTTTCCTGATACCGTAGCACAGTGATTCTGGATCACTGAAATTTTGCCCGGCCAAAATACCAAACTAGGACCTCTCTTCACCCTTGGCCCCAGCCTCCTGACCACAAACACATCTCAGTAGCAACCTCTAACTAGTGTTTCAGTGACATTATAAACCCACAGAAATGTTAAAATACGAGACTCATTGTGTATTCCTCACAGCCAGCGTCTATTAAACTGCCAAGAACTTATCTGGTTCTCAATAAATACTTGTTCAATTTAATTAGCTGGTTAATCTGAATATTAGCTATAACATATCCAATTCAGAAAACCACAAACATTTAATGAGCACAAACTGTAAACCAAGCTCTTGAGAAATAACAGTGAATAAAGCAGAGTTTCTGGTCCCAAGGAGCTGACTGTGGCATGGAGAAGACAAAAAACTAAAATGATGATTTCCTTATAAAAATTGAAAATTGGAATTCTATAATAGAAGTAATAGCAAAGTACTGTAGGAACCTTTGTAAAGATGATGTCTGAGTTGAAATGTGTGTTGTGAGATTGGGAGGTAAGAATGCAAAGGATGGCATTCACAGAAGAGAAGCGGTCGAAGCCATCCTTAATTAGAGGAGTTAGACACCAGTCGAGGAGCATAAGTAAGTTTCAGGCAAGGTAAAACTGTGTGGAAAAAAAGGATGGGACTACAAAGGGGACCCACAGAGTAATTTTAGGATGGTAAGATTCTTCTGTATGGAACTGGGGTGGTAGGTACGTTCTTTATGCATTTGTCAAAACCCATAAAGCTTTACATCACAAAAAGTGAACTTCAATGTATGCAGATTTTTTTTAAGTCAACCAGGAGATGGGGAGATCCTAGGATGAAACACAGACTGTGACAAAAGAATCGAAAGGTTCCACAAATGTGAGAAGGGGGTTGGTGAAAAGAAGCAGCGAGTAAGTAACTGGAAAATGTTAGACTAAAGACAAATGGAAGTCTACCTACATATCGTAGTCTAGTTGGTAAGTCGTTTCTCACAGGGTTCCAGATTAAAAATTCAGAAACTGTTTTACATGTACACTGGAAATGAACCAATAAGAAAATAGATGGTGGTTGGCGGGAGCCAGGTTCATTGTCACTGGCAAGGGGAATTAAGGATAAGCAGGAAGGAAAGACAAGAATAGGCCATTGGATGCTAGATTTGAGTCAGAGGCATCAGCGTGGACTCACTGTTAGCTTAATATAGACACAGACGGACAGATATCATTATAGATAAGTGCACGGATATGAGTAATATACACACAAGTGTATTTCCTAGTTGTGTCATCAGCAGGGCCTAAGAAGCAATGACATCCCACTAGCAATGAGCACACCAAGTGCCCATACATTGGTTTCCAACACCATCCCCCAATAAAAGGAACCAGGGCTCCTTGGAGGTATGGCTGATTCTAGGGCTGGGGCCGGGAAGATACAAGATAAGCCAAGAATATCTCACATGCCAAAAAGTTTAAAAAGTACTCAAAAAACAAAAGGATGGGGGCATAGACAAAGAATGCAGGAGCCAGTCTGAAAGATCCTCACTGGTCGAAGCTGTAATAATTTGAGACATAAATAGTGTAATATTGGATGTAACCCAAAGTATGCAAAAAACACCTATGAGTCCGTACTTAGCTGTAAATAAATGACTGGGTGAATAATACTTGTGAGCTTAGAGACAAGTCTTCTTTACAGAATAATTTCAAATAATTTACATAGATACCCCCCACCAGGAGATAAAACTTAATCTCTCACACACACACACACACACACACACACCCCACACACACACCTTGAATGTGGGGCATAGTTAGTGACTTGCATCTAAAGAAAAGAGTATACAAAGGGGGAAAAAATAACAGTAACTTTATAGTGAAGAAATCTGGCAAACACTTCCTTAACCAGATGATCAAGTTTAACATCAGAGAGATGTCATATTAGTGACGTATTCAAATCATGCCACGTGATGAGAATGGCACTTTACCTCTGCAGTTCTCCTCCAAAAAAACCCATAACCCCAGCCTAACCATGAGGAAAACATCGGACAAACCCAAATCGAGAGAAGGCTACAAACACCCAGCACTAGACGTCAAAACTGTCAAGGTTATTGAAAACAAGGAAAGACTTGAAAAACAGTCACAGACCAGAGGAGACCAAGGAGGGAATGGCGTGTGAGGTAATGTGGTATATCCTGGATGGAATCTTGGGGAGAGAAAAGAGGACATTGGTGGAAAAAAAAAAAAAAACACTGAAATCCAAGCAGAGTCTGAAATTTAGTTAGGTATGCCAACATGGGTTTCCCAGTCATGAGAAATGTACCATAGCAATGTTAGAGATTAACTGTAGTGGAAACAGGGCGGGAAGTCTACGGGAATTATTGGACCTAGCATTGCACCTTTTCTGTAAATCTAAAACTATTCTAAAACAAAAAGATTCTTTTTTAAGTGCAGAATAAGTTGGAAAAAGTAAGAAATACGGCGTAGAGTATTAGGTGGAGACAATGAGAGGCCATAAGGCTTGGAAAGTTTGGGATCAGATTCTAGAAGCTGGGCCAGCAGTGGCTTTGACAAATAAGGATTTTATGACTCTCACCCAAAAAAAGGAAAAAAAAGGGGGGGGGATGCTCTATACAAAGCAAGCAGGTAGAGGAGTTCTTGCCCTCGCCATCATTAGCATGTGGTTTCCGTGTTGCATTTTATAATTACAAAATGTCACATTGCATCAGCATTCCTGCAGGAAAAAGTGAAGAGTGAGCCGCAAAGGAGCTGCCTCACAAGCCCCGCCCAGGGAACGTGCACTTCTTCTCTCTGGCCAGAATTGGATCACGTGGACATTCCTAGCTGCAAGACACTCTGGAGAGCATCGTACTCCCCAGTGCGCACAACGCCTCCCTGAACAAAATCAGCATCCTACTTGTAAACAAGAGCAGATGTGGAGAGATTGACTAGCAGTACAGGCTGAGAGAAGGGGCTTTGATTTGGTCCTACGGACAGTAAGAGTTTCATCCATTTTCAAGCAAAGCAATAGCACGATGCCATGCATGTTCTCAAAAGACCGCTCTGGCCGCTTTAGGCATGACTCAGCAGAGCATTTTTTTTTTCCAGTCTTTGTTGTATCAAAACTTTCTCTGAGAGTTTCATGAGAGTTATGGATTCTCTCCCTGGGGTACTGGGGAGTGGTGGGAGAAATTGTACACAGGCACAGAATTTTCTAAGCCATCGCAGGGTGGGAGTCAAACTTTCTGAAGCTCACAGATGTCAGGAAAGAACGCCTGGCAAAGAGGTTGAATCGGAGGGTGCAGACAGCAAAGGCAGAAGCACTGATGGGGATGCTTTGAGGTTTACTAAGCGGAGGGATGACAAGGGGCCAAACCAAGCAGGTGGTCGTAGAAATTGGGGGGGGGGGGGTCAATTAGAAAGACAACCTGAACTAGAAACAACAGCACTTGGTATTTAATTATATAGGCAAATTAGATTGGTTTGGGAGAATCAGGGAAGACACCATTACAACATTTTTCTCTGAAATAACTGAAAGGATGATTATGCTAGTAACCAAACAGGGACTGTGGGGAAGGGGAAGGGGACAGACCATGAGTGTGGTTTGAGCCTGCAAGTGTAGAGTGCCTGCGGTAGGTCCGGCTGCAAACATACCTCGGGCAGAATGAACGCTAGAGCCGACCTCAGGAGAGGCTCGACTGCCCAGGAAGCAGTGGCAGGCAATGCACACCAACTGATCTCCGATGCAGTCATGTTCAAAACACCTGACGTGATCGAGCCTTCTCTTTTCCATATTCAGTGTGAAACCATTTCAAACACGACGAAAGATTGCTCTCAACACAAAGCTCTTTTTAAAAATGATTATGTGACATACAAGCAAAAGGGGGTTTCCGTCCATCTCTAATTTCAGCCTTGAAATTAGAATTTGCTCCTTCAAGAAACAACGAGTTTCCCATGTCCAAAGTCAAATCGACAACATGGGCTCTGAGTGTTATAATCTTATAATTGCTCCTAAAGAATGGCCGAGCAAAGTTCTAACACGGTGCTGGGGAAGGCAGGGGCTGACAGATGATAGGACGAGGTACAGAGTCTGGCTTCAAAACTGACCAGCGGGGGCACCTGGGTGGCTCAGTCCCTTAAGTGTCTGCCTTCGGCTCAGGTCATGATCTTAGGGGTCCTGGGATCAAGGCCTGCATCGGGCTCCGGGCTCAGCAAGGAGTCTGCTTCTCTCTCTCCCTCTGCCTGTCCCCCCACTCATGTGTGTGCTCTCTTTTTCTCAAATAAATAAATAAAAGCTTTAAAAAAAACCTAACAGTGTGATGATCTTGGGTAATTTACCAAACCTTGCATAGCCTCCCTTTCCTCATCTATAAAATAAGGTTTAAAAAAAAATGCCTAGTCAAGCAGAGAAAGACAATTATCATATGGTTTCACTCATTTATGGAACATAAGAAGTAGGATCGGTAGGAGAAAAAAGGGATAAAGAAAGGGGGGTAATCAGAGGGGGGAGGGAAGCTTGAGAGACTATGGACTCCAAGAAACAAACTGAGGGCTTCGGAGGGGAGGGGGATGGGGGAATGGGATAGGCCGGTGATGGGTAGTAAGGAGGGCACATATTGCATGGTGCACTGGGTGTTATACGCAACTAATGAATCATCGAACTGTACATCAAAAAATAGGGATGTACTGTATGGGGACTAACATAATATAATTTAAAAATATTATTTAAAAAATAAATAAATACAAATTTTTAAAAATGCCTAGATATAGCAGCCCACAGTAGGGTCACTGTGAGAACTGAGTCAAAGACTGGGGCACCTGGGTGGCTCAGTTGCTTAGGTGGCTGACTCGATTTCCGCTCAGGTCATGATCTCAGAGTCCTGGGATCAAGCTCCATGTTGGGCTCCAAGCTCAGCACGGAGTCCGCTTGAGATTCTCTCTCTCCCTGTCTGCCCCTCCCCCACTCTCTCTCGCCCTCTCTAAAATAAATCAATAAATCTTGAAAGAAAGAAAGAAAGAAAGAAAGAAAGAAAGAAAGACCATGAGACCATGCCTGGAGCGTAGTAAGTCTCAAATAAATGTTACCTTGTAGCAGTAGCCAGACAATAACAGGAAGGGTAATGTTTGCCTGCTTAATTTCACGTATATCGTGATTCTGGATCAAACCAGCAAAGTTTCTCAAATTATTGTAGAAATGTTTTCAGTTACATAGTCACTCATCAACTTGCCAAGATGCATAATATTTTGCAGCCAATGAGTAATAAAACATTGCATCAATTCAATTTGTCACCAGTTTACAACTTGAGGAAAAAGGAGGCTGATTTAAAAGAGAGGGGGGACAAATGCGAGTCAGTTATTTCTTTTAATTTATTGTTCTTTCAGATGGCTGGCATTTTTAAAGTCTCATTTTGAGAGGAAAAGTGAGTCCGCCAGCTGTGAATTTCCCCATCTTTGTAGAAAAACATGGCTTCCTAACACCTACAAGGACTCCCGAAGGAAGAAGAGGTGGTGCCCATTGTGATGTCACAGTCTTCCTGCAGAAACATGATGAACACGGCAGGCCGACCAGAAAGGAACAGGCAAGATTACAAGGTCTGTAAAACATCAGCAAAAACAAATCCCACCTATTGAAAGGATGACATTTGATGGAAGCACAATGGAATTCGCTCTCTTTGTAGCAAAAATTTAAGGGCAGTTACCTTGCAAGAAGAGAAAGAAACCGTAATTAATTAATGCCAGTGGTTTTGTCCATAATGAAGAAGACACAATGTGGCACCATTCACCTCATTTGCATTCGATTCGGAAGACACTTCTCATGCAAATACACCATTTTATTTTAGGTTATTAGTTCGGTGATGGATGGAAACCAGGGACTTTGAACATAGCAAAGAACATTTTCTTCTAGTCCCTTTAACTTGGAACTAGAATATATGCAGCTTGGTGTCCTACATATTGTGGGCAGCTAAGAACTATTGATCATTTTGACCTTGAGATGAGTAATTACAAGAGAAAGTAATTGTAAATCTTGAGTGTCAACTAATATTTTTATTTTTTTATATTTTTTAAAAGAGTTTACTTATTTATTTGACAGAGAGAGAGAGTACAAGCAGGGGGAGCAGCAGAGGGAGAGGGAGAAGCAGGCTCCCCCTTGAGCAGGGAGCCCGATGCAGGGCTCCATCCCAGGACCCTGGGATCATGACCTGAGCCGAAGGCAGACGCTTAACCGACTGAGCCACCCAGGCGCCCCTCTATTTAGTAATTTTTATATACACAGGAGCCTTCACAAGAAAAATGAAGACGCAAAGAAGCAGTTAGGGCCCCAAGCTTGTATTTTAGGCTGGACGAAGAGTAGTAAACTGTGAAAAACATGACAAAATAAAAAGGCTTGGGCTAGTGTAGTTAGATGTGGGAAAGTAACTAGGAACACGAGGGTGAGTCGGACAAGCCGTGTTGGCGCGTATTACTCTCCGCCTTGATTTCCCATCTCTGCTGAGAATGTTTCTTTCCTCCTGGCACAGGGATGGTACCTTTCCCTGGGGAGTTTTATCTCCTGCCTTCGAGAAGAAAAAAGAAGGTCAGAGTGCCCTTACATGTGCTATTCTTCAAGTGCCTTCAATTTAAAATAACCAATAGGCCAAGAGGCGCCTGTGTGGCTCAATTGGTTAAAGGTCTGCCTTTGGCCTCAGGTCATGATCTCAGGGTCCTGGGATGGAACCCCCCCCCCCAACCCCGTGTCAGGCTCTCCACTGGGAAGGGAATCTGCATCTCCCTCACCCTTTGCCCCTCTCCCCACTTGTGCTCTCTTTGTCTCTCTCAAATAAATAAATAAATAGGTTTTTTTCGGGGGGGGGGCATATCCTGACAGCCTACGCTGACTACACACTTGGAGCATACCCCAAGTCAAAGGCAATAAAATAGTGAGAGCTGCCTTGTGAGCTAGGAACTCTTATTTTAACCCACGAAGAAACCGGGATGCAGAGAAGCTAACTTGCCCAAAGGCACGCAGAACCACAGCCTGAACTTGCTTTGACTTTAGAGCAGTTCTTCACACCCTTCGATGCCTGCCTCTCTCAGAAGGGGCTGGAAAGTCCTTAGAAGATATGCTCCCCACCACCCACAAAACGTCCAGGGCAGTGAGACGGGGCAGACTGGGGAAGAAATGGGATGGCAGAAGTTCAGCGCCCTCCACATGAACCCCTTCTCCACCAGGGCAGCTGATATGATCCCCAGGGGACCCAAGACCCCCAGTCCCAAAGATGCACAGATGGAGATGGTCCTGGGGCCGCCAAGGCTATAGCGGAGGAGGGAGACCCGGAAGGAGAGAGCAGAGGCTGTTTGGGACTCAGCCCACTGCCAGCCTCAGGACGAGGGCAAGACAGTATTTCGCATTGGAATAATCATGGCAATACATGAATTTCATTAAGGATTTTTCTCAAACAGTATTTTTATCTGTTTACAGAAGTAATACATATTCATTATAATAAGCTTGGAAAACACATAAATAGAAAGAAGAAAATAAGTCACTTAGAATACCCCTACCAAGCAGGACCACATTTACCAGTGCGATGCATTAATTTGTTTTGTTTTATGTAAATACATACATTAATGCCTCCCCGAAAGTGACACAATCTTGTGCTTGCTATTTTATAACCTGCTTTTTCAGGTGATACTTCATCCCCCTGTTTCCGAAGCGCGTGTGTTCCCCTCTGAGCTCCGTCGTAACTCGTTTACTGGCTGTGGGCATGGTACCCTCTTTGTACATGTTACTAGAACTTCCTTAAGCAGTCGCTCATTCTGAGAGGTCAAGGCAGTTTCTAGCTTGTTACTCTTGCAATGCTTTCTGGACAAACAGATTTAGCCCGACCATGATTATATCCCTAGAAGACATTTCTAGTCGCAAGTGTTAGGCCGAATTACTTATGCGTATTTTTAAGGCTTTTCATGAAAACTGCCCAGATGACCCCTACAGAGGATGTGCTGAGTTAGAGTCCCGCCAGGAATGTGCGAGAACGCTTTCCTCAAAAACAAGGTACGAAAAGCACCTCAATTATTGAACGCAATGCAGTTTCACAATCAAAATGTAGCTAGACTAGAGCAAGGACAGGCTTATTCCGTCCTCTCTTACAGGGACTGCTTCTCTTCCAAAAACTCCCCGCCCCCATTCTCCTTCTACCTTCCTGTTATCAAGAGAACAGCTCTAACTCTACCGTTGGTTTACCCGGGGAACAATGGTGCCCTCTCCCCACAGAGCCTGGGGTACAGATTTTATCTAACTTTGTAAATTCTTACCCTTTGAAAGACAGGAACGCTTTCTGGGTTGCTGACTCAAGGGAACATTCCTTTGAAGGTAAAAGATCTATTAACATATAAAAGAACAGTACTCCTGGGCAAATCACCCATCAACTCTGATAATCTGTCTTCCTGGAAAACGACTTCACACTATAGAAAAGTTCGCTGCTCAAATCCAGACAGGTTCGACCTATTTGGGCTCCTTCGGTGATAAGAAAGGTTCATTGATCCTGAAACATCTTAAGAGCCCAGGATCCTAGTAAGGAAAGATTGGACGCCACTGATGAAGTAAGAAGTGACTGGAGTTCGAGATCCATTCCGTTCCAGTCTGTTCGAGAAAAGCTAATTCATGGCAGAAGCCCATGATTAATTTTAGAATAAACAATATCATGACTCAAGTGAGTTATTAGTTACTGGAGAGGGGAAGCGCATTTAGTAAAAACAGGACTTAGTCAGACTTGTAATTCTTTCCTTAGCTCAGTAAAGTTAAGTGTGGCAAAAACGCCAGAAACAGCTTTGCAATTGGAATATGCAATTTAAAATAAGTAAAGATGACTTCCAGGTAGTTTATTGCTTTAACTACATCGAGGCATGTCCCTGTAGCAGACAGTATAATGACTCTCATTTCATTTTTGGTGTGTGCCAAATTTCTTCAGTTAGTTTTGCTTTATTGGCTTCGTGCAATTTATTGCAGCCCTAGAATGCGGTTGTAATGCAACTAGTATTTTAGTTTTATCTTCCACTGGTAATTTTTCTTCTTTATGGTGACTATACTGTCTGCATTAATACAAGCCATAGAAATTATACAGTGTGCAAACTTGTTTTCGGCAGCTCCTTCTCTCACGAAGAGCAGAACCGTAAGAGCCAAATCCCATAGCACTGTGAGAGCCAAGTATTCGCCAAAAGAGAAGCAACAGCGTGTATAACAGCATTTACAGCTCCATGAAGTGATTTATTTGACTAAGAACTTCTAGAAAGCCAATGTTCCCATGGATTCAAAAAGAAGCAAAACGTTCTTTAAGATCTTCTAAGTATTCTTCCAATAAATCCCTGGAATGCAAACTCAGTGCCAAAGGTAGCAGCGTTTGGGGGTGACTGGAACCCCTCGGAGAGTCTTCAAAAATATGTTTACTCAGCCTGCTTTGGATGTATTGGTCTGGTCAGCTTCACACCACTGTAAGCTGCTAAGGAATTATTTAACTATTTCCAATTTGCTGAAAGTTGGCTGAGCAATGTGCCAAATGGGATTTTACCTAGAGTTAGACCAGATCAATAATATACATCATCACATTAAAGGCGGTTTCCTACAAAAGGAAGAATTCTTACTCCAATGCGTATGGCAAACTTGCCGCCTGATTCTAGGCATCTTTGCAGAGCTGCGTAAGAAAGAAACCGAATTAAGTCAGATTCGTCATCTAGGCCTGGCTGAAAACATGTCTCTCAACCATATTCTTTTATCCTGCCTAGATTTTGCTGTCATGTATCCCATAGACTAAGGTATATATCTTTAAGAGTCCCCTGTTAAAATCCAGATTTCCCGGTGGCAGTGGCATAGCAAACTATTGCCAGTCATTACTTCTTAATAAAATGAGTTTATCCAATTGATATACAAACACAGCAGAGCCATGATGGCGTAGCATATGGGATGGTTATGTTTTGGTAGAAGAGGGGAAAGTCCAAAACATGAGTTCCGCACTCATGAGTAATCTCGGGTAGCGCGGGGCACTGGGGATCCAGGGACAGCTGGGAAACAGTCCAAAATAGTGGGTTCCAGTGGACAGGAGTGTTGGGAAATCACAGGAGGGCACGAAAAGGGAAAATACAAGTGAACTGTGGTAAAATAAAATAAATAAAATAAAATAAAATAAAATAAAATAAAATAAAATAAAATAAAATAAAATAACAAGTGCTGGTGAATATGTGGAGAAACTGAATCCTTCATGCAGTGCTTTTGGGAATGCAAAGTGGTACAACCATTGTGGAAAACAATCTGGCAGTTCCTCAAAAGGACCCAGCAATCCCATTCCTAAATATATACCGAAGAGAATTGAAAACATACGTCCACACGAAAGCTTCTATGTGATTGTTCATAGCAATGTTATTCACAATAGCTGAAAAGTAGAAACAACCCAAATATTCATACAATACTAATGAATGGATAAACAAAATGTAGTATAGCCATACGATGGAATATTATCTAGCAAGAAAAAGGAGTAAAATACCGACACCTGCTACTACACGGATGAACCTTGAAAATATTATGTTAAGGGAAAGAAGCCAGTCACAAAAGACCACAGATTGTATGATTCCACTTATAGGAAGCATCCAGAATAGGCAACTCTATAGAGACAGAAAGTAGATTAATAGTTGCCTGGAGCTGGGGGATATAGGAGATGGGGAGTAACTACTAATGGGCACGGAGTTTCTGTTGGGGAGATGAAAGTGTTTTACAATTAAATTATGATGATGGCTGCACAACCTTGTGCATATACTAGCGAACATTGAATTTTGTACTTAAATAAATTGAAGGGTATCTACATTATCTCAATAAAGCTTTATAAGGGGCGCCTGGATGGCTCAGTTGGTTAAGCATCTGACTCTTGGTTTCTGTTCAGGTCATGATCTCAGGGTTGTGGGATCAAGCCCCTTGATAGGCTCTGTGCTAAGCACGGATCTGCTTGAGATTCTCTCCCTCTCCCTTTCTCTCCTTCTGCAGCTCCCTCTGCTCATGTTCTCTCTCTCTCAAATAAATAAAATCTTTTCTAAATAAATAAATAAATCTATCCAAAATATTAATTGTACCTGGACTTGACCCAGGCTCCTCATTCAGTATCATTACCTATATTTCTAATTAACTTCTTTTTTTTTTTAAGATTTTATTTATTTATTTGACAAAGTGAGAGACAGCCAGCGAGAGAGGGAACACAGGCAGGGGGAGTGGGAGAGGAAGAAGCAGGCTCCCAGCAGAGGAGGGAGCCTGATGTGGGGCTCGATCCCAGGACTCTGGGATCACACCCTGAGCTGAAGGCAGACGCCTAACGACTGAGCCACCCAGGCACCCCTCTAATTAACTTCTAACTAACTTATTCTGAAACAGTATAAAAACGGATAGCTCAAAACTTAAAATGTAAAGAATGTAAAGCTAAAAACCAAGTAGAACTGTATTTGAATCTGAGCTCTGGGACTTCTTGGACCTCTGAGGTAGACAGTTTGCCTAGATCATGACTGTTGGTTCTTGCCCTGACCAAGCATCAAGTACCAGCCTCCCAACCTATTTACCATCCTATCTTGCTGTGAGTAAACACCTATGTCTTCAAAATAAGTTCCAGATTCTAAGTTTCCATAAATAAAATTTGGGGGTCCAGAGAATTAGAAAAAAAGATCATTCATTAGGGACAGATTAAACATACTCCTGATTGTCATCCAACATATCGGAGCCACCAGGAGAATGGTAATCTGGCCTCTTCATTTGAATGTCTGGGAAGAAAAAAATAAAATTGACAAAAATTGACCAAAAAAATAATAAACTTGACAAAATTAGGGAGTTGACGTCACAACTGGAACACATAGGAAGCTACATAGACATTCAGGTTCAAAGCCCCTCATAAATACTTATCATACATAAATACATAAATGCCAAAAATTTACGTTTAATGAAATTTAGATTTAGCCTTAACAGATTTGGAGGCATGGCGGCCCATAACATGACTTAGGTGAGAAACTGTAGAAAACCAAATACCTACTGATAAGTGAGTTAGTCTTCTTTATTTTTTTTTTTCAGTAGGCTCCATGCCCAGCATGGAGCCCAACTCAGGACTCAAACTCACAACCCCAAGATCTAGACCTGAGCTGAGATCAAGAGTCAGAGGCCTAACTGACTGAGTCACCAAGGCGCCCCAAGAAAGAGTTAGTTTTTTGGAGCTTACAGTCCAAAGATGACCCCTCCATGTTTTGTAGAATCCCAAATTCTCTATAGCTGTGTAGAGGAAACTCCTCTATCTTGGCATATCTCATTACCTTTAAGACAAAGTGTAGACGTTTACCCCGACCCTTACTAACAATTCTACATGAAATGTCTCTTCATATTATAGATCCCTAGACCTAACATAAAGTAGAGTTTACCCCATCTTCAAAAAGAGCTTTCTGTCACTCATTGAAGATTACAGACTCATTATCTTGAAGGATTTATTCTCAGAATTCCATATTGTTTTTCTTCTCAGTAAGCCTCTCAACCAGGCATCTTGCATGAAGAGTAAAAAGGTTTTAGGTACAACTTACCCAGAAGAACAACTCTACACTCTGCTGCTTTTTTTTTTTTTAAAGATTTTATTTATTTATTCGACAGAGAGAGAGACAGCCAGCGAGAGAGGGAACACAAGCAGGGGCAGTGGGAGAGGAAGAAGCAGGCTCATAGCGGAGGAGCCTGATGTGGGGCTCGATCCCACAACGCTGGGATCACGCCCTGAGCCGAAGGCAGACGCTTAACCGCTGTGCCACCCAGGCGCCCCTATACTCTGCTGCTTTTATATGATGAATCTTCTTGAGGAGTTAGTTATGAACAATGTAAGACTTCATAACATACTTATTAATCTATCATCAGCGTTTGATTCTCTGGACAGAGACTGTCTTTTCACTAAACTTGATGATCTTGGCAAACATCCCGGATGATTAACATCGCCCAAAACCCATATCATAACACTATTGCCAGAATCAGAATGGCTAGGCATGATCTTAAATCAGGCAAAATTCCATTTTTAAACTGGATAAAACAGGGCTTTTTATATCCTACTGCATTTCAATTTTTACATATGAGGTAACCTGATCCTATTTCAGATGAATGGGATACCTGCCCTCCCACCGTAGTTAATAGGAAGATGGATGAGTTACACGGGGTATAGCTTCACGACGTGAACAGCCTTAAGACCCAACTCAAACTGTTAGCTAACCACTGGCAAAAAAAGCAGTTCAAATTCAACTATGTAAAAAGAAGAAGAAGGAGAAGGAGGAGGAGGAGGAAGAGGAGGAGAAGGAGGAGGAGAAAGAGAGAAAGAAAAAAAGATTGATTTGGGCAGGAATCCATTGATGTTCAAACAGAAAATACTACAGAGTTTCATCCATCATGTTACCGCATGCCAAAACCGATGGGTATGATTTTTAGCTAATTCATCCTGGTGGGCCTATGTGCTTCACCAAATAGGTGAAGAGGCTTCAGCTGGAGCTCCCTGCAGGTCACTCCATGCTCAGAAAGCCCACTAGAACCATGGTCTTCCAGTTTTCTTTGCCACGGTGTTCCCCTGATGTGGAATTACAGGGCCTCAAATGAGAATTTCTCCAGGCTCCCAAGCACAGTCCTAGCTCCATTTTAAGGAAAATGCTTTTTGTCTACAGGATTCCCTGTGGCTTACCAGCATGCAAACTTGAGATAACCCCTGCTGCTTCAGGACAAACACATAGGCTTTTACAACCTCTTTTCTGAATGGAAAGTCATCTTTGTTAACTGGGGTCTAAAATACGTATCTACTGCTTCCCTGGATAATAGTACAATAGACCCATCCTTGAAAGCTCATACACTAAAGCTAATTCTGTATGATCAACCAGAAAAGGAGAGACTGATTGGTTGGTTGGTTGGTTGGTTGGTTATCTGCTTGTTATTTTATGGTTATTGGAAAGCTCACAGAATCTCCATGGAGGGATGCCTGGTGGCTCAGTCAGTTAAGCGACTGCCTTGGCTCAGGTCATGACCCCAGCATCCTGGGATGGAGCCCTGAGCTGGGCTCCCTGCTGAGCAGAAAGCCTGCTTCTCCCTCTGCCTGCCGCTCCCCCTGCTTGTGCAGGCTTGCTCGCTCACTCACTCTCTCTCTAACAATTAATTAAATAAAATATTTTTTAAAAAAGCATCACCAGGGGCGCCTGGGTAGCGCAGTTGTTAAGCTTCTGCCTTCGGCTCAGGGCGTGATCCTGGAGTTCCAGGATCGAGTCCCACATCGGGCTCCTCGGCTGGAAGCCTGCTTCTTCCTCTCCCACTCCCCCTGCTTGTGTTCCCTCTCTCGCTGGCTGTCTCTATCTCTGTCACATAAATAAATAAAATCTTTAAAAAAAAAAAAAAGCATCACCATGGATTGGAGAACCAGGTTTCAGTTTCAGCTTCCAGAAACAATTCCCAAACCATACCTCAGAACTGAGTTGATGAGGAAACCGTTGACCCTGGTCCTGAGATCTGGACACTTGCATTGGTCCCTCTGCTTCTCTAACATCAGGAACACCAATTTCCACCACAGCTGCTGCCCCCTTTACTGAGGAAACCCCACATCCCTGCCTTCTTATAACTTTGGGAACAAAGTTAAAGTCCAATATGGATATAACCTAACTGGCGGACCCTAAGTTCCATGTCTGGGCCCTAGTTTCAAGGGACACTAAAAAACCAAGTATAGAATATTTTTAGGATCTATGCAGGGTAGTTTTTGCCTCCAAACTAAGACTCAGAAAATGAGGCATTCCCTAAGCCAAGAATGGGATTCAGTTATTGCCTGACCGTGACGAATGGCAAATACCTACGACAACTACCATTCGGTACCATACTTCCAAAAGTATCGTTATAAAACAACTAGTCTTTAAGAATGAGAGTCTATCATTTACTTGAGAGAGAGACCGAGAGAGTGTGAGTGGGGGGAGGAGCAGAGAGGGAGAAGCAGACTCCACAATCAGGGCAGAGCCCCACACGGGGCTCGATCTCACAATCCTGAGATCATAACCTAAGCTGAAATCAAGAGTCCATCGCTTAACCAACTGAGCCACCTAGGTGCCCCCAGAATCTATATTTTTTGCAAATTCCTCTGGTAACTCAAATACAGTCTTCAATGACTTGGAAACTACTTGGTGAAACCTGTCCTTATACTCTTAGCTCAGAGAAAACAAACATGGGCCTGCGTTAGTTTTGCTCCTGAAGTCCCAGAAGTGGCCGCATAAAGAATCCATCCTCAGATTCTGTAGTTACCATGGAAGACACTAGAATTAATACGTACTAATTAATTTAAGTGTGGTTTATCTGTATGATGAAATCAAGTGCAAAAATTAAAGATGTTAATTATAAAGAGTATTAGATGGTATGGGAAATACCCATTATACGATATCAAGAGAATAAAGCATAATAGTCAATATTATGTTGTGTGTGTGTACATGTGCAAAGCTCTCAACCATGTAAAATAAATATACACATAAATGGCAAAAGTAAGATTTAATGTGCGTACTACACACCTCCCTTCTCTAGCCACTAATGGAAAAGAGGCGAGAAAAACTAGGAGAATTTAAGCACAGAAGCTAAGTCTGTCAACATAACAAAGATCTGGGGAAAAGAGGGAAATGAAAAGGCTTCAGTTACAAAAGAGAGAAAATGTCTTTTGAGAAGCGGTTGTGACATCAAACTGTTCTAATCCAGATTTTTTTTTTTTTTTCGGGCAATTCTGGAACATAGATTCTGTCTTCCTTACTAGGTATAGAAGAGAAAGCATGTTGACCAGGGGCAGGGTTTCTCAACCTCAGCACAACTGACATTTGAGGCTGAATAATTCTTTGTTGTAGGGAATTGTTCTGTGTATACTTAGCCTCTATGTACCCAGTGTTGGTAGCATCCTGCCCCTCCTCCCCAATTCTGACAACCAAAAATGTCTCTGACATTGTCAAATGTCCCCTAGGGGGCAAAATCGCCCCTGGCTAAGAACCACTGCCCTGGAAGTAGCTACGTGCCCACAGGACAAACTGAGTAGGAAACCCTCCCGAGAACACAGCCAACTCTGAGCAAGCAGGACTGAGAAGGAAGGAGGGAGTAATAGGGTGGGTCATATTGTTTGTGCCCAGAAAAAGCCTCCCCTGAGGCCAGACTTAACTGGAGTCTCTCCAGAAGCTTATAAATCCCCCCCCCACTTTGTTTTGGGGTTAAGCTAGTTTGGGTTGAATTTTTTGTTGTTTCCATAATCACCCTCTCTAATGCCCTCAAAGTTTCTTAAGAGAATCAAGCTTAGTGGAGAAATTGGGGGAAAAAAAAAAGAGAATCAGAAGGTCTAAAAACATCTTCAGCTGGTTGGAGGAATGGATCATCTACCCAGGGTTCCAGGTGGTAAAATGGTCTCCTGAGAGCAATCAAAATCTCAAGCTGGCACCATCAGCAGAAGTAGAATCCAAGTTCACAGCGACTGACGGGGTGCAGGAACTGCATACTGAGAATTTAATATATACACTAGCCTGAAGCAATGAAACTTGAAGGGCAAATATGGAATCATCTGGTTAGGACACTTCTGAAAATAAAGGTCATGAATCACCCAAAGAAAATCCATTCCCATTCAAGATGGGCTCTCATTTAAAAATTCTTCAATGGGTTGAGATCCCATGTTGACAAATAAAAGATTTCAAAGTAAGTTGTGAGTCAGCCTCCCATGCAGAAATTTCAAAGGAGGTGGTTAAGGACTAGTTAGGGGACTCTTACACTCCTCACCCACAACAAGGAGGGCACTTGGGGATTGGTGGATTTCTTTGGAGAGTTGTTGGTGTGCCAAGACCCACTCCACACAATGGGGAGAGAGCTATAGAGGAATGTCAGACAGCATGGACTAGTGTCTGACTCCCACCTGAAATCCAACATGCAAGAAGCCATCTGGTAGGCTGTGGAGAGACAAGCCAGAGAAAAGACAGATGCTCTGGGTTCAGCCTGTTTTCCCAAATGTGCCTGGGTAAAAGACGCATGTGTGTTTCCCATGGACTGGATGTGGGCCTCATAGAAGAGAGAGTTGACATAGGTTCACAGCAAGGTGTAAATAGGCTTCAGCAGAGAGAAATTGAAAGTACCATGAGACCCTAGGAGCTGTGAAAAGAACATGAGACAACTGAAGACATGTGCATCCCCCAGATGAAGGAAACATTAGACAGATGGGAAAGGAAGTCTCAGAAGAATCCACAAACACACCCAAGGGAAACGAGTCAACTTTAAACACTTGCCAGGCTCAGCTAGCACAGCGCCATCTAATCACAGTACCACTTGGTTAGGAATCTTCTCCCCTCATCTTTTCTCCAGTCCCAGGGGATCAGAAACCATTCTCATTCAGCAAGCAGAAAAAACTGGGGAAAGAAGGAAGGAAGGAAGGAAGGAAGGAAGGAAGGAAGGAAGGAAGGAAGGAAGGAAGGAAGGAAGGAAAGAAAGAAAAAAGAAAAGAAAGAGGGGCGCCTGGGTGGCTCAGTCATTAAGCATCTGCCTTTGGCTCAGGGCGTGATCCCGGCGTTCTGGGATCGAGCCCCACATCAGGCTCCTCCGCTGGGATCCTGCTTCTTCCTTTCCCACTCCCCCTGCTTGTGTTCACTTTCTCACTGGCTGTCTCTCTGTCAAATAAATAAATAAATAAATAAAATCTTTAAAAAAAGAAAAAAAGAAAGAAAAAAAGAGGGAGGGAGGGAGGAAGGAAGGAAGGATGAAAGAAAGAAAGAGATTGGGAGGAAGAGAGGGAGGGAGGGAAGAGGGGGGATGCCATGAAGGGAGAAAGAACTCAACCATGCCCCCTTTCCAGAATAACCTGCTGCGAGACAGAAGCAAAGTCTTGGCCTTTTGATGAAAACGTAAGCACTGAGTATCACATGGGACTGGATATGAACTATGCTTTCAATGTAAAGTGACTGTTGAAATTTCTACTTCCTGAAAGAGTCAAAAAGGCATGGGGCCTGAACAAATTTACAGCCAAGGGCAGTTGAAAAACTAGTCAACCAAGAAAATTTTAAAGGCAGCAGAAATAAAAGTAAACTTGGGGCAACTGGCTGGCTCAGTAGGTGGAGTACGTAACTCTTGATCTTGGGATTGTGAGTTTGAGCTCCATGATGGATGTAGAGCTCACTTAAAATCCTTTTTTAAAAAAAAGTAAAATTGGTTTCCAATTGCACACTTCTCCAAAGTACCAGTTTATCTTTACGATTAATATGAGGAAACTAAACCTCATCAGAGAGAGACAAGAAAAGCAACAAATTGCAGAATGTACGTCCTTAAGAAATTTAGATAATGAATCCATCACTAAAAACAAATCCTTAAAAATAACTATTTTATTTTTTAAATATAAAGGAATAGATTTATTAGACAAAACTGGATTTTTTTTTTTAAGATTTTATTTATTTATTCGACAGAGATAGAGACAGCCAGCGAGAGAGGGAACACAAGCAGGGGGAGTGGGAGAGGAAGAAGCAGGCTCCCAGCGGAGGAGCCCGATGTGGGGCCCGATCCCATAACACCAGGATCACACCCTGAGCCGAAGGCAAGCGCCTAACCGCTGTGCCACCCAGGCGCCCCAAGACTGGATATTATTTAAAAAGAACAGAACAGGGGTGCCTGGCTTGCTCAGTCAGTAGAGCATGCAACTCTTGATCTCAGGGTTGTGAGTTCAAGCCCCACACTGGGGGTAGAGAAGAAAGAAAGAAAGAAAGAAAGAAAGAAAGAAAGAAAGAAAGAAAGAAAGAGGGAGGGAGGAAGAAGAACAGGAACACTTTAAAAAAAACCTAGCTAAGTAGAAGCTTGAAAATGAAAAATACAGTCCACGCAGTAAAAATAATAGGAGGGTTGGTTGAACAGCAGACTAGACACTGGGGAAAAGAAATTCAGTAAACTGGAAGATAAGTCTTAGGAAATCATCCAGAGCTTCTTTGAGCAAAGATCCTGGTATTGCATCACCGGGGGTCTTCTTAGCATCTATTCCTCCACATGATCCCCACCCCTTCCTACCAGTTCATATCAGCCAGATCCTGCCACTGGGAGGGGTAGGGTGTTGTTTCCTCCCAAAGCAGTGACTGTATTTCCTCATTTGGGCTACTCTATGACCTGATCGTAAGTCACGGTCAGAAAGCAATGAGTGGCAAGACCTTAAGGAAGACGAGAATCATCTCGTGAGGGTTTGTAGGTTTTCAGGCAGAAGCCTGCTTTCCGCTCACAGAGGAGGGAGTCTGCTTTTGCCAGCCCAGAGTACTAGCAGAATCTGGGGAGCCCCAGATTCTCAGGCTGTCTATTCAATTGTCCTGAGGCCCGGACTCATAGTCCTCTCCTATCAAGGCCCTGCCTTTGGCATAGGAGACCTCCTTTCACTGTCCTTTGTAGCTCTGTCCTTTGTAGCACCTTACAGCAGGTGCCCGAGCCTGGATATCAACTCTGTCTGCCCTGTAGCTGCAGGAAATGAATCTCTTTAAAAAAAACTGCCTTGGAGGCTTTCTGACATTCACCGTGTGCTTGAGTTGACAGTTAGCCGAATTGAGCCTGCGTTTTTCTATTTTCAGGGCTTCTGTAGCAGTCAGAGTTTGATCAGAAAAATAGAACCCCTAGAAATAATCTAGACTATGGCATTTATTAGAGGGATTCAACCTCATGCCATTGTGGGAGTTGGTTATGCAGTCTCTGGCTCAGCTCTTGACTCTGCAACCAGTGCTAAGCCTAAAGCCGGCTGGGAGGACGGCCTAGCCCAGGAGCCAGGGAAGCTGAAGGAGGAGATGTGGTGAGAGCTGGAAGAGCTGTGGGCTGGCAGTTGCTTCCCACCCACGAGGTGAGCCAGTAGAACAGGAATGACATTCGTGAGCTCCAGCAGTGGGTCTGGCATCCTGCTCGCCTTCTGTTGTGGCCTGAATATCTGCGTGCCCCCCACCCCTTCATATGTTGAAATCCTAATGATCGATGTCATGGTATTAGGAGGTGGACCTCTCGAAGGTGCTTAGGTGGGATTAGGTCTCTCATAAAAAAACGAATGGGTCTGTTATCAAAGAAATCTACAGAGCTCCCTAGCCCTTTCCACCCTGTGAAGATACGATGAGAAGTCCTTGACCTGGAAGAGGGCTCTCACCAGACCATGCCGACACCCTGTTCTTGGACTTCCGCCCTTTAGAACTATGAGGAATACACTTCTGTTATTCATAAGCTGCCCAGTCTGTGCTATTTTGTTACGATAGCCTGAGCAGACCAAGACGCCGTCTCACCGTAAAACAAATATGGCAGCATTCCTCAATCTGCCATGGATCGTGTGGCCCAAGTTAACCAGATCATGCAGGAAAGGGGATTCTGTGAAATGCAGTGCCAGCTTAACTCAGGTGACGCTGAACATACCCACCCCGGCTCCTAAAGCAATGAACAGAAGTCAACCAGCACTAAAATCCAGACGTTATTGTATAAATAATGCTGTGCCTTCCACTTGACCCTCAGGTCAATGTCCTTCTGATGAGAGTCTACGAACCAGTGATCCTAGAAGTCAGGAGTCATCACACCACTTTCCCCATTGCCCACTGACCATAAGTGATTCCAGTTCCAGAATTATCCTGAAGCTCTGCTTTCTAAACCATTTTGGCCTGGATTTCTCCTGGAAAGCAGACCCTGAGGGGCTTGTGGGCAGGCAGCTGATTTGGAAGGCAAACCCAGGGATAGAGGTGGTGGGCGGGGGGGAAGGAAAGTCAAGATGAGGGTCTTTCCTCACCATCGTGGGAAACCGGGGTGTGACCCTACCAGGATCTCAGAAAAACCAAGGTAAATGAAGGGTCGCAGTGCTAAGGAAAAACACCAGATGTCAAAGTGGCCCAGTTATATCCATTTTATCGACTAAGGACCAAGGGAGAGAAATGAAGAGAGAAAGAGAATCCTCCTGCTATGCCACAAGGGGTAGGGGGCTGGTTCCATAGAATGGCACAGAAGAGTGAAGGTATAAATGCCCTCGCCGGTGAGTCATGCCAAGAGCACTTCATCAGGGCTTGAACTCTTCCCTGATGCGATCCCATTTTCTGATTTTATCTCTAAAGAACAGCTCGGGTGACAAGGAGCGGGACTAGGAATGGGTTTATTTGAGAATGCTGACCCAACACAGCCCCCACATGGAAAGAGATTCCCTTTTCTCCTGCAGCCACCTTACAAACATTTCCAGAGAGGACAACAGCTCCTACAAGATGTGTAATCCTTATCAACACAGGAAAGGGGCTATCAAAGCAGCAAAGATCACATGGCTGTTAAGATAAAGGTTTGGCAGGTTCCAGGGTGGGCTTATCAAGGTTTAGCAGTAAGCGAGTTTTGTTGCTTCGACTGCATTTAAAAAGTTCATTGATTTGTAGCTAATACCAAGTTGTCATAGTTTCATGAGTAACAGCTTGTGGTTTGCAGAATCAAAGCCTTTTCCTGAATCAATTATAGCAGATTCACCGAGGGGGCTGGAGCGCCTGCAGAGAGGGGAGAAGCCCAGAAAGACACCCAGGTAGAGAGGAGGAGTAAATTTGGTCAGACCGCAAGGGGTCTAGAAAAGAGGAAAAATGACACTCTCCTTCCAAAGGCAGCAGAAATCGAGCCTTTTGAAAATTCAAAATGACTTGTAAAGAGACCATTGTTTTGAAAAAATTTATGGATTAAATGCGTGCAAACACACATGTGACAAATGGACTCTAAGGAGGGAAAGGCCAAACTGAAGATTTTTTTAAAAGCTTATCAATTGGTTTAATCTTCATTAGGACAGCTTTTCCATATTGTGAGCTTGGCACAACAGAATGTTTTTCTAGAACCAGGTTCTTGGGAAATAGTGACCTGAACTTCTCTTTGTTCCTTGGGGGAAAATAAACACATGCAGGCAGGCAGGCACACACACACACACACACACACACACACACACACATGCACACACCCATTATGTTAGCCCTGACCCCACTAAAGTGTATTTCTGATAATATCTTAGTATTATGTTAGACTTCCATAGCATTCTCTCAGCCTACTCTATTTGAGCTTCAGAGTATCCATGTTAGGCTGCAGAGCTGTTATTTTTATCCCCTTTGGAAGGAGAAAAAAATTGAGTCTTGGAGAGAGTCAGAACGTCCAGCCTGATTCTCCCAGTGGTGCCCAGGGCAGACGTCACTAATGGATCAAGGAACTCTCTCCCCAGAAGTTCAGACTAAGCCTCAGAATCCTTTTCAAAGTGACCTACAGGCAGCCACTATCAGTTGCTAGAAAATGGACTGAAAAACTATTAGTCATCCCGGACCCAAGTGACCTGCTCAAGGTCATAAGACTACTTGATGGTAAAGCCAAGACACACGTCTCTCCTTTCAGTGCTTCCATCATGAACACTAGAACACTTTCACCCCCGTGAGGCGGACTTGCTCTGGCGAAAGCTATGGCCACCAGGGTTTTTAGTTGCCTTTTTGCATACAACTGCCAAACTCCATTCATGCTTACTGGTTAGGAAGCATGGGACGTAACAGAGAGCTTCTAGAAACTTTGAAATTATATATGTGGTTCATATTATATTTCTATCCAATTCTGTTGCTCTAGATGACAATACAGCTGCCAGAATCTTTAAAGAATGGTATTCTTTAATTTCAATATTTATCGAGCCCAAATCAGCAAATAAGTAACATAATTTCAGAGCCCAATAAATGCCAAGAAACTGATGAAGCAGCGTAAGGGGACAAAGAATGACAGTGGTAGAGATGGGGTGAGCAATCATTTCAGGTAAGGTGATCAGATAAGGTCTCTCTGAAGATCTGGAGAAAAGGTCTTCCATGGAACAGCAAGAGGAAAGGAACAAGTTGTGCCCTATTGAGAGATAGCATGGGGAATATGCAGGATGTCACAGAGGCCATAGTAAGGACTTTGAGTTTTATCCTAGGCATGATGGGAAGCCTCTGTAGAATTCAAAACAGGTAAGTAGGGAAGCTACTTCAGTTTTAAAAGATGACATGACCAAATGTCTACTATAAAGATCACTCTGACATGCAGTGTGAATGAGGTACTCAGTTGAAGGGTTGAGAATAATGGTGAAGGAGCCATCTGGGGTCATTCACGGCAATACCCCAATCAGAAGTTAGAAAGACAAGTCTAATGGGCAGAAGAAGCAGTCCACAGACAAAGACTGATGTGGGCCTCAGTTCTCTCTCGTAGGTTCGGGTCCTCCTAGAAGCAGATGTGAAGACCGGATCAGGCATGCAAGAGATTTATTGGGGGAAATGCCTGTGAAGGATAAAAAGAAGAAGGCAGAGAGGGACTTCAGGCCATGAAGGCTCTGGCACCTGTGAAGGAGTGATGGAAGGAGGATTGGACAGGAAGAGTCTTGGATGATAGTTCGGTTCCAAGAGAGGTTTGGCCAGAGCCATGGGGAGACTCGGTGCCAAAATCGCCATGCTTAGTCATTTACTGGGAACAGTCTGTGGGAGGTGGCCTCAGCAGGGATGTGGGGGTGGATGGAAGCACAGCAGCTGGAGTTATCAGTCAACCACGCCTGGCACAGCAGAAGAGCTCAGCAGCCAAATTTCATGGCCGCCAGAGCAACCAGAGGAGTATGGAAGGATCCATACTCTGGATCTCAGGGGCTTAGCTTCTCAGGGACTTAGCTTCTACATGTCCAGCCTGTCTATCTGTAAGCAAGCATGGTTCAGGAAGTTGTATCTTAGGAAAACTTCTCTTTTTGATCTCAAATCCTCCTCTACCTCATGCTCTCTCTCGTCCCCCTACACATCCAAGTTACTACAAAGCGTTGTCTCCCCACCCGCCCCCAAAGATACTCTACGTTCTCATCCCCTTTAGTACTCTTCAGTCCACTCCTCTCTCCTGCTCCTTCCTCAGCCCTGAGGCTTCTCTTGTGAAGCCCATCAGCGACCGCCATCTTGCTAGAGCTGATGATAGGGACTCTGCAGTTCTCTTCTTTCCTGATCTCTTGGCAGCATTCGATGAGGTGGATTACTCACTCCTTCCTAAAATACTTTCTCTCCACTGGTTTCTGTGATGTCACATCCAGAGTATATTCTTTCTAACTCTCTTAGTCCCTGCTGGTCCCACACACCTTCCAAACCTTCTCACTCTCTTCTCCTTCTGCCTGGAAGAGCCTATTGCCTTGCTGGATGTATCATGGGAAGCTGCCTTGACATTGTCTTCCATCCTCTCTCCTGTGGGGCTTAAAATGAAAACCCTCTGCTCACTTCTCCAGGTTTTACCTCCTTAGAACTCATAAATCCTTTCTTCTCTCCACTAAATCTGCCCCTTGCAAATGGAGAGGGTTTGCTTTTCTTGTTTTTATTAAGTAATGTATTTTCTAAATGTGTTTAGCTTTTGAAATTCTTACTTTTTTAAAAAAATTGAGATGTGATTGACATATAACATTGCATTAGTTTCAGGTGTCCAGTATAATGATTTGACATATGTACATACTGTGACATGATCACCACAGTGAGGTTAGTGAACATCCATCCCCACACAGCTATAATTTTTTTCTCATGATGCAAATGTTGAAGATTGACTCTCTTAGTGACTTTCAAATATACAATGCAGTATTGTTACCTATAGTTGCTATACTGTACATTACAACTCTGGGACTTATTTAATCTCATAACTGGAAGCTTGTACTTTTTTTTTTTAAAGATTTTTATTTATTTATTCGGCAGAGAGAGAGACAGCCAGCGAGAGAGGGAACACAAGCAGGGGGAGTGGGAGATGAAGAAGCAGGCTCATAGCGGAGGAGCCTGATGTGGGGCTCGATCCCAGAACGCCAGGATCACGCCCTGAGCCGAAGGCAGACGCTTAACCGCTGCGCCACCCAGGCGCCCCTGAAGCTTGTACTTTTGACCACCTTCACCCAATGTGTCCACCTCCCAACCCCCATGTCTGGCAACCACCAATCTATTCTCTAGGTCTGTGAGTTTGTTGTTGCTGTTTCTAGGTTCCACATATAAGTGAGATCATAGAGTATTTGTCTTTCTGCCTGACTTATTTCACTTAGCTTAACACCCTCAAAGTCCATCAATGTTGTAACAAATGGCAGGATTTCCAATAGCTTTTCTTTTTATTTTTTTTAGCTAATATATTTTAAAAACAAAGCTAATCTGGGGCCCCTGGGTGGCTCAGTCAGTTAAGCGTCTGCCTTGGGCTCAGGTCATGATCCCAGGGTCCTGGGATGGAGCCCTGCATCAGGCTCCCTGCTCAGCAGGAAGTCTGCTTCTCTCTCTGCCCCTCCACCTGCTTGTGCTCTCTCTCTCTCTCTCTCTCCCTCTCTCAAATAAATAAAATCTTAAAAAAGAAGAAAGAAAGAAAGAAAGAAAGAAAGAAAGAAAGAAAGAAAGAAAGAAAGAAAGAAAGCTAATCCTTAACATCTTTTTTTTCAACCATGTCTGCCCTCCTTTGAAGCAATGGGATGCCTCATCTTTCATAAGTGGAGAGTGCTGGGACAAATTGTTGAGAATGAAATTTCTCAGCATCATACTGTCTATAACGCATGTCCACCTATGTGTCTCAGAGGCATAACAAAAGGTTACATACTTAAAACTTGTGATTCGCCCTGCCCCCTGCATATCCAAATCTGTATCATCTCCAGTCTCCCTCAACCAGGAGAATGGCTCCTCCATTAATTGACTTGCTTGGGTCACAAATCTGGGAAACAGCTCTACCAACTCCTCCCTCTTGTCCACCACCTCCAGTGGGGAACCAGATCTTGCCCATACTGCACTCTCCCCTCCCCAATTTTCTCCCCCCTGAATCCACTTCTCTCCATCTCCTCTCTACTGTCCAACTACTAGTCATCATTATCTCTTCTCTGAATGGCTGCAGTAATCTTCCAACTGATCCCCCTGCTTCCACTCTTGCTTCTTTCCAGTCCCAACCCCCAACAACAGCCTGAGAGATCTGACAAAGCCCATCAGGTCCTGAAGACATCTTACTCTATATCCTTTCCTTGGTTTCCCATTATACTTGCCATAAAATACGAAACGCTTGACATGGCCTCCAAGGTCCACATGTTCTGTCTTCTGCCTCCCTCTTTGGACTTACAGCAAGATACTTTGCTCCTCAACCTTCAATACTGGCATTCCCACGGTCTCTGAATGCTCCACACACTTTCTTTCCTCTGAACCTTCACACATTATGATCCTTTATCTCCCCAACACCCATTCCTTTGCCTTCTACTCAGCTTTCTACTTGAGATTCCTCAAAAGGGCTTTTCCTAAACTTTTCAATCCAGATGAAGTCGCCAAGTTACTCTCACAGCACCTGTTTCTTTTCCTTCGTATCAGTGATTATTATATGTGATTCGAAAGCCATGCATGAGATTTACCTGTTGAATGCTTCCATTCCCATAGAATTAAGGGCAGGGACCATAGCTATTTTGCTCATTGGCTAGCACAGTCCCTAGTGTAGACACTCATTATTTGCTGAATAAATAAATGGATAGATTGTCTAGGACAGGTAGAATAATAAAGCAAAAAGGAAGAAGAGAGCTTAGGGAAAAGGTTATATGTAAAAGTAGGCAAAGGAAAAGAAGTCAGCAAAAGAAACAGAAAGATCAGGAAAGAGGTAGAATCAGAAGAAAAAAGGATTTAGGATTTCTAAAGAACTACAACTTGGAAGACAGGGCACCGATTTTTTACTATGTGGCCCAGACAGAAAATGCCAGTGCTGGGAGGAGTGACTGGAGCTATCACACACTGTGGATACAAGCGTAAAATGGTACACACACTGCTTGGCAATGTGAAAGCTGAACATAACTTGTGTACCCACAAATCTACTCCTCGGTTTTTGCCCAAAAGAAATGTGTGCAACCACAAAGATGTGGACATGAATGTTACTGCAACACTATTTATTACTGTTAAACACTAGAAATGACCCAAATGCCCATTGACAGTAAAACGAACAAATTATGATATATTTGTACGATGGAATACTATATAATAATGAAGATGAATGAATTGGATGACACACAATGTGTGGGATCCATCTCACAAACATATTGTCATGTGATAGTAGCCAGACATGAGAGCGTGGCTACTGTATGACTCTATTTGTGTAAAGTTCAAAATCAGGCAAAACTAATCCACCGAGTTAGAAATCAGAATAGTGGTTACCTTTAGGAAGGTCATGTAGTAACTGAGATGAACTCCAAATAGGGCTTTGGGAGATGGTATGTTCTAGAATGTGACTACCAGGTGAGTTGAGTTTGCAACTATTCACTTGACTCACACTCACGATTTGTGCACTCTATGTTTGTTATATTTTAATAACAGTTTCCTTCAAAAGACTACTTGGTAGTCTTCTATTGAAATTGCTTAGCAGTGCCTAAAATAGGTTATCACTGAATCTTTTCAGGAAATAGAAGTGTTGGTGTGTATGCCTCTGAGTGTGTATGTATGTGTGGGTGTTGAACATTGAATATTCTTCAGGAATGCAGTCAGGTGAAAGGAAACATCAGATTTATTATGCTCTCTTAAATAACTTGGCTATGTGCCATAGTGTTTCCATAGAAGTTTCTCTATTCAATGAGAGTCAATCTACTTGCATTGTTAGAAGGATTGTATGTAACCCCAACCTATACCACGTCTATCAAATTCCATTTTACCCTCTCCTTTTATTCAATAAATCATTCAATCACTGAGCATTTTCTCTGCACCAATCCCTGTGAGGAGTATCAGGGATTCAGAGAAAACTCTATACATCTCCCCCTTCTTATCTCTATTCTTAGGGCCTGAGGAGTTCAGCAGGGACGCTTGCCAAGAGCATCTAAGCCACAGGAACAGGATCTGGGGCAAGACCATGTGAGGCTTGCACCTAGAATAGCTGGAAATTGTCTAATCAAGGGGCAAGGGAAGCCAGAGTCCAGTGGGAGGGAGACTTGGTAGAAGGAATCAGAGACGGCAGACAAGCCGACCTCAGGAAACAGACGCTGAAGAGATCAGGGAGAGGTCAGGAAGTAGATGGAAAGATGGCCCAAGAGGTCAGTGGAGAATCAAGAGCATTGGTGGGCGGGACCCACACTGGGCGCATCGATAAGGAGTGCATTGTCTCTTAGAAATTGACAAACAATACGAAACTGACCAAAAGTCTGGCTGCTTTGTGTTATCACCACGCACCAGCAGTCTTAAAAAAAAAAATGTGAGTAAAATACTCCTGCCTAAGAATGCTCGCTACAGGAGTGTTTGTGAGAGTGACAACCTGGGGGCAGCCTAAGGGTCCCTCACCTGAAAAATAGATGAGTGGGTCTAAGTATATCGTTCCTGGTAAACACGCCACGGCACTGAAATCATATCAGCCAGCACTCTCTGTGTCAACTTGGACAAGTCCAAAGCATAATTACTAGTTGCCTGTAACCGAATGCCACTTACACAAAGTTTCAAAACACACAGAACAAGGGTTGTGTATGGTTCATTATAAAAGCCCACCAAGTGCATTGCATGACCGACGTGGGGGAGAGTGGAGACCCCTGGAGGTGGGGAGAAAGGAAAGCAATCAGAAAGAGTACAAAGGACATTGTTTTTTGTAATTTTTTTAAAGCCAGGATCATTATTTTTATTATCTGTTCTTTTTCAACATGTCAGAAATATCCCATAACACAAAGAAAAAGATTTCAACTCCCACCCACAAGAATCCTCCTGCCTGCCAGGGAGGACTCTGTCTGACCCTTCATCCACCGGCGCAGGTGAGGGATTCAGAAAAAAAAAAAAAAGCTGACATATGTGAAGGTATCAAGAGCCCATTGCTATTGGTGGCATGAGATGGGCAAAGGGCCAGGTGCAAAAAAAAAAAAAAAAAAAAGTCTGGCTTTCTGGGGAAGAGGCATGTGATCGGAACACAAGACGACGTGCTCTTAAGGCTGATGGAGGGTAAAAGGTTACCATCCATGTACTCAGCTGCCCCCTAACACCAGGCCCAGACCTTGTTGCACATAAGCAGGCAGGGATGACTCCACTTTAAACAGCTCGAAATCCGGGAAACAGCGTGCCTGTTCTAACCAGGCACCGTGACATTTTGGAATATGGGTTGGTAAGGCTCTCCATGTTAAGTAGCTTTACAAGTTGTTATTAGAATCACGTTAGCGCGGCACTCCAGCAAACGTCCCACGTCCGCAGATGATTCTTTCCAAGAAACCTATTGGTTTGCTTTTCTTCTCTTTTCCTTCTGAATAGCAGCTGACGGACAAAGGGGAGCTGGCCTGGGCCTTTGATGCCAACGCCAATGGAACAATAGCCCTGCTTGTGGCAATCACCCTCTTTGTTCAGCCAGGAGAATGCTGGCGCTGTTGCTCATTGGGTCTCCTGTACGTGGGTGGCCAGAGCAAGGTGCATTTGGCGGCCAGATGTAGAATCTGGGTGGTATGAGCTGACTGTCCACACAGCTACAGCTTGGGACTTGGCTGGAACTCCCCCTGACCAGTGCAATCAGAGAGACCAGATGGGCTCGCCTTCTCATCCTTTGAAGATGGTCCTTTATTTAGCTACAGGGAAGAAGCAGCCAACCATCTGACCTGGAAAGCATTCTCGGGCAGCCTGGTTCTTTTCGTGCACATCTAAGAGAAAGGGAAAGTGTACTGTTGAAAGGAAAATTTAGGGACAGCCTTTGCAAGCCACTGAGGAGTTTGCAAAATCGCACCAGAGGTTCAATTAACCAGTGGGAGCTCCCCATTTATTTTCCAGGGGCAGTTCCATTTAGAAGGCAGATGACACTTGAGGGAATTTGTCACCATTTCTAGGGGCTTCTGTGGTGATGTGGCTATGGCAGTAATGGCTCCTACTGCTACCAGAGTGCTCCTCCCTCTGGACGACCCTCTTTAGAAGGGCAATCTAGACAGGGACTTTGCTGTCAAGCCTGTCGGTGCTGCTATCACGTGGAGGTACTGAGTTATTATCACAGTCCCATGGGGACCCAGTTGTGGCCAAGGTGAGCTGCAGCATAGAGAGCTCTGTCCCTGCCCACACTGGGTCACACGGTTCCTCTAAAATGCAGCTGGAGCTGGGCCCTCCCACCTAACAAGTCCTTGGGGAATCTACCAACCAACCACCTTGCGCTTGGGCTCTGTCCCTCTAGTCCGGTTTCCATAATGTAGTTTCACGCTCTCTCTGGCTAACCCCCTTTGGACAGTCTACCTAGTTGGATGGTAGTACCACTTTGGATGAGGGTTTCATCCCTAACACAAACTCTTTGCCCATAAAGCCTGCTCTGGGATCTGGCTTATCAGACACTTGGGCTGGAGGTGGGAGCGCAGAGCCACCATGCACAGTTGTACCAGTTGTTCACTGCACGAGGTCTTCCAGCCGGGATGGTGAATGGAGGCTGAAATCAAGTCCTGTGGACTTTTACTATTTCCACTTCATCAGTGCCTAATGGGTGCAAATACCAGTGCTTGCTACTTTTTGTTTCACTTGCTTAGATCAGCAGACCTCTTTGTCGAAGAGCTGTTACTCTCTTAGGTTCAACCTCATAGTTCTAGTGGGAGCCGGCAATCTTAGTACTCGAGTACCCAAACACCTAGCCTTTGGGGTGGATGCATGGTGCAAGCTGGGACAATCAGAGTTCTTCCAAAGGTTTTCAACTAAGGGAAAAGGGTCTTTTCTCAGTGGAGGTCACGGTGGGAGAATGTGAGTCCAGAAGCATCAGGGGCTGAATTTCCCACCATGTGGGAGAAACTGGGATGCAGTAAAGGATAATGAAGCCAACATTTAAGGAGACAAAGGGTCAAGAAACGGAGAGTCCTCTATAGGCCCTGGAGTCCTGACTCAGGGCATCGCTGAGACCAGTTTCAATCGTCCATACCAACACCGCTTTCTCCCGGGCGTCTTTCATGAGCCAACAAATCCTCTCTGGGCTTCATCTAGTCTGTCTCGTTTCCATCACTTGCAACCAAGAGAGCTCTGCCGGAGTCAGTGCCCAATAAAGGTCTTCTTAAATACCAGTGCCGCTGGGGAAAAACAAACAAACAAACAAAAAACCACCACCTAACATTTATCAAAGGTCTAATATGAGCCCACCATGAGCTTGATGCTTTTACCTACTGTATCATTTTAATTCTCTTACAAACCAGCAGCAGGGAATATTAATCTCCTTGCTTTTCAGATGAAGACACTGAGGCGCAAAACGGTTGAGGAACTTTCCCAAACTCACATGACCTAGAAAGCTTCTAGAAAGTTCACTTTTTTCTATAAAGTGGGAAACAAAACGCTCTGAAATATTCACTACCATCTATGAAAGGGCCTTCCCCATGGAGATAGCCTCAGTATCAATCATGCTAGAAATTCCAGATATCACGTTTTATTTATCAGGTGTTGAACATTCGAGTTGTTTCCACATTTTGACTACCATGAATAATGCTGCTCTGAACATTTGTGGACAAGTTTTTGTGTGAACATAAGCTTTTAATTCTCTTGGGTATATATCTACCAGTGGAACAGCTGGGTTTTATGGTAACTCTATGTTTAACTTTTTGAGCACCTGCCAGACTGTTGTCAGAGTGTCTACACCATTTTATATTGCCACTAGCAATGGATGAGGATTCTAATTGCTCACATCCTCACTGAAACTTGTGATTACCTGTCTTTTTTTATTATGCTAGTAGATGGGAAGCAGTCTTAGATTAGGGTTTTGACTTGCATTTCCCCGGTGGATAATGATGTTGGGTATCTTTTTATGTGCCTATCGGTCATTCGTGTATCTTCTTTGTAGAAATACCTTTTCAAGTCCTTGGGTTACTTGTCTTTGCATTATTGAATTGTCTGAGTTCTGTGTACGTTCTAGATAAAAGTGACTTATAAGTACATGATTTGCAAATATTTTCTCCCATCTTTGGATTGTCTTCACACTTTTTTGATACTGTCCTTTGAAGGATAAAAGTTTTTAATTTTCAAGTCCTTTTTTTTAATGTTTTTTTATTATATTATGTTAGTCACCATACAGTACATCCCTGGTTTCTGATGCAAAGTTCGATGATTCATTGTTTGCGTATAACACCCAGTGCACCATGCAATACGTGCCCTCCTTACTACCCATCACCGGCCTATCCCATTCCCCCCACCCCCCTCCCCTCTGAAGCCCTCAAGTCCTTTGTACCAATTTTTTTCTCTTACTGTTTTTGCTTTTGGTGCCATACAAAAGAAATTTCATCTAGCCCAGGATCACAGATTTACTCTTCTATTGTCTTCTAAGAGTTTTACAGTTCTTTCTCTAACATATGGATCTATGATCCTTTGTGAGTTAACTGTAGCATATGTGTGAAGAAGGGATCCCACTTCATTCTTTTACATGTAGATATCTAGTTGTCCTATCGCCACTGTTGAAAAGACTATCCTTTCCCTACTCAATTATCTAGGCACCTTTCAAAATCACTTGACGATAAATGTTAAGAGTTTGTCACTGGACTCAGATCTATTCCACGATCTGTAAGTCTCTTCTTATGCCAATACCACACTGTCCTGATTACTGGAACTATCTTGTAAGTTTTGAGATGAAGCAGTGTGACTCCTCTAAATGTGTTCTTTTCCAAGACTGTTTTTTGCTAATTTGGGTCCCTTGCATTTCCATATGAATTTTAGGGACAACGTGTTAATTTCTACAAAAATGAAGCTGGGGTTTTGGAAGCATTTGCCTTGAATCTGGTGATCGTTTTGGGGAGTGTTGCCATCCTAACTATATTGTCTTTCAATCCATGAACATGGAGATCTCTCTATTTATTTATGTCTTCTTTAATTTTTTCATTGATGTTTTATAGTTTCAATATACAAGTCTTGCATTTCTTTTTTAAATTTATTCCTAAGTATTTTATTCTTTTTGATGCTCGTGTAAGTGGAATTGTTTTCTTAATTTTATTTTTAAATTGTTCATTGCTACTGTACAGAATATAATTGAGGTTTTGTGTATTGATCTTGTATCGTGCAACCTTGATGAACTCCCTTATTAATTCCAATTGTGTGTGTGTGTGTGTGTGTGTGTGTGTGTGTGTGTGTGTGTATTCCTTAGGGTATTTTATATACAAAATCATGTCATCTGCAAGAAGAGGTAATTTTACTTCTTTCTCTTCAATCTGGATGCATGTTATTTCTTTTTCTTGACTAATTTCCCTGGATGGACCCTCCAGTACTATGTTGAATACAAGTGGTGAGAGCAAATGTCTTTGTCTCGTTCCTGATCTTAAGGTGAAAGCTTTCAAACTTTCACTATTAAGTATGTTAGCTGTGGGTTTTTTCAGCTTTATGTACTCCACTGGGTTAAGCAAGTACCTTCCTATTTCTTGTTTGTGAAATGTTTTTACCGTGAAAGGGGGTTAATTTTTTTTAAGATTTATTTATTTATTTGAGAGAGAGAAAAAGTGAGGGGGGGCAGAAGGAGAAGGAGAGAGAATCCTCAAGCAGACTCCCTGGTGAGCATGGAGCCCAACATGGGGCTCAATCCCAGGACCCTGAGATCATGACCTGAGCCGAATTCTAGAGTCAGATGCCTAACCAACTGATCCACCCAGGTGCCCCTGTTCAATTTTTTTCAAATACTTACTCTGTGTCTATTAAGATGATTGTAGTTATTGTTATTTTTATTATAGAATATTACAATGATTGTTTGGATGTTAAACCAATTTTTCATTCCTGGGACAAATCCTAGTTGGTCATGATGCATAATCAGTTTTATGTGTCCCTGGATTTGATTTTCTTGTATGTGTTCAAGGATTTCCATGTCTGTATTCCTGAGAGATAGAAGCCAAGCAATAGTCTTCTTTACTTGCATTGCCTTTGCCTGGTTTGGTGTAAGGTTAATACTGGCCTCATAGAATAAGCTGTTAAGTATTCCCTGGTCTCCTATGTTTTGTAAGTGTTTGTGAAGAATGGATATTAATTGTTCTTTAAATGTTTGATAGAATTCAGAAGTGAAATCATCTGAGCCTGGGCTTTTCTCTGTGAAAAATTATTAAATTACTAATTTCATCCTTTTTATATATATTTATTTTGAAAGAGAGAGAGAGAGTGCATGCAAGCAGGGGGAGGAGTACATGCAGGGGGAGAGAGAGAATTGCAAGCAGACTCCACACCATGTGCAGAGTCCAACCTGGGGCTTGATCTCACGACCCGGAGATCATGACCTGAGCCAAAATCAAGAGTCTGATGCTTATGCGACTGAGCCATCCAGGTGCCCCACTGATTTCATCTCTTTATTTGTTACAGGTCTATTCAGATTTTCTAGTTCTTCTTGAGTCAATTTTGGTGTTTGTGTTTTTCCAGAAATTTGTCTATTTCATCTAAGTTAGTAATTCATAAGTATATAGTTGATCACAGTTTTCCCCTATAACTAGAGGTGTTTCCCTTTTTGTTCCTGATTTTAGTAATTTGAGCCTTGCCCCCCCCCAATCACTCTAATTAGAGATTTACCAATTTTATTGATCTTTTTAAAGAATCAGCTTTTGGTTTTGTTGATTTTCTCTATTGTTTTTCTATTTTCAATTTCATGAATCTCCACTCTGATCTTTATCACTTTCTTCCTTCTGTTTGCTTTTGGCTTCATTTCCTTTTTTTCTTCCAGTGTCTTAAGATGGAAGGTTGCGTTATTGATTTGAGATCATTCTTCTTTCTAAGTACAGGTATTTACAACTATATATTTAGCTCTGAGCACTGCTTTTGCTTCGTCCCACAAGTTTCAGTATGTTGTATCTTCATTTTCACTCTTCTCAATGTACTTTCTTTTTTTTTTTTTCAAAGATTTTATTTTTAAGCAATCTCTACACCCAACCTGGGGATCAAACTCATGACCCAAGATCAAAAATTGCATGCTCCACCGACTGAGCTGGCCAGGCACCCCTCGATGTATTTTCTCATTTCCCTTGTGATTTTTCTTCACTTAGGAGTGTGTTCGGGGCCACCTGGGTGGCTCAGTCAATTAAGCATCTGCCTTCAGCTTGGGTCATGATCAGCTTGGGTCCTGGGTTTGAGTCCCGCATCAGGCTCCCGGTTCAGCAGGGGAGTTTGCTTGAGATTCTCTTTCTCTCCCTCTGCCTCTCCGCTCGTGCTGTCTATCTCTCTCAAATAAATAAATAATTTTTAAAAGGAGAGCGTTGTTTCATTTCCATGTATTTTTTTTTTTTTAAAGATTTTTATTTATTTATGTGACAGAGAGACAGCCAGCGAGAGAGGGAACACAGCAGGCGAGTGAGAGAGGAAGAAGCAGGCTCCCAGCAGAGGAGCCCGATGCGGGACTCGATCCCGGAACGCCGGGATCACGCCCTGAGCCGAAGGCAGACGCTTTAACGACTGCGCTACCCAGGCGCCCCCTTTTCCATGTATTTTTGAACTTCCCCAACTTCTTTCTGTTGCTAGTGTTATCTAGTTTTACTCCATCATGATTGAAGAACATATTTTTTTCATGATTTCAATGCCTTTAGACTATTTGAAGCCCTTTTATGACTAAGTGTGTGATCTGTATTGGGTCTACACTTGAGAAGAATATGTTCGCTGTTTTCGTGTAGGGTGCTCTGCAGAAATCTTTTTGCTCTAGTTGGTTTATATTGTTGTTCAAGTCCTTTATTTCCTTGTTGAGTTTCTACCTCATTGTTCTGTCTGTTACTAAAAGTGAGGTATTGAAGTCCCCAACTATAATTATTGATTGCCTGCGTCTCTTTAGTTCTGTCAAGTTTTTGCTTCACGTGTATCAGGGCTCTGTTTTTAGATGCGTATATACTTGCAGTTGTTAAATCTTCCCAATGAACTGACCCTTTTATCATTATAAAATGTTCCTCCTTATCTGTAATAACATTTTGTTTTGAAGACTATTTTGTCTGTATTAGTATAACCAGTCCCACTTTCTTATAGTTTCTTATAGTTTTGATAGTTTCTTATAGCTGATACACCCTTTTCCATCCTTTTACTTCCAACCTCTTTGTATCTTTGGATCTAAAGTGTGTGTGTCCTGGGGCACCTGGGTGGTTCAGTCAGTTGGGCCTCTGCCTTCAGCTCAGTCATGATCCTAGGGCCCTGCTCGTGGGGAGCCTGCTGCTAATTCTCCCAACCTCCCATTTGTGCTCGCCCTCTCTCTGTCAAATAAATAAATAAATATTTTAAAAAATGAAAATGAAAAAAATAAAGTGTGCGTCCTATAGACAGAATAGAGTAAGTTCTTGTCTTTTATCCAGTAGGACAATCTCTGCCTCTTGACAGAATTGTTAATCCATTCACATTTAATGTTACTACTGTTATAATTGAGTTCACATCTGCCATTTTACTTTTTGTTCTCTATATGTCTCATGTCATTTTTGTTCTTCGGTCCTCCTTTCCCCTCTCTATTGCATTAGTTTAACACTTTATAGTATAACATTTAAATTCTTTTTAATGATTCTTTCACTACACAAATTCCTGTTATTTTCTAATGGTTGCTCTAGGGTTTCCCATATACATCTTATCTTAACTGAATCTACTTCAGAGTTATAGTAACTAACCCCAGTGAGATATAAAAACATTACTCCAACATTGCTCTATTCCATCTTCTACATTTTGTACTATTATTGATACACATATTACATCTATATACATTACAAACCCAACAGTACATTTCTATAATTATTATGTTACATGGTTTCATGTCTGTTAAAGAAGATGTGAGAGGAAATAAGAACAAGTATTTATAGAGCTTATTATATGAACCTTCTTACTTGCCATTTCTGATTCTCTTCATTTGTTCCTTGTGCATTCAAGATACCATCTGGTGTTGTTTCTTATTCTTATACAGCTTTGCTCCCACTCGCCTCCTTTGTGTTGTTATTGTCAAATGTTACATTTTTGTATGATATCAAACCAAGAATACAAGTGTATGCATGTATGTGTATAGTTTTGTACAATTGCTCTTCAAATCAATTAAGAGAAGAAAGAAGAAAAATGTACATTTATACTGTCTTTTATAATTACGTAATTACCTTTATTGGTGTTCTTTCGTTTTTTGTATAAATTTGAGCTACCGCTTGGGCTTACTTGTTTTCAGCCTTGCAGAACTTCCTTTAGTACTTCTCATAAGACAGATCTGATAGCAATAAATTCTTCTGATTTTTGTTTATCTGCAAATATCTTGATTTCACCTTCATTTTTGAAAGATAGTTTTACCGATGTCAGATTCTGGTTGAAGGTCTTTTTTTCTTTGAGCACATTGATTGCATCTTCCCACTATCTCCTGGACTCCATGGTTTCAGATGAGAAGTCAATTGTTAATCTCATCCCTTAAACATGAACAGTTTTCTGTTGCTGATTTCAAGATTTTCTCTTTTTCTTCTTTACCCACACCTGGGGTAGGGCTTCCTCCCTATAAGTGGAGGCTGTGTGGAGAAAGAGAACTCTGGACCCCTTGGTTGCTCTGGCCTGGATTAGAGCTTCTGCAACAGATAGCCGGGGGAGATGGAGGAGGATGAAAAATGCTGGTGGTCTACCCCTCCTGGGAGATACAATAGCCCTCAACTGGGATAACGTTCTTGGCTACAGCCACCCAGAGTGGCGCTTCTGTCACACTGAGCCGAGGGATTGGTTGGGAGGCAGGGAGAGGAAGCACGTCATGGCTCAAATGCCACAGACTGACTATGCTTAATATGATTTTGTATGTTTTCTTGAATAAATGTTTTTTTCCTTTGTTGTATGTCTTTATGACAATTTCCAGAGTCTTTGAATTATTGTTTTTTATTTTTACTCATTAACTGTTGTTTTGCTGGGTGAGAGACTCCACAGAGCTCCTTATACTGTCATTCTGGAAGTTGTCTCTGGTATACGTTGTTTTGAACATTGCATAATTTGGGGGAGCCTGGGCGGCTCAGTCGGTTGGCTGTCCTACTCTTGGTTTCGACTGAGGTCACGGTCTCGGGGTTGTGGGATAGAGCCCCGGGTGGGCTTGCACTGGGCACGGAGTCTGCTTGTCTTTCTCACTCCCCCTTTGCCCCTCCCCCACTCACATGTGCGTGTGTGTGCGCTTTCTCTAAAATAAATAATAAATAAATAAAATCCGTTTAAGAAAGAAAGTTGCATCATTTTACATCTTTCTTTTTTGACTTGGCTTAATGATTTCCTGTATTATTACAAACTCTTCACAAGTGTCATTTCTAATTGTCGCACAATAGTCCATCAAACTGGATATACCATACATTAATAAACTTTTTATTTTAGGACAGTTTAGTTTTACAGAAAAATTGGGAAGACACTCAGTTTTACCCATATTAACAACCTATGTTTACAATTTGCTTTTGATTTGCTCTTATTTTTCACTGTTTAATGACGTGGTGAACATGTTGTGCACAAGATTCTTTTGTATTTTGGGTTATTTACTTGGTGTAGATTTTTTTTCAGAGGCATAATTATGTGGTCGAAGGATTTTAGAATACATTTGACTCTCTACAAGCAAAGTCCCTAACTTGAATCTATTACCAGAATTCTACTTGGCCTCAGAGTTTCCACCCTACATGTTATGATTTCTGGGTTCGTTCAGGTAAAAGGTGTGTCTCTTAAGCATGGTCACTGGCAAGGGTGAAGCTAAATGGTTTGCAAGAACTGACTGAAGACCTAGGTACAATGATCTTGACACCCCAGCAGACATGGCCTTACCGGGCCAGTCACCCCTACTAATCAGCTTAATCATGATTAAATATATAAAAGGGCAGTTAGCCTTTTAATATGACCACAAGATAAAGAACCGAACAGAAGTCACTTAAATTTGGTTCTATGTAGTGGCATGTGGATCCAGACAAGTGGTTTCTCAAGTATGATTTCCAGACCAGCAGAATCTCTGGCCTGGAGAGGTGATAGTGAGGCCTGACACCGACATGCAGGTGTAGGAATTCAACTCTTAAAATCTGACCTGCTTAGCCTCACATCTAGCCCCAAGTGTTGTATGTGTCCGCTGCTCTCCCCAGTTGATAAGATAAAGGACAGAGGAAGGACAGAAGATTAACTTCATGATAACCATTTGGGAGTGATCTGATAGAGGAAAAAGAGGTGATAAACCACCAATATTATAAAACCACTCTTGGAATTCAGGCCAGGCTGACTGTGGCTGGAGCGAGGTTGCTGGGGCTCAGAACACAGAGCAGGTGAGTTCCATGTTCTCTCCGAACTGGGGCTGGAGAGCAAGGTCTCAGTACTACCTGTTCACCTCTGGCCTCAAATAACCCTTATTGTACCTAGATTTGGGCTAGAGATAGGCAAATTAGAAGGCTCCTGAGACTCATTTCTCGCACTTGCAGGCTACAGAGGTTACCATAGTACCTGGGTAGCCACTGGCCAATGGCCCACGATGAGTGACACTATGACAGCAGGGAACCGTGGTCACACAGCCTAGGAGAGGCATCCTTACAGAGGTCAGGCATGCTCTTGAGGCCCCACAGAAAGGCTGCAACAGGAAGCTTTTCCCCCACCGCCCCCAGTCATGCTGAGAGATAACAAGTGTCATCATCTCAAAAGCAGAGCTTAGTTTGCATGCCCTGCATTCATTAAAAAATCATAGAAATGCTGGGGAATTTTAAATGCTTATAAATGCTTCATAATATAAGGGACCAAGCCAAACTCTGGCAGCTGAGGGGTTTCCCTGGAGTTTATGAGCTCTAACTTCTCCCTCCCCCTGGTGCCTTGAGAGTGGGGGTGGGTGGTGGGCTGTAGGGCAGCCTGATGGGGCTGAGGCCGACCAACCCACACAGTGATCCTGGAGCCTTGTCCCAGTACTGACTGCTGGAGGTTGGGGAAGGCGTGGGGGAAGGGAAAAATGACAGAATTAGTCACGCCCGGCCAGGTCTAAAGATGGAAAACTAGAGGCAGAAAGGGGCCTTATCACCTGGGGGAAGACAAGTTCAGCTGGAACCCCAGGGTGTTTAGTTCCCCTCTCTGAGTTAAAGTAGGGCTTGCTGTCTGATCTATGACCCTGAGGTGAGGAGGGAACAATGTGGGTCTCTAGAAGACCTCAACTTTGGGAACCCCACTCCTGAATGTGCAAAGTGAAAAAGTTTGTCTACAATGCCCAGCTCCCACTCCTGCCAGAACTTGGTAATTATAAGGACCTACCCAAAAAAGAAGAAAAAGCACCTGCATTTCTTACTGTAATTCCAATGCTTCCCACATCTTACCAACTTTGGGTACAAATGATATTTCATCAGTAGGTAATCCCAACTGTATCTAGGGCCAAATCCCACCTGCATAATTGTTTGACTTCTGATCCTATTGGCATTCCTCTCCCCATTGTGATCCCCCTGGCGTGCTCAGAAGGTCTTTCAGGTGCTCCTGAGGGAGCCTGGCCCAGTGCCTGAGCCCTACTCCAAACCGTGACCTCAGCCTTCCCCTCGGGCCAAGAACCCTGGCAGGCTGCACATGGCCACCCACAAAGAAAACTGTTCTGGGACACCCTGTTACTCTACCGAGAGGAGCAAATAGCTCTTTGTCACTTGTCTTGTTTGGTCTGGGGACTGGGAGAAATTATGACATCCAGGCAAAAGAGCAATCTGGAGCTCAGAGACCAGACAGGTCAGTATGTCCTGCATTTTTATAGACACAACTATGTACTGTGCAAACTGGCATTCCTAATAATTGCCTCTGATAAATACGAGTGTGTACAGTGCTCTGTGGTTTCAACATAGCTTTAAAATGAAGACACATAATATAACCCGCATGTGCAATTTTTCCATTTTTTCCCTTAGAGTTAATCTTCTCAGATTGTCAGAGATGATAATGATTATTGTTCGCTTGGGTAGCTCTGGCCTGGCAGAAGACTGCAGAAGGAAACAGACTGACGATAACATGAGCCCCTTGCACTGGGTTCAGGGAGCATTGCCTGTGGCCAAGGCCGGGGGGCCGGGGGATTATTGTGGAGGAGCTGTTTTGGAGAAACTTATCCACATTCCCAGGAAGAGAAAATTCCATCCGATAGACTGATCGATTCCCATGGTGCTTCGCTATTTAAAAAATACATATTTTGGGCGCCTGGGTGACACCATCAGTTGAGCACCTGACTCTTGGTTTTGGCTCAGGTTGTGATCTTGGGGTCCTGGGATTGAGCCCCACGACGGGCTCCATGCTCAGTGTGGAGTTGGCTTGGTATTCTCTCCTCCTCTCCCTCTGCCCCTCCCTCTCATTCTCTCTCTCTCTCTCAAAATAAATAAATAAATCTTTAAAAAATATGTCTATATATTCTTTTGCTTCTTAAAACTTTCCTGAAGTGCTTTTGGCTCAAAAAGGAATGCATAATTGTTTAAACAAATCAAATAATTCCGAGGCAATCCCACCATTTCGTGTTTTGCCCTTTTTTTCTGACATTTATTTAAATACATGTAAACATATTCACATACCTAGGCTTTTTTTTCCCCACAATGCCGGTCTAATCGTTAGATACTGATAAGCATGTCTCTTGTGCCAGGAAAACAATACAGTAGTGTTCAGAGTTGTAATAAATAGCCAGAGCTCTCATGTCAAGATAATATCTACTGCGAGAGGCACTATTCTCAGCTCCTTAGCTGTCACTTCTATTATATTGTATAGCAGACTTATGAGATAGCTATTATTATTCCCATTTTACAAACGGGAACACCGAGGTTTAGAGCAGGTAAGCATGACCATGGGGGCCGGTTCACCACTGTGTCCTAGCACCCAACACAGTGGCTGACAGGTAGCGGGGCTCCATACATAGATTTTGGCTATGCCACAGTTGTGTGCGTTTGTGTCGACAGCCAGGAAGAGTAGGGTTTGAACTCAGGTGTGCCCGCCCTCAGCGGTTACCTTACAGTGACAGCCTGGAGGTCGCCGCACTGGGGAGAGGCTACAGAGCTTTGCACATGGGTCTCCACTTAGCGCACAGGAATCACGGCGAAGCTGCCTCTTCGGAGCCTGCCCAGACTCGGGGCAGGTGTATCGACCAGGCCTGGCAGGTAGAACGACCCCTCTGGTGGAGTTCCTTCCTCGGGCTCCTGCCCACGGTTGTGTTCCAGCTAACGTCTCCGTGCAAATGACTGTTGGTGTTCACGATGTCTCCAAAGGCAGACAAACAGCACGGCTTTCTGGAGACTGGCCAAGGGTGGGGCTCCTACCTTGCAGATTGAAGAGAAACAAATGAAGAAAAGAATGGATGCGCGCGCTCTGGACACCCATGGGCTCTCAGGCACGTTCACTAGAGTATCTCAGTTTACCCCCCGAATGGCAGGGTGATTTTTGCAGATGAAGACACTGAGGCTCACTGAGGTACAGTCACGGTCCCCAGCTCTCAGGCGCGGAGCCCACGTGGTCTGACGGCCAGTGCAGGCTCCTCCCACAGTCTGCAGCCAGGAACCGCCTTCACGCTTCCCTGAGGAGCTCAAGGCTGCAGTTAGTGATCTCGCAAGCGTGCCCTGGGTCCATTTGCTCTGCTGTTAACTCCAGCCACTGCCCCTCTAGATCTCAACAGCTAGAAGCTAAAATAGCATAAGAAGAAATTAAAGATGCATGCATGAGGCATTTTTCCACTACAATATTGCACTAAGTGCTCCCAAGAACATGTCTGGTTTTATTTTTATTTGTTTTGGTTTGGGTGGCAAAAGCTTTGGAGAAAAAAAACCAAACCGTAAGACCGACGTCAAATGGACCAACTGAAATCCAGGGAGAAGAATGGGGCTGGCTGAGTAGAAGAGGAGGGACAGCCGGCTTCCTGGAAGAGCTTTGTGAGTTAGGGTAAGGAGGAGGAGGGAACTCAACTGGTGTCCTGGCTGGGCAGGGTGCTGAGGAAAGAGACAAAAGCAAATCCAAATGGCCCCAGGTTGCACGGGATGAGGGATTCAGAGGCTGCGCAACCCAGAAGAATGGAGAAAGGCCCAACAGGAGCGCATCACAAAGGCAAGGCCAGCAGCATGCGATGTGAGAACACTTTCCAACAATGCAAAGGGGCTCTCTGGAAATTGGACTCTTGGGTGTAGGACTGGAGTCCTAGAGTCTGGGCGGTGAGGTCAGGGAGGAGCTCCTGCACCGGAGGCTTGCAAGGCAGGCAGCCTTTCCGGAGCATGCCAGACAGCCGCTTGTCTACTCTTGTCCTGTCAGCTTACACCATAGCTGCAGGCTGAGAATGCTGGCGAAGAAGGGAAGACACACTATTATCATTTTTTTCACAATTGCATATATTGCCGCAAAGTCGCTCATTAAAAAAAATCAACATCTTAAAACCTGCATTTGAATTGAGGGTCTGTATTTGTTTCTGAACTGAGTGATTATTGGAGGCTTGGTGGGACATTTTTGGAGCCAGCCCCATGACCGGCTTTCCTCCTGTCCTTCCCCCACCCCGCACACCCCTCTGTAGCACGCACACACGCACAGCCCACACCTGCCCCTCTGCCCCTCGGGTTACACTTTCTCGGCTCCCTGCTGTCGTCCTTGTCCGAATTCAGTGAAACCCACCAGTCCCAAGGATGTTTCGGGGCTGTTCCTCCACTCAGCAGCTTGTTCATACGAAGAGGAGGATTGCATTTGAAAGCAAGTACGGCCTTTATCTTATTGTGATGCTGTTCTCTGATTCTCCTGCCCCTGCTTTGAATAATCAGTATTTGAGGGGGCTGGGGGAAGGAGAGAAAAAAAGAAAGAAAGAGAAGGTTAACCTCTCCATTGGCCTTCAGCGTGGTGGCTCCAAGGAGCTGTCACAAACAGCGTTCCGTAACAAATGAGATTATACCTCTCTTCATTATCCACCCGTTTCGGGGCGTACAGTAGCAGCCCTGAGACCTTCAGGGATCCCATCAACCAAATCCCAAGTTAGAGATGTTTAAATTCACAAATCCACACTCGGTTGCACCTGTTCCTTCCTGGCTACCGTGGTGAATTTGGGGTTTACACAGAACTCCTTGAAAATTTATTTTAAAGTAAACGGAGGCTTGTTTGGCGATTGAAAAGTGATTTCAACAATGCATCCGAGACAGCGAGGCCGCAAACTGAGTGTAAATGCGACAGGATCCCAACTTGAGATTTCCGTTTTAGCCCAGCGCGTTCAAAGTAATAATCTACATTGTGCCCAGCCAAGTGGTGAGTGACTATGTTAGGAAGATTAACGGATTATTTTTTTTAATCCACTGGAACTGAAGCCACGGCCCCTCTAGCAGGAACATTAATAACTATAATGGACTCAATTCACATACCTCTTTTCTTCAAGATTCTCAAAATGGTTTTTGCCAACTGTAACTTACCAAATCGCAGATTAATTTAAAGAGGTCAACGGGACCAATGCCTTTATTGAAAGAAGTTTGAGGCCCCGGGGAAGTTGAACGACTTGGTCCAGGTCCTGCATCCACTTCCTGACAAAGCAGAACTCAACCCCAGACCCTCCAGTTCAATTTTTTTTATTATGTTATGTTAGTCACCATACAGTACATCCTTAGTTTTTGATGTAGTGTTCCATGAGTCATTGTTTGCATACAACCTCCAGTGCTCCATGCAACACATGCCCTCCTCAATACCCATCACCCGGCTAGCCCATCCCCCCACCCTCCACCCCTCTGAAGCCCTCAGTTTGTTTCCCGAAGGTTCTTTAGCCCAATAGCCTTGCTATTCCAAGTTGCTGCACCCCCTAGTCAGAAAAGCAGACTCTTGGGCCCCACTCCATACCTGATGAATAGGAATTTGCATTTTAACAAGAGCCCTCAGGGTCTGAGTGCACATTAAAGTCCCAGGAGTCCCCTGCTTTACAGCTGTCGGGGACCACAGCTCTGTGACCTTTGCCCTTGACATCAGACCATATTCTGGCCGTGCCCAAGAAAGTCCAATAAAATAAGTACAATAATCGTGTGGAAAGGACATTCTTTACCGAAAGAAAAGTGTTATAGTGGCATCTGATCACAGCAACGGAAGGAAAAGATCAGAAGAGGATCCTTGTGGAATTTTTACGGAGAACTTCCACTGGGCACCTGGGAAAATGGGGTCCCTGCCCTGAACAAGCTTATAATCAGGTAGGAGAGAGAAATCTAGAGCCCTGGGAGCAGAAACAGGCCATTAACTTCTAAATCAGGGTATAGAGTTCAGAGAGAATGTCTACTGGGTCACCCCTAATTTATCCTCCTTTCTGTTGCCAAAGAGAAATTTCTACATTGCAATTTTGACTGACTCTCACGCTTCAGTGACCCCCCACTGCCTACAGGGTAAAGTGCAACGTTCCCTTAGTAGTTGCTGGAGCCCCTCTTCGGCCTCGGCACCCTCCTTCCCATGACCCCTTTTCATGTCTCTCTGCTCCAGAAACACTAAGCCGCTTGCAGTTAGTTTCCTCGTCTGCCGTGACTTCATTCGTCCTGGGACCTTTCCAAGAGGCTTCTCCCCTGAATGCATTCTCCCTTCCGCACCCCCTTATCTGGCTAATCTTTTCTCATACTTGTGGTCTTTTTTTTTTTTTTTTAAGATTTTATTTATTTATTTGAGAGAGTGAGAAATCAAGCATGAATGGCAGGGAGGGGCAGAAAGAGAGGGAGAAGCAGGCTCCCCGCTGAGCAGGGAGCCCAATGTGGGGCTCGATCCCAGGACCCCAGGATCATGACCTGAGCTGAAGTCAGACGCTTAACTGACTGAGCCACCCAGGTGCCCCATCTTTATGGTCTTCGACAATCTGCCCTAGGAAACAAGCTCCAACCTCCAAAATTTGATTAGGTCCCACTCCTCTGTGCTCACATTATGCCCTGAGTTATAGACTAAAGGTTTGTGCTCTCCCAAAATTCCTTTGTTGAAGCTCCAGCCCCAGATGTGATGATGTGATGATGCGATGGTATTTACAGGTGGGGCCTTTGGGAAGTAATTATGTCTAGATGAGGTCATGAGGCCTCAGGATGGGGTCGATACCTTTAGAAAAAGAGAGACACCAGAGCTCTCTCTCTCCATTGTGAGATCACACAGCATGAAGGCAGCTCTCTGCAAGCCAGCAGGGGGGCTCTCACCATGAACCAAATCTTCTGGCACCTTGCTCTCGGACTCCCCAGCCTCCAGAACTGTGGGGATAAATGTCTGCTGTTTAAACCACCCTGTCTGTGGCATTTTGTTGAAGCAGTGTGAGTGAGACTGAGACACCCGGTATTCACCGCTACCGTGGCTGGCTGGTTTTTACTCATCTGTCTTCCCACAAATGGCAGGCTCCTTGAGGGTGGGGAACATGCTTCTCACTCAATATTCCAGAACATTGGGCTCAGCACATACAACACGCACCATAAATGCTTGCGGAATGAAAAAAAGAGTGTGCAAATACATCTGTGCTTGCAGGAGGCAGAATTTGAGCTGGACCCTGAAAGATTTTAAGGGCTATGGAGGGGCACCTGGGCAGCTCAGTCGGCTGAGCCTCCCCACCTCTTGATTTCGGCTCAGGTCATGATCTCAGGGTCATGAGATTGAGCCTCATGTCAGGCTCCGCATTGAGCATGGAGCCTGCTTGAGGTTCTGTCTCTCCCTCTGCCCCTCCCCCTGCTCACGCACATGTGCTTGCTCTCTCTCTCTCAAATTACTAAACTAATGAATTAATAAAGGCTATGGAGAGGAGGAAAGACGTGAGCGTAGGCAAGGAAACAAAGATGGTGGTGAGTGCGTGAGTGAGTGTATGGAGAGAATACAGGGAGTGAGAAGGATAGGAAGGATTTGTCTAGACAGGGAGGAGAGAAAATAGGATTTGAGGTTAAGCAAAGGAAGTTGATTTTTTATTGGTACTGCTGTCAATTTTTAAAATATTTTAACAAAGTATAACATAGATACAGTGAAGTACATGTACACTGAGAGTATGGTTTGATTAATTTTTACATACAGATACTGTTAGGCGCTGAATTATATTATCTCCCTGCCAAAATGCAAATGCTGAAGTCCTGAACCCCCCAGTGCCTTTGAATGTGTATGGAGATAGGGTCTTTAAGTACCTAATTAAGTTAAAATGAGATCATTAGGGTGGGCCCTAATCCAACAATGACATCATTAGGGTATCCCCAGGAGCAAAGGAGGTTAGGACATACTCATGAGAACATATTAGGCACAGATACACACAGAGTGAAGACCATGTGAAGACACATGGAGAAGACGGCCAACTGCAAGCCAAGGAGAAAGGCCTCGGAAGGAACCAACCCTGCCAGCACCTTGATCTTGGACTTCCAGCCCCCAGGACTTGAGAATACAAATTTCTGTTGTTTAAGCCCCCCAGTCTCTAGTGTTTGTTACAGCAGCACAAGGAGACTAATACGCACACCATGGAAATATCATCCAGGTTCAGATCCAAAACTTTTCCAGCACCCCAAAAAAGGAGACTGCCTTCCACCACAGGGACAGTTGGATGGCATTTTTGGCTCCTAAGCAGGAGAGACTCATCCAGGCAAAATGGAATTTTAGGAAGATTAGCAAGGTGACTGAATTACATGGACTAGGATGAACTGGCAGTGGGGGTGGTGGGGATAAGTAGGGCAGAGAAAGAGATGGGGTTGGGGGGGAAGTTATGAATCTTGCTGAAGTCAAGGAGTCGGTGAGAGGTGGCAGTGAAGGGGACTAAAAGTCATTTTAAAGGGATGGGAAAATAGCAATGGGGAGCAAGATGGAAGAATTAGAGGGGACTCCAAAGTCTTGGTCTAGGAGACGACAGTGGGAAAGTATTGGTGACCAGTGTCGGATGTCTGGGGGAAAGAGTCAGCTGGCATGGGAAACCATGAGTATCACCCTGGGTTCCCTGGGTTTGGGTGGCTATGACATGCCCAGATGGTGGAAGTACAATCCTGGAGCCCGAGGCGAGCTAGGAGAGGACGGTCACGTGACTGGGGTTAGAGCCGTGGACTGTGTGTGGCAAGGAGGCAAGAAAGCCAAGGGTGAAAGCTAACACAATAATAAAATAAGAATAGCAGCTAATGTGTATTAAGTGTTTACTACCCGGAGGGGGTTGTGCTAAAGGTTTTTCCACAGGCGATCTCACTTGATCCTCCCAATGGTCCTCGACAGAACATTCTGTCCTTATCATCTGTTGGACTAAGGCAGAAACTGAGGCACAGAGAGACGTTAAGTAACTTGTTTAAGGCCACACGACCAGGAAGAGGTAAGTCTGGTTTCAAACCCGGGCACACTGACCCCAGTTCACCCGAGTTAGCGTCCTTGGAGGAAAGAAGAGCCCACTGAAGAGGAGACACTCCGACCTTTTTCTTTTTTTAAGGAATTAGTTGATTCATTTTGGGGGGGGGGGGAGCAGGGAGGAGCAGAGGGACAGGGAAAAAGAGTCTAACGCAGGCTCCACACTGAGCACAGAGCCCAAAGTGGAGCTCCATCCCACACCCCGGAGATCGTGACCTGAGGTGAAATCAAGAGTCGGACACTTAACCGACTGAGCCACCCAGGCACCCCTGACCTTTTTTTGTTTTTTTGTTTTTTATCTCCCGGTCTTCAAATAAACTAGCTTCATGCTATTCTATTCCATTGTTTAAAATTCCTCAAGCTATGGCGCTGTTGTCTTCAGAAACGAACAAGACTTGGCCTTCAGTGAGTCTCTCCTGATGCCTAAACTCCAACACCCCGGTTGCATTTTAATAAAGGGTGCTGCCTTCCCTCCGTTCCGCTGCCGGGGGAATCTGGACCAGCTGACCCGCTTTATCATTACCCCACATCCTTGAAAGGCAGTATATTTACTGGCAGCTGTTACGATTACTTAAAAAGGTGAAATTCTTACACTTTTCCTGAGCTTCTGGCAGAAGCTCCCCCTCCACGGTCACTTTTCTCTGGGACCATTCAGGTTTCTTCCACTCTTTGGCAAGTGGAAGCCCAGTATAGCTCACAGCTCCCCCAGGTCTAGGGGAAGACAAGATTCCATTTCCACGAATGTGCTTCCATGCCTGTTTTGCAATTTCAGAGTTGTCCACAAGCCTGGAGAAATTTCTTATACAGAAGCAAATAAAAGACACTGACAGGTGCAAAATTCTGAACCAACAGGATTTAGCCCAAAGGGTCTCTAGGCCTTTCTCTTCATACAATCTTGTCTCCTCCCTTATTGTGTTCCAGATCCATCTCTGTGAGCGTTAGTTTTTACATTTTTGTTCTGATAATTGTGCACTTATAAAATAGCGCCTCCTGTGCACCCGGTAAATGTGCAAACTGTTTCATAATTAAAGAGATTTCTACTCCCTGCAACCTGGCATGTGTGGTTAAAATACAAGATTTGCTCGGGGTTTTAGTGGAATGTGTGCCGAAAAGGCTAGAGCCCCTTTCAGGACCAACAGCTGAAACGAGGCTCAGAGCTGCCAACCATTATATCTGAAGTCCTACATTGCCATTATCAAGTTTTTGTATTTGTTTGTTACTAAGAAAAATTCATTCCTTTCAGTGGTACAGCAGGATTCTTTGGAAAGACAGAAGAGGGCCTTTTGGGGAAAATAAAATGCTAAGTCTAGAAACATTCTGGATTCCTAATTGTTGGTTCCCCCCCCCCAAGTCATCGGAGAGACATTTCTTGTTTCCATAGCAGGTGTCTGACCATGAATACCATAACTTAATTAATTATTATGGCTATTTATAGGTATGACTTGGACATAGAATGGTAATAATCATCATACCAACAATTACTATAACAAGGATGAATTGCACAAATGTTGAGCTTTACGTTTCACCAAATAATTTCATTTGTTTAATTTTATTTGAGACTTTCCCAATGACCCTAAGGTAGACAGCGTAGGTTTTTAGTATTCCCATTTAATAGGTAAGGACACTGAAGTACACAAAGAGAAATCTATTAGAGTTGGAAGGGTAAAGCCTCCCAGGCTGCATTTGCTTATAGATTAGCAGGAGAATGAATATAATCTCAAGAGGTATGATTTAGCCACAGAGTTTAAATACTTAAACTATCTATCTACACACAGAGAGTATCTATGTAGTCAAGTGAACAGTCTCAAGACCCAGCTGCTCCCTATCTTGTAGGTTAAATCAGCTGAGAAACCTTCCATCACATTTGCTACCTGAAGAGTCCAAATTTGATGTGTGTAGTTGTCTGATAAATTTCAATTTCGAGGCTAAAAAGTCCTCAGATTTTCAGAACATGATACCAGAACATTTTTGCCCCATTTAGGTAACGCAGTAAAATGGCTTTAATGTATTCTTTCCGAGATAAGAGAGGGCGACCCACTTCCCTCACAAGTGTCAACAATTCACATTTACATTTGGATCGCACCTGAGTTTGCCAACGTATATTCCCTTATAATATTTTATTCTGTCAGAGACCCTGTAAGCCAGGTTGGGTTCACAGTAATATTCCCATTTTCCAGACAAGAAAACCAAGGTGCAGTTAATAAGAATATATTCAAGTATTTATGGTATGCCTGCTGTAGGGTACGTATCACCCTGAGCGCTAGGGATAAGCAAAAGTAGATACAATCCCACCTCTTATTGTTTGCAGTCTAGGGTGAGGAGTAGACAATCAAATAATTGTATCAACAAAGGTAAAATTTCAACTGAATGCAATATTGCTTTCATCCACATAGTCCATCAAAACACCATACCAGGGGCGCCTGGGTGGCGCAGTCGTTAAGCATCTGCCTTCAGCTCAGAGCGTGATCCTAGCGTTCTGGGATCGAGCCCCACATCAGGCTCCGCTGCTGGGAGCCTGCTTCTTCCTCTCCCACTCCCCCTGCTTGTGTTCCCTCTCTCGCTCGCTGTCTCTCTCTGTCAAATAAATAAATAAAATCTTTAAAAAAAAAAAAACACTGTACCAGTCCTGTTTTAAAAATATGTCAAGTTTTTAAAAACATGCCAGGTTTTTTTTTTATGAAAAGGAGAAGAGGGGTGCCTGGGTGGCTCAGTTGGTTAAGCAACTGGCTTCAGCTCAGGTCATGATCTTAGGATCCCGGGATCTACCCAGCGTCAGGCTGCCCTCAACAGGGAGTCTTATTCTCCCTCTCCCTCTGCCCCTCTCCCTGTTCGTGCTTGCTCTCTCTCTCTCTCAAATAAATAAATAAATTCTTTCAAAAATAAAATGAGAAGAATACATTATGCTGGGAACCTAGAATTTGTCCTTGCCAAGGAGACCACCTAGCATAGCTCTCCTGGGGAAGTAAATGACCTGAGGAGACAGGAGGTAAGAAAGGGGAAAGGTCAAAGTTCCAGGCAGAGGGAAGAGGATGTGAAAAGGTCTTGGGGTGGGAGGAAGCTCAACATGACAACTGGAGGTCAAGGTGATTGGAGGGCAGAGCATGGAAGACCGCAGCTCAGCGTGAAGACCACAAAGTTGCTCCTATGCAAAAGGTTTGCAATTTTTATTCTAATAACAATGAGAAACTAAAAGATCTTTAAGCATGGGGAGAGGTAAACACAATTTGATCTGTACTTTGGAAAGATTATTTCAGATTTTGTTGTAAAGGACACATGGAAGGAGGCCAAGATGTATGTGGTTGAATAGTTAGATGAATATTGCAGAAGTCTGAGTGGAGGAGGATGGACTGTGGATGTGGAGATGGAGAGCAGATGAATTTGAGAGATTTGGATAACCAACAAAAAGGGCCTAGTAGAGTTGATCTGGGGAGGTCAAACACCAGGGTCTGGGCTGGAGATACAAATTTGGGAGTCATTCTCTTGCAGAGCCATAGATGTGGAGAAGAACAATGCCCAGAGGGAGAGAGATTATAAAGTGAGAAGAAAAGAGGGTCCTAGAAAGAGCCTTGGAAAATTCCAATATTTAATGGACAGGCAGAAGAAGAAGACTCTATAAAAGAGAGAAAGAGTGTCCCAAAAGTGAGGAAGAACACAGGGAGACTTGGTTTAATGATGGATCAACAGATTTTTGAGAATGAGGGAGTTGTCAAGTCAAGTGGTGCTGAGAAATTAAATACCATAAGAACTAAAAAATATATCCACTGCATTTAGGGATATGGAGGTCGTTGGTGACCTTGAGAATGGGAGCCGGGAGCCAGAGTGCAATGGATTGAAGACAGTGGAAGATGAGTATATGGAGACCATAAAATGGACAGCAATTCCAGTGTTTGGTTTTAAAGCACAGTCTCTAAGACATGTGCCATCAAAGAATATAATGCAAAAAATAACAAAAGCCAGTTTTTACATGGAATTTGAAAATATGTAATGAGTTTTCCTCACCTTCCTCGTCTCCTCTTCCTCTTCTCTTCCAGACACTCAAACTGCTCTCGGTCCAGTGTGACTTTCCAGGCTGACCCTATGTCCTCTGGCCAATTGGCTCCCTGCCTCCACAACTTAGCACCCCACAAGTTGAAAGTGAATGATAGCTGCTGTGTGTTGACCCTCTGGGTTTGCTTTCTCACTACCCACAGTTTCATAACAAGTCTGAGACACTGGGGCCATGGTTTAGGGCTACAGTAAGGAGATAATATAAAATAAAAGTAGCCCTAGCTTGCTAGATAATCTCAAAGAAGTTATGTCATCTCCCTGGGAAACCATTTTTCATTTATCAACTCTGGGATTGAATTTTATCTCCACTCCCTGGATTATACCTTCCAGCCCCATAGCAAGCCCAGAACCAGCCAAGAGCCTGGCTCCTTGGGAAGGGGAAGAAAGGAGAGAAGGAAAGTGAAGAGAGAGAGAAACAGACATTCCTCTCGCCCCCAGGAAGATGGTTTAAACTTCTGTTGAGCTAGAATAGAATCAATTGAGGTGTGTAAATCAGATGGTATTTTAAGTGCTCAGAAAAGTAATTTTAAAAAAAAGAACACCTGAAGGCAATCTTCGGTAAAGCGAGGAGTCCTTTTGTAGAAATCATATATGCCCCTGGATTTATCCCTTTTTAATCACCTAAACGTTCATCTATCGGGATTCCACAAGGCACTAGGTACATTTGTGCTTAATAACAATGTGTAGCAAAGAAATGGTTGAGATACTCTGATAAAGATAAATGCTTGACTTCCTCTTTTAATTCTTTCTTACACTGCATTTCGCTTTGAGAACCACTTTTCCCTTTGCACTCCAGCTTTTGAAACAGGTCCTTACAAAGTCACTTCATGCAATAGACAGAGTAGAAGTGCTGTTAGCAGAAGCGGGGTGTGACACGCATCCAAAATACCTCTTCTAATTAAGAACCAGAGGCTGGGATGGTGTGTACGAGGGGAGCAGCTCTGCGTCTGAGCTCCAGTTTGGGGAAAAGGCATTCCAGGAAGCTTCGCGAAGCCTTCGGCGTTTCTGCCCTCGTTGGCTTCCCCTCCCAAAGCTGGCCTGCACTCTGGCTCTCCGTTATAGTCACCAGGTCTTTCAGTTCGAGAAGACAGGCTGTCCAAGTTAATCCATTAGCTAGCCTTCTGCATTAATGCACAACACATGGTGCTCCATGCTTCATTAGTACAGACAAGGTGTTCCGGTCACTGTGTCCCTGCATAGAGCAGACCATGGTGGCTGCCCTCAAACATCTTCATGCTCTGCGCCTTTCTTAACATACAGCCTCGGTCCACAGCCGCTCTGCTCACTCAACGAACCTGGACAAAACCTTCTGATCTCCTGCCAGCAGCCACTTCTGCTTGATTAATACTTCCGTCTTGCTCTGTGCCAGGCCAACCCGAGCTGGCCTCCTCCCGCGTTTGCTGCCCATCCAGAAGAGGAAGGGCTGTGCGGCTGGACAGATCTGTCGGCCCCGGGCCGGCACTAGAGACAAGATGATTAGGGCAGATAATGATGAATGAAGAACATCACAGGTGAAAAATGACTTCTTTGGGATCCTTATTGATCTGCCAGCTGAGGTCTTTTTCATGTGGAACCTGAATTTGACATTTCAAATTGAACCTGACTCTTGTAATTCCAGACCTGGCAATGATTTTAGGTGGAGTCTAGGACATTGGCTAGATGGGGAAACCGAGGCTCCACGCACAGAAATGACTTACCCAAAGTAGCACAGAAAGTCAATGGCAAAGCCAAGGTTAGGACTCAGGTCTGAGGCTCGGGTTGGTACCCCAGGCTGCAGGACCGTCTCCTTCTGCAGGACCCAGGTTCTGTCAATGAACTCATGTTGTATCCCCACTGGTATAAAAGACAAGATCAGGCCATACTAATCTAATCTGGGACCTTGGCTCCAAAGGGGGTAGTAAATAGAAGATGGACAGGAGGAGGCATGGTGCTTGGAGAGAGGAGAACCAATCTTTCCTTTTCTTTCTTTCTTTCTTTTTCTTTCTTTCTTTCTTTCTTTCTTTCTTTCTTCCTTTCTTTCTTTCTTTCTTTCTTTTTTTTAAGATTTATTTATTCGTTTGGGAGAGAGAGAATGGGGGAAGGGGCAGAGAGACAGAATATCCAAGCAGACTCCCACTTAGTGTGGAGGCCAACGTGGGGCTCAATCCCACAACCCATGAGATCAGGACCCGAGCCAAAACCAAGAGTTGGACACTTAACTGACTGAGCCACCCAGGCACCCCCAAGAGGAGAACCAGTCTTACAAGGAGTAACCAAAAAACTGCTATTCACCCTTAAATCCATGCCCTGGGGAAAGGCCTAGGATGGTGTCTCAAATGCATAATCTCCTTTTGGAAAGAGTTCTCGCCCCTAAAAGACATTTACTTGGGATGTATTTCTCCAAGTGAAGAATATGAGAATGGAATGAAGCTCTAGTAAGTGGGACCTGGCAGTCGAGGCAATGGGGAATAGTACCCCCTCATAATGGACAATCCAGGAAAAGTGCATGGAATGGGAAGAAATACAGATTGCCTGGAAGCATAGCAAAGCAAGTCCCTCCCACGGAGTATGAGAGGTCCAGATTCCCCAGTTCAAATGCAAACCATCCTGGAAGCTGTTACCAGCCCCATCTTAGTGGTCAGTTAGCACTCTGGCATGCATTGCCAGCCAGCACAGGTTCCTAGCCCACAAGTAAATGGGCCAAGGAAGAGGGCTTCATGGTCAAGGCTCAGCAAAGACCCACTCCGTCTGCTCCACATAGTCCAGACCACCGATGGTGGAGCTGTGAGACACGGAAAACAAAGCATCACCTCATCTTCCCATTCTCACCAAAGTTTTTTGGATCCCCTTGCTAAGAGAAAGGACCCACTGCGGAGAATCATCAGGAACGCAGCCATACAATGAACAGTCCCAGCGCTCACTTGTACCTTCAAAGCAATGTACACGATGTGCCAGGTACTGTGCCAAGTGGTACAAAGTTGACTGAGGCACAACCAGGCCGGAGCCGGGCAAAACTAGCAGGAAAGACAGTTGTCCACACAGCTGACCCTAATGAAATGGGATAAGGGCTATACAAAGCAAAGGGAAATCAGCTAAAATTTGCTACTAACTTACTACAACCCAGTAACTTTATTATTTTTACTTTTTTATTTTTTTAAGATTTTATTGTATTTGACAGAGAGAGAGAGAGAGACAGACAGCGAGAGAGGGAACACAAGCAGGGGGAGTGGGAGACGAAGAAGCAGGCTCTCAGCGGAGGAGCCTGAAGTGGGGCTCGAACCCAGAATGCCAGGATCACGCCCTGAGCCAAAGGCAGATGCTTAACGACTGAGCCACCCAGGCGCCCCAACCCAGTAACTTTAATCTATTCCCTTGTCAACTCATTCAACAGATGTTTATGAAATGTCTGCAGGAGCTGTGCTAAGAATACAGAGATTAATAGAAAGGATCTTTGCCCTTGAAGGAATCACATACTACAAGGGAAAGATAAATGGGTAGACAGTATGTGAAGGGAAAATGTTAAGAGTTACAATTTCGGAAGTCTGTGTATGCGCAACAGATATTCAAAGGAGTCGGTTCTTAAGCATCTGAAAGTGTCCCAAGTTTTACATAAAAAGACTTTACTTTGACTGATAAGGTATGATTCTAGAACAAGCAAAACTAATTTGCTATGAAAAAAAAAGCAGAACAGTACTTGCCTTGGGGGGATGGTGGTCCCTTTCCTTGACTAGGAAGGGACATGACTGAATTTCTGGTGGTGATGGCAATATTCTACATCTTGGAATTACCTCTCGAATAAATTCTAAACTCTAAAATCCTTGTCTAAGGCTCTGCTTTTAGAACCCAAAGGAGGACACTGAGTCAGAAGGCCAGAGGGGCAGAGGAGTGGGGGATCTGCATTTTAACCATCGTGGCTTTCTAAGCGTTCAGATATGCGGATACAATCTCAGTCCCTCTTCCACAAGTGACTCTCCCTGTTGACACTGTCAGACAAATTTGGAGATCAGAGTGAAATTTTTCAGTGACAAGCAGATTTTTCAGCTGAGTTGAGACCAAGAGATTTAGCAAATTCTCTAGCTAATTCAGTTAATCTATGAAAAGTTTCCAAACATAAGCACTTTCCGAGGTAAGACCTAACTACAAATCAGCTTATGACATTGAAAATGACAATCAGGAGATTGTCAAAACCCCATTATATAAATAAATAAATAAATAAATAAATAAATAAATAAATAAGAATAAAGAATCGTGAACGCTCCTCACCTCATAACCCCCAGAATAATTTTGTGTCTACATTTATTAATAGTATTTATTCCTACAGTTGGTTTCATTTATTCGTGTAGTCGGTTAAGAGTTTCTCTTTTACGGAAAAAGAGAGGACAATTAGATTTTATCAGCTGAAGCAATCATTTTAATTGTATTTAGGGGCCAGGTAAGAGCTGCTCCCTATTGCTTTAACATTCCCCTACTAGGAGAAGAGATTGGTCAAATATTTTGATACTACTATTTGCCCTCGAATTAGGATCCTGGGAGGAAGGGCTGGTGGGGAAGAAGAGGACACAGGAAGGTCCAGAGTGGGTTGTTAGGTTTCTCTGATAAGGCCGTTTCAAAGTCATGGGCGTCTGGCCCTCGTCTTAAAAAGCCCCAGCAAGATGACCAAATCAGGAAGGATGGTGTCCCTTTATTGTCAGCTGTGGCTCATGAACTTGCAAAAGCATCATTTGAAGATGTTTCTGGGGCACCTGTGTGGCTCAGTCGGTTAAGCATCTGCCTTCGGCTCAGGTCATGATCCCAGGGTCCCAGGATCCAACCCCACGTCAGGGTCCCTGCTCAGTGGGGAGTCTGCTTCATCCTCTGCCCCTCACCCCACTCGTGCTCTGTCTCTTTCACAAATAAATAAATAAAATCTTAAAAAAAAAAAAAGATGTTTTCAACTACAATTCCAGGGGATCAGTTATTCCCAACAAAGAAGGCTTTTAGACTTACCAGAAATATCAGCACCTCACTAGTGAGAGGAGCAGCGGGCACCACTCTCGAGCCTCCAGGCTGCCCCAGCACCGTGCTTGCTAAGGCAGCCTGCTCTCCCTGCTTTCCTCAGGACCAATCACAGCATCGTTACTCTACTGTTGTCATAAAGGGGTTACACCTAATGTCGCCGAACACAGGGTGTTACAGAGTCTTCCCATCAAAATCTTCAGGAGTTAGATGGCTCCCTTCACCTCTCCCTGCTACTATAGTTTCACCGGCTGTTCTGGGGGGAAATGGAGATGCAAGCTGTTGGAAGGTAAGTGGGCTACAGATCGATAGGGGATGAAAGAATGCAAAAATACCACTGGATCAGCTTTCCCTTAATCCTAATCGAAGGGACATAGGGATGGTCTGCAATACTACGCCTTGAATTAGCGTTCACTTGGTGTGGTTTTCTGTCGTTGGAAAGTGAGTTTCCATTCGGAGGAAGATGCAGTGCCAACCTAAAAGTCTCAGGAAAAGCTTAGGAAGAGGGTATTTGAGCGTAACAGGAACGCACATACGGAGATTTTATCCACACCTTGGATTACTAGGAGAAAGGTTACTTTATTCCCTGAATCAATTTTACTGCACACCAACCACAAGCATCCCTTTGACAGCTCGCTTGCTGTGTGCCAGGTACTTTTCGGGGTAGCACAAAGATGCCAGGTGGTAGAGGGCACAGGCTCAGCCCCAGAGAAACTCACAGGAAGATAAATAACAGTCTAAGCATATACATGCTCTCTGAGAAATGGCAACAGTGTGGGTCAATAATATTATTACAAGGTTCACAGAGCTGTCTCTTAATAATAGGACAGGCATGCCCCTTCTTTAGGATACGTTATTACTGGAGGAGTACAGAAAAGGTAAGAACTTAATTGCTTAGCGTAATTGTGATGTTTGCACATAAATGCATAACGATATTATTGATCCTGGGTGCAAAGTCTCAGCCCAAGCAACAGTGAAACCTGATGGGAGTTTGCACCTGGCAGCCCCATTTCGCTGTTCATCAGAGAGGCACGGAGAGGACCCAGCTCCCGGGACGTGGCAGTGATCTAAGGTGCTTACCAGATGGAATTAACAGCACTAGAAGATCAAGCCAGTTCGAGCAACAGTATACAGCAGCCCCAAAAAGGAAGGAAATTGCTCCTTTTATCTCCGGCCATCAAAGTGCCTCACGAATCAATATTAAAAGCTGCATTTTATAAATTACGCCATCACGGGAGATGGTGAACTGTCATGAGGGAAAAAAGAAAAAGTTTACCTCTTTGTTTTTTCTTTCAAGGAATCTATTCATCGGGAAATTCGGGAGCTAGTATTTAGCCCTCAAATAATCGTTTATATTAAAGCCGTGAATACTCTCTTTACTACAATTACAAGCACTATGTCAGATTTCTTAAAAGTTTTGATTAAAGTGGGTTTTTTTTTAAGTTTTGATTAAAGTATTTTTAAAACACTGAAAATAACAACAATATCTGCCGGAAAATAATGAGTGTCTTCCTGTTAGCTGTCGAATTATTTACTCCCATAACTGAATAATAACAGCACATCAAAGCCGGCGGTAGTAATTAAATGATTTGTGAACATAGGTTAACAAATGAGTGCATCATGATGTGTAATTGTCTAATTAGGGTAAAAATGCTAGTCTTACCTAAAAGACTGACAAGAGAATAAAACAAGAAGGAACAGGTAAAAAGCAGCATGCAAAAGATTAGAATGTATGTAACAATGTCATTTTTCTGCTTACTGCTCACAAGGGGCTGAGAACAGTTTCCAGATCTTACGTGTCCAAGTTATACACACGGTTCAACTACAGTCTGTCAAGGGAAGAACAAACAACCAGGGGCACCTGGGTGGCTCAGTCGTTAAGAGTCTGCCTTCGGCTCAGGGCGTGATCCCAGGGTCCTGGGATTGAGCCCCACATGGGGCTCCCTGCTCCGCTGGGAGCCTGCTTCTTCCTCTCCCACTCCCCCTGCTTGTGTTCCCTCTCTCGCTGGCTGTCTCTCTCTCGGTCAAAGAAATAAATAAAATCTTAAAAAAAGAAAAAGAACAAACAACCAGATAACTACGGGTTCGTTATGTTTTTTGTGGGGGGAGGGGATGAGGAGCTGTCCAAAGGACCTCAAGTAACTGAATTATTTCTACTTTTCATAGGACAACCCCCAGCATCCCAGGCCTGGGAAGACACTGGAGAGAAAGTTCCTTTGACCCTCCTTTAGCTCCTGTCAGAAAGACGTAGATTTAAAAAGAAAAATAACCTCAGAGGAAATAAAGAGTATTTACCTCTCTTATAATTAAGCATTCTATTTACCACCGTTTTATTTGACACCTATGTCCTAGGCCCCTATTACACACCAACCACAGTATTAGGTTTTTTGAGAGACGTGTAGATGCATAAAACACAGTTCTTCTTTCCAAGAGTTTTCTTTCTATTCCAGAATTGAGGGACACAGCCTGTAAGGCTATAAACCTTAGGCGGTAGAGCTAAAGGGCTGTCGGATTTCAGGAGAGGCACTGATAACTTCCATCCCAGGAGATCAAGTGCTTGATCCTGACCCATGGTAGGTGATGGCAAGGCTTTGCAGACAGAGAAAATGGCCTGCACAAAGCCACATGTGACTTGGTGTTTATTCTGCCACCAGTTGGGAAGTTTAATTCTAATTAGATCCCAGAAAAGAAGCCAATTCTGTGCTTATTTCCATTGGCAGTGGAAGCTCGGGCAGCTGAAAAAATTTGCCCTAACAACAGCCAGTAAGTTAGTAACACAGCAGGGGCTTGGAGGTTCCAGAATTCTTTTAATCCTCAGTGGTCGTTTAGACAACCGAGCCTTCTAAATATATACAAATCTTGTATTTGAATGGTTTGGGGCAAATAAAGAGGTCTGTGAAATGCACACAACACCCTTTTGAGTCTTTAAGCAATGCCTGCGATGTTGTAGGACAATTCTGGCCCCAGTTAGAGCTCTTAGGAGCAAGGTGAGAACTCCCTCACTCCTTCCTGGGTTCCCTCTCCACTAACACAGCCTCCCCACAGCTTTGGGAAACAGCCTCAAGTTGTTGGCTAAACACAAAGTAAGGATGTGTTGAAGGAAGTTTCCTCTTTCCCTGTTGGTTGTGAAAACCGCCCACCGCTGTTGGGCCATGTGTATGGGCGTGTAAGTGTCAATGTCATAACAAAGATCAAATTCTGGCTATTAATCCGAATCAGGGCAAAGAGGAAGAAACTATCGGCAAAGAGGAAGAAACTATCAGCAAAGAGAAGTGATTTCTTTCTAGGCTTTTGCTCTGAAGGCTAAAATTTGTTTAATTAAATGAGACCTTCTGCCCTATGAATGACACAGGAACTAGGGACCCCACCGCGAGTGACCTACTCGCCATTAATACGTTGTCTCAAAGCTTAAACGTGATTTTGCCATTCATACCTTGCATTCTGGTCACCATTGTTCATCTCTCCAGCCTAATATCATTAGCCAGTTTTCTTTTCTTTTCTATTTTCTTTTCTTTTCCTTTCTTCTCTTTTCTTCTCCTCTCCTCTCCCCCATTCCCTTCCCTTCCCTTCCCTTCCCTTCCCTTCCCTTCCCTTCCCTTCCCTTCCCTTCCCTACCCTACCTTCCTTTCTCTTCCCTTCCATTTCTTTCCCTTCCCTTCCCTCCTCTTTTCTTTAAGTGATCTCTACACCCAATGTGGGGCTCAAACTCACAACCACAAGACCAAGAGTCACATCCTCGGCCACCTGAGCCAGCCAGGTGCCCAGGCCAGTTCTCTTTTTAATTTTTACATACAAAAATATTTGGGCACACCTTTAGAAGAATGTATTTTCTGACATGAATTACCCGAGGAAATAAATATGTAGAGAACTTGGGGATGATTCAAATGGTGATAAGTGTTTGTAAAATAAGATTTTTTTCATTGAAAAGGAAGACTGGAGGAGGAACCAGGCATGAAATAATGCTGTCCTTTCAGGGGTAAGGAACACCTTAGGGCGTATGGGGCCGTTAATGTACATCCCATGATTGCTGCTAGGACCGCCTTTATCACTGGCTGATGTACTCCAGTCTCCCTGGTAGAGCTTCACAAGCTGTCCCCCAGAAACAGAATGCTCATTTGATCCAGGGACAGAACTACTGTCATTTTGACAGGCGGGAGTGGTGGCCCTGCTCGGTCACCACCTTGCTCGGGACATCTTCTGAAAGTCACTCAATTTCTCTGGTCTTCAAGTCTCATCTAAGAGGAGAATATTGAACTAAATGAGCTTTAAGAAGGGAGACCACATAATTAAGTGTAAAAATTGGGACATTTTTGCCAGGACAAATGTTCAACTGGACAGGATATCTGTGTTGCAAAGCGAGGTGTGTGAGCACCCCATCTCAAAAGTCCCCTTGCACACTGGAGCTTGTGATTCCCAAGGCCCCTCCTATGAGTGACCCCAAAACTTTAAACAACACCCTCAAATTTAAAGGGAAAACAGACACAGTAAGGTAACAAAAAATAGCTAGTTTGGAAAAGATATATATATATATATATACGTATATATATATATATATACGTATATATATATATATACGTATATATATATATATATACGTATATATATATATATACGTATATATATATATATATTTTTTTTTTAGAGAGATTGGGGGGAGGAGAAGAGGGAGACAGAGAGGGAATTTTTTAAAAAGATTTTATTTATTTATTTATTTATTTGAGAGAGAGAGAGCAGGGAGAGGGGCAGAGAAAGAAGCAGATTCTCCGCTGATCAGGGAGCCTGACTCAGGGCGCAATCCCAGGCCCCTGGAATCATGACATGAGCTGAAGGCAGATGCTTAACCAACTGAGCCAACCAGGTGTCCCCAGAGAGAGAAAGAGAATATTAAGCAGGCTCTACACCCAGCATGGAGCGCACCACAGGGCTCGATCTCAAGACCCTGAGATCATGACCTGAGCCCAAATCGAGAGTCAGACACTTAACCAATTGAGCCACCCAGGTGCTCCCAAAGTAAAATTTCTGTAATAAGCAAAAGTGTACCAAACTATTGTCCAAGAACAAAGCAAGACTAGTTAGCCAAAATTACAGTGAATTAGACATTTTAAGCTCAATTGTCAATGGTTTCTGTTAAATTTCTAGTCTGTAACAAAAATTGTATTACTATTAATTCTGATACAACTTCTTAAAACTTCAATCTAAGACTTTGCCTAGACTGACAATCTAGAACACACAACACTTTCCATAACAGGTGCTCAGACTAATGGGTGCTTTGGCACCTCTAATTTCCAGAGATCTAATGTGGTGGATGGTGTAATTGGTTTGTGGTTGGTTTGGGAGTTACCAGTTGGAAAATTGCAGTGCCCCCACCCACTGAGCATTTCAAAGTGGGAAGTTTAATGATTTATCTTCTGTACGAACTGGTTTTCTGACTATTACTGTTATAATAAAATACTTCCAGGGCGCTTGGGTGGCTCAGTCCTTAAGCGTCTGTCTTCGGCCCAGGGCGTGATCCCAGGGTCCTAGGATTGAGCCCCACATCGGGCTCCCTGCTCCGCTGGGAGCCTGCTTCTTCCTCTCCCACTCCCCTTCTTGTGTTCCCTCTCTCGCTGGCTGTCTCTCTGTCAAATAAATAAATAAAATCTTAAAAAAAAAAAAAAAGAATAGAAGACTTCCTTTGAAAAGAAAGTCTGGAAACATCTGAAAATTACAGTATAAGGAAGAACAGTCTAAGAACCAGAAGTTTCCAGCGGTGAAATAGACCTATCTACCAGGAAGTAGGGAGCTCCCCAACACCAGAAGCATTTTAGTGGGTATTGAGTGGCCATCCCTTGGGGTCACAATGGAGACAATTTTTCATTAGCTAAGAGGCCGGATGAGGTGACCTCTGAGCTACGAGCCAGTTCTAAGCCAGTTTTGTGATCTTAGAGCTCCTAGGATTCTGACTCTGACTAAGTAGCTAAAATATCATCTAACACTGTCCCATGGAGCCCCACCCTTGACACCGCATCTTCCTGCAGAAAGCCGCCGCCCTAAGCGTCCTGCATGTGTTCATACTAAATTGCTTTCCTGCCGCTTGGCCCGGAATGAAGCCGAGTTTTATTTTGACTAAAGCAGTTTTAATGCATCTGGGAGAAACAAAAAGCTCTAATAACACACCTCAGGTCTATGAAAAGAACACATTGCTCCGTAGCCAGGGCAGAGCATACCAGCACACGTAATAAAAATTCTACCTCAGTCAGTTAATGTTTAGTGAAAGGCCAGAGGAAGTAAAAAATCGGGGCTGGATTCAGTTCAACACCCGGGTCAGCGGTGCAGTGTGGGCAAAGGATGAGCGTTTCCGTTCATTTACCTTGGCAGAGTTCCAAGGCTGCTCCACATCTGGACGGGTAAGCCTTGGCTGGCGGGCAGCAGGGCAGAAAACATGCCGTGCTCTTCCCCGTGTGATGGAGCCACTTCTGGGACGAACGGACAGGGCACTTCCTGAGGCAAACTCGGCCACTCAAGGAAAATCCCATCACCGTGGGCTGGAGATAATTCAGCGGTGTTTGGGGACAGCAGATGGGGTCGGCCAAAGGAATTAAAGAGTACTCTATTTTCCTTTGCAGAGATGGACACTAGAAATTCACAATGCATGTTGTTTTAAGACAAGGACTGGGGCACCTGGGTGGCTCAGTCGGTTAAGCATCTGACTTCAGCTCAGGTCATGATCACGGGGTCCTGGGATGGAGGCCTGTGTTGGGCTCCCGGCTCAGTGGAGAGTCTGTGTCTCCCTCTCCGTCTGCCCCTCCGCCCCATTTGTGCTCTCTTGCGTGCACTCTCTCTCAAATAAATAAATAAAATCTTAAAAAAAAATACAAGGACTGACATGAATGCCAATTATCTGCCTCTTGGATCATAAAACAAAATACATCTTTTTAAGTGAGCTTTGACATCTCTAAGAATGGTCTTCCTACAAATGCTCAAAGTAAAGGAAAACAGCCTTAACTGTTCTTTCTTAATCTTATCTTTGAAACTGGTTAAATCAGTCTGTAATCACCTAAAATGTGGCTTGAAAACTAACCCCATAGAAGACAAGGTACCAAATTAACTCTACAAGAATGAAATGTACTGAACTGATAGATTAATTCAAAGTCAAGTACAAGTATTCTGATTTGCAGTCTTCTGTGGGACTCTGTTGGCAAGATAGAATGTAGCCATTATCAGAGGACAAACTCACCATGGCTGTATCCTTTATAGATATACAGTGGGGCCATCACCCAAAGTATTTTGTCCCTAATAAGAGAGAGATAGGGGGTTGCCTGGGTGGCACAGCGGTTAAGCGTCTGCCTTCGGCTCAGGGCGTGATCCCGGCGTTACGGGATTGAGCCCCACATCAGGCTTTTCCGCTATGAGCCTGCTTCTTTCTCTCCCACTCCCCCTGCTTGTGTTCCCTCTCTCGCTGGCTGTCTCTATCTCTGTCGAATAAATAAATAAAATCTTTAAAAAAAAAAAAAGAGAGAGATAGGATCCAAAAGCTTAAATAAGCAACTGGCCGTTGATGTGGCCTTGGGTAAATCATTTCACCTTCTAATCTTGGTCTATAAAACCAAGATAATAAAATCTACTTAGCTTGGTTACTATGGTGGTTTAATTTTATAATTAATCTAATTATTTGAGGAATTTTTCAAGTATTTAAAGTGTGCTGGGCACAAAGGATCTAAGCAGACATTTCTCTAAAGGTAACACACATGTCCAATAAGCATTTGAAAGGATATTCAATATCATTTGCCATCAGGAAAATGCAAATCAAAAACCACAATCAGATACCGCTACACATCTACTAGACTGGCTGTAATCAAAAAGACGGATAATTACAAGTATTGGTGAGGGTGTAGAGAAAGTGGGACCTCATGCAATGCTAGTGGGAATGTAAAATGATGCAGCCGCTTTGGAGAACAGCCTGGCAGTTCCCCAAAGTTTAAACATAGAGTTATCATATGACCCAGCAATTCCACTCCTAGGTGCATAACCAAGAGAAACAAAAACATATTGCCACACAAAAGCGTGTATATGAATGTTCATAGCAGCATTATTCACAATAGCCAAAAAGTAGAAACAACCCAAATGGCCATCACCTGATGAATGGATAAATAAAATAGAGTATTTTCTTACAACGGAATTTAACTTGGCAATAAAAAGGAATGAAACAGTGATACCTGCTACAATACAGACGAACCTTGAAAACATTATACTGAGACAAACCAGTCACAGAAGACCACGTGTGTGTCCACGTATATGAAATGTGCAAAGCGGGCAAGTCAATAAAGACAGAAATTAGACTAGTGGCTGCCTGGGGCTGAAAAAAGGTTGGAGGGAGAGTTTTGGAGGTGAGAGCTAAGAGGTACAGGTTTCTTTTTGGGGTGATGAAAATTCTAAATTCTAAAATTTATCATGGTGATAGTTGTGCAATACAGTGAGTATATGAAAAACCGTTGAATTATATACTTTAAATGAGTGGACTATATGGTATGTGAATTATATCTCAATAAAGCTATATATTTTTTTAAAAGATGTGCCAGGCAATTTGTTAGGCGCTCAATACGTAATGAATGTGAAATGCACATGGTATGTACTTCATAAATACAATGCAAACACATAATGCCTCATTTACCTTGAATACAGAGGTAAAAGAACTTTTAAAAGAAATACAAGTACATGTGAAATATAAAAGCCTAAATTAATGTGCTAATTAGGAATAAAATAACCATAACTAAGGCATATCGGCACATAGTATCGTACTGGGATATCATTAAACTGTACTTGAGTGTACAGTAAGGCAAAGCCTTTAGTGGCAATAATCTTTGGTAATACTCTATTGAGTCATCATGTTATTTAAACAGAAAGCGAAGGCCATTATAAACTACACCTGAGAATCAAAGTCAAAGAGATAAAATGACAGTTCTTTGCAAGAGATCTGAAGAGAAAATCGTGCCTCTACTTCTTTACCTGTCTTGGCTGTCATTTCTGAATGCATACGGTCCCCCTACGTTCCCATCTCCAGCACACAGTCACCCTTAATACAGGGAAACAGAAGACTTGCCTTTCTCCATCCTGGCATTTAAAAAATAAAACAAAACATTGCATACTTCCCTAGTCCTTAACCTTTCCCATTCTCAGGGTAGCCCCAGGAGGCTATCATTTTACAGCCTAAAAGCTAATGCAACCCTCAGAATTACTGGTGAGCAGGGGCTCCATGGAAGAAGTCACCATGTGCATCCTGCTGAAGTAGGGAGGTGGGGACAACTTAGGCCAAGACGCTGACACCTGCCAGAGCTGGTAGTGGCATTCTTGTTCAGGCTTGACTCTATCTACAGATAGAGGATGGCATCCTGGAGTAGCCCTTTAACACAAGCAAAGGCAGTTCTGCAGTGTTTCAAGTGGCAGTACATCTAGTTTGTCTAGCTCTGGTGCTGTCTCGACACCAGTAAGGACCAAATTCTGGATGGGAAGCTCGTGCGGGTGCACGAAAGGTTTACCCAAAAAATGAGGGAAGAAGAGAGGTCACTGTGTCGAGGGGACCTACTCACAACGGCAACAACAAAGAGCGGAAGCGAGAGATGAGAAAGGAAGAGGCGATGAAGATAGTGAAGTCCGTTAAGACATTTAAGAGTTGCCAGGAAGATGGCTGGCTCAGTCAGTGGAGGGTGAGATGCTTGTTCTCAGGGTTGTGGGTTCGAGCCCCATGCTGGGCGTGGAGATTGCTTAAAAATAAAGTCTTCTTAAAAATAAAAAAATAAAAATCGCCAGAAAGAGAGAGATTAACTTTAGTCACCAAAGAGAAAAAGGCCTCTATCCGGTATGCCCCTTCTGTAAAATGAAGTGGTGGGAAGAGGAAGTAAAGTGTCTTAAAAATCAATACAAGTTAAAGGAAAAAACTATGTAGTTGGCAGAGGACAGAGATGGCACTTCAAAATTCTAAAGAGATAACAAGTGCCCGTAAAGTTATTTGTGTTGATATGACAAGGGGGTTGGATCTGTGTGCCCAGAAGAAGGCCATGACAAGGACTGACCTAGGGCAGTAGGAACAACGAGGGACACAAGTGAACCAGGTGATCAAAGAGGCCAAAATTCAATGTACAATGAATTTTGACTAACAGAGAACAGTCCAGGAAGGCCATGTAAAATCAGACTCAATGATAAGACTAAGAAAAAAGAACAACTGATGTACCCCAAAGAAGCAGATTTAAGTGAAATTCCAAAGCATTTCCTGAAAGGCTTACATGATTTTGAAGAACTGGAAAGCATAAATATTTAGTTGGGAAGAACAAAAACTTGAAAATGGAATACCAGTTCAAAGCCCCAAAACAAACAAACAAAAAACAAAGAGTTTTCAATTTACAAATTCGATTGTTTTCCTTCTTTTCATTCACTAATGGGTTTCTTTGTTTGGCTTTGTAACTGACCAACCCCTTTCCACAGAAGCAAGGTGATAATTGGCGGTTAAGTTCCCAGAGTGGCCCACAAAAGCTGCTTAACTATAAAAATTCTGCCTTTGGAATAATGCTATCAGGAGCAGCCTGAGTTCTGAGCCCTGGGAGAACTGAATGGCAAAGTGCAAGAGAACAGAGGAGGAGACGGAGAAGGAAGGACCAGGAAGAGAAGGAAGAGGAAAAGAAAGACAAAAGAGGGTTTCCTTTTGTCTTGAGCAGAGTTTCCAGGCCTGATGCCCCTGCCAGGTGTGAGGAAGTTGTCGGACTCAGGCTCCCTTAACCTTCCTAGGGAGACATGATTGGAGTTTCGAAAAGTGGGAAGGAGGAATATTTGTAGCAGGTTTCTTCCAGGACAGATCTCCTAGCCATTCCTTCTTCTTGCAGCCTCCTTCCTCCTTTGCTTCTCTAAAAAGATCCAGTTTTTTGACATGGGGCTTGCTGTGTACAAGGAGTAAGGTAGTTGCTTGTAAATTTGAAACTTACTAGATGGTAATTACCTAATAGATTAAAACGGTTTCGGGGCACCTGGGTGGCTCGGTTGGTTCAGTGTGTGCCTTCAGCTTAGGTCATGATCACAGAGTCCTGGGACTGAGTCCGGCATGGGGCTCCCTGCTCAATGGGGAGTCTGTTTCTCGCTCTCCTCTGGCCCTCCATCCCGCTCATTCTCTCTCTCTCTCTCAAATAAATGAACAAAATCTTTAAAAATAAATAAATAAAACTATTTCTTCAATTGTATATAGGGAAGTGGTAGTATAAAGTATAAATGAAGTATGGATGGAGACTAGTTAAATCTTTAAATATGGAGAGGTACTCACAATGCCACCCAGTCCAACACCAGGCGTGGATGGGTGGAAAATTGTGTGATCACTCAGAGATCTGTAAGGAACGTGATGGTTTAGGGATGTAGAGAAATGACAGATATTTAGGAAAAAACATGGAGAGTCATCTTGGAAATTAAGGTATGTAAAGAATCAGGCAATGGAAAAGATATAAAAAGTAAAAATGGTGAGAATTAGTAATTCATTTGCATAAGCAAGAAAACAAGATTAGTCAAACTACGAAAAAGAATTACTCTCAGAAAGAACACAGAAAGAAAATGAAAAGAGACTACAAAACTCCCACTGATCAATTTGAAAGACAATTGTTAAAAACTAAAGTAAAAAGAATAAAAGGCTGAGACAGAAAAAACCCTCAAAAGGACACAAAAAGTGTTTAAGTTGTAAAGGTATGTATTACATTTGCGGGAGAAGTACATACATCTGTAAGAGGATTAGAAGAGGTTTTTTAAAAAGTGTAATTTCCCAATAAAGAGCCTTCTTATTGGTGACATTTCTCAGTGGAAGGAGAGGGGGCGGAATATATCCAAAGGACGATGAAAGATCATACGGTGAGTTTTAGTTGATTTTTTTTTTTTTATGTACTGCCTCTTCCAGGATCATTATGCTTCTAAATTGCATAGGTAAAGAAAATAGCTACGAATGAAAAAATTTGCTTAGTAATGTTGCTTATTTTTAGCCGTCCTGAAGTTATTTTTATTCACCTTAAAAAGCTTAGCAATTTTCTGATTTATCATCAACAGCACTGAACTGAATACTTTATCATATGTAATTGTTGGATGCCTGCACCCAGAATGCAGAGTCAACAAAACCAGGTTCAAGCCCCAGCGCTGTCACTTAGGAAAAAGGTTAAGCAAAGTAATTGAACCTCTGTTCCTTCATCTCTTGACAAAATAAAAGCCTCGAACTAAAGGAAATTTATGAAGTCTTAAGTCCCTTCTAGGTATGTTTATTATTCTCAAAAGGATAAATTAATGTTTAACTTACTCTAAGTTATTATTGCAATCTTGTCTTCAGGATGGTTTTATAATGCCTGATTTTTCACTGAGATTTATTGACAGCCTAAAATAATCCAAAATTTATAGGTATAGTAGGAAAGAAGAAAGAGAATAAATGGATTATGGCTTCACAGGCAAAATATTTCTGTTATTATATGGAAAAATTGTTGGGTATCATTTCAAAATTATAAGCACAGACATTACATCAAGAACATGCAGTTTGGGGCACCTGGGTGGCTCAGTCCTTAAGCGTCTGCCTTCGGCTCAGGTCATGATACCAGGGTCCTGGGATTGAGCCCATGTCGGGCTCCCTGCTAGGTGGGTAGCCTGCTTCTCCCTCTCCCACTCCTCCTCTAGCTGCCTCTCTCTCTGTCAAATAAATAAATAAAATCTTAAAAGAAAAAAAAAAGAACATGCAATTTTATATTATTTAACATGCAATGTATGTTAGGTATTAACATTAATAATAGCTAATTAATATTAATAACAAATTGGTATTAATCGTAGTTAACAAGATACATACGTGTGAAATAATCTTCACAATGACACTGTGTGATTTTTGCTGTTATTGTCATTATTTTACAGATAAATGTAAAATAATTTACTCTGAGGCTTGGAGATATTAAGCAACTTATCCATGATCACACAGATTTTAAGTGGTAAAGCCCAGAGCTATTTACTGCTAAAAATGGGACATTGTTATATATACAATATTTCGTGACTTGCTTTTTCAAAATTTCACATTCTTGACTATGATTCTTTATTTATAAATTCACTTCAATTGCTGTATTTGTAGGAATTACGTGATATTCTGTTGAACGAATTACTATGTTTAAACATTCTCTAGTTTGGGGGCATTTGGTTCGTTTATGATTTTTAACTCCTTGTGTGCGAATCTCTGAACAAATCTCTAAATATTCCTCAGAATACATTTTTAGATATAGAATTGTTGGGTCAAAAGCCATGAGTGTTTTTAAGGCTTTTTATATTACTAACCATGTATTTCATTTTATTCTTTTACATGTAGTGTTCACTCCTTTGAAGTGAGCTAAGAGGTTGTTAATTAAACTCTTTGTTGTTTGTTGTTAATAGCTCCTTTGTGGTTCTCATTCTGCCACTTAAAAGAGAAATTCAAGTAGGTGAAGAGATATTTCAGTAGTTCCCAGGAGATAAAAGGATAGGAGGAGAAATTTTTGTTTTCCTCATCCTTTGTGGAAAATTACAGAAACTGACAGAAAAAGGACAGGAAAGAAATTGATTCCCTCCATGGGTGTAGTACTGGGACTGAACAATACAGAGGAAAAATGAAACATTAAGCCCAAGTATTTTGAAACCAAACCTTCTTATAACAGAAGAGATCTAGCTGTTTGCCCAATATGTTTTTAAACCCTAGATAGTCAGAATAGAGGTTACCGGGGGCAGGACTTGAGTTAGGATTTGACTGAGAAGATGAATGGCAGGTGGATCCCCCCTGGGATGCTGGAAATACTGTGTCTAGCTCTAGATGGTGGTCGTGTGTGTGTGTGTGTGTGTGTGTGTGTGTGTGTAAAAGTTCATCTAGTTTAAGATCTGTGCACTTTATAGTATGTATGTCATACCTCCAAACAGACCATCTCAGATTCTTGGCATCGTGTAAACCAGACATCCAGGGTCAACTGGATTTTCATTTTCCTTCCAGGTATTTTTATATGCTTTTACGATCATTTAAATTTACTACATGTTTAGGCAGTAAATACATAAACACAATAAGTCAAACTCTGGCAAGCTGGCAGACTTTTTTTTTCTTTTTCTTTTTTTGGATGAATCCCCTCTTTCCAATCCCTAACAGATATTTAGATAGGCTCCAATATTTTGCTATTATCACTCCCTGTATATAAATTTGTGTGTGTATCTTTAATTATTAACTGAAGATAAATTTCCGGGAAGCTGTCTTTCAGTGATCTGAAGAGAAGGAGATGATATGCCAACCTGGGCCCAACAGTTACCCAGAAGTTAAATGGGACACCATAAATCTCAAAAGAATAAGACTTTGAGCAAACACTGTTTAGCCCACTTGGATCACCTCAGAATAAAAGGCTCAGAATATAACATTATCTCATCTTTAAAAAATATTGGAGTTTGGGCTGCTTGGCTGGCTCAGTTGATAGAGCATGTGACTCAGGATTGTGAGTTCAAGCCCCACATTGGACGTAGAACTTAAATATATATATATATTTTTTTTTCTTTTTTAATTTTTAAATTAAAAATATTGGAGTTTGGAGTCACCCAAAAGAGAATAGTAAGCATCCAAATATTCTGCTTCTCCTAAGCATACCCAGGTCAAATTTCCCTCTCTAGAAACTCAATTTTAGTCTTTAAATTTTAAAGGACAAAACATAAAATTTGGAGACTGTTCCAAAATCTTAGATAATTTAGAAAAAGTATCTAACTTTTGATAAAAATGCATCTCTCATTATGATACATAAATCAAAATCCAAGCTCTTTTTTGATTTGGACTATATTGTACAGGCAGTATTTTTATATTGCTGAATAATTACTTGGTTGCAGGTGTGTTTACTTTAACATCAGACAGAACTGCTTTCTTTCTGCCCTTCAAAAACTCATTCCTTTTGTTTTCTAGAACATATATTTTGGTTGGCAGCAGCAACTCAAACCTCAGGGTCCATTTGCATTTCTCCAGGATCTCAGCACAATAGTGTAGACATTTGTTTGTGAACACAATCTTGTAAGATATCTGTATTTTGGGTTGGAATCCAGTTCATCTGTTACAATTTAGTGATGTTCTAAGCGTTTACTTCCATTTCTTAGACCCTAAAATGACTTCATGTCTTGGCTGAGCTTCAGAGTTTCAACATACACAGACAGATCCAAACTTTCTTATTCCCCTTACCATGCTGGGCTGTTACCAGCAGTTTCTGGGGCATGACAAACATCTAAACCGGCAAACTTCAGAAAAAGCAGGCTTTTTTTTTTTTTTTTTTTTAGGAATATTTTGCTTCATTGTGACAAAAGGCCAACCTGTTCCCCTGTCTAAAATATGCAGTAGAGTTATTTTAGCTTCTGAAATTTTCCATTCTGAGTAAGACTTTATATTGAGAAAAACGAAAAAAAAGGAAAACAGAGTCGTATCAACTCTCTAAAACTTAGTAATTGTGTGGTATTCAGAAGCCTATGACATCGTCTGTCTCCTTGCAACCTTCACCTAGATAAGTGTTTAGAATGCCCACAGTCAAGGTTATATCTCTCTTCTCACAGTTAGTCTGGCAAGGATTCAGTTAGTCTGAAAGGATTCTTCTTTGCAGAAACTAAACAACCCCAGCAAAAAAAACAAAAACAAAAACAACAAAAAACCCTGCAGAGGCCAGCATTTATAGGTCATATCAGTGACAAAGCCAGCTTGAAGACTCATCACCTGTGATGAAGCTTTCCAAGCACCAACCTTCTCTGGAACCTGGTATTTAAAATTAGCTTATTATTGCCATATCCTTTAATATGAACAGACAGCCAAGGAACCAGACATTTGGAGGAAATTCTCTAAAATGAAGGACAGAGACCAAAATGAACAACGCAGGTAGGGGTGTGGGGATGGGGCAGGGATAAGGAAAGCAAAATGAAAAGAGTCTGAGAGTAGAAAGAAAACAACTAAGAATAGCTTTAGAGAGAAGAGCTGATACATTACATGCACAAAAGAATAGGAAGCCTTAAAAAGGGACAGACAACAATAGGTCTTAGAAATTAGAAGTTGGGAAGCAAATCCAATGGATGAGTTTGAAGACAGAGTTGAAAAACTCTTTCAGAAATTAAGACAAAAAGACAAAGAGGTGGAAGTATGAGAGAAAAGATAAGACAAGAAGAAGATGAGGTCAGGAGTTTCAACATATGCATAATTGAAGCTCCAGAGAATGAAGAGCAGGAAATTTTAAAAAACCAAAATTTAAAAATTTTAAAAACTAGCTAAAAAGGGGCTGAGTTAATAGGCACTGTGCCTAATAACAACAGATGAAAAAACACTCCATGCCAAGATAAATAATCATGAAATTTCAGAAGACAAAGTATGAGAATATTCTGAAAGCTTACAGAAATTAAAACAAGAGTGAGGTACTATTATAATGGCCAAAATCCAGAGCACTCACTGACAATACCAAATGCTGATGAGGATTTGGAGCAACAGGAACTCTTACTCATTGTTGATGGGAATGCAAATTGATACAGCCACCTTGCAAGACAGGTTGGTAATTTCTAACAAAACTAAACATACTCTTAGTATATGGTCCAGCAACCACACTCCTTGGTATTTACCCAAAGGAGTTGAAAACCTACATCCATACAAAACCTACACACAGATGTTTATAGAAGCTTTATTCATAATTGCCAATACTTGGAAGCAATCAAGATGTCTCTCAGTAGGTGAATGGATAAATTGTGGTACGTCCAAACAAAGGAATATAATATAATTCAGCTGTGAAAAGAAATGGGCTATCAAGGCATGAAACGACATGGAGGAATCCTAAATGCTTATTACTAAGTGACAGAAGCCAATACCTACTGTAGGATTCCACCTACATTCTGGAAAAGACAAAACTGAGGAGACAGTAAAAAGATCAGCGGTTGTTAGGGGTTGTGGGGGAGGGGAAGAGACAGATGAATAGGTGGAGCATAGAAGCTTTTCAGGGCAGTGAAAATACTCTGTATGAGACCATAATGATGGGTACATGTTATTATATATTTTTCCGAAACCATAGAACATACAACACCAGGATGAGCTCTATGTAAACTATGAACTTTGGGTGATATGATGTGTGAATGTTAAGTTCATCAATTGTAACAAATATACCACTCTGATGGGAGATGTTCATAATGAGGGGGCTATGAAGGTGTTAGGGCAGGGGGTATATGGGAAATCTCTGTCCCTTCCCCTCAATTTTGCTTTAAAACTCATATTGTTCTAAAAAAAAAAAAAGTCTTTTTTTTTTCAAAGTTTAAAAAACAAAAATCTTACAGAGAAGAAAAATCGGATCCCATATAATGAATTGAAAATTCCAGTGGCGTCAGACTTCTCCAAAGCAAGATCGGAAGCTTGGATGAAATGAAGCAATGCCTCAGTATCTGGAAGGGAAATGATTCTCAACCCAGAATTTTGTTTCCAGGTAAACTACCAATTAAATAGGAAGATAGGATAAAGACATTTTTAGCCATTCAAGAATTTTAAATATTTCTACCCATCTTATCCACTGGATGACATAGAATTACCATGTGATCCAGCAATTTCACTTTTAGGTATATACCAAAAGAACTGAAAACAGAGATTCAAACAGATACTCATACATCAATATTCACAGCAGTATTGTTCACAGTAGCCAAAAGGCGGAAACAACCCAAGTGTCTATAAACATATGAAAGGATAAACAATATGTGGTGTATACATACAATGGGATATTTTTCAGTCTTAAAAAGAAATGAAATTCTGACACCTGCTACAACATGGATGAACCTTGAAAACGTTTTGCTCAGTGAAATAAGTCAAACACAGGGGTGCCTGGGTGGCTCAGTCATTAAGTGTCTGCCTTTGGCTCAGGTCATGATCCCAGGGTCCTGGGATCAAGCCCCACATTGGGCTCCCTGCTCGGTGGAGAGCATGCTTCTCCCTTTCCCTCTGATCCCTCCACTTGTGCTCTCTCTTTCTCGCTGTCTCTCTCTGCTAAATAAATAATTAAAAAAAGAAAGAAAGAAAGAAAGAAAGAAAGAAAGAAAGAAAGAAAGAAAGAAAAAGAAAGAAGCCAGACACAGAAGGATAAATATATATGATTCTTCTTATTTGAAGTTCTTAGGGTAGGCAAAATCATAGAGACAGAAGGTATAACAGAGGCTACTAGGGGTAAGGGGCAGGGAGGGAATCTCAGGGAATTGATGGGAAAGTTCTGGAAAAGGACAGTAGTGATGGTTGTACAACCTAGTGAGTGTTCTTAATATCACTGAATTGTACACTTAAAAAAGATTAAAATGGTTAATTGTATGTTATGTATATAAATATATTTTTAAAGATTTTATTTATTTGAGAGAGAGAGAGAGAGCAAGAGAGAGCATGAGCAGGGAGCCCAATTTAGGGCTCGATCCCAGGACTCCGGGATCATGACCTGAGCAGGAGGCAGACGCTTAAGTGACTGAGCCACCTAGGCGCCCTATTATGTATATTTTACTACAATTAAAAAAAAAAAAAGTAAAGGTTGTAAAAGGAAGACAGTGTGGTCATGGAAGTCTACTTGGCATTACCAGATTTTCTGGATTTTTAAGAGTAGTCAGCAATTAAGATTAGCATAGACTATCTCCTGAGGTTTAATCTACAAAATATAGTAACACTGTACAAGTCAAAATAATCCTGTGGTTGGTGGGCTCAGTTAAGACTTCCAGGAAGTTACACTAGCAGGTTATTATGATGGGGGAAAGACTGGTATTGGAGAAATCCAGATGCTACCCACAGCTTTAAATTACTTTGGTAGTTCATTGCTTGTTTTCCCAATCTGTAAAATGGGGTAAATAATGGCTGCTGTCTCATTCAAAAGCGTTGGACTAAAGACAATACCATTCACGTAATACAGTCAACTTCTTGAAAGATGTTTTACACGATCCTCTCATCTGGTGTCATTGTGTTGGGTAAATTGACAAAGAAAATGTCTTGAGTCTTTTGCTTTAAACTGGAAAGCTATTCTCCCACTCCATTCAGAGAGACAGAGTGCTAAGTTTGAGTGGTGAGGGTTTCATTGAGCAAGTCGGGATGCTGGATTTCACAGGCTTGTTCTAGTATTTAATGTCTTTTATTAGTCAATAAGAATCTTGCTTTACTCTTATTGTTTGGAAAGACACTTGGATAGCCAGAAAACACTCCTTCAACGTTCTAACAAGATGACAATGTTCTTCAAATTATTGAGCCCATTTCTTCGTCTGGAAAATGAAGATGTGCTCTACCTTGTCATGTGACAGGCTTGTTTTGAGGATTTGAGGAGGTCCTTCTCTACATTTATTCATTTGGCCAATATTCACTGTGAGCTTAGGAGCTATGCCGGAGACTGAGAATATAAAGCTTGGCAGCAGAGACGTGGTCCAACCTTCCCGAAGCCTCCAGGTAAGAGGATAGCTATGTACATGCAAAACACAAACAACGTTTTCTAGCACCTTAGTAGATGTCAAGAAATATTAGTTTCCTAACTGGGATGGTTAACTTTATGTGTCACTTTGACCAGAGTATGGAATGCCCAGATATTTGGCTAAACATTATTTCTGGGTATGTCTATTAAGGTGTTTCCAGATGAGATTAGCATTTGAATTAGTAGACTGAGCAAAGCAGATGGCCCTTCCCAATGTGGGTGGCATCATCCAATCCCTTGAGGGCTTGAAGAGAACAAAAAGGCAGAGGAAAGGAGAATGCCCTTTCTGCCTGGCTGCTGAGCTGGGACATTGGTTTTCTCTTGCCCTTGGACTGGGACTTACATCCTTGGCACTCCTGGTTCTCAGGCCCTCAGACTTGGACTACAATTTATACCAATAGTTTTCCTTGTTCTCAGGCCTTTAGACTCAAACTGAAACAATACCACTGGGCTTCCTGGGTCTCAAGCGTATACACAGGGGATCATTGGACTTCTCAGCCTCCATAATCACATGAATCAATTCCTTATAATTTTCTTCCCATAGTGGGTCATTTTGGTAAGCAGAAATGGGTATACCTATACCTGGTCCCTTACTCAGTAGGGTCATAATGCCCACATTTATGGCAATCCTAGGCCATTGCTAATCATTCTGTAAGTATAGGAGTCATTCTTCTGTCCTATAATATGAAACTCCAGTGAGAGAGCAAGTCATTCAAATGCTCTTCCCCAGAGAGCAGGGAAATAGAATTCTATGCCCCAAGCAGAGAGGATTCAAAAGTTTACCAAAGTCCTGGGAACTTAAATTGTAGGCAGGGATAATATTGCTGTTCATCACTGTCTACTTATTTTCTATTTAAAGAGCTTTATCTTCCTAGTAGAGGGGGTTGGTTTAATAGAGTGTCAGGGGAAATGTCGAGTGAATGTATTGATTGTATGATGATAAATGGGGGCAACTTATCTCTTAATCTTCTTCCAGGTTTGCCTCGTGGAGGGTGAATAAAATTATTTTTAATATAGCCAAGAAGGTCTTTTTTTTTCATTGCCTTGGGATTCTGGTACCCTACATGGTCCTGAATGTCTTCTCTTCCAGGAAGAGTAAGAATTTGTAAATTGGCACCAGGTGGAAGATATTTTCTTACATGGTTCTTGATGCCTTAATGTCAAGTTCCAGCATTCAGCTTGGAGCAATGAAGTTATGCCAGGATAATACTTCAGGAAGGAAGCAAAGAAACACACACAGGGTTCACGTATCAAATATGTCCACATTTTACAGAAACGATGGTCATAATACCTCGAGGAGGGGAAGCAAGGATCTCCATTACCAAGGGCAAGGACAGGTTTCTACGGCACTCCACACGTATGCCAAATAGAAGCCACCTGAAGAGATAGGAGGGATGAGACTCTTTAATAAAACAAATTATTTTTATGTCAGATTCCATCAGCTGAGATGAAAGGTTTCTGGAAAAAGTGGTACAGAAGAAGGCATCCTTACTGTTGGGTATCACCTCCTTTTTGCTTGCTTGAGACAAATGCAATGCCGAAAAAGTTTTTACTCTGAGGCTCTAACGAGAAGTGTACTTCTGTCACTCCCAAAGTGACTGAGAATGCTCAGGCTTATCCATTACTCCATTCAAATGATGGGGTTTACTTGCTGTTAAGGTCACTTGTACTATAATGTTGTTATTGTCCTTGTGCTCCACAGTCTCGTTGTCACACAGGATCGGTAGAAAAAGAGAGGGGTATTGGGCAGCACTCACTCATGGGCATAATGCCACTGTCACTCTTCCCCTGCAGTCCTGAATGTTCTTGCACATGACAGACATCCACGCAACAGGAGTGTTTGTGGGAAGTGAGGCTTGGGTTTTTCAATATGGATCCAATAGCAACAACAACGGAAATTCACTCCTGGGGATTTTTTTCTTCGAGTTAGAAACGGGAGTGGAAATCCTTCGAGCACATTTGTATCTCACGAAAGCTGGCGGTGCTTGAAATAAAAAACATCATAGATTGTATCAAGCGGAGTGGTAGGAAAAGGTTTTTTAGCTCAGAATTTAATTACATGTCTCATTTGAAATTCCATTAAGTAAAGGCGCCTAGTGGCCCAGTGGGTTAAGAGTCTGACTCCTGGTTTCGGCTCCTGTCATGATCTCAGGGTGGTAAGATTGAGCCCCGAGTCTCGCCTCTGTGCTCAGTGCAGAATCTACTTGGATTCTCTCTGTCTGCCCCGCCCCCCTGCTCTCTTGAACTCTCTCAAATAAATAAATAAATGTATCTTTTAAAAAAATTCAGGGGCCCCTGGGTGGCTCAGTTGGTTAAGCGTCTGCCTTCGGCTCAGGTCATGATCCCAGGGTCCTGGGATCAAACTCCCCATCGGGCTCCCCGCTAGGCCGGAGTCTGCTTCTCCCTCTCCCTCTGCCACTCTCTCTGCTTGCGCTCTCTCACTCTCTCTCTGTGTCAAATAAATAAATAAAAATCTTAAAAAAAAATTGGGGCGCCTGGGTGGTTCAGTTGGTTAAGCATTTGCCTCCGCCTCAGGTAGTGATCCCTGGGTCCTGGGATCAAGCCCCACATTGGGGCTCCTTGCTCAGTGGGGAGCCTGCTTCTCCCTCTCTCTGCCATTCCCCTGCTTGTTCGGTCTGGCTCTCTCTATCTCTCTGCCAAATAAATAAATAAAATCTTTAAAGAAATAAATTATTAAAAAGTTAAAAACAGAAATTCCATTAAATAGCACACCACATCTCAAAAGCGGTCATAAAAAAGTTCATTCAAGGGGCTCCTGGGCGGCTCTGTTGGTTGAGTGTTCAACTCTTGGTTTTGGCTCAGGTCATGATCTTAGGGTTGTGGGACAGAGCCCCGTGTCAGGCTCCATGCTCAGTGGGAGCCTGCTTGAGATTCTTTATCTCCCTCTTCCTCTGCACCCCCAACCCCCCCCCCAATTGCTTGCTCTCTCTCTCAAATTAATAAATAAATTTTTAAAAATAAATTTTTAAAAAGTTCATTCAAATGTGAAAACGAAGCATCATTTCTTTCTAAATGATGAAGTTTAATCTGTATTCTGTCCTGTCACTTTTACAGACAGAAACACATGGCCTGAAACTTTGCTTTCTGGCTATGATAATTTCCTATTATAGGTTTGTCTTTAGTTAGTTTCCAAAAATCTCATATGCTTAAGGTTTTAGAGCCATGTAAATTTCTGTTCTGTAGTCTCATTTTCACAGATTGGTAGAAAAAGAGAGATGAATTGGGTAGCATGAAAAAAGTAAAGGCTTTTTATTAATCTGAAGTTGTTTGGGAAATTCTAAATTGACTATTGTGGTTGCTGTTGTTTTTGTTTAAATAATGAAATAAGGAAGCCTAAAATAGTTGATTTTTTAAAAAGAAATTTTTTTTTTTTATTAAGTAAGCTCTATCCCCAATGTGGGGCTCAAACACACAACCCCGAGGTTGAGAATCACATGCTCCAGGGGCTCCTGGATGGTTCAGTCCGTTGGACATCAGACTCTTGATTTCAGCTCAGGTTGTGTTCTCAGGCTCCTGGGATTGAGCCCCACATAGGGCTCTGTGCTCAAGTGAGGAGTCTCTCTCTCTCTCTCTCTCTCCCTCTGCCCCTCCCCTGCTCGCACATGCTTGCGTGTGTTCTCTCTCCCTCTAAAATAAATAAACCTAAAAAAAAAAAAAAAAGAGTTACATGTTCCACTGACTGAGCCAGCCAGGCACCCCAGGAAGCCTAAAATAGTTAATAAAGCACAGAACTCCTGGGTTCTAAGTCCAGCTCTAATACTATGTAGCTGTATAACATCGGGCAAGGCACCATACTTCTCTGCGCCCCTGCTTCCTTATTTGTAAAATGGGTATCTTCGACTATAGCATCTCAAATGATACATAATATATATAATTACATACATAATTGAATAGGAAAGAGAGAAAGAGATGTATGTCTGTAAACATACATACCTCCTGAAACAAGTGTACGTAGCAACGTAGTCTCTAGAGCAATGTCCTGCTGGCCTGCTGGGCTGATTCTGCCTCATTTTATAGCGATGCTTAAGCCCACATATTTAGAGTCTATTGTATCTTCTTGTAGGCCTGAAGGAAAGCATTTTGGTTTAATATGTTAACTTTTGGACTTTCTATCCTGAGAAATGCAAAGTTTTGGTTTACCATGTTTTCCCCAGTTATTTATCGTGTAGCATTTCAAACCTTCAGAAACCCTGCAGGAATATGCAATGAAGAGCCATATACACTTCACTTCCATTCACCAATTGTTAACATTTTGCCACAGTTGCTTCCTCTCCACTTCTGTTTCTCTTTCTCTACTCCCTTCCTACATATATAGGCATTGCCAAGCCATTTGAGAATTTATTGCAAACGACCCATGGCACTTCATCTCTAAATACTTGTACATCTCCTAAGAAAAAGGGCATTCTCTCACATTACCACGAGACAATTCCTTGAGATACTTAACATTGAGTCAATACTATTTTTTTTGAAGATTTATTTATTTTGTATTTGAGAGGGAGAGAGAGAGCCGGGGTGGGGAGAGGTGGATGGAGGGGCAGAGAGAGGAAGAGAATCCCAAGCAGACTCCCTACCAAGTGCGGAGCCCAACACGGGGCTCGATCCCACAACCCTGAGATCATGACCTGAGCTGAAACCAAGAGTCAGATGCTTAACCAACTAAGCCACCCAGGCACCCTCATTAATTCAATACTATTACCTAAAATACTCTCTATATTCAAATTTCCCCAATTGTCCCAATAATGTCTATGTAGCTGAATTTATTTATTTTTGTTTTCTAGGATCCAATCAAGGATTATCTGTTGCATTCACTTGTCCTATCTCTTTACTTGTTTATCTCCCCTGTTCTACAATTTCCTAGCCTTTTTTGGTTTGTTTTCTTTTCACGATATTGACGTTTTTGAAGAGTTCAGACCAGTTGTTTTGCAGAATGCCCCTCGCTTTAAATTTTTCTTGCTGTGTCCCAATGATTAGATTCAGGTTAAATATTTTTGGAAGGAATATTATAGATATATTGTTGTGTCCTCACTGCATGACATCAGAGGTATATGATATCATAATTGATGATGCAACATTTGATCATTTGGCTAAGGCGGTAGTTACCAAATGTCTGCAATGTTAAAATTCCCTTTCCCCTTGTAATTAATAAGTGATCTTGGGTGCGACACTGAGACTTTGTGATTATCCTGTTTCCCAAAGGTTTTAGCACCCATCACTGATGATGGCTGTAAAATTACTGTGTTTTGATTATCCTCTACAAAGGTGAATTGGGATAACCAACAGATCTCTGGCTGAATGGAGGGAAGAATTGGTCCGTATGGAGTTGACCACAGATAGATCCTGGTATGTGTGTTTGTGTTTGTGTCTGGTGGATATAGACGTACAGAAACTCTGACATGGTGTTAGATTTTTACGCAGTATTAAGTGAAGGCTAAGGTTACGGTGACTAACATGGGGAATACAAGAAAAGTAAACTTTTATTAGGTGTTGAAGAAAACAAACACATTCTACTATTTCTGTCTCTGCAATTTCTCCATAATAGGAGACAAGACCTAAATCTCGAGAATGGTACAAGTAATACAAATAATGCATAAAAATCATTCTTGTTTTTTATGGTGGAGTACATCTTCCTTTCTTCTTTATTTTTTCTCCACCCCCCCTTATTTTGGCCCCATTATATATTTGGTTGTAATATCACTATATTTCTGTTAAATAAAATTAAGTTATTATTAATAGGAAATGCAATTAGAAATTAATCATGTAGAAGCAAAAGTTTGCATAAGATTTTTATAGGTGGTGAGGTGCTTGATTCCATGTGGTCAAACCAGAGCAACAAAGATCCTGTTATTTTTTATTTTGAAGAAATGTACCACAATGTGTCTACATTTGTTTTCTTCATGTTTCTCTGATTCATGAGAGTTAATTTTCAACAAAAGCAGAATTGTAAGACTAGTTATTAATGATAGAGAGAACAAAACAATGTTGCAATAAAAAGAAAACATTCTGCACAGGGGAGCAAAAACAAATAATAATGGCAATAATCATGATGGTGATCGAGAATGCTAATGAGCTTTGATAAAAGACCCTGGAAAGCAAAGGTATTCTAATAATAGTACAATATTGGAACAGAGAGTATAGAAGGTGAGTTGTGCAAGAAATTACATTTTAAGTGGCAAGAACGATCTGGCATAGGAAGTAAGACCCTGAAACAATGGATTCCATGCATTCAAGCAACAGAAATGACAAAGTGCTAGCAGAGATCTTTTTTTACCTCGCAGAATTATACTAATATATGTCTTTTTTGGTTATCTTCATGTTTCTCTAATTTATCAGGCGATTCGAACCCAAAGCAGGCAGAACAATGTTTTACTATGATGTCAGTGTTTTAGGAAAAAGAGCCAGAAATTTGAAAAGTAAGCTTTTTGCAAATACAAAGATGTCATTGTTGCTGCTGTTGGGCTTCTAGAATAACTGTATGATTGTTAATTATGAAAATAGATAATAATAGTGGGTACAATTTGTCTTTGAATAGGAGTGCTAGGGCACTAAAACACACACAATAGAGATTAGAAGAACAATCAACAAAGTGAAGGATATTAGAAAGACTTACTTTTAAGCCACAATATAGCCAAAATATACTGTTAAGAACTCAGAATTATCTCATAAGTGAATATTGAAATAGTCATGTTTTACTGGTTTTATTTAAAACTATCTACAAGTTGAACCACCTTTCCAAGCCTTTTTTTTTTTTTTTTTTTTTTTTTTTTTTTTTTTTTTAGTACTTCTGCAATTTGCTGGAGCAATGATTTCCTTTTTTTTTTTCTTTGAGCTACAGTGGCTAATCTGATTTTGGTGTTTCGGTAATTATGTCAATTAATGTGTGCTGAGAGTAATTTCATTTGTTGAAATAGATACCAGGTGAATATGCAATTAGTAGAAGGTTGTCTCTTTAAGATTTTGCATGCAATTTTACAAGATTAGTCACAATATGGAAGAATACAGTTTCAAATATAAATAATTTCTAGTTAGTGATCAAACTGGTATCCAGTTTATATCCTGACAATTGAAATGAAATTACAGTTTCTTCCCACCTTCTCCTACCAATCAAAGACACATTATAGGGTGACCAACTGTCCCAGTTTGCACAAGATGATCCAAGTTTCAGGACTGAAGGTCCTCTATGTTTGGAAACCCTTTGGTTCCAAACAAGCCAGGATAGTCAGTCACCTAACACACACACCTTATTCAAAAAGGAATATGTTACTTACAAAGCTTTATTTATAATTAAATGAATTTAATATATAGAAAAGCAATTTAAAAATAGATTTCCATCTATATTACTACTAAAATAAAGTGATAATATATGTCCTTCTACACTTTATACAGACTTTATAATTTGAGAGTTCTGAAAACAATTGTTATCACAAGGTGTGTATAATTCTATGTTATCAACAGAAAAATATCCTTACAAAATCATATATGTAATTTTAATAAATCCATAAAATTCCATGTTATAAGTTATTTAATTATCCTTAATTGTAGGACATTTACATTGTTTTTCTTTTTCCCCCCTAATATAAGTGATAATGCTGTAAATATCTTTGTATATATGATATTCCTCTTTTAAGTTTAAGAAATAAAACTTTGGGGGGAAACATACCTCAGGTAGAATTGTATTGACAATATATATACAGTTTAAATTATCAGTATTTTCTTCTGATAGCTCATTTCTAATCAGTTACCCTGCTATTTAAATAACAATTTCATGAAAAATCCTGATAACATGAGCCCATCCTAGAACCTTGGCAACATTCTTTATCTGAATAGTTGAAACAACAATGTGTTTATTTGTTTGTTCTGAACATCAAGAAATTTTCACCGCACATGAAGATGTTGTTTCCTCTTTTTAGGATCTTTCAAAAGAATAAAGGCACTTGAAGAAAAATGAGATCACTGGATAATCGCAGTTTCATCAAGAAACTCTATTGTGTTCCAAAGATGAGACAGGCATTGAGGAGTTCAGAAATACTACCAACTCATTTTTAAGGACAGATGCTTGATAGGAACCCATTTTAATACTAAGTGTGACAAAATCAGCTGTCCCTTGAGGCCTCATTTTAGGATTTCTGAAGTAAATATATGAAAATCCAAAAATTCAAGTCTTCATCTGTACTATAATTAAAACACAACAGCCTGAGTCTACAAAATCTAAACTCAAATACAGGGAGGATAAATGACCAAGCCAGGTAACATTTATGGAGTACCTGCTATTGCCTGCCTAGTCCCTATCCTAGAGAGTTTACCAGGTGATCAGAAAAGGTCACAGGACGTGTATATAATAACAAAAATAAGAAGAATAAGTTCTGTAACAGTGGTGTAAAAAAAAGGGGGCCCTGTCTCCTTGTGCATCTACGTTATTTATAATGACAAAAAATTGTAAACCACTGGTAACATCATTCCAGATATGTCTCCTCAGGCAAGGGAAACAGAAGCAAAAATAAACTATTGGGACTACATCAAAATTAAAAGCTTCTGCACAGCAAAGGAAAGAACCAACAAAACTAAAAGACAACCAACTGAATGAGAAAAGATAATTGCAAATGACATATCAGATGAAGGGTAACTATCCAAAATATATAAAGAACCTATAAAGCTCAACACCCAAACAAAAACTAATCCGATTTAACAAAATGGGCAAAAGACATGAGCAGACATTACTCCAAAGAAGACATCCAGATGGCCAACAGACACCATGAAAAGATGTTCAACATCACTCATCACCAGGGGAATGCAAATCAAAGCCACAACGAGATAACACCTCACACCTGTCAGAACGGCTAAAATCAACAATGCAAGAAACAACAAGTGTTGGCAAGGATGTGGAGAAAGGGGAACCCTCGTACACTGTTGGTGGGAATGCAAACTGGTGCAGCCACTGTGGAATAAGGTATGGAGGTCCCTCAAAATACTAAAAATAGAACTACCATCTGATCCAGTAATTTCCCTACTGGGTGTTTAACCCAAAAATACAAATACACTAATTCAAAGGGATATATGCACCCCTATGTTTATAGCAGCATTATTTACAATAGCCAAGATATGGAAGCAGGCCATGTGTCCATCGACTGATGAATGGTTAAAGAAGGAGTGGTATATATACAATGGAATATTACTCAGCCATAAAAAAGAATGAAATCTTGCCATTTGCAACAACATGGATGGAGCTAGAGAGTATTATGCTCAGCAAGATAAATCAGAGAAAGACAAATACCATGTGATTTCACTCATATGCGGAATTTAAGAAACAAAACGAACAAAGGGGAAAAAAGAGACAAACCAAAAAACAGACTCTTAAATATAGAGAACAAACAGATGGTTATCAGAGGGAAGGTGGGTAGGGGGATGGGGGAAATAGGGGATAGGGATTAAGGAGTGCAGTCATTAGGGTGCCTGGGAGGCTCAGTTGGTTAAGCATCTGCCTTCCAGTCAATGATCCTGGGGTCCTGGGATCAAGCCCTGAGTTGGGCTCCCTGCTCAGCAGGTGTCTGCTTCTCCCTCTCCTTCTGCCCTTCCTCCATGCTTGTGCTCACTCTCTCTCTCTCTCTTGTTCTCTCTCGCTCTCTCAAATAAATAAACAAAATCTCAAAAAAAAGTAGTACAGTCATCATGATGAGCATTGGGTAATGCATGGAAGTCTTGAATCTATATTGTATACCTGAAACCAATAGAACACCGTAAGTTAACTACACTGGAATTAAAATAAAAAAATGTAAACCACTAAATGTCTATTGACAAGATATAAATAAGTCTGTTATGGAATAGTCATACACTAAAATAGTAGGCAGCAGTGAAAATGGATGTATAGGAACTATATGTATTAACAACTCTCAGAAATAAAACATTGACTATAGGGGCACCTGGGTGGCTCAGTTGTTAAGCATCTGCCTTCGGCTCAGGTCATGATCCCGGGGTCCTGGGATCGAGCCCTGCATCAGGCTCCCTGCTCAGTGGGAAGCCTGCTTCTCCCTCTCCCACTCCCCCTACCTGTGCTCCCTCTCTCACTGTGTCTCTCAGTCAAATAAATAAAATCTTAAAAAAAAAATCGACTATAAAAAACAAGTTTTAGAAAAATGCATATAAATTGGTATCAGTTATATATATTTTAAAACATGCAAAAGAATAGTATATGTTGTTTAGGAATACTTCTAATAAAGTAAAGATAGAGAGAAATGAATGCAATAATAATCATGGAATTTAGAATAATGATCCTCCTGGGGAGAGTAGGGGGGCAAGGGGGGTAGGTGGGGAGGTATGGAGTGGGAAGAGGGAGGACACAATTCCGGAAGAGGTACAGAGGAGAGCTCAAATATTTTGGAATTTTTTTTTTTAAGTAGGCTCAACAGGGGGCTTGAACTCACGACCCTGAGATCAAGACCTGAGTTCGATGCTCAACTGACTGAGCCACCCAGGTGCCCCCGGAAATGTTTTATTTCTTAAGCCACGGAGAGAGCACATGATTGGTTACTATATTAATTTGAAATCTATAATGATAATTAAAACATACAGAAATTAAAATGCCCCATAAGTAGAGAAGAGGCTGTTGTTTCTGAACGGAAGTAGCAATCGGAGTAAGCTTTTCGATGAACTGGCCTTGATGGGTAAATGGGTCTTGATGGGTGAGGAGATATTCAACAAGTTCAGCTGGCAGAAAAGGAGGTTCTGGGCTGATGTACCCATATGGGCAAAGACATGCAAGTCTTCTTCTAGGCAAGTGCTTAGCTTGGGATGCGTAGAAATATGCTATAATAAAGGAGGTTGATAACATAACTGGGACCAGACCACAAAAGGCTTTGAACACAGAAATTTAAAATCAGTATTATGTGTTATTTTATTACGTCTTTTTAAAATTTTATTTATTTAAGAAATCTTGACACCCAACGTGGGGCTCGACCTCACAACCCTAAGATCAAGAGTCGCATGCTCCTCCAACTGAGGCAGCCAGGCACCCCAACAGTTATTATGTTTTATAAATAAAGGCTTGCAATTAGGTCTGGGCTATAATTTATTATATTTATGTAATTCCAAAGGATAGTTTTTTTTTTCAATCTGGCTGTTACCTATTCCGAATCTGATCCTTATAGAACTATATTGCTCCTCAAATAAAAATGAAAACAAAATCACAATTCATCACAAGTCATCTACCAAATCCAATAGAGAAATTGCTCCTCAGGGTTATAACCTGTAATAAATACAGAGATCTTCCCTTAGTACCTTTAAAAAGTCATAAAGTTTTTTCTTGTGATTATCCATCGATTTTCCCATCTGATCATGTCAAGTAGAAGGCATTGTCCTGAGAAGGGACAGGAAGACTGGTTAATTTTGTGAAGATCTAAAGCTCATTACAATTTACAGAACTACCTTTTTATGTGATCATCCTATGGTTACCAGCAGGTATCTTTCATTGGCTTCCCATGGCAGAGTCTTCCCATGAAGACTATGGGTTGATCAACGTATCATTCATCACGGGCACCTGTAGAGATGATCAAAGTTTACTGTACAATATTATGGAAGGTGGCACAACATTTAGCAAGTTGAACCACGCATTTCCTCCCCCTACCTTTTTTGAACATTAAAACTGCACTTTGAAAAACAACTTCCAATGCAGAAAAAACAATTAAAATAGCAGGTGATAATTAGGGCAAAGTTACAACAATGTTCTTGCTGATGGGCTACGTGTCAGTTAATGCAAGCTATCACTTTTCCCCAGGAATACTTACTATTAAAAACAACTTATGAGGGTTAAAGGAGGGATATTAAATGTGCTAGTCTCTTGTTTGCTCATTTGGAAATGGCATAAAGATAGATCCATTAACTAGCTCAGTTCTACCTTGGTCTCAGGGCAGACACATACGCAAAATAACTGAAAGTTATAAACGACCAAAACATAAACCTTAAGCTGCCTTGAGTTAAAAATCAATCTTCCTAATAAATTAAATGCAAATATTATATACTAGTATGTAATATCAAGAAGGATGTATTAATAATTGCCGTGTTGGCAGAGTGCAAAGTGCGAGACTTCGGAGGGATATAAAAATTTAGTAATTTAGAAATTCTGGTACCAAAAAAGGCTATCGCTGCTTGGAATGCTCAGAGTTTAGTTCAGTCATTGAGCTATAATATAATAGTACTCTCTGACTTGTCAAGGTGGAATGTTCAAGATATAGTTTGAGTATTAATCATCGATTCAAATAAAAGATCGCACAACTGGAGAGGCTCTCCTGTGTTAAGTGTTTTATTCCTGAACACAGATGTAAGTTTTTCCCTTTGTGTTTTCCAGAACCACTTGAGTACCTTCCCTACTAAACAAGCAACCTCTCATGGAATTATTTCTTTAGCTTTACTCTTTATCAACCACAATCTTTTGGCAAAGAATTCACCTAAGCTTTTTCTGATATGAATTATGAGCTCGTTCAAACTGCCCATTTCAAGTTAAAGCTTTATCTTTCATTCCGCCTGCTAAGAAATCTGATCATACGCTCTGCTTTATTTTGGTTTACTAGACAGTATTCCAGTGTGCGTTCACACTGTGTAGTGTTGTGTGAATAAACCAGAGCTTATTTATCCGTTCTACTGTTGATGAGCATTTGGACAGTGTCAGTAATACATGAAAAAATAAGGTATTCTATAAATTCTCGTATGGATACAAACAAGACCCCCACATTTATACATAGCATTTTATATTTTTGACGTGTAATACACATACAGAGAAGTGCAGATATCATAATAGTACAGCTTGATGAATTTTTACAAGCCAGATACACATGTGCAACCAGCACCAAGCCCAAGAAACAGAACATGATCAACTCCTCAGAGCCCTATTTATGCCCCCTCCCAGTCCTTAGCCCTCTTTAAAGGTAGCCACTGTTCTGACTTCTGATAGCATAAATGAGTTTTGCTGGTTTTTGCACAACACATACTCTCATGTGTCTCATTTCTTTCCCTTAGCATTATATTTATGAGATTCATATATGTTACTGCATTTGGAAGTAGATTGTTCATTCTCAGTGATGTATAGTATCCCATTATATGACTATATCACCAATTATTTCCCCGTTTTACTGCCAATGAACATTTGGGTGTTCCCAGTTTGGGTGTTACGATAATGCTCTGAGCTGTTTAACAGGTATCTTTTGGTACACATTTGACATTGGTAGATTCTTAGGAAAGGAATCGGTGGGCCACAGAGTTTTCATATGTTTAACTAGAGTAGATATTGCCAGTTTTCCAAGTGGTTGTACCCTATACATAGCATTTGATTTCTTGAGGAATCATTCTGAGGAGGGCATTCAGCATAACCAGGAAGAGAACAAGTTATGGAGTCACTCAGGCCAAATTTAGCTTACCATGAAAAGCCATGCTACTATGCTTGATGTTTTGTTTGTTTGTTTTTTGAGAGAGAGAGTGTGCACGCACACACATGGAGGGGGAGGGGGAGGGAGAGGGGGAGGGGCAGAGGGAGAGGGAGAGAGCGAATCTTAAGCTGGCTCCACGCTCAGCATGGAGCCCGACGTGGGGCACCATCTCACAGCCCCGAGATCATGATCTGAGCAGAAATCAAAAGAGTCTGACGCTTAACCGACTGAGCTACCCAGGCACCCCTTTGCTTAACCTCCTTTAGCCTTGGTTTACTCAACTTTAAAATAGGTATAATAAAAACTTTCTCAAAATTCACAAGAATTAAATGAGATATTATAATTTAGAACAGCGCTTGTCACACAGTAAGTACTTAGCTTATTATGTGGTGGTTATTAATCATGACAACATTAGTCATGTTGCTCTTACAACATAGATGATATGGAGAATTAGAAACAGATATGGGCAACAAAATCCACAAATAATTTTAATTCTCTGATGGAAGAAAATTGAAACTCTGACCCAAAAGGCATTACCAATTCCAGTGAGCATTGCACTTGGACCCTGAAAAAAATCATTTAAACATTATCCCAAAATGCATTTGCAAATTACTCTTGCCAGAGGCAAGGTTCTTGGATGCAGTGCATTACCATCCATTTTTTTTCCCTACCAGACATTACTCTTTAAAGACAGGACTGCCAACGGCTACTCTGGAAAGTCACTAATATTATACTTTTTATTATATTTTCCAATTTCACACCTTCCTCAACCCAACCCCTAAAGTTGTGAAAAGTGACTGTAACTGCAAGTTAGTTCTTAGGTTTCACTGAAACTTATCAGTATCTAAAACATCTTTCACATTCCTAAAAACCTTAAAAAACGAACCAGATCCTTCCTTTAAATGACAAAGAACTTGCCTTTTTTTTGGTAGGCATGAACTTGATAAACTTAGTGTGGATTTCAGCAACTGCTGGGACAGTGCCCTAGAGGTTAACACAAAAGTTACACTCTGTACTGAGGCACTGTTTTTTTAGCTAATGGCTCCAGGGGCAGCAAGCACAGTTATGCTAGGTAGGTAATTTTGGAAGGTGGCACCATGTTCTTAATAAGTTGAATCAGATTCCATATATTGGTCACTTTTCTCAAGAAATAAAGCACACCATCTGCTTGAAAAGATATCCTTTGAGAAGGCCAGTGGTAGACCTGAAAGGGAACTTTTTGAACATTTAATTGAAACTCTTTGATTTACAGATGAGAAAACTAGTCATTTAAGTCTTGCCTAAGGTCAAATGGTCTGTTCACTGGGAAGGTAGAAAGCCGGTCTCATTCACAGTTCAGTGGTTGCTCCTTTCTGTTCTTGTGACTTGTTTCCCACCATCCCTCCCATCCTGCCCACCCACCTTGATTTCATAAAGATCCAGAAAAGGGGATGCTGAAGGAGTGTGACTTAAGGAAATGACCATTAAATGGTCAGAGAGCGCAAGATGAGTGAGGCTTGCCTGCTACAAACCAAGATCCAAGGTGGACCTTCTATGTTTTGTGTACCACGGAATTCCCAGCAGGTAGAACTGTGCCTGGTACACAGCAGGCCTTAATAATTGTTAAATGAAGAAATGAATTAATAAATCAACCAATCTTGTGTATGTCTGATTCTCTTGCCCTTTTCTTTACCACCTCCTTCCAGTAGTACTAATAAAACGCATAGATTTAGTAAAGAGGAGACATGATGTCCAAATTGTCTAGTACGGCGCCCGGTCCATTGTGAGCAATTGAGCAATGTCAGTTCATTTCCTTTTCTTCCTCCCCAAGTGTAGGCTACTGGGGATAAGGGATGATGTGCCACAGTACTTATGCACCAGACACAAAGTGAAGTGGGTAGCTAACAGGCTGGTGAGAAAGGGCCGTCGGCGTCTTTCTGATCCGTACAGATCAATTCCAGTGCCCCGAAAAACGCACAGCTATTTTACCCAGAGAGGCTGGTCTCTTGTTGATCGATTCTGGGCTGCAGTCAACTCTTCAACTTTTTATAAGCATTAGCTACATTGCGGCGGCAGGAGGGGAAGCGACAGGAAAAGCAGGGAACCCCCCCTTCGCCCCCCAGTAAAGGAAGCCTGCTGTGGTAGGGACAGCGTTTAGCGGGTCCAACGGGTCTTCGGGCTGGGGCGGTCCCGGCCCCTCCAGCCCCGCCCCCTTGCCCGCGGCGGCGGCCGAGGTTCAAGTTCGGCCCGGGGCGCACGGCCTTGCGCGTCCCGCTCCGAAGCCGCCCGCACGTCCCAGGGGCCGCCGCTGGAAGGCGAGGAGGGCCGAGGTCATACGGGCGCGGGGTCACTCGGTCACGCGTTGTGCTACCACGTGGGAGAAAAGTTTCCAACTCCGGCCGTGGGGCCTCTCAGTGTCCCCCAGCGGAGCCGAGGCCCGCCCTTTGGCACCCGCTCCCTTTTCTGTCGCCTGCAGTCGCGTCCCCCTCCCAGGGAAGCCCCCCCCCTCGTGTGCCCTTTCAGAAATCCCTCCTTCCCTCGCTGCACAGGTCACCCAGGATAAATACTCTGGGAGCCTCTCCAACAGGCTGCTCCGGCGCCTCCGGCAGGCCTGGTGTAGGGGGTCGAGGGACAAGTGTCCCGAAGAGGCTGCGGGGGGCGCGGAGCTGGGCGCGCGGAGTAGCTAGGGGACAGTGGCCCGCACGCGTCCCCAGTGCGACCGGCGGGATTATTTCCGCGGCTTCCACACCCTCGCGCGCCAACTCCGCCGGGCCGCAGCCGACCCCACGCGGGCTACCCCCTCCACGCCCCCGCCCCTCCTCGCTCCCCACTCCCGGCTCCCCTCCACCCCCAGTGCGCAGGCCCGGCCGCCCCAGCGCGCATGCCCTGGGCTCGCGAGCGCGGCCAGCCCCCAGCCTTTTGCTTTCTACACACTCTACAACTGGGGAGGGGGCGGGGGCGGAGGGAGCCCAGCGGGCCACGTGATCCAGCCGACCGGGGCCGCGGGGGCGGGAGCGCGCGCCGAGGGAGGCGCGGGGAGGGCGGGGGCGCGTGCGCGCGCGCGCGCGTGCGGGCGGGCGCGGGGCTGGGCTGAGGCGGGCGGCGGCGGCGGTGGGCCGGCCGCGGAGGGGGAGGAGCGGGAGCTGAGCGAGGCGGGCGGGCGGAGGATGGGGCCGTGCCCGGGCTCCCGCTGCAGCCGCCCGGGGACAAGCCGTGCACCCTCCGGCTCGGGGCTCTCGCGGCGGCAGCGTTAGCGGCGGCGGCGAGAGCGGCGTTCCCGGCGCTTCCTAGCCGCGCTTCTCCCTCGGGCTGGGCGAAGAGAAGAGGCAGCGGCGGCGGCACATCGGTGTCTCTCCCGCTGGAGATTTCTTTCTGCTTTCCTCGTCGACTGACTCACCCCCTCCCTTTTTTGAGGAAGGGTGACCTCTTCTCTGGGACTGGAAAAAAATTTTTTTTGAGGGGTGGAGGGGGTGGGTGGCAGCGTCAGGGTCTGCTTCTTCTCTTCTTTCATCTCCTCTCCTCCCCCCTCCAGGACCGAAAAGCGAGCCCCACAACTGCTCCAGCATCCTCCTTCCCTTCCTCCACCTCCCTTCTCCTCCACCTCTTCCAGTTTCGCCTTCTCCCCTCCCAATTATTTCATTATTATGCTTCCCTCTCTGGGGGGTCTCGTCCCTCTCAGGTCGCTCGGAAGCCTTGGCCTCCCTTGGATGCATTTCTTAAAAATTTTGGAGCCTGGGAGTGAGTTTTCTCTGAGGCGTGTGTGAGAGGCGGCGGGGGTGTTTTCCTGCGCGAGGGGCGGGTGAAGTTCATTGCCCCCACTTTCCCGCGACCTTTTCGGACCCGGTTTCGAATCGGGGGGCCGGCGTTTTTCGGGGGACGGGGGGCGCGGCGGAGAATGGCCGCGGGGAGGGCTCCCCGGAGCCTCCCAGTCTCTTGATCAAAGCATTCCGCTATTCTGATTTATTGCCTGCTTGGTGAGTTATTTTTTTGCCTCTAAAGGAGACCTGTGTGTTCAGCCATTACTTTGCTCGGCGCTGCTCACAGGAATCTCCGACCCGCGGTGCTGTGGGGAGCCCCGCACTTGGGCTCCTCGCCTCTCGCCCTCGCTCCCGTCCCTCCTCCCTCTCTCCGCCCCTTCCCCCTTCTCTTTCTCCTCTCTTTCTTCCCCTCTCTCCCTTCTTTCGGCCGCCGTCTCCCCCGCGCCCTCCACGGGGCGGAGGGAAGCCGAGGAGGGGTAGGGAGGGGTTGGTGTCAATTTTTTTGTGTGGCCGCGGCCGGAGCCTGTGGCGGGCGGGCGGCGAGCGGGGAGACCCCGGCGCGGCAGAGCCATGGATGGCCCGACGCGGGGCCATGGACTCCGCAAAAAGCGGCGGTCGCGGTCGCAGCGAGACCGGGAGAGGCGCTCCCGGGGCGGGCTGGGGGCCGGCGCGGCCGGCGGCGGCGGGGCCGGCCGGACCCGGGCGCCCTCGCTCGCCTCGTCGTCGGGCTCAGACAAGGAAGACAATGGGAAGCCCCCGTCCTCCGCCCCGTCCCGGCCCAGACCCCCGCGGAGGAAGCGGAGAGAGTCCACCTCGGCCGAAGAGGACATCATTGATGGATTTGCCATGACCAGCTTTGTCACTTTTGAAGCGCTGGAGGTAAGGGGGACCCCCTCCCCCCGGTTTCCCTTTATGCACGACCCCACTCGGCTGCGCCTGGCTCCGCTACCTCCCCCGCCGCGCTCCGGTCTGTCTGGCTGTCTGTCTGTCTAGGCTGAGGTCTTATTGTTGGGGGGGGGGGGAGCTGGGGGCGCGGGCAGACGGGCAGCAGGAGGGAATCGCAAAGCCGTGCCTGGTCTCCTCGTTTCCTCATTCTCGCTCGCCTTTCCCCTGCGCCCCCTCCCTGTACCCCCTCCTCAGCAGATGGGCAGGGAGAAAGGGGTTCAGGCATCACAACAATGCGCCCCCCTCCACGGATAGCTCTGCCCCTACTCCTTCCTCCTCTCCCTCCCCAATCATGGCTTCTTGGCTGGTGGAAGTCTCTTTGCTGGGTTTGGGGCGCCCGTGGACGGTTCTCTGTGTGCTTTCTACAGAACCATATGTCCGTGTGTGTATGTGTATATATGTGTGTGTGTGTGTGTGTGTGTGTGTGTGTGTGTGTGTCTGTATAGTATATACCTTTCCTGGGTCTGGGTGTCCTCGGGACTGGAGACTGATGGGGTTTTGTGGTTTCTTTGCTCCCCTCCCCTGCTCCTTTTTTTTCTTTTCCTTTTTTTTTTTTTTTTTTTTTGGTGAAGCTGGGGAAGGGGGCGTTTTCTCTCGGTTGGGAGAAAGGAGGGAGGAGGGGAGAGAAGAGAGGAAAGGATGGAATATCTCTCTGTATGCTATGTGGGGCTCTATTACAGAAAGGGTTAATTATAATATCATCTATACACATAGGCACATTGTGTGTGTGTGTGTGTGTGTGTGTACACGAGCAGTTTGGTTAAAGGACGGAAAAAGGTACACCACGGAGGACTGGTGGGAGGAAAGAATAAAATCCTAGCTGGTATCTGAAGGGCTTGTCACCGAATTGTCCCTCTCCCTTTCCTTTTTTTGTGTTTTCTTTTTTCTTTCTGATTGGCTTTGTGTGTGTGTGTGTGTGTGTGTGTATGTGTATGTGTGTCTTTCTTTATTCCTTGGGCACCTGCAGCGTTCATTTCCAAATGCACATTTTCCTGCCAGCTACCGGCTCCTGGGGGGGTGGGGGGGGTTGGGTAGACGGAGACTGTCCAGGGGCCTGGGGTAAACTGTCTTTACCTGGAAGGATCAGATTGGGTGCTGGCATCAGTCATTGGCCTCTACAGATGTAACCCCCTTTCCTCCCCCCTCACCTCCCTGTCCCCACCCCCAACACACCACGCACACAGAAGGCTTTGAGATTCTGCAGAGTTGGTCCCGCTTTCTTAAGCACAAAACCCAGATAGGAGTTGGTTTCTAGTATTTCATGCACCTGATGTGGTGGTTTCAGGTTCCTGAAGGAAACTTTTCCCTTTCCCTTTGGTTTTTTTGCTGTTATTATGGTATTGTTTGAGATGATCAGATGCAAGCTTTGTTAATGACAGCTTTAATCTCACATGCAGTAACTGTACAGGTTTAGATTGCCGGTTCTGCGTGTGTGTTTGGATGTCAGGTTTAAATATTTTTAAAAAGGAAGCCTTCCTGTCAGGGCTGTTCTTTTCTGTTTGAACTGCTTTTTGGTTGGGCTGCTGGTGGTGATGGTGGTGGATGGTGGCCAGTGATTGGGGAGGAAGGGAGGACAGTGGTGGTGGTATTGGTGGCCATAGATTTTGATGTTAGTGATTGAATCAGTTACCCTTTGGTTCTGGAACTGGTGATTTATTGGCTAAAATGGATCTTACACAATTATTTTGAGTGTTGAGGCTCACCACTTATTAGGATAATTCTAACTGTGGCTTTAACTTTGCCAAGGTGGGAGGGTACTGCACAGTGTGACCTCTCTGTTTCTCTCTCTTTCTCTGTTTCTCTGTCTTGCTTTGAGATAGGATTTGAAATGGCAGCATGTATCCTAATAGGAAATGCTGCCTAGAATCTGGTTAACCATTGCTATCTGTGGTTGGTTTAGGACATTATTTGTAAGAGCTGGTTACAAGTGGTTCTGCTTTCTGCAGGTTATCCTGGGTTGCTGTGTGGCCCCTCACAGTAAGTAAGCAAGAGGGGCCTGCATTTTCCCAGGAACATTTTTGAAAGCCAGGTAGAGGTAGGTAATGACTTAGGCAGTTTTTTTTTATTGTTTCTATTTTTAATAAATAGATATTTCACTGGGCTTGGGATGTATACGTCTATCCATTTAGCTTTTGAGAGAAAATGTGCCCATTCTGGTTTCTTTGGGGTTTTAAAAAACTTTTAATTTTTAGAAAAGATCAAGTTCAGAGTGTAGCATTAATAACATTCCTTTCCTTGCTGTGATTATTTTTTCTGCTACTTTTCCAGATTCAAAACCCAGATTACTTTGGTTAACTGAATGCTGTGCTACCTTCATACTTAAATATCATCTACATATCTGTATGTAGGTCTAAAAGGTTTAACTTTTTGAAAAGATTCCTTAAAACTTTACAGAAAAATTTAAACATACATAAAAGTAGAGAGAACAGTAAAATAAACTCTAATATTCCCAACACCCAGGTTCAACAACTACCAACTCATGCCTCATCTTCTTTCATCTGTATCCCATCTACTCCCCCCTCCCAGATGGGATATGAGAAATAAGTAAATATTTCTATACGTATCTCTAAATGGTAATGACTCAAAAAGAAAACCCGCCAGAAACTCTTCAGTACCATTATCACCCCTAAATAAATTCACAACAATCCCCTAATGTTCTCAACTATCTTGTCAGTATTCACATTTAAGAGGCTTGGCTTTTGTAGGAAAGATATAAATAAACTTTTCATAATAAAAACACGCAGTGGGGAATAAAAATCATCATATATGTCTGATTCGGTGGGAAAAGTTGATCTGTTTGCTGCTTATCACATTTGTGTCCCTGTTGGATGGTCAGACATATGTGTGTAGTGATCATTAAAACCTCTGGTGTCTCACTGTTCTCAGTTTACAAGATTTACTGAACTATCACCACGAAATATGAGGATTTATTGGGAAATAGGCGAGTAAACTATGAACTTAGACAGAAATATATGTTAATGGAGTGCTTGTAAATGTTAGGAATTATTATAGATGCCAAGACTTACCATAAGTACCTAATATGTTTTTGTGCCTTGTGTTTAGAAATGGAATCAATTGTCACCACGTATCATCAAGGCTGCTGCTAGTATGATGTGATAAGAAACCAGAAATCTTGGCTTGCACAGCTAGGCTTGTAGCTTATGCTGGTTCAGAGCAGTAGCTGGCAAAGTGCAGAATTGCGTACTTAGAATGTTAATGGATTCATTATTTGACTCCATGATTTTGTCCTGAGTAGCTGATTTTGACTTCCCTTTTAAAGAAGAGGCTCCTAAGTCATGATGAAGTGTGCTGATAAAACTGTTCCAGTTCAACTATGGTTTTACTAATACTGGAGTAAAAGCAAGAAACTTGCCTAATGAGAACCTGCATTTTTAAGTTGATTATTTTCACTATCATTTGATTTTTATTTAAGGTGATGAAAGCTAGAGGAGTGGTTTGAGAAGTCCCACATTTTATGGGCAGTGGAACTGGCTGAGGTAGTTTCATATTCTGCAGGGACACTTGTCTCAAGTAATTGTGCCCTGAAGTTCAAGTATATGATTGTGAAGAGTCTCATGATAGAAGATAAGAGGGTAGGTGAGGAGGCTAAAGTTGAACGTAGTGTTCTTTTCATTATGCATTTGAGAAGCAGAATTACCATTTGGATATGGTATTGTTTATTTGAATATTCTTTGAATGATAGGTTGAGAGCAAATATCCCCAGATACCATGCCTCATTTTTTTTAAATGGCTTCCAGCCAATGAAATATAAATGGAAATGTTGGGGTTCTAGTACTGTTTGTACCCTGATGTGCCAGATAATACTGCCTTTCTGTTCTTATTTGGGTTTCTTTCTGTGTAGTCTTGACTAGGAAGCCACATGAACACCATGGCTGAGAATTTCACTTTGCAGATCCATCATTTCCCCTCCCTGTTACGCACTGGGTTTTAAGGGCAGCTTCTTTTTGTAAAACTGACCAAGGGAAGCAAAGATGAAGTTAGTGGGATTAGTAGACAGGAAGCCAGTTGGAGTTTTGCAGGCTTGTGAAAATGAAGGAAGACTTATTTCTGGTGGTTAGAGGATCAAACCAAGACTTTCATGTGGTCTTCATTTCAGGGCTTACGTACACACTGGTAACATAAATAGCCTGTACAGAATTCGATGTGCTTACGACATACCATAATTTACTGTGGTCGAATCTCACTTATTTCAGTTGTTTAAAAAACTACGTTGGTCATGTTCCTTGTATCAGCAAATATTTATGGAGTGCCTAGAAAGAGTGGCAAGAAACCTAAAATATGTGTAGCATCTTGAAGGAGTATCTAGTTGATAAATTAAGTCCAGTGACTATAAAATAATTTTGAAACAGGCCCTCGAATGTCTGATATCAACTAAGTGCAATGAGCCTTCAGCGAAGAAGTAGTGAGATAGGCTGAAGTGTTTGAGAAGCCTTCTTGGTGAAGATGGGGCCCAGAAGGTTAAAGAGATTTGGAAAGATAGGGTGTGGGGGATGGGGAGAGCAGTCTAAGGAGAGGGAATAGTGAAGAAGCACAGAAACAAGAGGATTGAGAAGATGCTATTTGATTAGGGCTTGGGGGCAAGGAAGGGCTGGTAGAAATGAGTTAACAGAATTGTACAGACGGACACCTGTGCAGACGCATGTTCCAGGCTTGGCCCTCCTAACTAGTTGACAGACTTTGGGAAGTTATTCTCTAAAAGCATAATTTTCTTCATCCCTTAGTTGAGAGGTTTAGACTAATTTTAGAGCAAAGGTACCCAAAATAGAAGGGAACCTAGCTCTGCTGGGTGTTCATAAGTTGTGTTCCAGATCAAAAAAAAAATGTGATCTACCCTCAAGTAGTTTTGGAACTTGAGGGGCAAGACAAAATTAAATGGGTGACTTATTCTGCCAGAATTAAAAGTTTTTATTATGCGGATTTGAATTTTGAATATCAGAGAAGGCAGTGTGCTTTATTTCCTAAACTTATTTGACTCCTGGGCGCTCTTATTCTTGGCACTGTAATCCATAATCCGATATGGGGAATGCTGGAAAAGATCTCCAAGGTCCCTTCCAGATCTTGGAACTTGGTGGTCTCTGAGAATAGGGCAAGCAGGCTGGTGATAGACGCCTTGGAAGATCAGGCACAGAAGTTTGGAGGTGGAGGGGAGGCTGCTGCCTAAGTGGGAGTGCTAAGGGGAAGGGGAGACATAAATAATGATGCTGAATCCACTTTGCCTCCTGCTCCCTTGTCCTACCTGGTGTCAGTTCTTTCCTTGACGGTTAGCAACCCCGCCATGAGGTGAGTGTTGGTGAGTGATTCTCATTAATAGCCCTGATGCTAGTGGTTATGATGCCACCAAGCTGCCCTCCAGCCAGTGTGTTTTATTGTCTCTCGGTCCCTTCTAGTTTCCTGTATGGCTGCTTTTAGCAGGCTGGGAAAGAAGGTTGGATGACAAAGAAGGTTGACAGTGATGTTAAAATAAAGGTTTCAAATTATTTGCCTTTTGCTCGCTTACGTATGAAATGGTAGTTCAAGCAAGGTCAGAACCCTTCTGCTGCTCCACAGCCAGGGAAAGCTGTAGAGCTCCGTTCTCGGTGGATTTTTCGCTTTCTATCTTAGGAAGTTTGGGATGGGACTACAGAGTAAATGGGTCAGTTCCAGCATTTCACTTCTGAAAGTATGCGTAGCCCTAGGATCTGAGGTGTTTCTAAGTGGTGAGAAAGTTTTCGTAGAAGGAAGAGTGGGAATAATGTGCGTGGTTACGAATTCAAGTATTTTACTGTACGGACTGAATTTGAGCGTTTTGCTGGATGAGGCAGAGCATCAGTCAGGTGTACTTATGTGAGATGAGGTTGAAGATTGTGGTATGATGATGGGTCCATGTGGCTTGTGTTGTTTGTTGAGACTGATTTCTTCACTTCTTTTTTGGAAGTAGGATAGGCTATAAATGAACCCATAAATTTAAAAAATGAATCACAAAGTTAGTGATTAGCCTTTGATCCTCTGACAGTGTTTTCTTGAAAAGGGGTTAAAAAAAACACCTGAGCTTTCACCACGATTCAAGGAGCATTGAGGGTGATAAAGATTCTGTACTTCTGTACAATAGTACTATATATTGTGAAAAATAAATGGTGATTATTAGGTTTGAGAGAATGTTAGGGTTAGATATGCCCCAAACAGAAAATAATAGTTGAGGCCAGCTGTTAGGGAATAATTTAGGTCCCTGTGGCTACAAGATTTGGAAGCTTTTGGACAGAGGGTCTGTAGCACTTCTTGATGGGAGGGGTGTGTGTGTGTGTGCGTGTGCGTCCCCATATGTGGAGGGTGGCGGATGGTGGGTTAGTGGCTTTGCATTTTATTTTATCCCTGTGCTGTGATTAGTCAAATACATTAAATGTAGCCTAACTATGTGAAGGTGCCTCATGCTAATTTTTCTTTCTCCTCAAGAAACAACACTTTCTTTTTTTTTCCCCCAGGGTTAGGATTAAACCTAATATTCTGTAGATACAGGAAAAAGAACTTGGTAATGGGATAGCACCTGTTTATTTTAGGAAGTTCTGGGAAAAAATGAGGTAGATTTTCAAATCGAGATTTGAAAACTCTCAGATAATTGAAGTTTGGAAGAGCGAGATAGGAATTAATTTGGTGAAACCCAAGACAGGAAAGGATTAAAAACAATTTAGGGACATTGTTCGCTGGGTCAGAACTGTTTTTCTTATATCATCTGTACCTGTTCCGTGAGTAGATGCATGCAGATATTTTTGTTTTTTCCCTTTAGAAGAGGGGCATAGAATTTTAAGGCTGGTGGGAGCCTGAATTTGTTTTCATTTTTCCAGGTCTGAGCTGTGTTCTTCCTTCATTTTTTCTAACAAGCCTCCGGGGTAGGGGGTATGCTGTCAGCAAGTTATCATTGTAAGGTCACAAAGAATAGGTCCTCTTTATGCTGTTAGTAACTGAGGAGGGGGAGACTGGGTTTCACATAGTCTAGGTGTCTTTGCTTGCTTAGGAGGAGATGAGGCAAGTGTGGGCTTCTGTGGCTCAATCATCTTTAGGTCTCCAGTTCCATCCTTTGCAAGGTGACCTGTAGCCTGAAAGCATGTGTCTTGCTGCTTTTCTTTGCAGGTGTTTATTTCACAGAATAGTGTATATAGCAGTCTCATCATGGGATCCATTTAGATTCCTTACCTACCCACTGCTTGCCTCCTTCCTTCCTTCCTTCCTTCCTTCCTTCCTTCCTTCCTTCCTTCCTTCCTTCCTTCCTTCCTTCCTTCTTTCCCTCCCTCCATGCCTCCGTCCCAACTTCCCTTCCTTCTGTCTTTTTCCTTTACTGAGGTAGAACTATCCATTATAAATGCAATTGCTAAAAGCTAATGGATTTAGGAAGTTGTAGATGAAAGGCGGAAACTTTAAAATTCCACACTTTTATTATTTGAGTTTCACCTGTCTGGAGGACTCTGATGTGAGGGTAAATTGCTTGCCACAGTTTTCTGGGCTGTTACAGCTCATCATTCTGATTTCTCATTCATATCTGAACTCCGGTTAGAGTTTGCCTGAGCAAACACAAATTACCAACTGGTACATACAAATATATTTTTAAAGACTTGACTGTCATTTTGGCTTGCCACTGTACCTCATGGTGTCATATCTCCTTGGTACCTTTATTAAGAGCCTTGGAAAACCCAAGGGCAGTAAAACGGAGGCATGGGAAGAGAAGGGGAAAGCCCACAGTTTGTAAGTAATGAAAAGGCTAATGCAGGCTGGGATTCAGTTTTGGCAGAAAGCCTTAAAATTGCAGGTACTTTGCAACTGGTGTTAACTGAGGCATTTTGAAATGACCTGGGCTAGATACAGAAGCACAGCCTGTTAAGGCAGATTGTGACTCTTGGTTATATGGGTGAAATCTGATAGTTTTCCATTGGCAGGGATATATGCATCTGGGATAGGGTTTAAGTTCAATGCCAGGGTCAAGTTGTGATGATACCTGAGGGATGTCATCTTCCTCCCCCCGCCCCACCTACCTGCTACTGTGGCACAACGCCAACCTCCCGACCTCATTTTAGGTTTTTGCAAAGTTTCTGATGGCAGTGATATTTTAGAGCCTGAAGAGAAATTAAGAGTCCAGTATTGCAGTTATCCCGCAGTAGTGACACCGAAGCAGACATTTTTTGGTTGATTGCTAGGGTCCCTGTTCGGTTACGCTTGCTGGCTAAAGGTTGCTGGCTAAATAAAGGTGGGTCAGTGAATATTTTTCTTTAGTAAAAAAACTGAGTAAGAAAAGACATAAGGAAGAATGAAGATGTAAATGAAACAACGGTTGAAGATTAGATTCTCACTTGTTTTCCAGCCACATGCTAGACATTCCAGCGTTCTACCTGCTTTCTCTGTACATGTTCCATTGACGAAAAGAACTGAAGGTCCTGGATTGTGCTGTTCTGAGAAATGATTTTGTATCATTCAAGCGAAATTAGACTTTCACGGGGGCAAAAGGGGAAACAGGTGTTTGGTATTGTGCATTGCTGCATATTGCAAAGTTGGCTCCTTGCTCATTGCTTATGGGGATTTGATTACTTGACAGAATTACATTTTGAGATTAACGTGCAGAGCTACATCTTTAGGAGCTGTTATCCTAAAGTTAGGACCTCAGCTTTTTTTAGAGCAGTCTTCTAATCCATTCCACTCCAGCCATTGTTGGCTGATGTGCTTTCCAAGCCCGGAGTGGCATTAGAGGCACAGATGTTGTCTTTAGTGATGTAGTTGTACCTCTCATTTTGCAAATGAAAACACAGCCCAGAGGGGTTAATTGACCTGCTCAAGATCACACTGGGAGCTCTGGCTCTCACTGTTAAACGCTGAAACTAGGAGACTGCTTCTGCTTTGTAGTTGGATTCCCAAGGACCGGGAACCTGAGAAGGACGTTTTTTAAAAACAAAAGTAATAATGGAAACGAGGATGAATGCCCATGATTATAAAGTTTCCTATTTTTTCTGAGAAATTTTCTGATTATTACGCAGTATCAAGAACCTTCTGAGAGCATTGTGCCCCCCCCCCCAGAGTATCACCCTGTATTTCATTGGCTTTTCTCTGTGGGTGCATTAGTCTTTTCTAAATCCTCTCCTCCTCCCCATAATGAGGACGTAGATGAAAAAGTAAATATTAGAGTGATGATGTGAGGGTTTCTCATTCTTGAATGTCCAGTGGAAAGATGCAATAATTATTTGGGTATAAGATGACCTTAATATGGGCTACTTAAAATTTTAACGTGTTTTATTTGGATATAATATTTTCTTCAGCCTGGTAACCCAGAGAAACTCAGAGCCACTTTATGGCATTGCTAGCAGAATATTTGAAGTGAATTTAGGAGTATACCAAACTTTTCTTCTGAAGAAGAAAGACTCAAAATATTAAATCCATATGACGTGTTGGCTAAGGCATCTTGCCTGTTTATTGCTGAACCAGAAAATTTATAACAACTGTTTGTCATGTGTATATATTTATAGCCATTCATATAATGAAAAGAAGTTTTCATGAGATTGTAATAACATATCAAGATGGATGTAATTAAAACAGAAGCAGATTGACACCCTGAATTAAATGCAAACCATAAACCAGGATACCTGAGCATTGTGCCTCACATATTTGCTGAAGGGGGCAGTCAGCCAAATATGCAAATAAAAAGACATTGATGAATTTCCCTGGGTGTGTGTGTGGTTGCAGAGAACCCAACTATTTTATTAATCTTTTATCAAGCATTGTTTAGGTTTGCAGCAGCAATGGAATGTATTAATTTGGCAGACCAAATAGCTTAGGACCAGAAAGTAGGAAATAATAAGGAGACATGATTGATATACTGCTATAAATAACACATGCGACTGACAAAGGGGCTGAGTAATCTTTAGATCTGTGCTAGATGTCATTAATGGAGTTGTTAAACCAGGATGTTTGGGTTGAACTTCAATCAGGGAGGCTACCTCCCATTTAAAATGCAGACGTATCTCTAGTCACACTCTGAACTGATATGTTAACAAAATTGGTGTAAATCGAATTTTTATAAATTGGCTCAAATGCACCAAGGGAATCTTACTGTGAAAAAGATGAGTCTTTTTTTTTTTTTTTTTTAAGCATCAAGTAGAGTACTCCTCTCTGCAGGGAAGCTGGGATTTTGGTAGAGCGGGTCTCTTTAGATGGGCATTGCTTTCCTTGCGACACTTTTCTGCATGTGTTCCCTGTGTTCCTGGAAGAAAGTAACTGTGAGATTTGCATTTTCTGTTCAGGTTTCATACCTCACTTGATCGGTGCTTCCAGGAATAATTGGTGGTGATTTGAATAAGCCCGCATCATTCACATTTCAGAGGGCGGTTTTCAAGTGCATGCTAAGGAGGGCTTGTGGCTGTGAATATGAAATATGATTTTCCTATCTGTTCCTTGGGGGAGTCCAGGCATGCCATAACCACTTCAGAGTCATGATTGTATAGAAACACCCTACCTATAATTTTTCGATATGACAGTTCAGATTTAAAATTGTAAAGATGCCAAATGCAGGGCTGTATTGTTATTAGGGAAGTCAGTGACATCTGTTATATCTTGTTAACCAGGGGAGGAAAATGCTTTAATCAAAACATTTAATTATGCCCTCTCAACTGATGAAAGATCTTTTGCTAAATTTTTGGAATTGGCCTTAATGGAAGAAGCTGGCCTCTACAGGAACGGTGAAGTAAATTTGCTCTTTTTATTTTGAAAAACTCTTATCCTTTGCCATGCTGACATAGGGTGTTTTCATTTTGTCAAATTGCTCTTATACTGTGTGCTGAAAATAGATATTTTCAGAAGTTGTCGAAGCCAGCATGAAGTTTTTGTGTTTGTCCTCCTTCTCACCCCCATAGTGTATGACGCCCCAGAGGGAGTTTATATGTCCAGACATGAGGGGAGGAGGAGATGTGGTGGCTGAGAGCCACCTGGGGGCCCAGCAAATGATAATTACAGGTGAGAGGCAGGGGGATAATTCAGCCTCTGTTCTGGGAGGTGCGATTTCACACCTGAATGTGGAAACCTGTGATGTTAGACAGTTGTGTTGTTTTCAAATTTGCTTCATTAGTCTAATTTAGAACTGGACCAGATTGTTCCAGGTCACTTTTAGTTGAAGAAACATAACTGTTTTTAAATATTGATTCCAGAAGTATTTCCTGCATTTAAGAGTAGTTTCATGCAATATTTGAAAGTATCAGAAACTGTTTAACTCAGCTTATCTACGCTGCTTCTAGCTCCCTTGATCACTTCTTGAAAAATAAAATTGCGGCTTACTCCTTCAAATCAGTCATACTTCAACACCTATCCAATAAGGCCATCCTTTTATCTGTATTTCAACCCACAATTAATTTTATCTGCAACTGTTTTGTTCCCAGAATCACAGATCATGGTGATGATGATAACATTTATTGGTAGTCTTAATGTGGGATATGGATTAGGTCAGAGAAATGCTTTATGTCTTAGCTTTGAGAGTATTTCATTATTTTGAAATGATTTTCCCATGGATTGAGATCTTGGGGCCAGCCTAAAGAAGTTTTTGAAGCATTGACCATGACACAATGTACCCTGTGTTTTATTTGGGATCTGGTGGGAAGTTCAAGTGCTATTAATTTTTTCTTGGTCTGTTATATGCTCCATAATGGCTTATTGTGTGTCACTTGGGAGTATGACTAGAACCTTGGAAAAGAGAGCCAGAGTCCCCCCCCCCAAATTTCTAATATATTGTTTTATTTTCCTCTATTCTGTACCTTTAGCCTCTGTACTTTGCCTACATATATCATTCTTGGGATATTTGAAGCTCTCAGGATTGTTGCTTCCTTTACTCAATAATCCATGCATAGTAGGTACTCAGTGCTTATTTACAGTTAACCTATTTATGAAAAAATTCCACGAAAAGACATTTATGAAAAGGGAGCCACTGTTTACTTATTTATCCTGGGCCAGGCATTGTGCTTAGAATTTTACATTCATTATCTGTTTGGAGCTACCTCATGAAAAAAGAAAGAAAGAAAGAAAGAAAGAGGGAGAGAGAGAAAGAAAGGGAGGGAGGGAGGGAGGAAGAAAAAGAGAAAGAAAAAGATAGATTTCCCTATTTTACAGTTGAAGAAGCTGAAGATGGGAGAGGTTAAGTCAGCTTGCCCAAGGTCAGTACGAGAGAGGCAGGAAATGCAGCGGTTTATACCTGACCTGAAAGCTTGTGCTCCTCGCCCCTTTCTCCCCTTCTTTGTAATACAGGGTCATTTTGTGAGAGAGTCGCAGATGGGTTTTTTGTAGACCCCATTTGTTCCTTGCTGCTGAAAACTGTCTTGGTTACAAAGGATTTTTCTAGCTGTAATAATAGGATTTAGGGAGGGGAGAGTACCTAACCATTTTGGGGGAAATTATTTTCTTTTTAAGTGCTGGCGCTCACGGTGGGTGGCAGCTACTCATATAATCTGCAAGTGTATTTGTTGAGTTTTCTTTCTTTCTTTCTTTCTTTCTTTCTTTCTCTCTCTCTCTCTCTCTCTCTCTCTCTCTCTCTCTTTCGGTCTCTCCCTCCCTCTCTCCCCCTTTCACTGTTTATCCCTGTATTAAAATCTGACCTTTTCCCAGGTCACATTGCTCAGGTAGATTTTAAGCATTTGTCCAAGGCAAGGGTTCAGGCTCATAGTGGTGAGGATTACTGTGTGCCAGTCCTTATACTAAACCCTTTCATATCCTTAGTTCATGAATTTCATCCCATGGCCCCCTGAAGCAGAAGGGTAAAATTGGAGAAGAGACTGGCACCCTCTCAACAGGTGACTGTGGGCATAAACTTATTTTCTACTATAGATTCCTAAGTATTTTGTCTTGTCTGGTTTTGTTTATTCTAGGGAGTAACTTCTTTTTTTTTTTTTTTTTAAGATTTTATTTATTTATTTGACAGAGACAGAGACAGCCAGCGAGAGAGGGAACACAAGCAGGGGGAGTGGGAGAGGAAGAAGCAGGCTCATAGCAGAGGAGCCTGATGTGGGGCTCGATCCCATAACGCTGGGATCACGCCCTGAGCCGAAGGCAGACCCGCTGTGCCACCCAGGCGCCCCTCTAGGGAGTAACTTCTATTTATTCTAGGAAGTAACTTCTCTTGGCAGTAAAACAGACCTTATTGCTAGGCTTTTGTTTTTATTTTTTAACTAATAGGTACTCTATTCTTCCTGATGGAAAACCATGCTAAATCATTCTTTGCATTTTTTGATATCTGTATCTTGATGATACTTGGTGACAAATAGTGCATTACTTCCTCTGTCATTGTTTCCTGTCATTATTCTAAGCACATTTGCAAATCGTTCTCCCCCATTCCCCATTCTACCCTGTAGAGGTTTGTTTATGCTACAAAGAGTATGCTAATGAATGTGACGGTTAGGTTTGCTTCTTATGGAAATCCCAACTGTGATTAGAGTACTGTACATTCTTGTGAAGCCCCCTCCTCTCTTTTGGGCCAAGATGGGCCTCACAAGTTCATGCTCTGGGATGTTAGGATTCAGACCTGGCTGATGACCATCTCTGGACGCGTATTAAAACACACACACACACTCTCATTGGGACTGAAATTTAACAAGATTTCTTGGTGAATATGAAGATCAGTCAAGTTAACCACTTCTCTGAACAGTCTCTTTTTTTGAAGACAGGAGCACGTGTTTTTTTCTGAAACAATCATGCTCTGAGACACACAGTATAGCATGTCTCTCCCCCAACTGCTCCAGTGAGCACAGTTACGCTTATGCACATCCCAAATGGAAATACAATAGATTTCAGTTTTTAGCCCAGTTGGTGATTGTAGGGGAGACCCAAGTCAAAGCATGTCATTTAGAATTTAACTATAAAAACCTGGTGTAATGGGAACCATACTTTCAAGTCCAGGGTTTTAAAAGTGATCTCTTACACCTGAATTTTATGTATTTGTAAAATATGAGTTCTGTATTACCTCTAGGGCCTGTCTCAGATTATGAACACTCATGTAGGAATTGTGTATTTTTAACTTTTCATTGTGTTGTTCCTTGCCCCTCTGGTGGTTTGTAATACACCCTTGTGATGTTTTCAATTAAGGGACTGGTAGAGATGGGTGTCAGTTTTGCTTCGGGACAGTGGGTGCCCTCTGTTTACTGTTTACAGATGAACACGACTTTAGCTTTCATGTTAGAGATTTCTACATCTGCTGCCCATATTTCATCCGTACGCTTATTTCATTTAATATGGTGTACCTGGGATTAGGGACAGAGAAATATGTGTGCTCAGGCTGATTTGGAAATTACACTGTTGAAATACAGCCCATATGGCCATTGTAAAATGGTTAGTACTGCATATAATTGCCTTCCCAATGATGTGCTTTGTCATTACTTCCATCTTCCAAGAAGCACTCCTATAGTATGCTGACAGCAATGGCGTCATTAGAAAACATATGGACATGCAAAGGCATTACATTGTCTTTAGTTTAAGGATTAGATTACAGTGTGAGGATGGGTCACCACGCTTCCAGTCGATAACTCTTGTTTAGTTCAGCACTGCTAGTCTGGGATGCTGTAGCTTTGCAAAGGTCCCGTTGACGTGTTTGCTTAGTCTATTTTATATCTTCCCGGCAATTTTGAGGAGGTCTTTGAGCTGTGCATAAGACCTCCTGACAGTATTGTAGCCAGTTGGCTTCTCTGGAGTGTTTCTTCCAACTGTTCATGCCTCCTGCAGAGTTCTTCTCTAGGAAACTCCCTCCACTTCTGTTTTTCTGTGTGTAAGGTCATTAGATGAAAAAAGAGATGAAGTAGTGGAGTCAGGAAGCCACAGGTGGCTGCCATGTTGCCCAAATTTATATCCTCCATTGTATAACATCTGTCCCCACATGGGTCCTGAGGCCACCATCCTTCTTTCTTACCCCCCCCCCCCCCTTAGAAGTGTTGAGAGGCAGGTCCCAGAGGCCCAGGGACCATGTGATAGGGCATGGAAAGAGACACTGTCCAACCAACCCCTGTCCCGTGGAGTTGGAATTTTTTTCCCCTGGCCATTCTTACATGCCTACTATTAGGTTGTAGATATTTTAGGGATGCAGCAGTTCTGGGACATGGTAGGCTTTGAATTTTCAGGTACTTGATGCAGCTGTCAGTGACTAGTAAAGTGAAATCACAGAATGGAAAGTCATTCATCAAATTTAATGTTTCCCTTTGGAGTCTAACAGAAATAATGTGGACTGGGAGAGTTTCTGAGCAATAAATGACTTGGGGGATCATTTGGTCCGTGGTGTTGGGCACCTCGGGGGGATGCTGAATCAGCTGAGGGGAGGCCCTGACCTCATTTAACCAGAGCTCCAACTTTACCTGTTTTACATAGTAGGGTAAGATTCTTTTTGGGAAGTAAAAGGTATCTGGATTCTTTCGTTTGTTCTCTTATTCAGGAAATGTGTATCAGTCACTTCTGTGTGTGAGGCAGGCACTGTTGTAGGCACAGGGGATGGTATGGTGAATAAGAGAAACAGATACCTGCTGTAATAGAGGTTATATTCTAGCAGGGTGGGGGACATACTGTCAATTATAAACACATAAATATATTGGGTGGGGACAGTTTTTTTAAGGCAGGATAAGGATATGATAGAATTGTAGGTGCGTGCAGATGTTCGATTTTACAGGGGTAGTTTAGATGAGTCTTCTCTGAGAAGGTGGTATTTGAACAGAAACCTGAAGGAAGTGAGGGAGCAAGAAATGTGGCTAGTCTGGGGCAGAGGATTCAAGGAGAGGGAAGGCTTGAAGGGAGCGGCTTGGTGTGTGGGGAGCTGTAGGAGGCCACCGTGGCTGTGGCCAGAGTGGAGCAAGTGAGGAGGAGGGGGGCAGAGATGAGGGAGGGGCCTGTAGGAACTTTTAAACCAGTGTGACTGAAGAAGTTTAAAAACAGCTGAAAACAATTGACCAAAGCCCTCATTTCCCAACTGAAAAAAAGTCTTTGAACTTTCCCACGATCACCCAGCTGGTGTTAAAACAAGCCCAGATCTAGAACTCACATGTTGTATTCCCTTATGGGAGCTTCCCGAGGTACGTTGCTGCCACCATTCGTGGCAGGATGCAGGAGCCGTGGGACATCTGTTTTGGAAGCCAGAAGACTTGTGTCTCTTCTCCTGTTTATCGGTATGCTTCTTCTGAAAGATATGCTTCAAGGATATACAGAATGCCAGGGCCCAATCGTGATCAACTGGGAAATAGCTTTGTTCTTCAGTGCCAGAATCTACCATCATTTGGGTCATTGTTTTAATAACAACAATAATGATAATAATGGCTAATATTTATCACGGGCTCAGTGAATGTGATGTTTATTGTACCTGGAACATTATCTCATTTAACCCTCACAGCAACCCTGTAGGTAACATATTCCTCATTTAAGAGATGAGGGAGCTCTGGTTCAGAGACGTGAAGTAACTTCCCCATGGTCGGTCGTGTGGCGAGACTCTCCTGATTCCAGGGTCTGTACTGCCTCCTTGAGATGGTCTCTGATAATCTTTCCCTGGAATATGCTCTCTCCACCCCATCTGAAGGTGGTTCTAGAGCTGAGCCCTAGGAGTATTACTGTCTTGTCACAACCCACTTCACGTCTGCGAATGCTTGATTATATAGAGGATTTCACAGCCAGTCTGGCTCAGTCCTGGCAACTCTGCTTATCGTAGGTGGATTACTGGTTAAGCAGATACCTTCAGTCTTTCTGAGCTGAATTTGACTGGCGTGTTTTTTAAGACGTGAAGTGTGTTAACAGATTTTAGGCCAGTGTTTTCAAGCCAGCAGACCCAATTGAATTGGTCTTGATTTTGTTCCCCTCCAGTGAAGTAAAAGCCCCAGACACCACCAGTGACTATACTCCTTAGGAGTGTAAAAATCATCTTTTTGGTGCTTGTGCTTTTGAGGACCAATATGTGGTGAGCGTGCTTTAAAATAGAGTTGTGTAAAAATATGTATATATGTGTATATAAAACATAACCAACGCCCATGGACCCACCACTCGCTGTAACAAACCTAGGCATTTTACCATACTTCTCTTAAAATTGCAGGTTATTCTTAGTGTGTACTGTCTGAAGGGGAAGCGAATCAACTGTAAGGTTTAGAGCAGAGGATTCTTAAACTTAGCTGCACGTTAGAATCCCCTGGGGAGCTCCCCATACTCATGGGAGGGTGGAGGGATTCCCTATCCATCATCAGAACTTTAAAAAGCTCCCCAGGAGATTCTGGTCAGGGTAGAGATTCTCTGTCTGGAGGAAGGTGGCAGTTTTTCTTCACTGGGTTTTCTCAGATGCCCAGTACCAAGCCGGGCGATTAGTGAGCCTTACTCCATGTCATTTTCATTCTCTCTAATGAACTTTTTAATGTGGTCTGCTCTCCAAGATTCCTAGGGTGCTCTCCTGATGCCATCTTCCCCCCATCCTAACTGAGATTAACTGGGGATACGTTTACATATTTGTTAGAAAGCATTTAGAGACTAGGCATGAGGCATTAGAGAGGGGTCTGAGAAATTCAGAAGTGCTGGGAGCTATGGCTGCAAGTGGGATGAGCTGGAAGTTATTACAAAACTGCCTTAGAAGTCAGTGGGGACACAGGGTTTCATTTAGAAAACTTGGAGTCACATGTATCTTTACAGGAAGGCTCTGAGCCATCCGATGGCAGTTGAGAGCTTTTTGGCCTGAGTCACAGTTCTATCAGTAATGTGTGGGTTAAGATGTACAGTAAGGTATCTTCTGCCAGAAGAGTGGCCGGCTCTCTGTGGACACATCTGAGGCTGTGACATTTTTCAGAAGTATTGCCAACTCTCGATTATTTGGGGCCTGATTATCTCCTGTGGGCCTTAGCTTTCTGGAATACCCACACCCCTTCTGTCCACTCATTCATTCAATAAGTGGTTTTTGAGTTTCTCTTTGTGCCAGGTACTGTTTTAGCCACTGGGGTTTGTAAACAGAGCCCCTGGCATCAAGGAATAACGTTGTGTGGGGGAGAGGGGTGTTACATTCTGTTGTCACATTGTCCTTTGGCGTGTCTAACAGAGAAAAATGGTGTGGCGGAGCTGTAATCCTCCTTTAGAAGAGCTCTAGGGAACCATTTGGCAGGTAGGAAGCGTTTTTGCCTAATTTGGCTTAAATTATGTTTTTTGGTTCTTAAAATCATTTCAGTTACAAATGTTTTCACAAATGTATTTCTTCAAGAGAGGCTAAATGCTGGGACATTAAAGTTTGGAGGGACTTTTGAAATCAGTTGAATTTTATCAGTTACCAGCTTAAAATGAGGAGAATGAAAAAGATGTACAGGGTAAGGTTCAAGCTTAGGGAAGATACTGAAGAAATACTGATACTCAGCTCTCTTTCTGCTTCAAGTGGAATCCCCTGATCCACCTGTATGCTCATAAATTTGAAGGAAGGGAAGGCAGAAAGGAAACATTTATTTCTAGGTCTCTCTACTACGGGGCCAGGCTTTCAGGTTACTTTCCCTGGGAAGACTTAATCAGAAGTGAAGCTTAAATCTGTCACCATCTTCCACAGCGACCAGGGAATTGGGCTCTGATGAATACCATTGGATCCCTGATAGAGGGAATGCATTAGAGGTGATTTTTGGAGTCAGTCAATAAAATGGACCTTGAGAAGAAAATGTACATAAAGTTTGAGGGAGAAAATACTGAAAAAGTAATCTTAACAGCTTTTGGGGTTAACTGGAGGAAGAAAACAGTGGTAGATATGATTTCCTTGCTGTATCATTGTCTTTACCAGACATGGTTGTTGACTAAAGAAGGAAAAATAAATCTCATCATATAAAGAACTCCTTATACCTGTAAGCTCTTTGAAAAGACTCATCTAAAATAATAAGACAGCAAATATAGTTGTTTTTTTTTATAAGCTTTTGGATTGCTAAAGTAGACTTTGACTTTAGAGTGTGAAAGGGTGGGAAATGAGATTTTTTGTTATTGTTGCTCAAAGGATTGGAATGCTTTCTTTTTCCAGGTTTGGCTTTCCTGGGGGGGTTTAGAAATCTGTGGGTCCTCCAGGACTGTGTGTCCAGGTGACTAGAGTCCAGTACTTTTGTGTACCTGCCCACAGGGACTTATTTTTGGAATCAGGGCAGGGACTTTCTGAGAGTTTACGGAAGTGAAGATTGTACCAAAACTCTTATAGAGCTCTAAGATCTTTTTGTTTCTCCTTAGATTAGGAAGGATATGAAAGTACTTGTCAACTTTATCGCCCCCATCAACTCAGTATTGATATATTTGATACTACTATTACTACTACTAACAACAACAGCAACAACAACAACAACTAGCCTTTGTTGAGTGCCCACTCTGTGCCCACGTATCGTTCCAGTTCCTTAAATTGCTTTGTGTCGTCCTCACACAGAGGTCCTATGTGGTAGTATGAACTCTGTTTTGTAGGAGAGGAAACAGCTGCAGAGTTTACACCCAAGGTCGCACACTGTGTGAGTGGTGGACCCCATACGTTGTGGCTTGAACCCCTGCACCACAGGACTATATAAATGCTTCCCAAGTGTTTTATGTTGATGCTGTTTTTTTTTTTTTTTTAAATGGGGGCTTTTGACCCTTTCCTAATCTCTCCGCCTTCTATGCGTGTTTTCAGAGGTGTTAGTACTCCCCCTTAGGCTGTCACCTTATTACAGATGAGAAAATGGAGATCTAGAAAATTATGTTATGTAACTGCTCTGTACGACCTAGCGAGTGAGTGGTAGGACTGGGATGTGCGACCCAAGTTGTCTAATATATAGGTCACTGGTTTTCCCACTGTGCTGTATTGTTCCATTAAAAATTTTTTTGAACTGAACTAAAAATTTACAAATTTAATTTGTGTCACTCCTGTGGATGAACTAAATTAAAATAGCTAGGCACTGTGTGATTTGCCCTAGGGAGGAGGGTGGTAGGCATTTTAGAAACTAATGTTTGCCTGTGGGGTTATCTGACCTACTCCTGAGGATGTCTCTCTCTCTCTCTAGCCTTTGGTAGGCTTACTTAAAAAAGTGGAGCGAAAGTAGTTAGAGGAAATACAAGAGCTGTCCTCAGACTTGAGTTTTGTGTGACCTGAGGATTCGTGGAAGGGCAAGTGTTTGTTTATTCTGTTTTTAGATTTAAATTAGTTGTATCCCACTGGAGGGTAAAGTTAAAAAAGACCTAAATGAAAAAAAGAAAAAGACCTAAATGCAAGCCTTCTTTAGTTACGTTTTCTTGTCTGGCAAATAAGATTTTAAAAGGGGGGTGGAAAGAACCACCTTGATTCTTGGTGTTTGGCTTTTTGTTTTTGTTTGTTTTTTCTTTGGGTCCTGTGATTCCTTTTGTTGTAACCTCTTTCCTTGGCTAATGCTTTGTTTAAAAACAAGTGCTCTGGTATTCTAAAACAAATTATCCAGCAGGCTCCCCGATTGTGCTCTCAGATAAAAGACCCCAGGGTAGTGCTCTTTCTATCTTTGAATTGCTGTGGTCTGTGCATGCCCAAAAGCAAAATTCAGTTTACTGCAGTGCTTCCAACCCAGATTAATGTGGTTATCTAAAACTAGAGAATATGAATTTGAAAGCGGAAATGTGGATTGTGTTTAACCCTTCAGAGGCGCCTGATGGGAATCTGGTTATAGTGCATAGCAGAGTTTTGTCTGGGGTTAGAAACTTTGGGCTCCAGTTGTCTTTGAGTTTTTAGCTAAATGACTTTGGTCGTGTCCTAAACTTCTGGAAATCTAAACTCTCAATGCCACAATGATGAGAATGAGAGTAGGGCAGGCTCCCAGAGGTGCCGTGGAAAAGCACAAGTTCAGATTTTGCCAATGACCCCAAATCCCAAGCGGCCGCAGATGAGTAATTTGATTTCACAGGTTCTCTTCTTAAATTTTCAGGACGAGGTTCCCAGGACGAGTAACTTAGTGATTATAACTTAATATCAGCTTCCTTTTAGGGGAGGTGTTGTAATTGTGGGGAAGAATGTTCGTGAAAGCCCTAGCCAAGTATTTTTCGTATTTGATGAGAACACCCTTTCCATTACTTAAAGCTTCTATAAAACTTTTCTAAATAATTACACTTTGTCACCCATCTTGGGTATGGAGAATTGGGATGGGGTGGTTTCAGACTGCTGGGAAACACAAGTTCTTCTTGCCTTGTGCAGTGGTTTCAAAACCCGGGGTAGCATGTTCATTCACCCCCAGGGTAGCTTGTTAAACATACAGATTCCTGGGCCCTGTTCCTGAGCTACTGAAAGTTAATCCCTGCTGTGTGGCCCTGGCACATGGTTTTAACAGCCTCCCCCGCCCCCCGCGTTCTTGTACAGTAAGCCCCCTGAACAGAAGTTTTGGAATTGCTATTTTAGAAAATATTTTTGAGTGTTTTCTTGGGGCATTGGTAATGGTAGTGGTTTAAGATAATTTCTGTGCTACCAAACCTCTTCTGAAAATAAAACACTCATGCCTATTTGGTTTTAAAACCTTGTATATTGTAAAGTAGAACACATCCTGAAATATGTATAGCGTACAGATCAATGAATTATCACAAAGTGAACACCCAAGTAACCAGGACCCAGGTAAGGAAATAGAACATTGCTTAAAATATTTGATTTTTATTACGTTCTTCAAATTTACCGTTCCATCACTTCTCTTCAAATCTCCCAAATTTAGGCCTATAAGTGAAAGTTGATAGAACATTGTAATAAGGTACAAATGAAAAAATCTTCTGTCTTTCTGTACTGGTTTATTCTTAATCATTCTCATTTCTGTAAGTTTTGGTAATGTTAAGTTTGTGTTGTTCATCTTTGTTTTGATTCAGCCTTTAAATCAGTTCCTGACAGTGACTGTTAACGCTTACAGTGTATATCAAGATTAAGCTCTAAGGTCTATCTTTTCTGAAATCTAATTCACTGAAAATATTCTCATGATAGTTTTGAACAATGTCTAAAGACAGATTTCCAGTCCTGGCAGTTACGACTCTAGTAAACAAATGAGTCTTGTCATTACTGCCTGGGTAGCCTGGTAAACATGTCTCAGTAGCCAAATGTCTTTATCTTGGTACAGAAGGAAAGGTGGCTTCTTAGTTAACCAAAAATAAAAGAAGTCCCACCCTCTTTTTCCACCCTAGAATAATCTCTCCTCCAGATCCGTTCCATTCAGAGCACTTAAAACCAAAGGTTATGAAGTTTGCTGAGGGATTATTTTTTTTTTGTTTCCTTTCCTTTCCTTTCCTTTCCTTTCCTTTCCTTTCCTTTCCTTTTCTTTTCTTTCTTTTTCTTTTTTTTTAAAGATTTTATTAATTTATCTGCCAGAGAGAGCCAGCGAGCACAAGTGTACAACCAGGGGGACCAGCAGGAAGAGGGAGAAGCAGGCTCCCGCTAAGCAAGGAGCCCATTGTGGGGCTTGATGCCAGGACCCAGAGATCATGACCTGAGCCGAAGGCATACACTTAACAACTGAGCCACCCAGTGGTCCCTCCTGTTTCCTTTTTCTTTTGACACTTAAGAATCATTAGATTCTTAGTGGGACAAGTTCTAGTTGTATTAAACAGCAAGCTTGCTTGTTTTCTTTGGAAGGGGATGCTTACGGTAAAGGGACCTGGAACGAGCCCCATACATGAGCTGTGTTCGCGTGAGGGGAGAGGGCTGTCCTCTGCGGCAGGCCGTAGTGATTAATAATTATGTGCCCTTGGTTGCACATATGTACTTCCCTGGCAGGCACGTGGGTTCTGTGGATGTAAGAGCTGCCCCCACCCCGCCCTACCCCACACTCCCCTATCCTGGTTATCTCCAGTATCAACTGAACAGGTGACAAGACTCCAATCACCCTGCCTGAATGGCTTTCCATCTTCCCAAAAGTACACCAGAGGCTTGTTTTGTTACAGTACATTGATTAAATAAATATTCCTGTGTGTACAAAGGAACTGAAATCTGTTATGGCACTCTGCAGTTATCTGTCCATTAGTAGCAAAGAAACTACTGCCTGTTTTCCCCCCTCCCCCCTCCTTTTTATCCTTTTCACCAGGCAGATTCTCAGAGGTGCAAGTAACATAAATTATCTGACCTCTGCTTTCAGGCGTGTGTGAAGCAGGAGGGGTGGTGTCGTGCACTTTGGTGCGGCATGCCGTTGGGGCAGTGCCCAAGGTGTATGGATAATAGGAGAGCTCGAGTGATTTAGATTAGAAGATTCTTTCTTGCTTTGGGGTTGTGGGACCTTTGTCTCTCCCCTTCAACTCTTAGCAGAAGTAGATTCAGGAAGGTCTTTCAAATTAGCTGGACTCTTTTTTTTACAGGAAGGGGTGCTTCTGGTGTTGAAGTAGTTCTGTGTGTGTGGTGTCAGATGTGGAAGCCTCAGAGCCTCTATGAGACTGGGTCCCATTGTGCTGATTTATGTACAAGTACCCTTCACGTGGCAGTGACCGGAGAGACCCTCACCATTGGGGCAGATGGCCGTAGTGGACGGTGGAAGGACAGGAATTGTAGTCATGGTGGTGCTGGTGGGTTCCTTTTCATTTTTTGGATGGGGGTGGGACTCGTTAAGATGAACACATGTAGATAAAAAACATGACTGAGTTAGTGTTATGTGTAATCCTTTACACGGAAGGTGTCCAGCACCTCAGTCATAAGGAATGATAAGTACACCAAGTGTGAAGTGAGCCGTACTTTTCCTTTTCATGCAAGGCATTATAAAAATGGTCGGAACAGGGGAAGTAGAGGGGAGGAGGAGAAAGCATGAGACTGGAACATAGGAAATTACACTCATGGAGAAGACACTGTGAACATGATTTTGGTGTGAAGGAAGTGTCATGTGGAGAGAAGTGTGACCACAGGGAGGTGTTGAAATGTTAGCAACTCCTAACATCTACTGCTAAGAGGTGACCCCTTTGACAGAAGTGAAATGGGTACCCTTGTGTAGCTGTGACGTTAAAAAAAATGGCGTGGAACCTTGTCGCTGCGTGGCTGGCAGAGACACATAAGTAGGGAGAACTGTTAGAGTAGGTAAAGTGAAATCTCTTAGTGTGTGTCTCTTCTAACTGACTGTGGGTAATTAGTTGGAAATGACATTAACCTGAGCTTAATTGTAATTTTGCATAGTAACAACATACCAGCTGTTCACTGTATTCTTTCCTGGTGGTGTGATTTAATTATTTTTTGCTATCTCTTAAGCTCTAATTTTATGTTGTGTTTTCCTTTAACCCCTCCTTGCTGCCATGTCCACAGCCCCCACAGTTTAGCAGTAATGTCATTTCTGCGGCTTTGGTGCCCACTCCGTGCTGAGGGCTTGGATTGTTCTTGTTTTTGCGAATCAGTTGGCTTCTTAAAAGGCCACATTGGAAAGTTACCAAATGAAGGTGGGTGATTGGAAACCTTGTTGTGTTTTTGGGATCCTCCAAAAGGTTTTAGCTTATGAAATAAATAGTATGGATAATTCCAGGCCTATCAAAGGTGCTGAAAATATCAAGCGAACATACCGAAAGAGAAGTTAATTACTGAACAGTGATTGCTCTGATATAACCAATTATTGGATCATTAAATGTTTATTACCTTTTATATGGTCCTTTCCCCCATAAGGGCAGTTTCTTTTTTAAGTCATTAAAACAGAAATGGGATTAAAAAAAAATTCTGCTTAAAAAATTTCCACGAGACTGAAGTATTAAAAAGGTCTTGTGTGATCTGACAGCTGAATAGCCTGTTTTTCTTTGGTCTGTTGAATTAGTAATTAATGAAATGTATTGCCTGAGCAGAGAAAATAAGATTAGTTTTGCTTAGAAAGAAAACAAAAGCAAAACATTAACTCCTAAATGCAGGTTAATATTAAAGTGTAATATAAAAAGTGTAAAAAGAGTCGAGTCTCCTTGAATGATAAGATGCTCTGTGGTAACACTCATTTAATTAATTCATTCATCACTTTCTTGAGCACTAACATGATGTTTACAAGGAATGGGGTTATGTAAATAGAGGAGAGGCAAGGGGCCCTGTCCTCCTGGAGATTCAGGGTTCGAAGAGCGGTTAAACCAGATGCCTTATCGTTCCTGAGATGTCCAAGCAGTTGTGTTAATGGGCACAGGTACATTCTGTGGGGCTGGGGGGTGGTTAGGAAGAGAGACTTTACTTTCGGAGGGGAGGCCACAGTATCTTGTGGATTAAGAGCAGGGGGAGGGTGGTTGGGAAGAGAGATCTTGCTTTCTGAGGTCCTGGTGTTGTGAGGATTAACAGCAGGTGATCTGGGGTCCCATCCCATGGGTCCCATCCCAGCTTTGCAGCTTCTTAGGTTCGTGTCCTTTTACCTCAGTGTCTTCATCTGGGAAGTGGAAAAATACTAATGCAGGCTTGTTGTGAGGATTCAGTAAGTTCTTAGGTGCTGTGACGGTGCAGCACGTCTTGCGGGGGGCGGTGTCAGTACTGGTGTCATTTTTACGGGATAATGCCACAGAATTCTTTCTTAGGGGAAATGGCAATTTAATTGGATGCTGAGGAACAAAAAGATGTTTCAGGCATTTCTTGTATTGTCATGTGTAACCACATACTTAATTTATAATGCCTACAATAATGTGTGCTTATGTAGCACCATTGTCAAAAGATTACAAAGGGCATTTATAACAGTGTGTTCTCAGAACAGCCCTCTGAAGCGGGCAGACTGTTTATGCACAGTCTCCGGAGGTGTGAAAGGCTGCGGAGAGCAGGGCACCACCAGAGACTGTCCTTTAATTGAGGTGTGCTTGGAGCCTGGGTTCATTGTGGGTAAATTCGACCAGTAGAGAGAGGCAACTTTTTAATCTTCTAAATTTTCATTCTCAGGTTCAAGAATTGTGTTTGTGAGCAAGTACGTTGTGGTAGATAAATTACCGAGAAGTTTTCTGTAGTCCTTAGCAGTAGTGCAACTTGTTTATTCCTAAGGTAGTAGCTCACAGGTAGCCGAATGTCAAGGAGTGTCTAATGATGATAATGAACGTTTACTGGGCACTTACTGTGTTCTAGGCGCGTTAATTGTCATAACACTGAAGTTCTCGCTCTTGCTATCCCCATTTTACAGATGAGGGAGAGAGGCCCTGAGATACTCAGTGACCTGCCTTAGTTGGCACGGTGGATCTCGGGCCTGAGCTCTTAATAACATTTGCTTTAAATTTATATAAACCATTTCATTTTGATTTATGTTTCACAAAAACCCTTCGAGAAAGGTGGATTATCTCCATTTTGTAGGGAGAGAGGGAAGTGTAGTATCTGAGAAGCTGATGGGGTGTCTTAAAAAGCTTTGTTGGGACTGAACACGGGGAGGTGTCTATCTTATACAAGATGGGCTACTCCAAGCAAGGCACTTCTGGGCCTCCAGACCTGTAAAACGAGATAATGACCTTCTGTTCCATGGACTCACACAGTGTTAGCTTTTGGAGGAAACTGTTTGAGTTTGTACAGTTCTTTGAGTCTACATAATTCTTGTGTAGTTTGGACTCAAACAGACTTCTATGTCTTGGGCCCACTACTTACAAGACATGCCGCCTTACCTCGTCTCAGCATGGTTTATTATTTATGACGCGGCGTCCTAGTTCCTCCTCTCCTCAGGGTTGTTCTGGAGATAATGCGTGTAAAGTACATAGCTCTAAACTAAGGGTAGGCGGAATTCTCATTAAGTGGTTCAAACCAGGGGTCACACGGGAAGCTGGGCCTGGGCTAGAACTCCAGCCCGACTCCCCTGAGCCCTGGTTCCCTCCAGCACATGTCCCATGTTACTGGGATGAGGAAGATCTTATCACAGTGAGATGTCCTTGAGTTCCCAGTAGAAACTATCAGTCCCGATTCTTTCTCTAGACTCATCACATTGTCATCTGTATGACATATAGTGGCTCTAGCAAGGAGTTTGTTGTTTTCATGAAGTAATTTCCTAAAATAACTGTAGACAGTAGACTGTGAGCAACACGAGGGCAGGGGACCTGCTGTCTGCAGTTTGCACCTTGTACTTCGGGCAGGGGTGGGGGCTAGGATACCTGGCACACAGTCTGGGGTCTAGCAGTATTTATTGTGTGAAGGAAGGAGGGAAGGAACAATTTCATTGAGCTGTAGAAAACAGGAATGAGAAAGGGAACAGGAGGGCACCTGATCAGGTAGGTTAAGCCTAGTCTCTTAATCACGATGTCTTACAAATTGGGCATAATTTACACCCTTAAAGGTGTTGGCATATGTTCTTCTGTTAAGAACATATTTTTATTGTAAAACAGGATTTTATCCAGGTCAAGAATTTCGTCTAAATTAGAGCATATTCATTCCTTCTTTGTGGTTTGAATCTGTGGTGTCAAAACTTGTCAGGAAGGTTTAACAAAGCTGGGCTTCTAAGGATGGATGTGGAGTTCTCACTGGCAGCTGTAAACTTGCTGTAAACTAGCCACGAGTCAACGTCTGGTTGTGAATCACAGCATGACCTTTCAGGGAAAACAAAACAAACAAACCACCAAACACACGAATCAGATTTCTCTCTCTCTCTTTTTTTTTAAGTTTCAGGATTGTAAACTCTGACACTTAACAGCTTGTCAGGCCCACTTGGAGCAGTTTGGATAGTTTCCTTTCTCTGTTTCTGTTTGTGCAACACAGGGATGTATAGATCCTTTTAAAATAACATATTAGGGAAAAAAAACTGAAGTTTTTCTTCCACTAAGTTAAGGTATATCAGGGGTTTCCTAATCATCATGAAACTTTATAAAACCATAGATTTCTGAATACCACTTACAGAGAGAGCTGCTGAATCTGAGTGTCTCGGAGGGTGAGACCCAGAATCTCTTCTGAGTGATTGTTTGATTAATCGTATTTGGAAACCACCAAGATAGAGAACTGTAATACTGTTTTTTAAATTCATCCATTTATTCTCATCCATTTATCCCTGTCTTGAGTGGGTGATGATTAGTTACTCATGGGCCAATGATTTTCATAAGAACTGGGCATCTGGGCATAGAAACCAGAAGTAGATCACAATCTTTGTGTGTCCTCCCCCCCACCCCCCCAGGTTCACAGTCTGGTTTAGAAGTTTTTTAACTTTTGGTGGGAGCTTTAAAGGACTCACAAACTTCTCAAAAGTCATGGGCAGGAGATTTTGTGTACACACGTTTTTCTAGCTTTCATCAGACTCTCTAAGGGGTCAGTGACCCATAAAAGGTTAAGAACCCAGGTCTAGCGCTTATACAGCTGTTCTGAAAACGGTGGAAGAAGGCACTGTTTCTGTTGCCACCTACAATGTTTTGACTTTTTGAGAGGCAACAGCAGTTTGAGAATTGCACCTGTTTTCTGCCCCAATTAAAATATTTAAGGAGAAGAAAACATAGTGTAACACATGGGGCGTGGTCAGAAACAAGACCAGGGGGTATGGGAAATAGCTATTTGGTGAACTGCATCAAAGTTAATGTTAAAGGGCTGCTCACAGTAAAGCAGCCCAGTGGTCAGTCTCATTGAGGAACTTTTTAGCCAGGATACATAGGCAAGGTCCAGCCCGCTTTTCTTACAGTATATAATTGGCTGAATTATCGAGAACCGCTTTCACCCCATGGATATACATAAAGACTACCTTATTTATGTTGCATTCTGTCTCAGGCATGTCCGTTGAATTGCTTAATTCCAAAATAACTTGACCAGCTCTACTGCTGGCTCATCCTTCCTTAGCTTCTAAAATCCCCAAGTAACACTGTTCATCACAGAACAGAAATAGATATTAGAGAAGTCCATCTTGAACTGCTGTAGAAGGTTTACTTAGCAAAATACTAGAACCCCTTATGTATAATATTCTTATCCCTAAGGATAACTTTGTAATTCAATTTTAATTAAGGTTCTGCTCTTCTCTTCTTGTGACTTCATATGTTTCTTTGGGGAACAAAATTCTTAAAATATTGCAGCTCTGGTAATGCTACATTTTAGGGTTGGATAGATTTGGACGAAGAGGGCAGTTAGTGGAATTAAATGTTATTAATGGGTAAAATTCTTTGTTCATTTATTTGGATATTGTTCTTTTGGGGCCAGGAGGGAGTTAGAGGCCATTAGCGTCACTGAAGTCTTAACGACATTTTTGTAGGTGGTTCAAATGTCTGTGTCACCTATTTCGAACTTTTATATACGCTGTCTTGCATTCATTATTTTTTAAGAAGTGAATATTTTATCTAAGTAGATTTTAACTTACTGGACAGTGATTATGTGTTCTAGGTCTTTATAGTCTGGCTATTATTTACCATACTGAGCACATAATATTTGATTAATAGGATATGTTGATTACCTTTGAGTCCTGGACCCCCAAAAGACCAGAAGATAGTCTAAATCTGAGATAAGAACTCGATCCATGCTTAGAAAGATAGGAATGTAAAAATGGGTTGGCAAGTCTGTCCCTTAGGCTTATGCTGTGTTCTCTTATTATTTTTTCAATGTTCATATAGAGCTTTGCCAGCTTGTATTCTGTAGTTCTTTTAAATCTTAAGCATTTAGAATCCTAATTACAAGCAGAATTTTATATACACACAACAATTAATTTTCATTTGGCAAATGTTTAAATGGAGTGAGACTTGAGAGTTTTTGTTATTATTTTTTAGAGATTTTATTTATTTGAGAGAGGGAGTGCAGGAGCTAGGGGGTTGGATTTGCAGAGGGAGAGAGAGAGGGACAAGCAGGCTCCACACCAAGCACGGAGCCTGATGTGGGGCTCCACGTGATCTCCCCGAGATCATGACCTGAGCTGAAATCAAGAGTTGGACGCTTAACGAACTGAGCCATGCAGGTGCCCCTATTATTTCTTTTAAAAAAGAAAGGAGGTCTCACCACAGACTTGATCACTACAAGATACCTGCTAATAGATACATGGCTGTTACCCTTCACCTGTCCTAATCAAATACACTCTTATCAGCTGTATTTGGGTGGAGGGAATTTTGGAGGCTTTTAATGAATGGATGACTGTCATCAGTTATCTCAGAAATTAGGATTTGCAGGTTTGAGGCAGAGGGATCAGAATTGTGAAGGGATTCATCACAAACCCCTGCTGTGTGACAGGTGGATCTGGGAATGTTTCTCATGTAGAGGAGGTGGTTCAGGGGATACTTGGTGGCTACCTTAATGTATTTGCAGGGTTTTTCATGAAGAGGGATTTTGATCTATGTGGTCATTCCTACTCCCATTGGAGGCACAATTAGGCATTTCCATAGAGATTTCTAGTAGCGCTTTCTCAGGGTCTTGAATTCCAGTTGCTGAAGGCATTCAGATACACCACTCACGTGGGTTATTGCGATGGGGGTTAACTCCAGGAATTAGTGACCTTTGAGGTCTCTCCATCCCAAAGAGACTACAATTATATGATTTTCAAGGCAGTGTTCTGAGTAAATCTACTCATGGTTCAAAATCCGTATCTGCTCCTTATACATTCTTATTCTTTTTAAAGAATTCAGTTGTAGGTGCTGTTTACTTAATTTCATGGTCATCATGTGTGTTGAATTGGAACGAAACTAAGTTTATCCAGTCCTCCAGATATATAGGTCTCTGCTCACAGTCTGAGCTCTTAAAAGGTAAGGTCATTCAAAAGCAGCATCTTGGCATGTTCTTTATTGCCTGTGCGCTTGCAAATCAAAATGGGAATTGAGTTTACTCATTTGGGATATGCATGTTTTCATTTCAAGTCACTTAAGTGACATCTTTAAGGAAGGTGTTCATGCTTTATTTACCGTAGGACTCCCTCACCTCTTTCCTTGAAAAAAACGGCGAGTTTCAAGGCTTGAAAGGTATTTTGTGATGGTTGCAAATATGCCAGAGAGTAATAATTTGGTTTCCAGTTACATGCCGCAGTTGACCTAGACTGGTGATGCACTGTTAGAGTAAATGGATATTTTGTAAGATGAGGGCTTTTTTTGCGGGGCAGTGGGGGTGGCAGAAGAAAGCAGGGGGTAGAGTTGTGCACGTGCGGTCAGTCTTACTAGGAACGCTGAAAGGAATTCTTCAGCCCCGAAGTAGCAAAGGGCACTGTGGATTAATGTTCTGGCCCTTAATTCAGCGTCCCATCTCTACAGATACTTGGCACTGATTCGTTCATCTCAGAACTGAAGTTTTAAGGATTAAGAGGAGAGAGAATAGAAATGCATCATTTTCTCTGCCAAAGGAGGTACTTAAACTAGGAAAGGAGGAGGGGACGTTAACAAATCAAGCCTTGGCAAGGAAATCTGTCATGAATCAGCAATGTCTTGGAAAGCCTCTGTTAGCTGTATTTTACAAAACGAAACATTTGCCACTATCAACACTTAACTTGTTTCTCGCTTACCTTTAGGATTGGCTTCAGGTCGTTCTGTGGAGGGAATGGGCTTTTTTTTGGCCCATTTTGACAACATTAGGTAATTAATTTACAACTAGCTCAATTAGACTTCGGCCCATACAGTGTGTGCGTGGCCTTTTAAAGAGCCTTTGTTTTGATGCTAATTGAACTGGTTGTAGCAGAGACAGCCAAACAATTTACATCTATCTTTGGCAGGACGCAAGGGCTCTCCCTTGGTATGGACAGCTGCATTTTCTTTTTTCCTTCTCCCAAGTTTGGTACTAAAATGTGTGCTTATTTTAATTTTCTAATTTAAAAAGCTTTGAAAATGACAAAAGCCACATATTTTATTGTAGACAAATGGGAAGATTTAGATAGATAAGAAAGAAAATAAAGATCATGGATAATCTTATTACTAAGAGAAAACCATTCACAACCTGGCATTTGTCTTTTCCCCCCATGTAAGTGAATGCGTGCATCTGTGTACATAAATGTTTTATATATATTTTTTTTAATAAAAATGGGGTCACACCATATAAGCCTCTTCTACTATTTCCTACTTAATAAGTTGGAAGCGCCTTGACATTTCAGAAAAGATTGTTCTACATTTAAAATAGCTGCATAGCAGTCCACTGTGTGGACTTACCAAAACATAATTTAACCAGTCTCTTATTATTGGACACTTAAGCTCATTCCAGGTTTTTGATATTATAAACAGCATTTGACGTATATTCTTTTTACTAAATCTTGAAGTTCTTTAATTATTAGCAACGAATTACTAAATATTGAGTTACTGGATAGGGGCATGCATGTTTTTAAATTTTTTGGTGTATACTGCCAAATTGTACTTCTCAGAGGTTGTACCAGTTTTCACACTGACAGGCAGTAAAAGTGAGTTTTATTTTTATTCTTGATACACAGAGTACAGTATACGAAGCCTTGACTCAGAGATGAGTTAAATCCTGATGAGTAATTTTGCTTTTGCTCCTAAAATATATATCAACCTTATAAATCTTCTATTTCCAGCATTAGGTGAACAGTACAATAGAGTTTTGCTTATTTTAATAATGGTGTGTTATCTTGTTGTAAAAAGGTATAGAATAAAAAAGCAAGTGGCTGCTTCATTAAGACGAAGTGGTTTGTTTTTCCCCAGGGAAAATTCTGAAGCAACTTTTTTATATGACTAAGAACCGGCCTAAAGAAACAGACTATAGTCAAAACAGGAAGTGGGATAGCTATGCCCAGTGTCTGAAAAAAAAAAAAAAAAGTTTGTACCTTCTTGAGTTGGCAAAGCCCATGCCTAGAGGAGCAAGATGGTAAACCCCGGCATTTCCATCAAGGGTAGCCTTGGAGAAGCTATCACAACACCTTGTCCATATTTTAGAGTATCTGCTGCATTGTTTTGTAGTCTCCTTACTTGTCTAAACTGCTGGGCTAGAATTCTCAAGAGTTGGTGTTGAATCTTATTTGCTGTATTTGCAATGTCTGAATGTTGGACATGCAGTCAGATGAATATCAGGTGCTCATTGTTCACGGAATGAATAAAAGAATAGATATGCAGGAGAAAGATTGACATTTTACTCAAGAGCAAGTTAACGATCCAAGCAGAAGTTAAGAGTTCTCTCATCAGTGTCTTTCCCAGATTCTTACAGTACTAGGATTGCGTGTTTTTCCCAGGGTGGTACTTTGTACGATTATATTTGAAATCAGTAGTAAAATTCTCATTTTATGCATAGTGCAGCCTCCCTAACCCCTCTTTTTCTTCTCTGGTAACATTAGCAGCAGTTTTTGTTAAAATTCTACACACTCTTAACTCACATTTCTGTTTCCCTTTCTTTCTTTCATATTTTCATCTCTCCAATTTCATTCTCAGTTGATGTTTTAATTTACTCCAAGCAGTATTGCCATCTGGATGTCCAAATGCATTGAACTGACCTCTTATCTGGAGAGCCAGGCGAAGGTCTCACCTGCCCAGGAAATGAGGGATTTAGCGAGGGAAAGGTGAAGTCAAGTCTTCTCCCAAGGCCCAGGTGCCTTCCGTTGGCCAGCCTGTGCTTTGATTCGCGGTGGGGTGCAGATGTGCTTTGTTTTCTCATAGAAAGCAGCTTCTGAATACAGTTTCTGTCCGAAACTTTTTATTTTGCCAGATAATGTCTGCAGCAAAAGTTGGTTTTAGGGCAAACCAGGAAAAAGGGGAATTAAAAAGAAGTTTTAACATTTCTGTATTTTAATTTTTTCCTGTGACTACAGCCTTTTCCCCTTCTTAGTGAATTATTACAGGGTTTTATTAAAATTGTAAGTTCTGGAAATTAGACACCATGGTGGTTAGGCCAGCATGGGATACTGTACTCTTAGGTTCCATAATATTTCATAGTACATCTCTTTATTGTATGTTAAATGATAGGGAAGTATAATAAAATGTACCTAGAGAGTACTTATCTATTTTATGTCCTGTAACATTCAGTACTTGATGCAAATGTAGCAGATCTTGACTCAAAAAGGAACAAAACTGGTTATAGCTCGAGAAAAGGATGGCAAGTTCTTTGTTGATAGCTTAACCGCACCAGCGTCACTGACTCTGAGACCCTGGGACCATCATAACATCTAGTCCAACTGTTGCTTTTACAGATAGGGAGAGAATTAGCCACTGGTCCAGGGTCATTCAGCAGGTTAGGGAGAGCGCTGTGGGCCAAACCTAGAACGAAACGCGCAATCCGCTGTGTTTTTCATTTTCTGACCACAGTGGACGCATTTCATCTAATCTGTATTTATTTATTCATTTATTTATTTTTCCAAGCTTTTATTTTTAAGTAATCTCTACACCCAACATGGGGCTCGAACTTACAACCCCGAGATCAAGAGTCGCAGGCTCCAACGACGGAGCCGGCCAGGGGCCTCTAGTCTAATCTCTCTATAAAAGAACATACTATTTGATGTTTTGTTGGCTTGAAACCTGTTGTGGTGCCCAAGGGCCCCCGAACGCTACCCTGCTGCTTGTTTTTCCTGGCGGCCCAGGTCATTCCATGCTTCTTTGAGGGCGGCTGGGGCCATGACGGAAATGAAAGCTGTGTTGTGACAGTTCTTAGAGAATTGTCTCTGATGAAGCGGCTTCTTACCTTATAAAGAAAGCAGTGAAAAGACAGACAGGGAATTGTCATTTCATAACACTATTGACTCTGGACGGAGAGCCTCCCAGGTGGCAGATGGTCACAGGAGCGTGTTGCTGTCTTGGCTCTCTCTTGCAGCCTTTCATAACCGGGGGTCTTAAGTTCTCGATGTTCATCTGTATTCCTGGATTCACAGTATGATCTTGGTCAACACCTCAGCCTCAGTTTCCTTTGAGGCAATTCAAGGGGGTTTAAATGAATGATTTCTAAGGTATCTTCCAGGTCTTGCATAATCATTCTGTGAAAATGAGTACCTTTATAGAAGCTTATCCACATGATCAAATAACCAAACATGGATTTCTAGCGGCCCATTTTATTGCTGTTTTGATTGGTTTTCATGGGAATTTGGAAAATGTCTACAGACTTTACTGTAATCAAGCTGCTAACAGTTATTCACAGAACACACACCAGGTGCTCGGGGCTATAAAAGAAATAGTGTCCAGCCTGAGGGAGACCAGAAAGAGTTCTTTATCTCCCGGGCTGGGGATGGAGGGCATTCTTCCCTGCCACTGGATTTAAGCTCTTGTGAGTGCAGGGCCTTTGTCTGTCTTTTATAGTGTAGGGCTCAGTAAATATTGGTTTCATGAATGAAACAATGAATCCACTTGTCAGTCTTGCTTGTATTTGCTGAAGATGTCCCACTGAGATTTATTGTTTTGTTCCACTTTTAAATGCTGTTAACTTGAATAAATTTTTCAGAAAGTATTCCTTACTGTCCATAGAAGAATGAGACCAAACTATGCCGAGTCTAAATGAAAAATCCATAAATACTACATTCCTTTCTTGGAAATTCACTTTAATATTAGCATATTGAAAGCAAGATGTCTGCCTTAAAATAACTTTATTTGACCCAACGTTTCCCAAATTTATTGGAGCTAGGAATCCTATCCTTTCCACTCCCCCGTGGAATAGTTGTTAATAGCCTGCAGAGCTCTGACCAGTGAAAGAGAAAAGTTGGATTAGGGAGTAGTTCTATGGAATAAATAGTAGCAGCAACATTGGTTAAGAAAAATTAATTGAACACTGACAGAGCATATATGTTAAGCGCTGCGTCTGGCAGCCCTGTGTGAAATCGTGGTAGACCTGTTTTTTTTTTTTTTTCTTTCTTCTATTTCTTTTAAAAATGACTGTCTGTGCTTCATTGGAGATTGAAGGTTAGGTGATAGATTAGAGGAAGTTGCAAGTGACCTAATAGCTATTTTACAGTTATGCAAGTTGAATGGTGAAGTTTTAACTTGTGTCAGGGGCTGCTCCGCCAGGTACTGCAGGGAAGAATGATGAAAGGAGTCTGTGTCTGCTTCTTCGGGAGCTGGCTGTCCAGTGGAGACAGACAGACATGTAAACAGATGATAGCAATAATGTACTCAGATGTGTAACAAGCAGAAATAGGACAGAGGAAGGAATGGTATTTTCCCCCAAATTTGAAACAGAGTTGCTGTTTATACAATAAGCCAAAACCAAATTAACTGGAACCCCTCTAGATCTTCCAGACAAAATTCTACTTATACATCCAGACTTAGGCTACTTGATGCTTTTCCGGTTTCAGAATTAATTGCATCATCTGTAACCCCCTCGGAGCCTTGCTTACACCCATCATGGACTTTATCACAATCTGCCTTGTATGTGAATGACTTGAGGGCACAGCAGGGTTATCATTGTCTCTCTGTGACCAGGGCCTGCAGGCACAGCATGTACCATATTCGGCTGTGCATATCAGCTGCTTTGCTTAGACTTGGGGCAAAGCTTTGGAGCTGTGAAAGTTACTCACTTTCCGTAAATCAGTAAATAAAAACAGGTTTTATACAAACCATTCCTTGAGAAGATGGTAGTGTTACTGAGAGTATGGCTCCCTTTCCATAGCTTTTTTTCTCCCCAGAATGCTACATAGGACTTAAGTCTCAAGAAGGCAATTACATTTTTGTAGGAGCACAGCAATTCTACATCATGAAGCATTTTTATTTCACGTGAACATTTTGTAGTCGCCAGTTTCTCTTACATTCTGTGTTTCACTTGCACTGTCTTAAGAGTAAGTTCAGTGTGGTGCTCTGTTCCCCACTGGTGGTTGTATTTGATGCCCAACGTCAAGGTGTTGATTGATAATACTTCCTGTTAAACTATTTGTAGCCGTATGCAGTTTGGGGCAGAGCGATTCCCAGTATGGTGCAGTGGAAATGACAAGACTGGAAGTCAGCCTGACTCGTTCTCCTAGTTCATTTTCTTTTGTGACCTTGGGCAAGTTTCTTAGCCTTCCAGTCGGTGAGGGGGATGGACCAGAAGTAGCACAGCCTCTTCTAAAGCTGACATTCCATGATTCTCTGGGGGAGGATTGAGTTCCTGGGACGTTTAAAAGTGGATACATTTTTAGGTTAAATGGCTTTGTTCATTTAGTGTTTTTTTCCCGCCTTACCCCATTTTGGAGCAATAAGACTGCAAGTCATGGAGTAGAACCAAATTACTTAGAATTCTCAAAAGACTGCAGTTCTTATCCTATTTTTTATTTTGAGGGGAAGGAAAAAAGGACAGCAAATCAAGCTTGTCTACATCCATGAATCAAGACAAAACCCTCCCATTCACATGCATGGCGTACGTACCCATGTTCACAGAGGTGCTGCAGTCTTCACTAAAGAGGAACTACTTGCTTGGGTTTGCCATCCTAAATCTAGGAAGAAGTATACGTGGCATGTTCTGAATATTTTCATCTAGAGTTGAGACAAAAGTTGTCTTGGGTGGAGAAGCCTTGTTACAGGGAATTGGCTTCCAGCTTTATGAATGTATTGTATATCCTTGGATATGCCACTGAACCTTTCTGAATTTTAGTGTCCTCCATGGACAGAATGCTATCATTCTGATTATAAATAGCTCTGTAATTAGACAATTCTAGGCATTAATTTCAGGCTCCTTCCTGTTCTTTTCCTTGAAAGATTAACAACATCCCCACTTCCACTCCCACACAGTCCCAGACAATTGTTGATTTGTGAGGGAAGAGAATTTTAAAACACTTCAAATGGTACATTCAAGAAAATTGTGTTAGTTATCTATTGCTGTATAATAATATTACCACAAACAATATTTTTGTGGCTTAAAATAACCTCTGTTTATTATCTCACAATTCCTGTGGGTCTGGAGTTTGGGCACAGCCTAGCTGGGTCCTTTGCACAGCTGCTGTCAAGATGTTGCCCAGGACTGGAGACTCATCTGAATGCTTGTCTGGGGAAGGATGTGCTACCAGGAATTCCTTGCAGCTGTAAGCCTGAGGGCCTTGTTTGCTTGCAGCCTGGGGGCTCCATCTGCTCCTTGAGGCTGCCCATGTTTCCTTGTCATGTGAGGTTACCCCACATGGCTGCTCACTTTCTCTTAGCCAGCAAAGGAGAGTAAGGCAGATACAGATACTGTGGCCTTTCGTGATGTAATCGCGTACATCTGTCATCTTTGCTGTATCCTACAGGTTAGAACCACACTCAAGGAGAGAGGATTGTACAAGGTTATGGACACCAGGAGGTGAGGATCGTGGGGGTCACCTTAAGAGTGTCAGAAGCCATGAGAGACAGAAGCCATGTTTAAAGTTTTTTGTTTATATTTTCCTGTGGATGTATGCTTGAACATCTTATTTCACAGAAAAGCCTTCATAAACATTGATTGACTAAAAATCCTTCTGCTCAGATAAAGCTACAGGCCCACAATGTTTTTGTACCATGCTTTTTATTTTTATTTTTTATTTTTATTTATTTTTTTGTTTTGTTTCACAGATACTTGTGAAAGCAGAGTTTGAAGCCCATACATTTTTTTTGCTTCCCTGCCCAGCACAGCATCTGCAGGTGTTAGGTGCTGAGTGTTTGTTCAAGGATTGTAGCAGCATTGAGTTATTTAAAGAAGGTCTCTGCCACAGAGAATTATTGCCCCCTCTCAAATTCTTATATTGTAGCCCTAACCCCCAGTGTGATGATATTTGGAAATGGGGCCTTTGGGAGATGTTTAGGTTTGGGTCAGATGATGAGGATGGGCCTTCATGATGGATTAGTGCCCTTGTAAGGAGAGGTACCAGAGAGTTTTCTCTCTCTGCCTGCCTGCCTGCCTGCCTGCCTCCCTCCTTCCCTCCCTCCCTCTCCCCTCCATGTAGGGGCTCCGCAAGAAGGTGGCTGTCTAAAAGCCAAGACGAGGGCTGTCATCAGAAACTGACCATACTGGCACCTTGATTTTAGACTTCCAGCCTCCAGAGCTGTGAGAAAATAATGTCTTGTTGAAGCCCCCCAGTCAGTGGTAGTGCTAAGACAGTCCCCCCACATCACCCTTTTGTTCTGTTTAGGGAGAGGTAGACAAGGAAGTACAAAGCTTGCAGAATGGCGTGGCCTCCTGGCAGCCCCGGGCCAGGGAGAGTAGTGTTTAATTTCAACCATTTCTGTTCTTTATTGCCCTTTAGTCATAACTGTTGTTAGAGGGCCCCTAGATTTTTTTTTTCTTGGCAAAATGATGATCGAAAACACCCTGCCTTTGGTTTTTGTTTCTTAAGATTGATTTATTTATTTTAGAGAGAGAGTGTGGGGTGGGGTGGGGGGGGTGGAGGGTCAGAGGGAGAGGGCAGGTGAGAATCTCAAGCAGACTCCATGCTGAGCCTGGAGCCTAATGGGAGTCTCAAATCTCATGACCCTGAGATTATGACCTGAGCTGAAACCAAGAGTCGGATGCTTAACCGATTGAGCCACCCAGGTGCCCCAACATTGCCTTTGGTTTTTAAGTGTTGTACTGCCTAACAGGAACACCCAATAGAAACAAAATGTTGCTTGTGAAAAGCCTTAATGGTGGGGACTTATATAGTGAATTCTTAATTTCTTCCTGAGGCTTACTTACCTTTTTTTCTTTTTCTTTTCCCTTTTCCTTTTTTTCTCTTCTCTCTCTCTTTTTAATCTTTTAAAATTCATTTGTTCCTTCTTCATTCCTTTATTCATAGGTTGTGATGCAGAGAGCTCAGTACTGTTCCCCCAGTTTTCTGACTTTCTGGCTTTATCTCTCTAGGTTCTCCCTTGGTACAAGTGGGGATATTTGTGTGTATTTAAAAAGAAGGAAATAGTTAAGGAAAGCTCTCCGCACGTAATAGGAGCTCACTGAATGACAGTTTGATTAACTGTAGAAGAATGACTAACATGTTACATTTATTTTTCAGTCTCGTTCGTCATACAAGCAGTGGCATGGTGTAATACATTATTGATCTCAGTGAGTAAGAGAATTGGGGAAAGGAACCAAGAAAATTTCACCATCTTCCTTCTGCTTGAAAACAAATCTTGAATTCTTGAACAGGGATTTAAAAAATATATTTTAATAATTGCCGTCAAAATTATCAAGCAGTGCGGGTCATTTTTTGACCTGGCACTTAATTGTAATGGAAGGAGTCAAAAATGATTCAGAGGAAGGGTTTAGGATTTGAGAATTCCATCCCTTTCATTTTATACATTAGGAGGCTGAAGGCATCACACACTGACATACAATCATGTTGAAGAGAGGGAACAGGAGTCATAAATCTTACCTTTTATACAAACTCAACATTTTCAGTAATTTCTTTGAAACAAACACTCAACTAATTTAGACCTGTGAAACCCGTCTTGGGGTCAAGCTGACCCCCAGGGCATGCGGCATCTCTCTGCGTGAGAAAAGGATTAGGAGTCGGTGTCAGACCCTCAATGTTCAAAACTCAGCTCCTGAATTAAAGGAGGATTGTGTGGGTTTTGGGGGCTGGAAGAAGGAAGGAGTGGAAAAGAGACTTCCAGCCTGGGGCTCCTGCTGTGGCCTCAGGGGATTTAGGGCCTGTAAAAACACATTTAGGCCTCTGAATGGCAACATGCAAATAGCAGTGACCCTAATTGAAAGGGAGGAGACCAAAAGGACCAGAGGTCAGGACTTTACAGTAATGACTAGTGGCCTGGGGGTGTGAGCTGAAATGGTCTGGTTCCCCCCCCCCTTCCCCTTCTTGCCCTTCCCCCTTTCCAGGCTTGGAAATCCTGGAAGGAAGCAGGAGGGACCATTAACTAAGATGTGATGTGGATGGCTCCTGGGTGGACTGAGATTTCAGGGGAGGGGAACACCCTCCAAGCCTCTTAAAGTAGTATATTACAACCTGACTGCTACCTGCAGTTTGCCAATTACCCAATTATGACACAAATTTGTACATTTTTTTAAAAGTAGACTGCTACTATTCTTCCTCATACAAGGATTTTAGTCACTGTACATCTTGTGTCTTTAAATAATGTATTAGGAACATTTTCAAGTCTGTAAGTGCTTTTTTAATGAGAGTGTGAAGATTTTAATGGGACTAGATTGCTTTTCATGACATTTCAGAGTGACTTAATTGTAACAATGTTGAGAGGCTGTATTTTAAAGTTTGCTAAGTATGTCTGCTGTGGATTATAGTCAGACACTTAAAAGGATGGATGGATGGATAGTGGAACCAGATAGCTTTTCCTCACTACTTTCCTCCAATTATTAGCTCTTTGCAAATATTGTTGCACCAAAACAGGCACAGGTCACGGTTCTTGTGAACTTTGTATTTTAAAATAGGAACAGAGGCTAATAACTGAGGCTATGGGGAATAGTTTCAGAGACAAGTTCTTTAAAACTTACTTGGGCAGTGCTGTTTGTCCCAGGGCCTTTCCTGTCTCCTTTTATAGAGCCAGGAGGCCAGGCCATCTTCCCTTGTCCACACTCCCTGTTGATTCCCTGAGCTTTCTTCTCTGTTCGCTTTAAAAAAGGTACCTGTCTTGTGTCTCATTTTTTCAGATGTTTTAGTGAGTATTCCTAAAATATTGTCATGGCAGGTAACAGCCAGTTACTTTTTTAATGATGAGAATTTCAGACTCTTTGTGAAACTCAGTGTTTTCTTCAAAACAACAGAGTTATTCAGAGGTCTTTTCTGCACAAATGTTCTTAGGATTCTGGAACCTGTGGCCAACTTCTCAAATTGGATCAGATGGACAGTCACTTCCAGCACCACTCTTTTTTTTTTTTTTTTTTAAGATTTTTTAATTTATTTGACAGAGAGACAGCCAGTGAGAGAGGGAACACAAGCAGGGGGAGTGGGAGAGGAAGAAGCAGGCTCCCAGCAGAGCAGGGAGCCCGATGCGGGGCTCGATCCCAGGACCCTGGGATCAGGCCCTGAGCCGAAGGCAGACGCTTAACAACTGAGCCACCCAGGCACCCCTTCCAGTACCACTCTTAGTAGGAGTTTGTATTGGTTTCCCAGGACTGGGGCTGTGGCAGCAAAGCAGCACACACTGTGTGGCTTAAAGCAACTGCAGTACATTCTTTCCAAGTGCCAGAGGCTGGAAGTCTGGAATCAAGGTGTCCGCAGGGCTATGCTCCTCCTGAAAGCTGTAGGGGAATCCTTTGCCTCTTCCCAGCTTCGGGCGGTTTGTGGGGAGTCTCTGGCTTGCAGCTGCGTGACTCCAGTCTCAGCCTCTGTCATCACATGCTGTCCTTCCTAAGCATGTCTTGTCTTCACATGGCCATCTTCTTAGGACACTAGGCATTATTAGATTAAGGGCCCACCCTACTCCACCGTGACCCCGTCTTAACTAATTGCATCTGCAACAGCCCTGTTCCCAAATAAGTCATGTTCTGAGGTACTGAGAATTAGGATTTCAGCCTTTTTTGAAGGGACAGAATTCAGCTCAGAATTCAGGATTCTACTTCAAAGAGCATGTAAGAGAGTCAGATGTAGCATGTATTCTCAAAGCGGGGTTCCTGGCCTACCTGCACAGAGTTCATCAGGAGCCCTAAAAAATTATGTACATATATGTATACAGATGGTTGAAAGAAGAAAAAGAAACCCCAAACTCATGTGCTCACCACGCAGCTTAAGAAATAAAACATTCTCAATACCTTCAAAGGCCCTGGGAAGCTTGAGGTATTTATGTAAAATGTAGATTCTCTGAGGGGGTAGGTCACAGATTCAGAACAGCAAGGACTATCAGAATTCAGGAATTTTTTTTCCTCTTTATTTTTAAGTTGGTTTAGAAAACTTAACTTTGGAGTGGAATGGGATTTTTTTCTATTGTAGAATAGAAAAGATGCAAGGAAAGGTTTGTGACTTTTTCCACGATGTGGTGAAATAGTTATTAGCTCTTCTTCTGTTTGGGATGGTTTCCTGCGGAGAAAAAAAAAATCTCACCTATAATTTTCTGAATTAGATGAGACCTGTAGCTTAGAGAGACTTATAGTGGTGCACACTTGGATTTGTAGGAGGAAGGTGTGGATGTGTGAAGGTAAAGGGACCTATTATTGATTATGCTCTTAGAGTCTTGTCTTTCTCCTGGGAATTTTGTGAAGATTAATATCTGCTAGATAATTTTAAGTTTGCAAAATGCCTTGAGTTCCTTGGGGGAAGCTGTTACATAAATGTAAATAAATTATGCAGCACCTGAATTTGGTTGTTCATTTTTTATAGTGTGTTTTAATTAAGAACTTAGCACTGCTTAAGTTGGATGGCTGGGGAAAGGGCTTAATCACTCACACATGGTTAAATAAGAAGGCAGGAGCAGCATTTAGGCTGGAACCCATGAAGGAATAAATGAGCAGGACCTTTTCTGGAAATCAGTCATTTTCCATGATGCTCACTGAGCTAAGCTGTGGGTTAGTGTCTCCTCCCATGTGTTTATACGGTGCTGTTAGAGAATCAGCTTTTTTTTTTTTTTTTTTTTTTAAAGCTTATTTACAGACTTTCAGATACCTTGGACCTCTCTGGTTTTCCAAGGAGTTTGTTTTGCTGTACCTAGCTGTCTAGGTATCTGAGGAGCAAGAAGGCGTCTGACAAACCGCTCTGACTTCTGGTATGCTGTGTTTCCAAAACCAGCCCCAGGAGCTGCATGCTGCACTACCTCCTTTTATCTGTTACGCGGAGCTTTGTTCTGATAGGTGATACCATCCCAGGACTCCTGAAGAATAGAACTAGGATACAGTTGCCATCACCCCATGGTCCAGTTGTGCCTCCTCGGTTTGCTGTGTCAGGGGCTCATCTATGTGCTTGTTTTTTGCCTTGTTTGTTGCTTTGTGAACAAAGTCCGCTTACCCTCTTTCTGATGGCTGACCTCAAATTTGTAACCTTTCTCAATTCATTCACTGTATCAACTGAGCTCCTAGTAGATGCTAATTGGAGGCACTTATGAATCACACACAGTTCTTGATGCTATGGAGTTATATAGTGGAAGACAAACCTTTAAAAAACAAAAAGTCAAAACCAATAGCCAAATACCTATAATTGGATGAAGGGTAAAAAGGATAATCATAGGCCCTTTGGGAGTCCTGGGTGTTTTGAAGAGTGACACTTGAGCAAAATTGGGAGGGATCACTGAGAACTAGCAAGGAATTAGGAAGGGAAGGGAACGTTGTCTTCTAAGAAGTATGCTGTGAAATTATTGTTTCTTTCTCTGCCCGTTTTCTTCCCCTCATAGTTATATGTAGTAGCACAATTTCAGGCATCCAAATTGGGCCAGTATGTAGTGCTTTGTCAGGATGATCAACTCATTAAATGGGGCTCTTGACATGCTATTTTCTCTAAGTTGTGCTCTAATAACCTTTTCAGAAGTCTTGTGCTATCTACAGACCCTTGTTGTGTGGCTGGAGTGGGTTAAGGGCTTGGGAAAGATACACTTGCTGGGAAGGAAGTCCTTCTCTGCTCCCTTTCTATTTGTAAGAGATTAAGAGTTAGTATATCTTACTTTTTAGATATAATTTCTCAAATTTCTGACATCAAAATCACCAGGAGCCTGTTAAAAATGTACTTTTCGACATCTTTTTATCTCAGACTTGCTGACTTAGAATCTTAGCAGTAGGACTCCTGGCCATTGTCACACACTCTGTAGAGAGCCACTGCCATGACGGCACGGATTGCCAATGGGTCATTCAAAGCTGAAAGAAGAGCTTTTCATCATTTTAGCCCCACCAGGCCCTGTTTGATTACCCACCATCTCTCACCACCAGTATCAGCTATGTAATTTGCGGGGCCCAGTGCAAAATGAATACACAAAGCCTCTTCTCGAAAGATTATTAAGAACTTCAAGAGGATGACAGCTGAGCATTAAGCCAAGTGTGGGGCCCTTCTGAGTCACGACCCTGGGAGACTGTACAGCTTCCAAGCCCAGGAAGTTGGCCCTGCCACCATTTCTTGGCTTTTTAAAGTGAACTGCTTATTGCTCCGTCTACTACCCTGTCCTTTGCCTTTGTCCCCTGGCTTGCATGGTGTGATGTGCCGTTTTTCATCTCTTGGTCTCACACGGGCTTCTGCATGTGCTGAATTAGACTCCAGTGCACATCGCCACTGCAAGACTGTCAGCTTTGAGGACCTACTCTTCCTCATCGTTGAATTCCTTGCCTGTAGCTGAGGCTCTGCTGCTGTTACCTCGTAAGTTTGCGGAGTAAAATACTTTCACCTGAATGCTTTTCTTAAAGCTTCATTAGGTTATGGACCACAGGGAGTACAGATGCGGTTGAGTGAGGTGCTGGAGGCAGTGTTACTCAAGGGGCCTGGGACAGTGTGAGGAACAAGGCATGCGGCAGACAGGACACATCTGGCAACTTGCGTATCCTCCGCATTTGACATCTCTGCTAGTTGCCGTCCTCTGTTAACCAGGGTTTCCCTTTTGGATCTCTCACCAGCCTCTCAGTTTCTGGGAACAATAGCTTTTCCTAAGCCAGTTATGTTCAAATGTGCTGGTAGCAGAACCTGAGGGAGTGTTTCTTGTCGTAGGAAGGTGACCGTTTGGCTCAGTGGTTAGTAATCGAAAGAAACGAGATTGTTCCTGGATTGTTAGAGTTTGTGTGTTCTGGAGAATTCCCCAAAGCTGGATGCACTTGGTAAATGAAGTCATGACTCCTCTGTCGGCCAAGAATCAGGTGCTGCCTGGTGTATGTGAAAAGACTGAATAGTCCTGCCTTGAGCTAACCAGAGGTAGCTGTGAATTTGGACAAGAGGTCTGTGAAGCCTCTTCACATCAGAGGTGGACAAGAAACTAGAAGTTCTGAGAACTTACACAGCATATTCGAGGTTGATGCAGATATTTAGTGTCTGAGCTGGCATGGGAATCCACGAATCCCCTTCCTCCAGAGGCCTCAGTAAGTATTTGTTCAAAGATTGTTCTGTTCTTACTTTGGGGATTATCACCTGGCCCTGATCTGATGGGGTTAATGGGATGAAATATGTACTTCCTCTCTGGAATTGTTTTGAGGAGTTAAAGTGAACAGATTGTCTAAAATCGTGCTGTCCAATTGAAATATATGAGCCACATCCACAATTTAAAAGTTCCCAGTAGCCACATTAAAAACGGTAAAAAGAAACAGCTGAAATTTTTAATAATTTAACCCAATATATCAAAAGTTTTAAATCATTTCAACATAAATATACATGTACTTATGGAGATATGTATATGTAAATATTGAGATAATTACTTCCTTTTTTTTCCCCCCACTGTAGGTACTGGACTGCATGGTGTAGGTCTAAAATATAATAGCCCATACATTTAATTTTTATTTTCTCTTCCTTTCTATGCTGCTTTAACCCCTACTAGTTAACATATGAGCTGGTGATCTCTATGATCAGGTAGCTCTGGAAACTGGAGAGTATGGGATGTAAGCTGACTTACTAGTTTCGGTATGCCGGTTGGAGTCAGGCGAACTCAGAATGCTCCAGTATGGATCTGCTCTAGACCTTCATCTTTCTGCTGGGCATCTGAGGTAGTGTTTGCAGCGTCTTAGGGGACAGAAACCACCTTGTATGGAGACATGGGCTATCAGTGAAGGAGAATCTCTCTGCTTTTGAGTCAACCTCGGCTTTGACCTCCTGTCGGTACAGAGAGCTTGCTGCTAAATTAGACCCTTGCTCCTCTTAGAGGGAATTCAGAAGAAAGGTGTGGGTTTTGAGTAAGATTACTCATCACCAACATGTGAAATCTTCCTTGTGCCATTTAATTAAAATCTAAGTGTCAGCTAGATAGTATAATCATTTCTTAGCCTAGGTGGATCATAGGAACTAGCAAATTAAGGCAGCCAAAGACCCACATGCGTGTCTGTCAGGTCTGCACTTACTTCTAGATGGAAACGAGCCTATATTTGGTCTGCAGGGTATGATTTGAATGGAGGTTTTTCCTTCATTTTTTAGATCACTGCTCAAAGTCCACTGACAGAATACAGGAGACAGCCTTGATTAGATTAGGCCAGATTGGATTAAATCGAATGGTTAAAGCCTTTGGAGCCTCCAGCTTGTAGGAGACACCATAATGGCCTTCATAGCATCCCTAAATCCTATTAGGTAAGTTAATCTTATTGAAGAATTTAGGTCTGCATAAAGCAGCATTGCCCTTATATTCTCTGTGGTGGTCTCTGGCCCTTAAGGTGAGCTGACAGATACTCACTTTCTTGAAATAGGTTGGTTTTCTTGGTTTGGGGCAAGTTATCCTAAATACTTTGAAAGTTGATACCTGTACTTGGTAGAGAGTACATTTAGTGTAGAAAAATAGTCTGTCTCTCTGCTTGGTGGCTGTTAGTGTCTGTGCCAGGGATGTTTTTAGCCCTGGTTGGGGGAAAGAGAGTCAGGAGAGAGGTGTCTAAATAGTTGTAAAATCAGCTGCTGTGTCATTATGGCAGGTGTGGGGGTGGATGGATGGGTGGGAGCTTTATTTTTTAGCTTTGTGAAATCATCCCTTATAGCCCATATCCATTTTAGAGGTTGTCATTAAGAGTCATGTGCTGAGTATATAGTATGGTTGAGACTCTGTGCTAGATGTTGGGAATAAAATAAAGAATCTTGGAACTTGGTTGCTGGAGGCATCTTTATCTGTGATTTTCTGGGTGTGTTTGTAGTTTTATTATAAGTGTGAATTGGCTCTTGCCTGTGCAGATGCAGTGACCATATTTTTCTGAAGCAAAACATCCTTTTTGCCACAGGATTCTTTCCAGTTTGTGGATTTATGGACAGGCAAAGCTTTACAAAGCCATATAAACTATGTCAAATTTTTTGTAATGAATCTATTGTTTTTTGGAAAAAGAAAAAAATGCAAGAAATTGGGAGTGTCCAGCTCTGAGCGTATGCTTACTGCATACACAGTGAGGACTGGTGGAACGGTGGGGGAGAAGAGGCAAATCTGACTTAAGTCTTTGCTAAAGGTAGTTTGGTTAGACACAGCTTCAGACCCACAAGGGATTACTGCAGACTGAATTGCCGTCCAGAGAGGGCAGGAAGTTTTTTTTCCATCCGTCTTTAAAAGTAAGTTGTGTAGTGCCTCAGCTAGGGGCTGAGCCTCCACCATTAGGATCCCGCGAGTTCATAAATGCACAACGTGAGGCACGGGGAGGTGTCTGTTGGTGCATCTGGCGACTCGGTGAATAACCATGGGAAGGTGCCGGCCGGCATGCAAGGGGCTGAGGGGACACTGTGACCTGGGGACTTCCCGAGAGGTGGTGGAAGGGGAGGCTTCCTTCTTGATAGAGCCTAGGGGACATGTTAGCTCTTAATTATTCCGCCATCTGGGCTCTGCCTATTCTGAGGCCAAGAAGTGAGTTAAGCTTGTTTCTTTGTTTCAGCTTTTCTGGTGGGGCATCCCTACATCTGTGTCCTGTCCCCAAAGAGGAAGGAAAATTTCAGGGGTGGGCCAGACATGGAGTCTGAAGAACAGTTATGATAGATGAATGGTTTTGATTTGCTTTTAGGAAGAAAAGTGCAACTAGCCCTTTAGATGAAGATAATATCTCACTCCAACCCTCCTCTGTATCAAGTGTATGGTGTTCTCTTCCTGTATAGCACTTGTATTTTCAAGAGCTAGGGTCATTGACAGAACACTTCTCACTCTTGAGTTTCAGAGCATAGCCGAGTACACACATCTGAAGCCAGAAATGTAATTTTCTCTAAGTGTACTAAGAATTACTTTAATTCTTTGTATGTGCGTGCACATGCTCATGCAATTGTGGGTTTTGTTTCATGCTCCTTGAGTAGAAATAACCTCCTTTTTACTCTTATTGATTCTTGATTGCACACTTCTCAGGGTTACCTTTGTTAGGAAGCAGCTAGAAGAATGTGTGCTCCTTTGGTCCTTTTGACCTTTACTCCTGTGCCCCTCTGACCTGAGGCTCACCCTGCCCACCCTCTCCTCGGCATCAGCCCAGCTTTGTTCTTTTGGGTCTCTTGTTCCCCTCAATGAGGGACACATCCTTGCTTCTGTCTCAACTGACTATCCATTTCGGTTGAGGCAGTTCCAGATGGGAAGAGGTTGGGGAGGGATTTTAAACAAGGAGAAAAATTGGATCTGGTTAGGAGAAATTTATAAAACTTCTGTATTCTGTGCTAATCGTTCTCAGATGCTTTAGGATTACAATATGAAACGTTGGTCTGGAGAACTCTTGAGAGCTGCCTTTAGCAGCCAGCAGACAGCTCTTCCTGCTTTTTCTTCCTGTCCCATCTCTGAAAGAGCTCACTAATTCTTTATAATCCCACTCTTTCTCCTCTCTTTTAAAGTCCTCCTGATTTGCTTCCCACCCCAGCTGCTCCCGGTCTTCCTGAGTTCCTTTGGGATGGAGGAGAAGCCATCCTCGCTTCCATAGTTTGTTGACATCCCCAAGGGGAAGGAGGGCACAGACCCTTCCACGTCCTGCCCCAGAGCTTCACAGGAAGCAATAATAATTCCGAAAGCTTATTGATTACTTAAAATGTGCCCGGCGCTGTGACAAGCACTTTACATGGATTATCCTTTATACTCAAGCCAGCCCAATAAAATATGTGCGCTATCACTGTTTTCATTTTACAAATGGGTAATTGATGCCCGGCGAGGCTCAGTAACTTGCCACTCTGCATGCAGCTGGAATCAAGAGGCGGGGTGAAGGTTTGCAGAGGGCAGCCCGATTCTAGGGCTCTTGTTCAGCTCCTCAGGGCAAGTTTGGGAGTTCACAGCCAGGAGAGCTACGTCTCTGCCAGCTCCTTACCTGGATTATCTCCTCTTTTACACCGACCCGTATGGTCTTTATATGATCTTTATATTTTCAGTTCATGCACTGAATGTTCCGGATTGGTTTTGGATGATGGCAACTGTGTGTTTTAAAGAACCAGAAATAAAAAAATGTTCGAGGTGGGCTTTTTTAGCCCTGGTCTCCCTCTTCTGTGTAGTCAGGTAACAGGACTCCTGGCAAGGAAATCAGTCCATTAGCGCTCTTGCTTTGGGAAGATTAGTTAATTGGTCGAGGTTGTGTGTCTGTGGTTAATTTGTGTTCCTGTCGCAATAATACGTGAGAGCATCCACAGGCGTGGAGTGTGCCATCCAGCAGCCCCATAAAACAAGGCACTCTCTAGCTCCGGCACCAGCCGGTTTACCTGAATAACAATAGGGAAGCTTGTTGACCATTTGGCACTTCACAGCCCAGTAATTAGAAACTGTAAAACAATAATACAGACATGAAGCAAATCCTCCAGTTAATGAAAAAAAAAATCTACAATCCTGCTTTGTGGCTGAGTGCAAAATCACAACCAGCTGCTTATACAACAAAGCAAACACTTCAGGATTTTGGCAGCTGTTTTACACATACAAAGAGCTCTAGGCTCTCTATTAATTTGGGGGCTGTCATATTTTTTAAAAACTGAAAACAACAATTGCCTGACTTTCTTGTTTCTTATTAATTTACTGCAGTGGTCCTCAAATTATGGTCCCCAAACAAGAAGTATCAGCATCATCTGAGAACTTGTTAAAAATGGAGGGTTTTTTGGGGGGGGGGGTGGGGCTACCCCAGGCCCTATTGAATCAGAAATTCTGGGGGGTGGGGCTCAGTAATTTATATTTTAACAGGTCATCCAGGTGATTCTGAGGGTATTCTAGTCTAGAGTTTGAGAAACAGTGGGAAGTGGGTAGAGGAATTCGGGGGATGAGAAGTGGAGTCCCCTTTCGGCTCCACCCAAAGGTGAGCACTTTGCTTCTCTTACCAGAGGGGAGACACCTGTCCCCAGAATATGTGAGGTTCCCCTGTTGCCCGCAAGGATGCTGGGGGAGGTGTCTCAGGGAAGGAACGGTGCCTTTGTGGGGGCCTGGTTGGAAGAGGGTCTTGAACTGTGGGTTATTACCCATTTGTAAGGAACTATTTCAGTGTTTCCTTTACCATCTGGGTGGTGCTTTTGACATCAGCTCCGAAAGGCCCAGACCGTACTAGACAGGAGGAGAAGAGACGTGAGGACAAAAACAAAGACCATCTTATTTCTCAGGCCAAGCCTTCACAGTGCTGCTGATGTAAGGTGTTCCCCTTGGTCAAGAGCTATCATTAAACACTGAAAGTTAAGATGGGGTGAGGTGCTGGCAGGACAGATTTCTTTTCTCTGTATGTTCCCCTCCCTTCCCCATTTCACATGTCTGCCTCCAGCTATTTTGGCAGACGGAATTTGTTTAATTTTCTTGGGGCTTCCTGACAAATGGCCCCTCTGCCCCTTCCCCCTGTGTGGTGACCGCAGCCCTGACACAGGTTGACTTCAGAGCCATTAGAAGTCCTCGCATAGCTGTCCACTGATCTCTTGGAAAGGCCTCCTGGGAAATAAGAGCTTGCCACCAGCGTGAAATGAGTTCTCGACTGGGGTTACCACAAAGGCTCAGGTTCCTAACACTCCTTGAATAATGTGGTTGACAGTCTGTTGGGGACAAGACCTGACACAAACAGGAACACTCCACCTACAGTTGCTTGGTTTTTATCCAGATTGTTAATTTTGCTCAGTTTTAAAAGGTGTTTTGCTCACAGTTTTTCTGCCTTTCAGATCATTGAATTTTCTTGTTCTCTTGGGAAAAAAAAAAGGAAGGGCATAGGACCTGTTGGTCAATTAGTATATCCTATCCTATTCTTATCCTATCCTATTCTGTTTTCAGCAGTGTAGCACAGGAAAGTGGCTGGGATTCCTCTGGAACTGACCAAGAAAAGAACCACCTGGATCTTGGGTTCACTTTATTCCCTCTGTTTTCAAATGGGAGAACTTGCTTGAGAACCTGAATCTGATGTTGCAGCACAAGCTCAGTATTAGGCTTTTTTGTGCTTGGTGGGGAGGAGGGTGGGTTTTAACCACAGATACTTCAAATAAAGGACCCTTCAAAGTCTGATGCAATCAGATGTTAAGATACTAGCACACAGAAGCCTACTGTCACATTAAGGCAAGGCCTTGGCTGTTCCATGAAGTCTTGGGTCACTCAGACATCCATGGAAGGAAAGGTAGTTGCCAGCACATTGGAAATTCTGGTGTAAATGTCAGATGCTTGGACCATTCATTATTGCGAAGGCTTATTTTGTATTTTATTGTATTCTAAGGGATCAGTGGCTTGTTGGCTCTTAGGAAGTGGTAGTTGCCGATTCCCTTTCCATGTGACATTCAGGACTCATGGAGAAGCCAGAGGCTCACACTGGAGCGTTTGCTTCTTGGTCATCAGGAAAGACGGTTCTTCTGCCAGACTGGGAGCAGGGGGAAGAGGGAGCTAAGCCTTGAGCCCCAGAGATTTTCATGAACGGTGCAGCCACTGGGACAGAAAGGCTGACCCACTGTCCTCCCCAGCCTGCCTGCCCTTCATCTTGTTTTAATTAAATACACAGCTGATGATGTCAGCCTGGCTCCTGGCTCCCTCAGCTTCCCCCTTGGAACAAAACATCCGGGCAGACAGTTGTGACAATTAAAGTCTGAAGACCCAAGCTTCGTTTGTTCTGAGGTAATTAAAATAAATCTGCCTAAACATCTCCAAATGCAGATAAAACCTAGTGCTGATTAGAGGTGACCCTCTAATAAACCTGATTTGATTAGGCAGAACCACTGGGGTGCAGGCAAATATTTGAGACTCTGGCCAAGCTGATTTATTCCATTGACCTTTTCACTTGGGGGAAAAACCTGTTTGATTCTTTCTGTCCCAGAGTACTTGAAAACTATTACCTGTGACAACTAAAGGATTTAGGTGAAATAAACAGGCGAGACCTGTGGACTTGCCCTTAAGAGTCTTATTCAGCTACCACCTGGGACGTGCTTGCTTCCTGGCAGATCAATGGAGAATGGATTTTGCCGGAGGTTCTGGCCTGGAACGCTAATTAAAAAGAACGTTCTAAAATGCACCCAGGCATGTTCTGATAAAGTCTTAGCAGATGTGGGTGGTGAAGGTTGTTTTTTAAAGTCACAGGTGTTTTTTTTTTTTTAATTTACTAGGGTAACTTTTAACAAAGTGTTATGTATAGAAAAGCCACACTAAAACTGCTTTAGTGTTTATATCAAGACCTCATTGTCAGTTTAGGAGAAATTTTTACATTGCTTCCATCTTATTTTTACATTGCTTCCATCTTTTTGCTCCTGTGATACTGAGCACAGCTCTCTTAGCATTTATCACATTGTGCTGTAATTTCTGATTTACTTCTCTTGTTCTGTTTTTGAAAGCAGGGAAATTGTCAAATTCTTCTTGATGTCTGCCCAAATGCCTATCACATTGCCAAAATACAGGGCTTGGCAAACTATATATAGCCCGTAGGCCAAACCAGGCCACTACCTGTTTTTGTATGCCTATGAACTAAGAATGATTTTTACATTTTTAAATGGTTGAAAAGAAATCAAAGGAAGGATATTTAGTCATGACACATGAAAATTTTGTGACATTAAAATTTCAATTTTCATAAATAAAGTTTGCCTGGAGTACAGCCATGTTCATTCATTTAGGTTATTGTCATTGGCTACTTTGGTGCTCCAACAGCAGAATTGAGTATTTGCAGGCTTGAAAAGCCTGAAATATTTACTCTCTGCTACTTTACAGAAGTTTGCCCCTTTCCTGTTCTATAGTAGGTGTATCATAAGTGCTTGTTGTTTGAATTATTCTACATATAAATCTGAGTTCTCAGAATTACTCCAATCCTGAAAGTGTTCAGTGGATATTCAGTGAACAACTGACTGACCTAATTCTCTTGTTATCTTGTTGTAACCTTATGTTTACATGTTAGTGGTGCTGCTTCATTTCTGGGAGCTACAGCTGGCCCTTGAATAATGCAGGGGTTAGGGGTGCTGACCCCAGCGCGGTTGAAAATCCACGTATAGGGGCGCCTGGATGGCTCAGTCATTAAGCATCTGCGTTCCGCTCAGGTCGTGATCCCAGGGTCCTGGGATTGAGCCCTGCATTGGGCTCCCTGCTCAGCTGGGAGCCTGCTTCTTTCTCTCCCACTCCCCCTGCTTGTGTTCCCTCTCTCACTATCTCTCTCTGTCAAATGAATAAATAAAATCTTAAAAAAGAAAGAAAGAAAAAGAAAGAAAGAAAGAAAATCCACGTTTAACTTTTGACTCCCCCCACAAATTTAACTCCTAAAAGCCTACTGTTGACCAGAAGCCTTACCGATAATGTAAACAGCTGATTAACACATATTTTGTGTATGTCTTATGTAGTATATTCTTAGAATAAAGCAAGCCAGAGAAAAGATGTTATTAAGAAAGTCGTAAGGAGGAGAAAATACATGTACAGCGTTGTACTGTGTTCCAAGTGGACCCTGCAGTTCAAACACGTGTTGTTTGAGGGCCAGAAGAGTTTTGCTAATCCTTATTAACTTTCCAGGTTCTGAACCTGGTGTATGAGATAAAAAGACACCATGAGGCTCACGGAAGTTACACTGACTGGGTCATGCAGTGAAGAAATGGTGTGACGATTCCGATATTCATCTTTTCCTCCCTTTGCTGAGGCCATCCTCTGGATGAAAGAAGATTCATATAAACCTGGGGATGTGCGTGAGCAAATTAGTGCCCAGTACTATATAGTGCATTAGTTCATGTAGACATCAGTATCTTTCCTTGTGGGTTCTTTGGTTCATTAGCAGGGAAATTCATTTAAAAAAATAATAAATCCGTGGTTTAAAAAGTAAACACTGCGGAGAATGATAGCAATTATTAAATGTAAACAGTCTGGCCTTTGAGAACCACTGTGAAATTGTTTAGTGAATTTAATTATTATGCTTTTGATGTTCATATATCTACTTCCATTGACTGTTAAGGAAAGTGCTTCGAGGAGGACCGATGAGGTATAGGTGAAGTTTATTTTTGAGACAATAATGTTCTTAGGTAAAACAAAACGACAGCTAACAGATATATAGTGACTCGAAATCTGGCTTTTGTTTTGCAACAGTATCTTTAAAATGACCAATGCCACAAATATAAATCCATTCATAAGCAGTGGAGGTGGAGGGTGTTGGAATATTCCAGAGTAAAGCGAGAAACCAGAAACGTATGGAAAATTTCTTAATTGAAATAGTATGCTGGAGTTTGAGGGAGAAGATGAATTTGGCAGGAAAGGGAAGGAAGAAAGGTTAGAAGATACATAAAGAAATACGGGCCTGAACTTTCCTAGGAATCTGGGGAAGTACTGTTTTCCTCAGAGGGACACCACTGTACTTGCCTGTTGTGTACCCACTATGCGACAGGTGCTTTTTATACATTTTTGTCAGCTTTGCAATAGCCTTGCATAGTATGTAGGGGTAATATCCCTGCCTTATGGCTGGGAAAGCTGGAACTTTGCTTAATTGGCTTGCTTGAGGTTTTATAGTTAGTAGCCAACAGAGCCAAATTTCAAACCCAAATCTGTCTGACTCCAGCCCTTAATGTTATTTCTATTGACCTACTTCCTCAGAACTTGATTCCCAGAGATTTCATCATTGAAATTATGCATTGAGAAGATGTGTACGTCCAGCCCGAGGCCATACGTCATCGTGTGAATAAATTTCTTCCCCATTTCACCTGCTTTCTCTTTCTTTCCAATTACTTTGTACAACATCTTTGATTTGTGAGCTGCCTGTGTCCCCGTCACCATTAACCCTGTTGATCAGTATCAAGTTGATTTTGTTATGTAACATAGAGAGACTTTAGATAGGGGATAAAAACTCTCACAGAACTCTTGCAAGACCAATAACCCCACCCAACTGAAAAATTAAGTTTGGTTTGTCTTTGGCAGTATGTGCCCCGTCCCTCGGCCCTGGCACTCCGGGGGATTCCAAAAGGGAGAATTTGAGAACAACATTCCAGGCTTAGAGCCTCAACATTCCTTGGGTTCTGTTGGAGGACTTCTTGGCAGCATTCAAAGAAGCCTGTGTTTTCCTATTAATTTTCCATCCCAGGCCACCTGCTTCCGCCTTCCTGCTGTTTTCCTTTTGTACCTACGTGGTTGGTGCTCCTAAGGCTTTCTACACTGGCTTTCATCATTTATACCACTGAGTTTTACAGGAGCTTTTCTTTGCAGATTTTGATGTTTGACACAGTTACAGATTTTTATTTATTTATTTTTAATACGTTCGCTTCTGAACATTTTTAGACTTTATGGTGGCATCCTCCAGGAGAGATAAAAACAAAACCAGGCACATTTTATGTAGAGTCAGGAGGCAGAGGGCAGAGGGTATATGGTTGATAGAAACTAATTATTATTGATTTCTCAGGATGCAGATCCTAACTGTTGGCAAATTTAGAAATTACCTATTGGGGGATGGTTCTGTAATGTCAGTGAAGAGTTGATTCTGGAGAAGATGCTGACTTGGATGTGGCTGATGGAAAAGCTGGGATGAGCCAATGCAAAGGGATAGTGCTTTTTAACCTCATTGCAGAGGAAAAGCAAGCCGCATAGCTTTCCCACAGTGAGAAGCCTGCAAGTCAAAGCCCTTGAACAAGGAACAACCCAGAAATGTCGTCCCATGTCCTATGCAGATGAGATTGGTGGGAACTCTGTTGCATCTGCCCATGGGTAACCCTAGTGCATTTGCAGAGCATTCAGTGATTGGGCTGTCTTTTTGATCGCTAAAAAAAAAAAAAAAAAAAAAATTGAGGTGCCTACAGAGCAGTGCAGACTGCCAGCCTAGGAGGTCTGATTTGTGAGTTACAAAGATTCAGAAAAGACCTTTTGTCGAGGGTGAACTCGCCTTATCAAAATATTGTGAAAATTCTGAAGACAAGTGAGTCAATTTAGCAAGAAATGTTTGAAGGGAAAAATCTTTTTTTTTTTTTTTTTTAAAGATTTTATTTATTTATTCGACAGGATAGAGACAGCCAGCTAGAGAGGGAACACAAGCAGGGGGAGTGGGAGAGGAAGAAGCAGGCTCATACCGGAGGAGCCCGATGTGGGGCTCGATCCCATAATGCCGGGATCACGCCCTGAGCCGAAGGCAGACGCCCAACCGTTGTGCCACCCAGGCGCCCCTTAAGGGAAAAATCTTATGGAGTGTTTAATTTGGAAACGGAAATGGTTTGTCCTTTCCACAGTGTCTCCTGTTCTGTGAGCTAAGATGGTTAGGGGACATGGAGCAAAATGTGAAACCCTTTCCTCCTACTGCTGCTCCTGTGATCAGATCCTTCTCTTACTCCCATAAACACGAATGCTGTTTAGGACCTTGGCCATCTGGTGTTGGTAGGTTTGTTTTGTGTGCATCATACGACCTGCCCCTACAAATACATTGTGTATAAGCTTAGCCAGGGTGACAACTGGTGTGATACTTTTTTTTTAAACCTCTAGGGCCTAAGGCCCAGTGACCAAGGGAACGAAAAGCTGCTCCCTTTAAAAACCCTGATACTCCCATTGTGTTCTCATGGTTTCGCTCAGGTAGTGGTGTTCCACCGTGTGAGAAAGGTGAGGGTTGTATGTTCTCGAATCATGAACAGAACTATCCTTGGGAATGAGAAAACCACGCTGCAGTGCTGTGTGTGTGTGTGTGTGTGTTCAATGTGGAAAAGGTTCTGGGGTATGTGTGTGTTTGCTGTTTACTTATCACATGATGGTGCTGCACACCTACTCTGTGACAGTGTTATTTTAACTTGAAATAGCATGGGTTAGGAGAACACTCCTATTGAATGTGAGGGGGGATTCTCCTGGGCGCCTGTAATTGCAATGATTTGAAATGCTTTCACAGATTTGTAGGAGAGGGTAATTTTTCTTCTTTATTTGCTCCTTTTATTTTGTTCTAAAGCCAGTATTACTTCCCCTCCCACCTCCTCTATATACTTCTTATTTCTCTCTGTCTCTCTCTGCTCCTTTAAGAAAACCTTCCTGGTAAGAATCGAAGACATTTGGAGCTTCTTGTTTTTTATTAAAGTTGATTTGTGTCAGTTAGTACTGTCTAGAGAATGGGAAAAATGAGGGTGATTTGGGAGCTGCGTCCTGGAAGGGCCAGCCGTCCCTTTACATCGGGGAAAGCTGTTCTTGGGCATTATTTTCTGGTTCCAGCTGTGTTCTGAGTGTTGCTAGTGCTGGCAGTCACCCCGTAGAGCACGGTCTCCAGCACTGTTGACATTTGGGCCGGATAATTCTTCGTTGTGTGTAAAGTGTCCTGTGTCTTGTAGGATGTTTAGCAGCACCCCTGGCCTCTCTGTCAGCAGTTCCCCCCACCCCAGCTGTGACATCCAAAATGTCATTGCCGAATGTCTCCTGGGGCAGCGTCGCCTTGGTTGAGAATCCGTGCCTTGGAGGAAAGGGAGGCCCTGAAAGCCGAGGGTCGTCATGAACCTCTGAGGGCCGCAGCCTTCGTTTCGAGACTCAGGTAGATTAAAAGTACCTCTCAAATATCAGCGATAAGGACATATTTATATAATTGTGATTCCTGTGTAATCCCCAGATGCCATTTTAGCTCTTGCCTTCAACTTCCTCGCACTAGAAATGTTGAGTATATTATTTTTCCTTATTTTTAAAATGAGAAGGTTTGTAGTAAAATGTAGTAATCTCTGAGGGGTCTCTCCCAGCCCTCACATTTTATGATTTTAGTTCTACAACAGAAATCTTACGCAGTTACAGAACTTCAGAGCTCAAAATTTATTTGTGATCATTGACTCCATTCCTCTTAGTACTGTCCAGTGTGATTTCCACAAATAGATCAAGCCAGAAAAAAGAGTTGCTTTTTCCAAGGGGGGGGGTTATTAAATGCTGCTATTTAGAATTTCTCAGAACAGACTTTTATAAAAATGGTTACTTTTGTTACTGACTGGAATTCAGGTGATTGCCTGAACTTCAAATACGTCTGTTGTTTGGAACCAGGCTTTTAATATTGGTGTTTATTTTAAATAGTTGATATTTATATTTAATAAACTGGCATCCTTATTGCCAAACAGCTTTATGCTCTGCTACCTTGATGCAGGAACCTGATTTCTCCAGTGCCTTGGCTGACATGTTGGGATTAAATCAGTAAATCTTCTATTCTACATGCTTTTTAAGCATAATGAGAGTAGGGTGTTGTGTTTTTTTTTTGTTTTTTTTTGTTTTTTTTTGGTGTGGCCTGAATGAGAGGTGGTTAAAAGGGAAATCTAATACCTTTTATGGATTTATATGCTTCACATGTGATGTACCCAACCAGAAATAACGAGATACACACCAGATGTGAAGGTAGCAGCTAATATAATTATGCTGGGGATCATTTTCACCATTTGAGGGCTGAATTACGTTGAACTCATTTCTTCATCTCTAAAAGGATTTGGTATAGTTGCTTAAATTTGAATTGGGAGCGGAGATGAAGTACCTATGCTCGTGCTTTTAATGAACTAGAAGGGTTGGGTGGTGTGTACCTTTTGTATTTCTGGAGCTTGGTAAACAGTAAAGTCTGGACCATGCAGATTCACGGGAAGGCTTAGACGGATGGGTAGGTGTATTCTCGTGGAAACTAATAGCCGAGTGTGCTTTCTTTGGGCTCTTGCCTGGAAAACCAATCTGAAAGTATCGTGGTCAGACACAGTGCTGTTCTTAAGCCTTATTGGAAATAATAGGTCTCTTAGCCTGTGCTAAAAGGTAATTTTGCATACATTAAATATTCAACAAAGGGCTTGAACTGTGCTTACTTTGGCAAACAAATAGATCCCAAAATGAATCACACAAATTGTAATGTGGAACAAATTGAAATACTTGAGGATTTGTCTTAGAAGATTCTGAACAAATTGAAATACTTGAGGATTTGGCCGACACTTGTATTTTATCCTCCACGTCTTCGTAGCTCCCTCAGAAAGAAAGAATCTTTGGAAATGGCAGTGAAAGGACAGTATTATCTCAAACTGCAGTTGTGGTTCTGGACCTGGTCTGGGGGCCTCGCTCTCCTTTTACTCCCAGCTATATAATAGCAAGAAGAGAGCACTTAGGGTGTTTATTTCACCCTGGAAGATTTTTATAAAGAACAGTTTTTAATGAAGCATGGCACATGGCATCATTATCATTTCTAACACAGAGAACTCATTTTCAATTTTGCTATCAAAGAAAAATGACAAATAGAGAATGCAAGAAAAACCAGATGGACTAACTGTATTAGGAGCTTAGTATGCATATTTTGTGTCACATATTAGCATTCATTAAGTCAAAAGGGAAAAAAATGAGTTTTGCCTACATGCATTAAACCAATAAGGCTGGCAAAGTTCCAAGCTAGCTCTTGTGGATTAATTGTTTTATAACTGTTTTAATTAAAATTGTTCAGTATATGATTAACCTAAAAGTTTTAATTTCCACAAAACTGTTGAACAAATGAGACATTAATATTTTACATTAACCATGGCGATATTGCTGTGGTTTTCAGAGTGGCTGCTTGCTCAAGTAAACCGTGGCAGGCGCTGGGTGGAAAGTGCTGTGGCTCATACTACTGCGAAGAGGACCTGCGAATCAAGAGTAGCTTCGCGAGAGGGCCAGGGTGACGGGGTTGCTTGGTATACTGCAGATTCCATAGGTGTGCCTTTACGTGGCCGTCCCTCCCCTGCCCCCTCCTCACATGGTCAGTTCAGAGCTGAGCCCTAGTCAGAAACTGTCACGTTGAGGAGTTAACCGTACAGCATGGCGAAAGTCCACTTATCGTGTTTTTTCCTTCTATTAGACTTCATACTAGTGTTGAAGTACTACTACTTGAAATCCTTGGATTTGAAGGGATTGGCTGGTAGGGCCTGTGACATTAATGACATGAAGTTCCATGGTTTTAATGTAGGAGGTAGGTACAAATGTTTTGGAAAGCAAAGGGAAGGTGGGAAAGTTTGGATGATCCATCACCTTTATTTATTTGCTTGCCGTTCTTTAGGTTGGCGCCATGGTGACGTGGGGAAAACACATCCCACTTTGCAAATTTTAACACTGAGGCCCAGTCACATGGTGCTGTGGGTCGCTGCAGCTTCTTAAATAAGGGGGGGGGATCTGCGTTTCTCTCGCTCCGTCCCTTCTCTGCTTTCTACCTGTGCCCCCATCTTTATGTACTTCAGCTCATTAAGAGATTCTCCTCCCTTCCTGTAACCCTCTCACTGTGACTTCTCTCTGGGGGTTCAGTTCATGACACTATATCAATTCAAAGTAGTGCTGGTCTCTGAATGTTGTGGAAGGGAGTTTTAAAAGAGAAGATTCAAACTGCTCGTTGGAAATGATAATGACAAAACAGAAGCTGTCCAAACAACCAGAAAGTGAAACAGTCTTTGGACTCTCCTACTAGGTTTTAGATCTGCGGGAGCCTGGGGTGCAGTGTCTGAGAAACAGAAATATTTCGACTTTCACTTCCATGGTCAGGATCGGATGACACTGTGATTTATCCAGAGTTCCAGCTGCAGCCCTGATATGATCTCTCTTTACCTTTCCCTGTTGTTTCTTCCTTAGTACCGTAAGATTCCCGGTGTTCGCCTTCCCCTCCATTCTTTGTATCATTCTCCTAAATTCCTTCTGTTTAGCTTTGTAAGCACCAGCTTCTGAATAAATTATTCATATATTCAGTATTTTTGAAGTAGTTAATGATCATAAATTTTATGGTTGTACAATTGGTTGTACAAGTTGCCATATTTGCCAGAAACCGGCTTTACACAAGTGATTTTTGAGATAAATGGTTTATCAGGCGTGTTGTTATCTGTTCATTTCTTTAGGCTCTCTTGAGTTCTATTACTGCATGAAGGTAGATCATTAGAAATGCGCATACCTGGACCATATTATTTGATTCTTCAGAGAATTGCCATCAAGGAGTTAGAGTGCTATGTCCTTGGTAAATGGAGAATAAGAGCACTCAATTTAAGAATTAAATATTCTGCATTCAAAGAATATTTCTGACTTTTGCAAAACCTGAAAAATGATATCTTAATGTATCTCTCTCTCTCTCTCTCTCTCTCTCTCACACACACACACACACACACGCGCGCAAAATTTCTTTGGGAATTTGGTGCCAGGAAAATACTCCTTAATTCTGACCCACATATATGCATTCCTTTAATTCTCAAATGTTTGTTGAATGAGAGAATAGTACATAATTAGGTAAGAGTTCTTTTGCATTTTCCAGGAAACTCTATACTTAATTCAATAAGCAATTTTAGATAGCCCAAGTCCTTGATGATTGAGTAGTATTACTCTTTTGCTTGGTGAGTACTCTTTTTCATCTACTTTTAACAGATTTTTCTTTGGTTAAAAACTGGGGGCGCCTGGGTGGTTAAGAGTTTGCCTTCAGCTCAGGTCATGATCCCAGGGTCCCAGGATCGAGCCCCACATCAAGCTCCCCGCTGAGTGGGGAGTATGATTCTCCCTCTCCCTGTGCCCCCTCTCTCCGCCCCCCCATGCTCTTAGGTGCTCTCTCAGTCTCAAATAAATAAATAAAATCTTTAAAAAAAACCCAAAAACAAACCGACTTCTAGACCATGGTACTTCCGTACAGAGACATGAGTAGGTACTTCACCATGTTCCCACGATAAGGGGAATAATAGGAGGAGTCAAGCACATGTTTCCTACCCTGTAAGATTTGATAATTCTTGTTTATAAGACACACATGTCTAGCAAGATAGAGAAGGGCCAAAAGCAGGATTTTTCACAGTAAGGCTGTAGGAGTAGGGAGATAGTTTGGGACTTACTACTTCCATTGTATCTCTCTTGTCCATTTCATTACCTTTATGAATGTGCTCTCTGCTCCCCTGGGTCCCATTTCCTTTACAGTAGTAGTAATTACTGTTGGGGTAAACCTCCCAGCTGTGAGGCCAGCTCTTTTCTTGACCATCTCTGCAGCCTGGCTTCCACCTCTAACCCTCCATAAAAATTATGCTTGTATTGCTCTTTATCAGCTACATGGCTACATTTTTCTCATTTGTTTTTCTGATGCAGCAGCAGCCTTCCAAAAATACCGCCAAGTGTAATAATCCTTTTGCTGTTCAATACATCTTTTGTCTGTGGCTTAGTTACTGTCGCAGTTGATGGCATGACAGCTGATGGCAAGCAACAAATGAATGTTTAAATAGTGAGTAATTCAACAGATGTGCCCATCCAGGTGATTCTCCCAGTAGCTGCTGCACCGTGGGTGGAGGTGAGCAGTCACTGAGTGTATAGTGAGTTGTTCCAGATATTCGCTGGTTTTTGGCTAGCTCGTTCTTGGTCATTATAGTTTGACTTATTTTGCCTCTGTTCAGTTTTTGTGACTTTGTTTTGTTCCTTTATTTTGATACATGTATGCAGTGTGGCTGCCTTTTGGGGTTGTTTAAATTTCAAATAATGAATGTTGTGATCGTAGTGCAGGTTTAGTAATTTCTAGTGATCATCACAAAGTAATATTTTCTGAGAGTCCCAGGTGTATGAAACTCATCTTCTGAAGTGCACATTTAGTACCCCAGACCCTCAATCACAACATAGTAATTGTGGCTGGACCACTTCAAACCTTACTCAAGGAAGGAAGGAAACTACCTACACGCTATTGCTATACAGTATTGAAAATATACAGACCAATACATTTTAGCACATGGCAAGCTTTGTGAAGACACTCTGTCAATCAACATAAGTAAATATCTCTTCTCTCTTCCATGAACCTAGCAACCAATTTGCTTATAGTTCTTTGCAAAACTGTTGTTAAATTACTTTGTGGCTGGTTATGTCACTTGGCTAGGAAAATGGTACTGGAATTAAGTCAGCTTTAGCCCTATGCTGCCCATCTTTTCTAACTTATGGTCAGCCATATGTTTAGACCAGATGAAGTAGGAAGTTATGAGTGGATACAAGTACATTCCTGGAAAAGATACCAAAATCACGTTCTACTAAAAGTGTTGGTTAAGCTTTTTCCCGCCACATAGGGATATGTTCCTACCTCTATCAAGAACCTGTCATTTTAATTTCTGATCATGTGAGTAATAATAGCTTGTTGGTAGTAATGATTAGCGTAACAGTTGCATTGTGGGAGGGGGAAGATTTGATTACTGAGGGTTGCATAAGGGGCCCTTGAGGGTACTGTGATGTTTTGTTTCCTAACCATGACTGTGGTTACAGTAGTATTCGTGTTACTATTTTTCTGGAAAATATACATGTTTTCTACCCTTTTTTGGATGTATAATATAATTGCTCACTATATTTGTTTAGGTGCTGGATAAAACTTTGGAAAATACCCAGAAACAGAAAGTAAAAATGTTACCTGTAATCCTACCACCAAGAGATAATCACTTTTCTTTTTTGGCATATATCTTCCCAGTATTTTGGGGGCACATGCATCTCATAATATTTTGTCCACTTCCATGGCTTCAGAGTTTAATAAAAACACACACATATATATGTATGCAGAGGTACCTAAACCTGACTTTTTCTAGAATTTTTTTATTTATTTAAGTAATCTCTACACCCAGTGTGGGACTTGAACTCATAACCATGAGATCAAGAGCCACATGCTCTTCCAACTGAGCTAGTCTGGCACCCCAGACCTGATTTTTTAATTTATTGTTATTGTAATATTTTGGCATGAATGTCCAGGACTCTGTAGAATTAATTTTAATACCTATAGAGAGTACCATTGTTTGGGTATATCATAGCCCATTTACCCAATTCTACATTTGACATTTAGGTATTTCCTGATATTTAAATATTATAAATAGTATGTGTTTATCTTGTAGGTATTTAAAATTAAACAGGCTAAATTGGACTCTTTTATTTAGTATGTAGACATTTCATAAAAGGCAGATTTTGTTGGACAAGATAACTCTGGCTTCAAAAGCGACTTGAAAGCCGATTTTTTCCCCCCTTAAAGAAAATTGAAAAAAAAATTTCATTTTCTTCCCTTTATGAAGTAGGTGTGTGTGGTGTATTGTGTGTGAGTAGGAAATTGCTTCAACGTTTTTATACTCTTTTGTTGGCTATGAAGTTAATTTATTCATTCACTTATTGAATATTTATTGAACACCATCTGTATGCCAGGTGCTTTGTTCCAGATCTGAGGATTTAGAGACAGAGACCTGGTTTCTACTTTCTCAGTGAGGTGACATAATGAGCAGTAGGACTTGGGTGTTGTCAATCTACACTGTTGAATTTATAGATCCAAACGTTTCTACTTGGATGACTTTGCTGTGATTTATGTTATTAAACAGGTGACTTAGGAGCTTATATACCACAGAGGCTGCTACTTTACCCTCCTTCCCTAAACACCCTCATGCCCAAACCCTATGTTCCGTAAGGTTGAATCCTCGAATTTTGTGCTTCGTGGGCAAGCCCGCATAGGGCAGAAATGGAAATGACCTTTTCATTCACAGAGTGGGCATTATTGAGGATGGGCTATGCATTAACTCCTTCCTGGTATTACGAAGTTCCTTTCCAGCTCTAAAATTCTGTTCCTTTCTGATATTCAGGCCTTTGGAACTGAATCTTTTCTCAAACATTAAATTTGTAGTAGAAGGAAAAAATTAGATTCCATCTTTTTGAGACATCAGCTGAACTTTGTAGATTAAATACAGACTTAAGAATGAAAGAAGGGAGAAAAATGCGTTTGCCCATTCCAGGAAATCAGATGGGAATTGAGAGTATGTCTCTGTTCATCTTCTGTAAACAAAATCAGTAATGAAATGATAATTTTTTTCTTCTTACCTGCACTTAAAAAAAAAAAGATAGTTTTAAGCTTTCTATTTGGAAGACGTATCTGTGGCTTGAGGCTTCAAGTTAGGAATATTTTGGCATAGAAAAACCTGTGGGGTCCTGGGAACATCTGGTATCATTCATGATCAGACCAAGATGAAAGAAAATTTATTTTTTAGATAGTATACTGAGTCCTGGAAGTCTGGTGGCTGTTAAGTTCTTTAGCTAGGAAAATATAAATGGAAAGGCTTGTGGACAAGTGTGTCTTCCCTTAAACTCTAGAGCATAATTATTGAGTGTGCCTGTCTATTTCTTGTTTTACTTATACTTCAGTTTTACCATCTTTTGCATGTGTCCCTGGAAGGCTCTGTATGTGAGTGGATTCTGGTGGAGGAAACACTTTTAGATTATAAATGGACCGTCCTGGTGCCAGCATTCATTAGCCTTGGACAGATCAATCAAGAAATCTGATTCTTCTGTAGAATGGGGTAGTAACACTTGCCCAGCCTCTTTCCTAGTATTGTTGCAAAGATCAAGTAAGAAAGCCTGCTTGACAGTGCTTACTGTAAGGGAATACTTAAGTATTAAAAGAAGGAATGAATAGAATGCCTAACTCTGGTTGCTGCTCTCTTTTGGGGGTGGGGTTGGGAGTGTCATTACCACCTTGGATTTGGCAGTCTGGTATCCCAGTGTGTAAGTTTGAGATGGACCTCAGGGTTTAGATTGCTTGATGATGAATGATATGGCCATGAATAAAGTTCTGAAGATGCCATTTGTCCTTTAGGACAATTAGATTTGTCCCCCTCCCCTAAGGTTGCTGGTCATTTGGGTGAAGCACAATTTGTATAGAAAATAATAGTTATTACACTATTTTATTCTCTTTTATTTCATTTTCAGTGTCATCCAGAAAAAGCTTTGAGCTGGGTTACAAAAACATATAATGCAACAATTTAAATAAGATGAGGAAATTGGGACAAAGAGAAAACACGTGTAGAGAAAGTAGGATAGAACCATGTTGAGGCTAATGGGTGGAAACATATAGGATAGGTTCTTATGCAATATGTAGAGGTGGACCACATACTTATTCTCTCAGGGAATAGAACACAGAGGGAAACATTTGCATTTTTCTCCTGAGATAGTTCCTCAGTGGAGAGGATGAGGCCTTGAACTCTGTCAGAACACAACAGTGATTTGTGAAATAATTGCTTTTGTACTGTCTCTCAGTGCAAATTAATAACATGGTGACAGAGCATTGATTCAGGGAGAGAGTGACCATTAGGGGTTAAGATCACGTGTTCCACGTAGGCAGCTCTGACGGGCTGGCTTGAGCCAAGGACAATGCTTAGAACACGTCAAGGAGTGGATAGGCTACCTGTCCTCAGGCAGTCCTTCACAAATATTCATTGTCCCAGCTGGGAGCTGGCATCACTCCCTGAATGGTTTTCAGTGATGTTGTGACATAGTGCATTGGTCAGGAGCCCAGAGACCCAGAGATGGACATGCCTATCCTGTCTTGAGAGTTAAGGGTCTTCATAAGCTCTTGGCATTTCCTTCTCTTTCTTGGTTCTGGTTTGTCTTTGACAAGCATCAGACAAGTGAATTGAAGTTGTTCTTTGCTGGAGAGGGCAGCTAAATGGCCGTTGTGATTTTTCGGTTCCGGCTGTGCTGCAAACCAGTGGGAATTCGTGGACTACTGATAACTCACATTTGCTGTTGGGTGAACATTCAGTGGCTTTTACTTCAGTTTGTAGCCCATGGTGACTGAATTCAAACCGATCATGTTTCTAGAGTTTGTTCCTAGATCAAATCATTGGTAAATGCTTGCATTGGAGAATTCAGCTTGAGCCCTTTGCCTACTTTTCTGTTTCCCTGTTGTTACTAGCGCTAGATACTTTTAAAAAATTCCTCAGAAGGACTATGTGTTTTTAGAAACAGGGAGTGTATTCTGCGCTTTAGTGGGACACAGAAGGAGACTGTCTGGTTAAGGCAGGAGATTGTGGCACTAAAAAAGGAAGCTGGCAGGCCTGTCCCTGGCACTTTTAGTAAGAAAAGAAAGGGAATGACAGGCTGGCTGGGGATTATATTAAAGGAAGCCCTGAACCTCACCTGACCTTATATTCCCTGAACCTGGAAAGCTTGGTGTACCTATGTGGCAGTCATTTTTGGAGCTTGAAGGCAGACTTGGTCTGTTTTCTGCATGTATCCAGGGTTTTAGTGAAGAGACAGAAGCCTGTTAAGGAACAATCATGGCTATCTGGCAGATTGCTTCCTTCGCTTTTAGTTAGAAGCCAGTTCTACCAATGTCTGTGGCCAAGTGTGTATCCTCATAAGTTTCTTGTGACAAGAAGAAAGATTCTCATTAAGAATTTGGCCCTACAAGGGAAACAAAAGCAAAAACTATTGGGACTACAACAAAATAAAGAGCTTCTGCACAGCAAAGGAAACAATCAACAAAACTAAAAGACAGCCTATGGAATGGGAGAAGATATTTGCAAATGACATATCTGATAAAGGGTTAGTACCCAAAATGTATAAAGAACTTATAACTTAACACCAGAAAACAAATAATGCAATTAAAAAATGGGCAGAAGACATGAACAGACATTTCTCCAAAGAAGACATGCAGATGGCCAACAGACGCATGAAAAGATGATCATCATCCCTTACCATCAGGGAAATGCAAATCAAAGCCACAATGAGATACCATCTCACACCTGTCAGAATGGCTAAAATCAACAACACAAAAAACAACAAGTGTTGGTGAGGATGCGGAGAAAGGGGAACCCTCGTGCACTGATGGTGGGAATGCAAGCTGGTGCAGCCACTTTGGAAAATAGTATGGAGGTTCCTCAAAAGGTTAAAAATAGAACTACCCTATGATCCAGCAATCGCACTCTTGGGTGTTTACCCAAAGAATATAAGAACACTCATTCAAAGGGATATATGCACCCCTTTGTTTATAGCAGCATTATTTACAGTAGCCAAGATATGAAAACAGCCCAGGTGTCCATTGACTGATGAAGAGATAAACATGTGGTGTATGTATTTTATGTATGTATATATATATGTATGTGTATATGTAATGGAATATTATTCAGCCAGAAAAAGAATGAAATCTTGCCATTTGCAACGATCTGGATGGAGCTAGAGAGTATATGCTAAAAGAAGTAAGTCAGTCAGAGAAAGACAAATACCATGTGATTTCACTCATATGTGGAATTTAAGAAACAAAGGAGCAAAGGGAAAGAAGAGAGAAAGAGAGAGAGTGAGAGAGAGACCAATCAAGAAACAGATTCTTATCTACAGAGAACAAACCGATAGTTACGGGAGGGGGGGAAGATGGGGGGAATGAGTGAAATAGGTGATGGGGATTAAGGAATGTACTTGTCATCATGAGCACTGGTAATATATGGAATTATTGAATCCCTATATTGTATATCTGAAACTAATATAACATAGTAAGTTAACTAACTGAAATTAAAACAAAAACTGAAAAAGCCAGAAAAAAAAAAAGAGATTGGCCCTAAAACTGGGTCAGAATAAGGCTATATTTGTGTTTCTGTCTATGGTTTGCATTCCTTATAGGTAGAAAGGTCTTATTATAATTGTAGGGTAACTGCACCAGTTAATGGGTCCTGGGGTTTGATGTGGGTTAGTCAGCTCAGAGGTCACATCAGCCGTTTGACATCAGTTTATATTCCAGTACATGCTCCTCAGGCAAAAAGGGGATTGATAATGGACTATGACGCCAAGAATGAGAATCTGCTGTTGAAAACCTAGAAGCCTGAAATCAGAAGTGTTTAGTGGTATTGATTTATTTAGAGCATACTTTTCTTCATAGATGCTCTAAGTACCAGGGTAAGTTCATATTTTTCCTAAATATGGAAGTATTATTTTATAGATTTACCACCAGAGCAATTAGAATTAGTCTTATGTAACTATTTTGTAAATAGAGAATCAAAGGCAGACTTAAAGAGTGACAGAGGTCATCCAATGTATCTGGGACATGGCTTAGAATAGAACCATTTTAATCAGTTTATTTATATTTATTGACCAAAAAGGAACCAAGTTAACAGTGGAGGGCATCATGAAATCAGTTGTATGGTGAAGGCAAGCTGTTTTAGCGGAGTTCCTCTGGTATAACCCCTGTGCTTTGATCATAGGTCAGTTGGCTAGGGAAGGAGTTTTCAGTTGAGCTGAATTCTCCGTGGTGAAGGTGAGAGGGACAAGAATGGGCGTCAGGACAGAGGGTGTCTGTGGGGACAGACTCCGATGATTGCGTACAATGTCCTATACATTTGGGCTCCCACATGTTTTAGTTGGCTGCGTTTGTGATGTTACTCTCAGCAGAGTCTTCAGCTCTGTGAGTGACAGTCGACCCTGGTATAGGACTTTAGTAGAGGAGAAACTGGTCTGACCACAGTTTGATCTTGATAAAGCTTTCACTTTTGCAAGAAGACAGAAGGGAGTCCTTGCTTTTACTGTTCTGGGAACCTAACCAAATCTAATAAGAAGTCTCTGGTAGCACTAACCTGTTGTAAGTAGGCCAGGTGTGAGACTCTGACCTTTTCTGTGCATGTGGCCTACTTCCTGGATGAGAAGGCAGTTTTGATGTTAGAACTTTTTGGAATGGAATAAAACTTGAAATTTGATGTTTGTTTTTATTGTAGCTTTTTAAAAAAATTAAAGAAATAGAAAATAAGTGAAAGAAACCCTTCTAACCATGTATACTCTGCCCCCAGGACTAGTCAAACTTCTTCAGACTTTTAACAGAATATCTAAATACTTAAATCTCTCTAGGACTCTCTCTTTCTCCTGGCAGAATCTTATACTTTGATCATTTCCCAGGGTGGTTTTTTTGGTTAAGATTTTGACTCTTGCACCCACATACACATGATGTGTATATTTGTATGTGTGTCTCAGAGGATTGGCGTCATCTTGGCAGATCTTTAAGGGTTTGAGGAGTAAATTTTTGTATTTTTTATTTTATATTTCTGCAAACCATTTTTCTGCCTGGGGAAGATATATTGGTGAGCTGGAGATGGATAGGAAGACTGAACTGGAGGCTAAAACCTGCATACCTAAGAAGTTGAATCAGCAACTCCTGAACCTAGGGTTGCAGTGTTCAGAAATATCTCCAGTTATTCTGAAGGATGCCATCGCATTCTAAAAATAAGAAACTATTTCCAGTAACATCAATGTGTAGTATACTCTACAGCATATTAGTAGGGAAGTAAAGCATAAGGAAGCCAAAGAAACTAGTTTTACACCCTTAAGTATGGCCCTGGGATTCTCCAGGGTGGCTTTTATAGAAATCTGAACCCGTATCTTGGGATGGTAGCATCTCTGGACAAACTCTTTCCTTCTCCTTCCTTGAGATCACTTTCCTCTAATTGTTTATGCATTTGGAGGGTTGCTGAGGCAAGGCCATGTTCTCATTTTTCCACTTTTGAAAGTGCAGATGTTTCTAGAAATGACCACATTCTAAAATGAATCCAGAGCCTTCTCCCGTAATTTTTTAGGTCTTGATCTGAAGTGATCTGGGTGAAGATACAAAGATGAGGTCTCATACTTCACAGTTTGGTTAAAGTCAGCTGTGTCAAGGTATCTTGACTTAAATAAGTCTTATCGTCTAAATATTAGATTCGTAAGACCTTTTTTTGTCTTTATAGCCATAAACCCTCCATAAAACCTCCATTTTGATGAAAAGCTGAAAATGAAGAGTGGTTTCTTTCAGTATTCTGTGAGAATCTCATTTCTCTCTTTAATTATTTTTTCACTGGGCAGGCTTGGGCTTCTTCTTCTTTTTTTTTTTTGATCCAAGTTCTTTTTCATTCCTGAAACACTGTTTTCCTGTTGTGCTTTATATATGGCAGCAGATTTTCACTTAGATAAGAGAAGGAAGTCCATTGGTTTTCATGTGTTGATGCTTTTCAGGAACACACAACTTCTCAACCATCTGTTCTAATATTTAAAAAAATCACAGTTGACACAGTTGAGATTCCTTGAGAATTATCAACTAATAGAAGATTCCCCAACGGGTGCCTGGCTGACTCAGTCAGTAGAGCTTGCGACTCTTGATCTCAGGGTTGTGAGTTCGATCTCCACGTTGGGTGTGGAAATTGCTTAAAAATAAAATCTTATAAGATTGCTCTAGAGAGATAGAAAATCTCGTCTATTTGGACATCTTACTAACTGGAGCTTTTTCCTTACAAGGGCTCTGAAGATGTCTGTCAGAGATGGAAAAGCGTACACGACTTGCTTTATACGTACGGAGAGCCCAAAGCCCAGAGAATTAAGTTGCTTTGGCTGATGTTGAGAATTAGTGGTCCCCCGCGGGTCTCCAAGCTGCCCATTACTCTACGTAGACTACTAGTGATTTCTAACAGTGAATCCAAGGCTTAAGTTTTCCAGAGCCTTTCTGAATCTTCAAAGGAAAGCTAAGGTGTCTTATTAAAGTTCATGATGAGTATCTTTTACTACATTATGATTGTTTGAAAATCAGTCATTTGTGTATCATTGTAAAACCAGGGTGCTTGACTAGAACTAGCAATAACCCAGCCTTTGCTGAGTAGTGGTGAATATCGATTGTTTTATTTAGAGGTAAAAAGAGAAAGTTGTCTTTTTGAAGAGGACTGGATGAAAGGAGAAGCTGAGACGTTTTATGGTTAGGGAAGGGGTAATACTCAGATGGTGATTGAGTCCAGTTTTGAATTTTGTTTCTCAAAACCACTGACTTTTAATTTGGTGCTTTTCAGATATTCTTACAGCTTTCCTGGGGAGGTTTATTTTTTGGAGACATTGCCCATATTGTTTACTCCTCGAAGGTTAAGTGCTCTTGACCATCTGTTACTAATTTTATAGTTGTGTCGAATTCCATTCTTTGCCTAGGTTGTAAGCACCAAAAGCAAACTTAGAAGCAGGATCATTTGCAAGTCATGTAGCTTTGAGCCTGAATGGTGGTTTTTATAAGAGTAGTTTTCAAACGGTCTGAGATTGTATGCTGAATTTTGAAATTAGTAATTTAAACCTGAGGATCTTTGCCACTTCTCTGGGAGAGCCTTCTCTGAGACCCTAGGCAGTTGTTACTCCAAAGCAAGCTCTCGGGGTGTGGCTGGCAGTGATATTGATAAATTGCTTTCAGAATGCTTAGTGATTTTGTAATACTCTTCCAAGTTCTCAGGCTGATGTCTGAAATCTGGAAGAGCTAATTCGAGAGGCCAGTTTTCTTCAGAGCAGGTACGAGAAGAGGGGAGTGTGCTTGTCCCTTCTTTGATATGTGCACAGTCAATTCTTGGAAGAAGCCAGGCCTTTCGGTCTTGGGCCAGAGTGGAGACATTGAGAGCAGTACTGCTGGCATTTCCAGTCGCCCCTCAGGCAGTTCAGAGTGTTTCAGGGGGAACCAAGAATTTACCCCTCGGCTGTCCACAGCTTCTTGAATTGGCTTTTGGGTGTCGGAGATGTGACTGATGTGGGAAAAAGTACAATTTATATTTTATTTGGGTTTCAGCATCAAGTTGTCCTTTTTCAAATAATTTTATGGTAAGCGGTGGTTTCTCTGATATGATTTCCGTTGCAAGTGGAACAAAAAAGGCGAAAAACCGGGGTTATTACCTAACCAAATTGCCTTGTGTACAGACAAGCCGAACTGGTGCTTTGCCTGGAGTTGGCTTGGAGTTTTCAGAAACTCAGTTGCTGCCTTTATAAGGCTGTGCCTGGGGTTGTATTTCCAATCTCTCTCAACTTTTGTTCCCGAGGAAGGGAGGAAGTGGAACTGTGACAGATATATTGCCAGATAGCACACAATAGCACACAAAACGAGAAAGACATGGCGTGAGCCATTCACGGAGACAGATTTACGCTCTGTGCTGCCCTCAAACCATAGATCCATCTATTTCAAAGAAACAACCTGCCCACTGTATTATATTTCAGACAGGGACGCAGCTTAGAAGAGAGATGCTGACTCCTTCTGTTTAGCTTTTGCCAATAATGCCACGCATTTTGCTGTAGTCAATTACTTTTGTGGGGATGGGAAAGTTTATTTGGCAAAGGAAAGCCTGTCTTTAGATGAGAAGTGGAAACAGGGAGGTATCAGGGGAGAGCATTTGGCCACGCTGTTGCCTTAGTGCAGTGTATGTGTATAGTTTTGCTTGTTTTTGTCACTATCCGGCCAACTGTATTATCAGCATTGGAGGTATTATACCTATTTCACAACAAGAAAAACAAAGCTGGAGAGATTATGATTAACCCAAGGCCGGAATTTTGACATTCATAGTTTCTTTTTGGTTCTCTAGAGGTATGGCAGAATGACGTTCATTTCTTTCATTGGTGTTACATGGGAAGCACTGCACAGTGGTAAATAGCATGAGCTACCAATCCTGTCTGCCATGGTTCACATCTGGGTTTAACCATGATCGCTGCACGTAGCTTTGAGCCTCCGTTATTTTACTAGTAAAATTGGGACTGCAGGCCTTACATTATAAGGCAGGTCTGAGAATTACATTTAGTTAATAATGTACATAAGGAACTTAGAATGAAGTGTTCAGTCATCTTAGGTATTATGTTTTTGAAATGTATGTTGATTTCATGAAAAATGAGTGCTGTGTGCTACCCGGTAGATTGTTCTACAGACATCAGATATAAAAGAGTAACTCTGTGTTAAAATTTACTTTCCAGATTGATAGTTTTGAGGAATGAAAAAATACTTTTGGGAATGGAAATCTGGAAGAAATCAGGAAAAGAGAGACCTGTGTGTATGTAGCTTTGCAATTCTACCTTGTGTGATTTATAAAATATGTAATTGTATATCTTCTCTCAGTAATGGTTTATTCTGGGGCAAAGAAACAAATTTTGGTTATATCTGTTCTCCCCTATGAGGCATATCTTTTTGTTTTTGTTTTTATTTTACTTATTTTAACTGGATGAGATGGTTAAGTGTTGCCTGAGTTGGGTGAATTTAGAGATATGAGAAAATGTTTTATTTTTGTGACACATAAGGACCTTTGAATGAAATTATTTAACCTTTTCTTGATTAAACCAGTTTTTCTTTTGTCTTTTAACATTGTGTATTTTCTTTTAACATAGATATCATGTTTTTTAAGTCAGATATGTTTTGGGACATCATTGATCTTTTTTTCTGTTATATTGGAAAAATATAATTGCACATGTGTTTTCTCAGAATGAAGTGGGCTTAGGCACGCTGCCGTATACTAAGTAGAAATTCTTCATAGTTGTTGTTCAGAAGACATTCATTGATTCAAGTCATTCTTTGATTCATTTGTGAATACCTCAGTAGAGTTGTACAGGAAGGGTTTTTCAGAGGTGGCTTCTGAGCATTTATAGCATTTTGTTTTAGCATATATAGTCCACATGGCAAATCCACTCTCTGATTCAAACTGAATTCTAATAGAGTCTGGTATGAATTTACTTTAAACAGCTGCTTAAGATGACTCATCTGAGACCTATCCCTTTTTTTGTTTTTTTGATTATTGTACTTCCTTTTATTATTAAAGGTTTTTTGTTTTATTGCAATAAAAAGGACATTATGTTTCCATCTTAACCATTTTAAAGTGTGTTGTTCAGTAGTGCTAGGTGTAGTCACATTGTTCTGAGACAGATCTCCAGGACTTTTTCATCTTGCCAATATGAAACTCTACTCATTAAACAACAACTTCCCCTTTCTCCCTCTCCCCCATTCTACTTTCTATGTGTATGAATTTGGCTACCTTAGATCTTCGTCTAAGTGGAACCATTTAGTATTTGTCTTTTTGCTAACTTATTTTATGTAGCATTGTGTCCTCAACAAGGTTCATTCATGTTGTAGCATGTGACAGGATTTTCTTCCTTTATAAGGCTGAATACTTTTCCCTTGTATGTTTAGATCTCATTTATCTATTCATCCTTTGATGAATGTTTGGGTTGCTTCCACCTTTTGGCTATTGTGAATAGTGCTGCTATGAATATGGGTGTGCAAATATCTCTTTGAATCCATGCTTTCAATTCTTTTGGATTTATACTCACAAATTGCTGGATTAGAGATTGCTGGATCATATGGCACATCTATTTTAATTTTTTTCCAGGAATCTCCATACTGTTTTCCTTAATGATTGCACCATTTTACAATTTTACCAACAGTGTACAAGTCTTCCCTAGGTTTGTCAAGCCCCCATACCCAAATTGACAAGAGTGGTTCTGTGAGAACAGGGCATCTGTGGAGATTTGGATGGCTTGTTTCAAGCTTGATCAGGCCCTTGGAATCAGCCTCATTAGTACTGGTTAATCATCCTTGTTAAGGTCATACTACTTCTGGACCAAGGCCTATAGATTGGCACCTAATTGTGCACAAAATGTTGGCCTGTGTGTTGCAAGACTTAGGCTGTAGTTGCCGTGAATGATCTTAGGCAGTTCACCTCAACACTCTGCTCCCCACCCCTCCCTTGTCATCTGTAAAATGAGGCGGTTGTACTTCTCCCTTGACTTACCTGTTCCAGAATCCTGTTGTCCATCATAGAACCCAAATATCTAGAAAAGATACCGTATATAGCTTAGTGTAATTATTTGATAGATCACATTTCTCTTAGCACCAGTTTGGGTTTTGTTCTTTGTTCAACACCTCCTGTTTTTCGTATTCTTCTACTGCTCCAGATATTAAAGGATAAGGAGGGAGATCTTGGTGATTAAGAATGCTGGCAGTGAGTCAGAATGTCCTGGTTTGAATCCTTGCTGTCCCATTTACTAGATATGTAAACTTGGACAATTTAATGAGCCACTGTGCCTTGGTTTCTCCATCTGTGAAATGGAGATAATAGTATCTGTGTCCAATTTTTGTGAGGTTTAGATGAGTTAATGCATGTTAAGATGCTTTGCGTGGTACCTCGCACATGGGGCAGTGAGTAAGTGTAAACTCTAATCATTATGAAATATCTTAGTTACGATGGTGCTAAATGATTAAGGTCATCTTGGGTTAGTACCCTGCATTTGGATAACTTTACACTTCCTGAGGGTATTGTTTCCTTATAGTGTTTCTCTGTAGGTGGGAAGGATACTCCCAGTGTACAGATGGAAAGACTGAACAGCGGAGATTCTGATTCTTATGGCTGGGTTTCACACTTCAGTCTCATGATTGGAGCCCAGTGCTTCCTGGCCTCATACACTGTCCCAAACTTAACGACTGTAAGGCCTCATGAAGATGGGTTTTAATGTTAGGATCTGGTAAGAATGCTTCCTGTTCTCTTTGCCCTTTTATTAGCAGTTAGTCCTCCAGGCTGGTTGAGCTAGGATCATTTTGGTTTCTCGGCAGACCAGGGTCTAGCTGATTGTTAATCCTGGTGGTTGGGAAAACATTGGGTGTCTACATCCTTTTAGAGATATAACTTAGTACTAATATTGGCTTCTCTACTACTGATTTAGTACAGCTTCTTTAGAAATCTGGTTTATGTATTTAAAACTTAGTCTTTCCAAAAGTGGGTAGATCTTGCATCTGTCTGCCTTCTTGCAGGTAGTAGCCGTGTTGCGGTTCCTTAGCTTTGCAGCTCTGTTAATACAGTGGTGGAGGAGAAGACTTATCTAGAAGAAACAAAGCCTCTGCTTAGAGGGTTCTCAGGTCATGTTCAGCACATGATAGTGGACATGCTGGAATCTCCCTGGTTCTCAGTTTCCCCAGCTATGAAATGCAGGCCTGCACCAGGGGATATTTAAGGGCCTTTCAGGTTGTAAGAGTCTGACATCTTGAGACTGGACATAGCCCCGCAGGTCCTTATGGCATGATAAAAATACTCTTTGGGGAGAAGTGTTATAGCTGCGTGTCTTAGGGAGAAGGAGGCGGGGCAGGTGATTGAGTGGGCTTTGAGGGAGCAACTGGAGAAAGAGAACATTGAGGAGGTTGTTTGAATGATCTATATGTGATCTGGAGTGTTTGGGGGCTGGTTGTACTCTGGTACAGGCAGTCCCATCGGACAAAGGAGCCTTCTCTGAGCCTTCTACTCGGCCCCTTCTCAGTAGGGCCAAGGCTTGGTGCGATAGAGGGTTTGACGGATCGATGCCCCCTTCTGTTTTTTGCTAGCGCTGTCTTCACACCCTGTTGCCGTTTATGTTTTTTGATGAATGATTAATTAGAAAAATAATCATTTGTAAATTGTGAGTGAACCAGACATTTGGCCCTGCCTGTAGGGAAATGGTGCCTCTGAGCCGGGTGTAGCTTGCAGCCAGTACATCAGAGCAGCGGTATTCCCAGACCAGTGATGAATTTACATGAAGTTCCTTTTCAGCATGTTAATGACTGTTACAGCCGAGTAACTAGAGAAAAATAATAGCAAATGGGAAGAGTAAATATTTAATGCCTCTAAATCATTTTTAGCTTACTGTAAAATATGCATTTTGATTCAGGAGGAGGATGAGGGAATCTTGGACATTAGAGGCAATATTAGTTTGTCTGAGTTTCATTCTTTGTTTCCTTTTCTTTCTTTGTGCTTAATTAGATTCAAAAGATAAAGTGAGTTGTTGCTGAGGTGAATTTCACTAGGGAAGTGGGTTTTCTGTAAGTTTTAGGTCACAAGATGCTTCTTTCCTGGCAGTTTGAATCTATATGTCTGGTCAGCATCATTGATTAAATGCCTGGTGTGTATAGAGGCCTGTACTATCTCTAAAATATAGCTTTCATCATGTTACCTTCCTGCTTTAAAACTTTAGTGACTCCCCATTGCTTCTAGGATGAAAGCTGGACTCATGGCCTGGCTTTTAAGGGTCTCTATGCTGTGACCCCGGCCTCCTTCCCAGCCTTACTCCCTAAGGCAATGCCGTGTGGACCCTTTGCTTGAGGCAGAGTGGTTGACTCCTTACCCCTGTAACATGCCAGGGGCTTTCTCACCTTTGTACCTCTGCTCAAATCATTCTGGGGCATGAAATGACCTTGTCTTCCCCCTGCCTATCTAAAGCCTCCCGTTCCTCCTCAGGCCAGTTCTAGAAGTTTCTCTATGTTTACTGGATAGGAACCTGCTCATTTTGAAATATAGGAAAAACGGAAAGTGGGTCATAATTCTCTTCCTTCCAGTTTGCCACCTCCCTACCTTAGGGAATTCAGAATGAGTTCTGCTTCTCCCCTGCTTCTGCTTGGCCATCTTCTAATTTTAGAAGATGTCCAGGTGGAAAGTTGCTGACTATAGAAATTTCTGAGGACTAGGGGCGCCTGGGTGGCTCAGTCGTTAAGCGTCTGACTTCGGCTCAGGGTGTGATCCCAGGGTCCTGGGATCGAGCCCCACATCAGGCTCCTCCGCTGGGAGCCTGCTTCTTCCTCTCCCACTCCCCCTGTGTTCCCTCTCTTGCTGGCTGTCTCTCTCTCTGTCAAATAAATAAAAAGTCTTAAAAAAAAAAAAGAAATTTCTGAGGATTAGAACTGAATATAGTAGGGGAAACCAGACTGAAGGGTAGTGCCATGTTTTCTGAGATCAGAGAGTTTTGACACAGAAGTTTCTAGCAGAGTTTGATTTCACAAAATGAGGCTGCACTGGTAGAAGCATTCAGAGAAAGGGTGCAGGCCTTTCACTGTGTTGTTGAAAGAGTCTTGGATTGTTGAGTTCAGACCCAGATAAAGTGCTAGTATTCACAGAAGATGACCAGGATGGTGAGGCAGGCCTGAGAGCATGAAGGCTGGGTGGGCAGAAGAGAGCGAGGGAGGCCGTGTGCTGTGTTTTCAATATTCAAGAGGCTGTCTTCCGCAAAAGAGGCGTATTAGACTTTGTGTATGGAACCATGGGGTGAGAACAGAGACTGCTGGAGGTAGGTTACAGGAAGACAGATTTCAGATCAATATAAGAAATACTTTTCTCGTAGTGTTGTGACAAATGAAATGGATTTCCTCAGGAGACAGTAAGTTTCTCAAGTGTGAAGGGATGTGAATGAACACAGAAGGCAAGTACTCCAATCCTACTGGTCTGTGGCTCTAAAAAGGACCTCGGGTTTTGGAACGGACGACCTTTACGAGAGGTCATTTTCCCCCTTGGGGTAAAGCCTTTACTCTAGGATTTTGGAGAAGGATTCAGTAGTGAAAAGTAACAAGCACCGCCGTGTCTGAAAATAGGAATAAATCCTGATACGCATCAGGAAATAATAGGTACGGTTTTCTGATTGGGTATTAAAAGGATGATGAAGACAGTATGAAATCTAGAACAGGGGGTTCTAACATTGGGTTAAGGAGCTCAAAGGCAGTTTTTAAGAATGAGGAGATATTTGCAGAATTTTCAGGGATTCATAAACAGTTTCAAAAAGCACATTCAATATTACCCTTTATATATTTGGGAAACTGTAGAAGATTCTTGTTTTGAAAATATTTATCATGGGAAAACGAGAGTACAAAATTGTCTTAGCACGTGTAATTTGGGTTTGTAAAGGCTTTAAAGAATTAAGAAACGTGTCCCAGTATGCAAATTTTAATGCATGTGTATATTGTTCTGTAAAGAGCATCATAGCTTTTGTCAGATTTTCAGAAGTGGCTGACTCAGAAAAGGTTAAGAATTACTGATCTGGAGCACTGGCTCTCAAATGTTGGAACTTAACCCAGTTATGTACCTTATATCACCTTTACCATTCAATATCAATATAAGCAAATACTAGTATGAACTGTATACATTTTTTATTTTATAAAGAAGTGTCCCAGAACCTTAAAAAATGTAATTCTATTGTACTTGCCTTGGTAGTAGATAGCAAGAGCATAAAATCACAAATGAAGATTTACTGTACAAGTAATTGCCTTGGAGGTGGGCTTGTGTATGTATCTACTTTCGCTGCGTGTGTATCTACTTTCAGTATCAACACATTGTGAGATTAACCAGATAATCTTCAACAAATCAAATTTCTAATGGTAAAAGTGAACTCACAGTAGTTTATAATTGAAAAGCATAGTATAAGAAGAGTAAAAAAAGTAGTATTATAAACCATGATTGACTCAGGACAGCACTGATGTAACAACGGTCATGGTAAATCGTCCTTCCAGGGTGTTGTGAGAACTCTGAGACTTGCAGTGTTGGTGTGTGAGGGCGCCCAGAGCACACTCTGCAGCATCATAGAGCAGCCTGTGTTCTTGGTAGCCCAGTTACAAGTTCTTTGCATATGCCGCCAACTTGCTGATTTTAATTTATCAAAATGGATTTGGGGAACCCTCTCACTCATTAGGAAACTACTGAGTAGCTCTTGGTCATATTAAAGAAGACGAGTATCTGTGAAATTGCACATTTGCCTTTGAGAACTTAAGAAAGATGTGTCAGTTTATAGGTAGGTTATAGATCTCAACAGGAGTTTCTTTTGTGGTCACCAGTAGTTACAGGACCCTACTTCAGGAAACACTAGTCTAGCAGGTCAATTTGTAGCTATAAGTAAATTATACTAGATATTTTACGTGAGGGTTAATATCCAGGAGACTATCCAAATAATGGCCTTTCTTTCTTTTCCTTCTTTCTTTCTTTCTTTTTAAAATTTTTTTTAAAGATCCACTGAAATGCTTCTGGTAACCAGATACCCTTTCTTTTCAAATACCCCTTTATTTACCAACCCCTGTAAGCCTGGCCCTGAAGTAAGATCAACAGCTGTGTGTGAATATTTTTTCCCCCTCTCCTTTGCTGTGCTCCTCCTATCAAATTGAAATACCCTGGCACTTTCTTCCCTTTTTGAAAACACAAAAGAGGATTAGGCCATATAATGGACTATTTATGTGTCAAATTAAACGTTTTACTCTGAGGCTGTTTTTGAGTTATGCGAGCAGTAAAAATATGTATTAAGCTGCCAAGCCTTTTAAAAAATGCATATTATTTAGCTGATAGCCTGTAACAGTCTGATGGACCCATAATGGTGTTTTGAGTAAATACACATTTGAACAATTTATGAAACTTATGTTTACATGTGTATTAAACAGCCTGGATAGGGAGTGACCAAAAGTTATTACCAGTTGACAGCTGCTGTCTGGTGACCAATTTGAAATGAATTGGTGGATTCCCTTTAGTGTGGAGTAAACAGGTTTCCCTGTCAGGGGAACAGACTGTGTAATCATCGGTGCGTGGGGCCCCAGCCCTGGAGGTCTGCATGTTGGTTGAATGAAGCACTAGAGGAAAATGTTTCAACTCCATAGTGAGCCACACCTTGGATTCACATGTATGGTTTATTTTATTTCATTTTATGTCTTGAAATTTATAATTCTGTTCATAGAATATAGGCCGTAGAGAACAAAATATTCTGTCGTGGGAAGAGGGACCGTGTTTATTTCTTTGGCGTCTCCTTTCTAGTGTAGTGATCTTGAAATTTATATGACTGCATGCCTCTCTTAATAATAATTATTTTTTATATTTACTTCTAAATTGTCTATATATTTACACAGAAAGCTAACACAAAAATAGAAGTTTAAAGGATTGAGATAAAAAATACGTATGCATCGATGATCTGAGTTTCTTTCGGTTCGTGAATGAATCCTCGTGAACACTGCTGGGTTTCGTACACCTTGCACTGGAGATCAGGGCTTTGTTTTGATACCTTTGGGTAGTGGAAAGGGCGCTAGGGATTCTATAGTGTTAGTGTTAAAAATAAAAGCCAGTTATTTTACTGGGAAAAAAAAATGGATTTATTCAGGAATAACAGAGAATTCTAGTTCAGGACAAGCAAGCCATAGCAAACCCACAGGCAAGTCCAAAAACAGAGAGGAATGTTATGTTATGGAGAAGAAGGAGGAAGTTGGGAGGGGTTGTTTTACAAGAAAGTCTTTTGGAGAAAGCCAGGAGTTCAGGGTGATGATGGTTCTCATTGGCCGAGTTGCAGGGGTGGTTGATTTCTTACAGGGGATGCATTATGTACATCTTTCCCTGTTGGGGCCTGTAATTGATGACTCAATGTAATTGACATGGAGTGCTATGCCCCCACCCCCGCCCCCACTAGCCTCCCCTTCTAACATCCCTGGTCCACTTTAGTGAGATTTCCTCTTACTGATTTTCACAAGAGGTATGACTTGGATCATAAACTTGGGCAAGTCTTTTAACTATCTTGAGCCCCTGGGTCCTCATTTGTAAAATACAGACACCTGCCCGTGGGGTTGTCATGAAGATTACTTATAGTAAATGTCAGGTATCCACTTAAGTGCATGCTAGAAAGTCACCTCCTCAGAGAGGCTTTCCCTGACCCTGTCTAAAATAGTTCCTTCCTCTCTTCAGTTACTCTCTAATGCCTGCTCTGCTTTACTTCTATTAAAATTATTTTTCACCATATGAACTCGTATTGTTTTAAGTCTCCGACTGTGTTGGAAGCTATTTGAGGGGAGACTTTTTTTTTTTTTAAGATTTTATTTATTATTTATTTGACAGAGACAGCCAGTGAGAGAGGGAACACAAGCAGGGGGAGTGGGAGAGGAAGAGGCAGGCTCCTAGCGGAGGAGCCTGATGTGGGGCTCCATCTGAGAACGCTGGGATCACGCCCTGAGCCGAAGGCAGACGCTTAAGGACTGCGCCACCCAGGTGCCCCTTGAGGGGAGACTTTTTTCTGTTCACTCCTGCATTGATAGCGTGGAGAACAGAGCATGGCACACAGTAGGTATTCAATGAATACTAGTTGAAAGTTGAATGTTGGTCACTTAGTACGTTGATTAATAAATAGAGGTCATTACTGCTTTCATTGAGTGCCCCACACATAGCTGATGCTCTAGGATAGGTTTAATGATTCTCTATGTATGATTTGTTCTCAGCGGAATCCAAGGCCGGAGGTGTTTTTCCTATAGGAGGATGGATTTTTTTTTCTTCCTCCATTACAGTCAGCATTTACAAGGCTGAGGTTAGACATGAAGTTTGTAGCTCTGGATCTGAGCCAAGTGAACTGACCCCCATGTGACGCCTCACCTTGGCCTCATTAACTCCCTGCCATGGCCCACTGTGCCATCCGGCTGCGGACGTCCATCAGGCCAGAGGTGACATCAGCCATGTGGATGTGGCTCAGGGAGGGCAGTGACATTGCTGGTCACCCCTAGTCCATCCGGAAAACACCTCCTGACCTCCAGAAAACTGCTTCCAGGGGAAAGGCAGAACATTGCAGAGTCCCGTGCCTCTTACAGGTCTATAGAAAGGACAAACATAATTTCTTGTATGGTTGAGAGAAAGGGATGGAAAAGAAAGAACCACACTTTTCTTGGCTGCTCTTTGAAATGAAGAGTTGTTATAGAAATACCTGTCATTTTAGGGGCATCTGGGTGGCTCAGTGAGTTAAGCCTCTGCCTTCAGCTCAGGTCATGATTTCAGGGTCTTGGGATGGATCCCAGAATCTGGCTCCCTGCTCTGCAGAGGGTGTACTTCTCCTTCTCCCTCTGCTCCCCCCTCCCCGCACCCCTTCCCCGTTCATACATGCTCTCTCTCTCAAATAAATAAAATCTAAAAAAAAAAAAGAAAAAAAAAAAAAGAAAAAAAAGCAACACCTGTCATTTAAAAAAACCTGTCATATTTAAAGCCATACTTCCAATAGGGCTATGAGATGAAGGCATGTGAAATGTTCTATATTGTTGCTCTGGGAACATAATTTGTGTGCTTGTTAAATTGGAAAAAATGAATGAATATAAGGTTGGGGAGTCCTTATATGTATGGACTATTACATAGGCAGTTCAGTGGCCTGCAAACATTAAAAATAACATTTATTGATTCCTTATGTCTTTCAACTTGGTTCTTATCTGTTATTTCTGTAGTTGATTTGGATTTGTGTTCAACTTTTTCTAAAAGGAGAGATGGAGAATATTTTCTGGGACCAGCTGAGACTGCTCTGAATTTGACCATTTTAAAGGTTCGTGGTAGAGCTCAGTCTGGGTTGTGTTGTATGTAAGGAGTGGGGGATGGTTTCTTCATCCTCTTTTGGCCCACATCCTCCAGCAACCCATTTACTTGTTAAAGGGAGTTTTGTGCTGTGCAAAGTGAGCTAAGAATGATGTGATTAAACTCATAATATTAGTCCTGTTTTCCAGGCTTGGGTGAAAATTTACATATAACAGTCTTATAATAATACCCTGGAGGTACTGCCATTCAGGAGCTTAGTGGGGAATGCACTGCCTGATAGGCCTTTTTTGAATATGATCTCCTTCAAAATGAATCAAAAAACATTAGAATCCTCCTCACTTTAAATTAAGAAAAGGATCTCTTTTTCTCATGGCATTTTTAAGGGATGTAGTAGATGGGAATGATGGGGAAATCATTGCACCGTGAAAAAGAGCGAGAGTTTTGGAATTGTGTAAAACTTAGTACAGACCTTGACTGTGCCATTAATTATCTGTGCTGTCATTGGTGAGTTACTTAAATTAAGCTCATGAGCCTCTGTTTTTTCATCTGTAAAATGGAGAAATTTATTTCATACAGTTGTGGAGACTTGATGAACAACAGGATGTACTTGGTGTATTTTTGACATTCAGTAAATTTAGCAGCCCATTTCCCCCTTCTAGGGGTAAAGCCACAGGAAGTTCTTGGTGAATAATTGAGGTCCTTGGTGCTAAGGGGAAATTTAACTCCTGCTACGACATGTTTTTTGTACAGGCATGGGATTATAGAAATAAAATAAAAAGAGGGTAATTTTATTCCCTTGGCCATATGGGTTAGCAATACTTTTCTTGGCTTTTAACAACATCAAAAAAAAAAAAAATTGATTTGCTGCCTGTGTGTGTGTGTGTGTGTGTATGTGTGTGTTATTTTTGGCTGTTAATATAATTCATTGCTTGTCAGAGGGACTGGAACCTTTCCTCTCACCCCCAAGATTCCTGCAATTTCATGTGCTAATCCAACTGGAATTTGTATTTCACAGAACCAGAGAGTGTTGGCGTTAGAGGAGATGCTCTGGTATAGTAGCTCAAAAGAAGAAGAAAAAGGCCAAACTTGGCCTTGCTCGAAATTGTGCAGCTAGTTAGTGACAGAGCGGGTCATATTTGCGCATCATTGCTCTAGCCTTGAGCTTCTCAAAGCCTTGTTTACCAGACCAACAGAGGCACCTGGGACAGTGTTGGAAATGCAAAGTTTTGCCCCCACTCCCAACTTTAATAAGCCGCCAGGGCAATTCTGATGCCTGCTAAAGCTTGAGAACCACAAATCTGGTTTTTTTACTCTTTGGCGGGGAGATTTGCTGAGTTTCATGGGTAGCACCAGGTCTTTTTCTACCTTTCGGATGTTTCCTCCTGTCACTCAGATGTCCCCTTATAAAACAGATTCATCTCTGGTGATGGCTTCCTTAGACTCAGGAGTGATTGTTCAAGGGGCGCTTTGGTGAAGCTGTTGTTTGTTGCTCTTTTACTCCCTGCTACCAAGTATTGGTTCTGAATTTCGGAGATTCTGGTTAAATGAGATAAGGATGGGGAATCTTTAAGTTTTGAAAGTTATCCAGGTGATTTTGATGCCCAGCCATGTGTAGGGAAAACAGTGTTAGAGGAACAAAGAACAGAATGCTCATTAAATTCTTGAGGTTTTCATAAGTGGTACAGTTGACCTTTGTTGTTTTGTATTTGGGTGCTCAGTAGACAGGAGTCATCTAAAAGGAGTAATTATACTTGCAATGCCGCCCCTCAAAATTGAAAGTAGATTGAAATTCATTACTTAATAAGCTGCCCTTACTAGTCATAGTTTCTGCATAGGTAAGGCAGTGAGAGATAAAATTACTTTTTCTCGCTGTGCGAAAAGACAAATGTCATAGAAAATAACTGTAAGTGGGCTTGAAAATATGTACTGTTTTTATACGGTAGGAAAATTTGGGGTGCATTCTGAGTGCTGCCAGAAATGGGTATCCATGGGAGAGAAGGTGATAGTCTGTGTTTTGTTGTATACGTATATTGTTTATTTAACCATTTTAAATACATTAACAAAGAAACAAAAATCTAATATTTGTGGGTTGACATTATGGATAAAGTACCATATTATGCTATTTTTCAGCTTATTTTAGCTTATGAGATATAAGACAAAGTACACATTAACAGTTTTGAAAAATCCTACTCTGATATTTGATTAGGGTTAGGTCCTGATTTGGATGCATTTGGCGACACTTGAGTCAGATCCAACCGAACATTTTACTTTTTTAATACTCATTTTAAAAACAAACATATTAACCAAGATAATTCACTGGGCAAATATTAACATCACATTAAAAATTCTATTCTTGTAAAACTAGATTGATAGTAGAGCTTAATAGGCACAAAGTTATTTTTATAATATTTTGTCATACCTTAAGAACCTGCTTTTTGAAAATCTTTCATTTAAAAATCATTTTCCCCCCACTGCTGGAATAAAACTAACATGTTTTGACCAAAATTACTCTGTTTTTTAATATTTTGAAATTAGGCATGGAAATTAGACAGTACTCAGATTTTCTCTTTTAAACCATAATTTTTAAGTGTCGTTTCTTGGCCAGCAGCTTCTGCATTGTAAGCTGGCTCACGAGAGAAGAGGCCTCCTTGACTCTCAAAATTTGATTGTTTTCAGTATACAAATAGGTGGAGACCCGGGCGCCTGGGTGGTTTAGTCGGATAAGCATCTGATTTTGGCTCACTCACGTCATGATGTCAGGGTCCTGAGATTGAGTCCCGTGTCGCACTCTGTGCTGGGCAGGCTCTGCTTAAGATTCTCCTTTCTCTCCCTCTTTCCGACCCTCTCACACCACTTGCTCTCGTGCTCTCCAAAACAAAACCACACCACACCACACCACACCACACCACAAAACAAAACTCAGTAGGAAGAGACCCTTTCTGGCATTTTGCCTTATAGGCCCTTGATGAAAATGTGTTATTGCCAAGCCAACAACAATTCTTAATATCGTTGACCCTGACGTTAGCACAGATCTGTGGCTAGTGAAACTCACACATCTGTCAGATCAGGGGCGAGTGTTTGCATTTTCTTGTGCTCTTTCTCCAGTCCCAAGGGCAGGTTTAGTTTTGCCCTTAAGACAGACTTGAAGCTTCTAAAAGTCTGCACTGACCTGTGTGCATCTCTGGCAGCCGCAAAGGCCCAGGAGGACCTCTGATCGTCCCTTTTTGGCTGGGTCACCCCTCTCAAGGAAAGGCCAAGAAATGGAGAGCCCCTTCCTTGGGTTGTTTTCCTTAGTTATGCCATCCTTTCTTAACAACTGCCAACTGTGTCTGAGCTGGGCTTCTTTCCCTCCAAAACAGACACCAGGTAGGGGACAGGATTTTTTCCAACGGGTATAGGATTTTTTTCAGAATAGCAGCAGGGTAATGAAGCTCATTGCTGACATGTCATTGATGGCAGCATGTGAAAATGCCCTTCCTCTTAAAAAACTCTGGAGTGTCCTTACCCACATATCTAAAGGTGTGTTTTTTAGAAATACTAGCAAATAACCTGGAATTCTCAAGGCTGCCTAAACACGTACTGAGGGAATGAAGACTTTCCTGAATATCTTTTAGTTGTTTCAATTGGAGATGAATGCAGAGTGACCTCCATTCTGCCCAAGGAGTCTGACCTTCTTGTCACTTTGTGTAACGTTAATTTCCTAATGTGTTCCGGTTTGTAAAAAAGATTTTTTCTACTGTTTTAGCTGGTTGGCCTGACTTTTGCATTTTTATTGGTGAAATATGTATGTTTATACTGTGAGTGGAAACGAATAGATTAATAAACACTGAACTGGCATGGCATATGCAGTTAATTAACACTACCAGAAAACCCTGCTCATGGTTGTTTGTGGACTTTTCTTTCCAAACATCTAAAATGTTGAGTTACCTTGTTCAGATGCCTGACTTCTGAGAGGTAGGTTAGGAAGATGTAGCATATATGCATAGGCAGAACTATTTGAGGGTGATTCTCAGACTTCATTTAGCATTAGAATTACGTGGAGGATTTATTAAAATGCAGATTGCTAGACCTCAACCACGGTTTCTAATTCAGGTGCGTGTAGGGGGTGGGGTGCGGGGGGGCAAGAATTTGCTTTACATGTTCCCTGGTGATGCTGCTGCTGGTGACCCGGGAACCTCACTCTGAGAATCACTGCTTTAGGATGTAGACCTCACATTCTTCTTTGCCGGGGAAAGAGAGCTGATTTGTAGAGGCAATCTTTTCTTTCCTCAGAAGCATTAGAAAAGCAGACATTTAAAAAAGGTTTACATACTGCATCCATGGTGTCATGCACTGAGCTAGTGAGCTAGGTGATGTGAGGGGTTGGCCCAGTTCTCTAGATTTGCTATGAGGAGTGGTCTCAGCTTTTCTAAAGCACCTCAGGTTTATACATATTGGTGCAAGTGAAAGAAACAAGAATGTTCTGCAGCAACGCGTTTTGTTAACTCTCAGATCAGCTTCTCTTCTTTGACTTCCTGGGCATCCTAAACCGTATATTCCGGGCCTCCAGCTTTTGCGTTGTTAGCTCTCCACCCCCAGCTTTTGTGGAAGGGTCCCTCCTACTCTCCCTTTTCCTTTTACATTTTAAAATTACAATTTCAGATACTGTCCACTGTGGCAGCAGGATTTGTAACAAGACCAAGTTAAGTGATCTTGGTCGAACTGATTTATGAGACAGCTTCAAAAATTCATGAGGTATCAGGGGAACTTTCTGTAGCTGTATCAGCATGCAGCATTTCCCTTCACCTCTTCAAGTAGATCAGACATTTTGTGATAGTGCAACAGTTTGAAGCGGAGCCTCCTAGATCATGGCCCTGCTGATTAAGACACTGAGACATCCCTGAGGAGAAAGGGGAGGGAGAGCAGGGTGTTACTTTCAGAAGCCCTTTGTTTCCCTAACTCTGAGCATTGACTTTGGGTAAACTAATGAAAACCTGGTTAACTCCAGTTATGAATAGAGCTGTCCAGGGCAAGGTTTTCTCCCTGGGTGATCTGCTGTGGTCCTACTAGTGTTATTAAGGAATATATTAATAATAGTCCCATAGTCTTAGGCACAGTGAAATGAGGTATGTGTGCAAGTTTATGTGTGTGTATAAGAAATCAAGCAACACGGTTAGTCATTCCCTTCCTTCTTTTTCTGAAAACCTTCTCTAGATAGGAACAAAGGATGTAGCTAAAAGCAGTGACAGGTTACAATGCCTTCCCCATTTTATTGATTGTTCATTTCTGGTCTCTGACCTTATTAGCTACTTATTGATCTATTAGAAAAGCAAATAATTTTCCCTAGATAGCACTTAGGTGAGCTGGGCTTTGATGACTTGTCTCCCAAAGGGTTTTTTAAAAAGTACTTACCTACTGAGTGGAAGCCTAATGTCATAGTCTGTGAGCTTGGAGGCCCTTTCTTGGTAGGATCAGTGATGTCACAGACTGGTCTCCTCAGTTTGGCTACCCTCCTGTAAGACACCACACATGCCCTGTGCACTGTCATGGCCTCACAGCACACCCAGCCTTGGAGTCAATACAAGGAGCACATGTGAGATCCCACTGGAGATAATGTGGGGTAAAGTATTTCCTTTGCTGAGTCAGTTCTGATCAGCACCGCCAACGTGTCAAATTTTCACACTAAAGACAGCCAGAACCACTGTGTTGTTATAGACTGATTTTTGAGATTTTAATTCATGATTTTGGGCTCGAATTTGTTTCCAAATGGGTTTTGAGTTTTTAATTGCTAAAAATACTTAATTCTCTACTCTCTGCTTGGGGAGGGAGAGGTTAGGATTTGGGGTAGGTATGTGTGGTAGGGAAGCAGAGTTAAGGTAGGTGGTAAGATAGATTCCCTGACATTGTAGGTGACTTTGACTATGGTTTTTTTTTTTTTATTTACATTTTCGCATTTATATTTTTCTGTTTTTGATTATTCTGTTGGTTAAGATTAAATTTGTGTGCATCTCCTAAGGTTATATGAGGTGTGAGCATGTTGTAGGTAGGAAACAATAGAAATAGAATTTGGAGAATGGTCCCTCATAATCCATCACTAATATAATCCACATAGAGGTAAATCCAAAGATTGACTCTCTCAGTTGTGGGATTGATGGGTGTTTTTTTGGTTTATTTTTCTTTTTTGTTTATTTATTTATTTATTTTTTTAAAGATTTTATTTATGTGACAGAGATACAGCCAGAGAGAGAGGGAACACAGCAGGGGGAGTGGGAGAGGAAGAAGCAGGCTCACAGCGGAGGAGCCCGATGTGGGACTCGATCCCGGTACGCCAGGATCACGCCCTGAGCCGAAGGCAGACGCTTTAACGACTGCGCCACCCAGGCGCCCCTCTTTTTTGTTTATTTTTTGAGTAGGTAATACAATCATGATTCAAAGATCAAAACCGTATAAAAATGATGTGGAGAGATGTCTCACTTTCACACTCACTGGACCCGATATGCCCCATTCCTTAGCTTCTTGTAACCACTTTATTAGTTTCTTGTGTGCCCTCCATAATTTCTCAAATCAAATAGAAATATATTTGAATATATAGTATATAGAAAATATCATAAACATGGTTCTGCATTTTGCTTTTTTGTAGTTATCAGTGTATCTTAGAGATCATTCCATCTCAGTACAGAGAGAGCTTCCTAATTCTCTTTAAAGCTGCATAATACTCCATTGTATGGTTGTACTATTATTTATTCAAGCAATTCTGACCTTGGGTTATTTCTAGTTCTTTGCTGTTACAAGTGATGCTGCATTGGATAATTTTGATTACATGGCATTTCATCCATGGATATTTATACATCTGTAGAATCAACTTCCAGGAGTGAAATTATTAGTCAAAGTGTATGTGCATTTGTAATTTTGATACTTACTGCCAGAATCCTCTGTACGAAGTTTTGATAGTTATTGCCAATATCTTTTGTACTAAATTTTATTGGCTGTACTGGTATATAAGAGTAGGGATTTCCCCTCAGCCTCGTCAACAGGTTTTGTGGTTAAACTTTTGAATTTTTGCCAATCTGATAAGAGAAAATTCTATCTCAAAGTGGTTTCAGTTTGCATTTCTATATGAGTAATGTTGAGCATCTTTTACTATACCCAGGATCTTTGTGAACACTCTGGTCATATTCCTTGCTTGTTTTTCTATTGGGTTTTTATTGGTTCTTTTTTTGTATGTTTTAAAATAAACTGTCTATTTTGCAATACTTTTAGACTCACAGAAAAATTGCAAAGATTTACTGTATTTTTTTTTTCTTATGCCTTCATTAGCTCTGTTAATTATGTTAGATGGTTTGAATAAGTACAGGTCTCCTGGAATTTTGGGGCTTGTCATAGGTATGTCATCCCACAGAAGAACGCAGCTCCAACTCATGACTCTTAGCTGCCTCTGGGGATGTTCCAGTGACAGATTTGGGAGATTCCTCTGAGCCTCTGACTAGCCTCCACTGTTGGCGTACAATTTAGAGCCTGTCCTCCATTATTCTTCTTTTATTAGTATCATTTATTAACTAGAAGGGTTATTGAAGTGAAAACCTTGCCTCAAGTTTATATTTCTTGAGATTTACTTCCAGTTATAAATGTGGTTTTCAAATGACTGAATTTTTCATAGACCAGGTTTCAAGCACATTAAATATTTGGTGATTTCCCCCTTCTGTCCATCACATGCTAATTGAGAGAATGAGTAGCTGAAAAAATTACAGCTGGAGCATCATGCTGTCATTTTGGCCCGTTAATTGGTTCTTGGGAGTCAAGAGCTAGACTATGTAGGCAGAGGTGACTCTCTGGGCGGAGACCTGCTTTGAATCTTTGTGTGCTGCGGGGCCGGCCTCCCCTGGAAGTTAAGAGCACCGGCTCTAGAATAAGACTTCCTGGGTTCAAATTCCTTCCTTACCGCTGCTAGCTGTGCCACCTTGAACGTGTCAGTTAACTTGTTTGTGCTTCACTCGCCCCATTTATAAAAGGGGGATAATGGCAGTACCTGCGTCTTCGATTAGGTCGTGAGGAGGAAATGTGGAAGTACTTGTGAAGTGCTTAGCGCAGGCCTGGAACATGATGATTGCCAATCAATAGTGGCTTAAAAGCAGTAAAGAGCAAGGATTTCAAAGACCGTCAGTGGTTGCGTGGAATTTGACTTGTTGATCAGCCTTTCTTCTCCCTGTATCCTTTGCCTCGTGAAGAGTTTAGCCTCCTCACGGAGATGGCATTCCCTCAGCCAGTATTTGAGTACTTGGCCAGTCCCAGATGATAATGAACATTTCTGTAGTGTTTTGCAGTTTGGGAAATTTACATATTTCATTTTACCTCAAAGAAATCTCATAAAATAGCTCCAAGGTATTATTATCCCCAGTTCATAACTGAGGAAATGGAGGGTCAGATAGCTTACCTTATTTGCTCAAGGTCACACGGCTCCTTGCTGCTGGTGTTGGGGTCTGACCCTCCACATGTTTTCCCTGGTCTCTTTTTTAAAAATTATTTTTTATTTTTATTTTTTTTTAAAGATTTTATTTATTTATTTGACAGCCAGCCAGCCAGCAAAAGAGGGAACACAAGCAGGGGGAGTGGGAGAGGAAGAAGCAGGCTCCCAGCAGGGCAGGGAGCCTGATGCGGGGCTGGATCCCAGGCCCCTGGGATCATGACTTGAGCTGAAGGCAGAGACTTAATGATTGAGCCACCCAGGTGCCCCTTCCCTGGTCTCTTCAGAGGAAGGACTGGCACCAGCAAGGAGACTCTCTCTAAGAAGAGAGTGTGAACAAAGAGGAACCTGGACTAGTTTCCAAGTGTCCCTGGGTTTAGGTCATGCTCTTCTAGGGCAGCAGAGCTAGAAGGAAGCCTGAGGTTGGCCAGCCTCTTCATGTGACCAACGAAGGCACTGCGGTGCTTGTGAGGGACTCAGAGGGACCCACATGGTGCTGGCAGGCAGCTTTATGGAGAGGTCAGGGTTCTCCTTGGCTGTTCCTGGGTGGTCTTTGGGGTTGATTAATTGCTGGCATGGAGGGAGTTTATTATGGGAAAAGTAGATAAATTCAGAGAGGGGAGGACCTGTAACTTGAGAAGCATGCAGTTTTCTGGGGTATTTTCCTGAGGAGCACAAATAAAAGGGCCGTGGTTTAGTATTCAGATGTGGTTCCAGTTGTGCACAGGCAAGGAGAAAGTGGTGGCGAGAGGAAAGGAAGGAAAGTGAGTGACTCATTTAAAAAAAGGCACTGAGAGATCTTTGTGGGCACATCCATACTGTCTGCCTTGGGTGTGTGTCACCTTTCCTCATGGGGCCAGGGGGAGGGGCTCAGTGACTATTACATGGTCTTTCTCAGAATCGTACTTGGGTGATTTCTGCTTCAGATGGGAGGTTATTCTAGGCAGAGCTGAGTGGACCAGCAACATCAGCATCTCCTGGGGTCTTGTTAGAAATGCAGATCTGGGGTCCCCTACACAGAACTGTTGAGTCAGTTTCCAGGGAGTGGTGTTTAAGACTGTGTATTTTAACAGGTCAATTCTTGGAAGCATTGCTGTAGTGTAGAGGCTCTTCACTGTTCTCCTTAGGGTTCTCTGCTGCTGGGATTAACCCACCATTCACTAAACACGTATTGAATACTTGTTATGTAGACACAACACGAGCTGAACTCTAGTGTGGATCCTGCCTCCCCAGGAGATTACAGTCTAGATGACGAGACAGGATTGTTTACAAATAACTGATGTAAAGATAGATAGTGTGAAAGGCCAGAAGGGGAGGCACAGAGAATGCCTATGGCCGTGTGGAGGGCAAGTGTGTTTCTATAGGTGTATTCAGTGGCAAGCTGTGTGCATAGCTGGGGACCATTACATTGGTACAGAACTGAGTAATTTTAGGGGCTCCTGGGTGGCTCAGTCATTAAGCATCTGCTTTTGGCTCAGGGCATGATTCCAGGGTCCTGGGATCAAGCCCCGTGTTGGGCTCCCTGCTCCACTGGGAGCCTGCTTCTTCTTCTCCCACTCCCCCTGCTTGTGTTCCCTCTCTCTCTGGCTGACTGTCTCTCTGACAAATGAATAAATAAAATCTTAAAAAAAAAAAAAAACCCGAGTAATTTTAATCCGTGGTTTGCTGCTGCTTTGCAAGCCTGATGGGTGGCCTGACTTTGACCAGCAAATGGCCATAGTGGTGTATGGCCAGTGCCGTCTCTGAACTTGTTGAGCATCCCCCATCACTTGACTGTGTCTGCGTTATTGACTTGATCAATGCTTTAAAAATTGCCAAGGTTATGAAGGTGACTCCTGGAAGGGTGCTCCCCAGCATCTGTGTCTGGATCTCCTCTCACCTCTATTGCCTCTTCTCAAAAGCCTGCATGTCCACCAGTCTGTAAAAAAAAAAAAAAAATTGATTTGTCACTGAATTTCCGTGCCTCAGCCTGGGAGAAATGTAAATGTTGTACTGGCCTTTAGTACTCTGCCTTCAAGCCTAGATTTAGAGCTGATCATTATACTTTTAGAGTAGGTTAGGTATGAAAATAGCAGCAGGTTGAAGAGTCAGAGGAAACTGTTTGCTCTCATCTGCAGATTTGGTCAGGGTGGAAGTACGAATATTAATACAGTCCACTTAAACAATAAAATAACTCCCAGGGAAGAGGAACTATAAACTTTAGTAAATATCAGAGATGTTAAATGCTAAAAATAAAGGCTCTTTGCAGTTGTTTGGCTCTTTAAAGAGACTGTTTATTGGTCAGGAGCGCTGGTCTGTTTGGTCATGTTTTGCTAGCTCTTTTTTTTTTCATGCATGTATGTAAATGCATTAGAATATAAATTAGTTAATTAACTAGGACAGTGTTTCTAGAGTGTGAAATAGTAACCTGGCTAGCCAACTTAATTACGTTCTTTGTCATTTTCTTTTTGAAACAAGTTGTATCTTGGAGAGGTCACTGTGTCCTGGCTGTTGCACTTCTGAAATGTACCTTGACTCTGTTCTCTCCTTTCTGTCTCCTTTTCTCCTGCCCAGCAGCTTGCACTGCTTTGTCACCCTGACTCCATTCTTTCTCCCCGAACTGTTCGCTCTACCAGCACCACTAGAGACTTTCAGAAATCCCAGACTCTGCATGTTTCACCTGAAGTTTGAAAAAACCTCCAAAGGTTTCCTGTTGTCCATAGGATATACTGTTTTCAAAATTCCTTAGTATGCCCTATGAGGCTCTTTATAGTCTGCCTCCAAAATGCTGTTTAAGCCTCATTTTTAGGCCTGCTCATCCCTGTAGCCCAGCCCGCAGAACTACCTACCATTTCTGGTACAAACAAAATATAACCACTCGTAACCCTCCGTTGGTAGGGACAGTTCTAGGTGTTTGATAAGCATTATCCTATATATTAAATTCAGCATCAGAGACTTTTATCATTTGTCCAAGATCAAGCACCTTGTAATAGCAGGTGCCTAATAGAATGAATGTGTGGATGGATGGTCAGTATCAGTATCTGGCTCCTTTTGTGATTTGAGTAGAGTGTCCCTTGGCCAAATTTCAGGCTTCAGAAATTGCTGTGTGGAAAGAATGCAGGTCATTTCGGCCGTATCCGATTGTAGCCAGGGATGGTCCAACAAGCAGGGATTAAATACCAACAAGTAGTTGGTCTTTTTATTTGTATCCAGGTGGAAATTCAGCTGAAGATTTTAGAATGGGCCTATTTATGAGAAGTTACTTATTTCTTCAGAGCTGATTGTCTGATTTGGGGCTGTATTAGTTTGCTAGTACTGCCATACAAAGTACCAGAGACTGACTGGGTGGCCTCCACAAAATAAATTTATTATTTCATGTTCTGGAGGCTAGAAGTCCCAGATCAAGATGTTGTTGGTGTCGGTTTCTCCTGAAGCCAATCTCCTTGGCTTGCAGACAGGCTGCCTTCTCACTGTGTCCTCACATGGTCTTTTCTGTGTGTGCGTGTTGTGTCCACATGGCCTCTTCTTAAAAGGACACCAGTTACAGATGACCCTTGAACAACACGGGTTAGAGGTGCTGACCCCCCGCATAGTGAAAAATCTATAACTTTGACTCCCTCCAAAACTTAACTACTCATGGGTTACTGTTGACTGGAAGCCTTACTGATAACACAGTTGATTGACATTTATTTTGTATGTTATATGTATTATATGCTGTATTCTTACAGTGCAGTAAGCTAGAGAAAATAAGTTGTTATTAAGAAAGTCACAGGGGCACCTGACTGGCTCAGTCGGTAGAGCATGTGACTCTTGATCTGGGGGTCGTGAGTTCGAGTCCTGTGTTGGGTGTGGAGCTTCCTAAAAAAATAAAAAATAAAAAAAAAAGAAAGTAATAAGGAAAATACATTTATAGTACTGTATTTAAGTGGACCTTCACATTTCAAACCCGTGTTGTTCAAGGGTCAACTATGGTATTAAGGCCCAACCTAAAGAATTCATTTTAACTCAGTTACCTCCTTAAAGACCTTATCTCCAAATATGGTCATGTTCCAAAGCACCAGGAGTTAGGACTCCAGCATACAAATTTTGGGGAAACACATTTTAGCCCGTCACGGTGTATTATGGAGGTTCCTCCACTTAACTCCTCCCCTCTCTGCCTTTTCCTTTTGTTTTCTTCCTTCTGGCAATTTTGTTTTACCAGAGGGCTGTCGGGAAGAGAAGTGGAGATAGAAGAAAAATACATTTATTTTGGGTGAATTTCGGGAAATAGCTGGTGGGGGGAATGGCCGAAGCTGTTGGTGAAAATGAGATTTTGATATTGCCTCTAGATGTGTATTGTCCTGACGTCTTCTATTCTGGTTTCCTGGGCAGATGAAAGCTGGCTGTGTGTTGGAAGGCTGGAGAAGTGTCTATTCTTTTATTAAGTGAAAAGGGAAATTGATAATCCTGCAGCTTTTTCAGTCGCCTGGAAAAGTGAGAACTCTATCCTTATCTTTCAGCCCTGCCTGGTAAAGTAGCTCAGGGACTTGGTGAGCACACTGAGGGTGGGGGGCGGGACAGGTTAGCCTTGGCCCCCTAGCGTGGCTGACCCCCTGCGCAGCATCTGAGCAGAAGCTAACAAAATACCTGTCGTATTGAATTCTTGAATTTGTGTGGCTCAGCTGCGTTGTTGTTCCCCAGACCTTTTGCAAGGAGTTTTTCTTTATCCTTGTTTGTTAATTCCAACCCTTGTCTCCAGTTCTCAATTGTGGCTTATGTCTTTTCTTCCCTTTCTCTTTGCGCTTATCAAGTAATTTATTAAATGGAGACAAGCTTAACTAGACATTAAATAATTGCAGGTGTGCAGCTGAATTGAGCTGCTGTCCTTTAACTAGGAACTCACAGCTGTTTGTGTTGTATTGTGTGATGAGATTACACTTTACCTCATTTGGTTACATGATCTCTTGCATATTGTCGGGTAAAAGAATGTTGAAGTTTCTCCTCCAAGCCCTACACAAAGGCTGGTATGTTCCCAAGAAACCAACATAAAAGGTACTGGGAGGTCGGGTCTGGAGTCTTTGCACTACTTCTTTCCTGGAAGTTTTTCATTTCCTTGGACTTCTTCTTGATAGGGAACACCTGAATTACTCCTTGACTCTCAAATGTGATCAGTTATCACATCTTAAAATGGTTTTTGTTTGTTTTATTTTTTAGTTAACTGTTAAAGCAGGACTTTTCAGTTTCCACGAAAGAGATCAGCAATGTGTTTGACAGGTTAGCTCCTTTTTTGCTTTAGTAATTAGATCTCATATCTGCATGCTTATACAAATTTGCCCCATCTGTAAGCTTTTATAAATGTGAATTTTAGTCATAGGTTAGGTTGTAGTGCCATCAGTTTGCTTTCTTTGGCTGGTTTCATAATCTATAATAGTTGCTAGAGGTAGACACCACTTTCACAGTATCTAGCTCGACACAGAATTTAGGGTAAGCTATTAATAAAGGGTTGCTTGAGTCAACTATGCAGTAAGCCTAATGGTTTTCATAACTAATATACATGGATCTACTCTCAAGATCTTCAGGTATAAGAATTGTCATGCCACTCGCCAACTGTGTGACCTTGGGCATTCTACTTAAATGTCTTAATCTTTGGTTTCTTCATCTAGGTGATTGTGAGGATTAAAGAAATTTGCATTTGATATATGCATGAACACAGTATTTGTATGCCCATAATATGCCTGGCACTGGTTACTGGATACATTTGTGAACAAAGCAGACCAAGTACCAGCCCTGGTGGGATTAAATTCCAGATCTCATTTTGACTGTCCACCAGAGAGAATCCACTTGGTGGGAGAACATGATACCTACTGTTTATGAAAAACAACTTTTTTAACTGAAATATGTGCCTAATAATACTAACTTTCTTTATTTGGTACATTTAAACACCATTTCTATCTAGTATATGTCTGTCTTGTAGAATGAGTGTTAAAGCCCTTCCCATACTTTTTCACCTACAGCTGTCCGTATGTATGGTTTTGTCTATTAAAAAAACTGGTTAGACTCCATCTAGGCTTTTAGAATTGTTGGTCTTGGGATGCTGACTGCAGAGCCACCTTCTCTGGGTCTTTGCTTTCTAGGTTGTCTCTCAGGTTCCAGAAGGGGACTCCGAGAATGAGTTCTGAGTGACATGTTTGATCCTTTGAATCTCTTCGTGAAAGCCCAGTTTGTTCAAGTAAGGTCTGAATGGCTCAGAGAGGACACTGTGATGTTTAGCTTACTTAGCCCCGTCTGATATCGCTGCTTTGTTAGTGTCTGCAGAAACACAAGCGGAAGAGAATATCCCAGGGCATCAGATTGATTAGCTCTCCTAAACTCTTTTTTTTTTGGGTGACTGAAAGAAAAAATCTTTCTGAGATTTTCTCCTCTTTTTATGGATGACTAATAGAAACAAAAAGACACTGGCAATCTTTCAGAAGCATGGGGAAAGCATTCTGATTGTGGGATTCTGGAGTTCATACGTGGGAGGGTGTTAGTGACCAGACATCATCTCCTTGGGGACAGGCGTAGTGGTTGTCCCTGAATCTAGAGCTGTGTCTTAAGACGAACGAGCAGTAGCTTCTGTAGGGACACAGAGATGGCAGGCACCCATCTTGTGCTCCGCTGAATGCTGGGTCTACAGTATTTGGAGTAGTTAAACCAGGGTTAGCACATCGTCTGTGTTATTATGAGGGATCCATCAGGTCAGAGCTATGATCCCATCATGTGGTTACAGTTTGCATCCTTTGCTTCCTGTATTTTCTCTTAGGGAGGGAATAAATAATATATGATAATGATAAAAGGCATGTTTTTGTGGTGTTTTTAAAAAAATTTTGATTGAGGACCCTTTATATTGTGGGTGTTTTCTGAAGGTTGTGGAATTGGGTTGCTTATTGAGAACACTTTGAGAAAATTGGATCTCTGACATACAAACAGTCCCATGTTGAATTCCTTCTAATTACTGCTACAAAGACAGGAACATTTTTGTTGAAGCTGAGGGAGGGGTGTTATGGGCTTGTTTTTCAGAGCCACCAAAAGTAGCTCAGATACCCCCGATGACTCAGTTGATGCCCTTGCTGCCTGGTTGGGTGTTTGTATGAAGGACTTGCTTCCTTGCTGCGGGTTGGGAACATGTCACGAAGCTCAATTGCTATGGAGATAATTGCAATGAACAGACTTAGCAGGATTGTACGACGTTGGCTAGTGGCCAGGTTTAGACTACCTTGGAAAAATTGGCCTAAAGGCAGAGAGGAGTTTAGAAACCTTTCTTCCTCTTCGGTGGCATTAAAGCCAGTGAAACCAGATTAAGGCTCTTGTCCCTTTTTCAAGAATAGGGTCGTATACTTATGTGGACTTAAACTAGTTGGTATGAATCATAGGTAGGGGCTTTGTGTGGGTACCATGTGTTGTGCTGTCCCTGTAGAGTTAAATTTGATGATCAGTGGAATGAGTTAGCCTAGCAGAGTGCAACAGTGGGTTGTTAAGGTGTTCTTCAGTACAACCAGAAATTTTCACTCTGTAGTGTTCTTATTGTAACTTCTCATTCTTAGTGTTGAGTAAGGCTCAGGTAGGTTGGACAAGTTTTCACCCATGAGCGTAGTCTTGAAGATGGTGAATCAGAGGCATCCGTGGTTCCTTAAAAATCATCAGTGTAGATCATGAGGTACTTTTGTTCTCTGAGTTTGCTGCAAACTTGTGCTGACTCAGATGGGAAGGGCAAAACCAGAGATTTTTCCCTTCTATTGAATCTTTTCACCATGAGGATTTTGTCCTTAAAATAAACCAGAACTCCAAACATTATGAAGTGGAGAGTTTGGAAGGGTTGGAAATGAGGCAAAATGCTATCCTGTTTCTTAGAAAACTTCACTCTTACCTTTTGAGCTGTGTCCATTGACCAAATGTAACTCACTGTTTCAATAGCATCGCACAAAATGTCTTACTCCTTTTTCTAGTTTGCTCTCTTTTAAATTTTCTTTAAAAAAATGCCAAAACTTTTCCAAGTCAGCTAAATAAACCCAAATATGAAGTGATCTGAAATGACTTAGACAAAGCAAATGATTCTGACTTTCCCAGCTGGGGGACTTTGTCTTTTTGAAGGCTAGCCCTCTAAATTGTGGGAAGATACAAAGCAAAATCGAATTAAAGAAGTCCCTTAATTCCCATAAGTAATTTCTGAATTATCCTTTATATACCTTACTTATATGCAGCTTGCAAGTGAATATCACTGTGAGAGCTACAGTTTGTCAGGGTTTAGATCTTAATTGGCTCATGAGAGTGCATCCTTTTGAAGCTGTATACCACAGGTTGTTGGCTAGTTTTCCAAAAGCAATTAAAATGCCCACTGTTATAATTAAGCTTGTTACTGGTTGTATGTTCTAGTTATAAAATGTATTTGGCAATTAAAGAAACTGAGATTGAGGCTTTTGGCTGGGCTCTTTGGGATGCAGCAGACTGCCTGCCACCATAATACCCTGTAAAGAGAATCAGCTGCTATTTGTACCTAGATGGTGGGTTGTATCTTAGGTCCTTGAGTATTTATGGTTACTCCATAAGTAAGAGCAACCATAGTTGGTTTTTTTTTAATCAAAGTATAATTAACATATGCTGTTATATTTGTTTCAGGTGTACAATATAATGATTCAACAATTCTATACATTACTTGGTGCTCATCACGAGAACAGATTTTTATACAAAAGCTAAAGTTAGGGAGTGTGAGTTCCTGATTACGTCCCATTGTATGTACTGGAGACAAAAAAATCTAAACTTCCAAATTACAGTCTTTAGCCAAAAGTCCTTTTTTAAGAAGCTTTGTCTTTATCTTTTAAGAAGGAAGCTTGACTCTGACAGTGAACATTTAATCTGTTATGCTAACATCTCCATTGCTCTGGTCAATTTTTTTATCTCATTGTTGAAAGGGAGGTTTGGGGGGAATGCTGCCAGGTACAAGACGTGGTTAATGTCTGTTCCTGAGCTGCAGAGCATATAGAAGTTCTTAAACTGCATGTCCGGGCATCTCGCAATGAGATTTGGGCTGGCCGGTGGGAGAGGCTGTAATGGTCAGGGCTGGTCTTGCTGCCAGCTATGGTTCTTAGTGGTTTCCTTTGCATGTGGTGTGACTTTTATCCTTTCCTTCCTTCTGTTGACCATTTTGGACCGTTTCTTTGTTCCTTAACACCAAAATGGCATGGTGGCTGTGACCATGGGACAAATGAGTCATTTAATGAACAGGTGAAAATCAGTATTTAAAATGAGGTTGAGGTTTTCTTGTGTATTTTATTTTGAAATATTTTTAGCACAGATGAAGGAAAAAGGACCACTTAGTTTTGGGATTACATCCCATTGCCTTGACTGTTTGTACCCGCCCATGCAATTAACATGAAAATAATGGTTTAAAAATGAGTTTAGGATATAGAGCTGGACTACAGGAAGGCTTCAAAGCATGTTAAAATCAGAGAAGAAGAGAAAAGGGCGAGTGTTTTATAATTATTATTTGGTTTTGAGGAATAGTAGAAGAATGGAGTCTTATAAGTGTACTTCTTCCCAGATTGTTTTAAGGTTGTGATTAATGATATAATTTATTTTTTTATTGTATAAAATAATTAGAATTATTAGTGATACTCTGTGGTTCTCTGGACATATCTATGTTAAGCCTATAATATATCAATATAAAATAAATTTAAAGGCTTCTGAGTCTGAGGACACTTGCTTTAAATCCATTTATACAAGCACTTCCTGTGTTTCCTTTGTAACAAATTTTTCATAATTTATTTCTAGTCTTGTAATAATAGCAGAGAAAAAAACAGTCACATTATTAGCTTGATTCTCTATTTTGAGTTCTACAATTTTCCAATGTACAGAACAAAATAGAGCCAGTCTTTGGTGAAATCCTATGACAAGATTATTGTTCTGAGGAAATGAGTATCTCCAAAGTGTACATTTGTATGTAATAGGTGGTATGCCACATGTGTGGTGTTTTATAGTTAAAATATGACACAATCATCATGAAATAATACGCATGAAATGAGATGTGAGAATAAGATGAGTCTGACTTAAAAAGAAACAAAAAATAAACATGGAATTTCTAAGCAGATTTACTTGTAGGTCTAATCAGTCTAATTAGTCTTACTTGTAGCTCCAAAGTCAGTTTTGATAGGCTTTCCTGCTTAAAGTCATATTCAGCCTCCCAGTTCAGGGTAATTACCCTCCTTTGTGCCATAGCACCCCATGCTTCCCTCACTGTGGCACTTCTTATGCTGTATTGTGTATTCTTTCATGTGGCTGTAAACTATTAGGACATGATCAGATACTATGCTTTTTACTTTGCTTTTTGATTTACTTTTTTCCCTCTGAATTCCTTTTTAAAAAACTGAAATGTCATCGACACACAATAAACCTCACATATTTGAAGTGTGTAATGTGTTAAGTCTTGAGATAGTATATACTCATGAAAGCATCCCACAGTTGGGATCATGAACATATTTAGCACCCTCCAAGGTTTTCTCAATGCGTTTTTGTAATACTTCCCTCCTACCTCTTTCTGTTCTTTGTCCTCATCTGTTTCCTAGCACCAAGGACTACTTGGCATTGCCAATAATTTTATATAAATGGAATCTCATACAGTTTGTCCCATTTGTCTGGCTTCTTTCACTCAGCATAATTATTTTGAGATTCACCCATGTAGTAGCATGTATTGATAGTTTCCTTTTTATTGTTGAATAAGACTGTTATGTTGTTTGGATATACTAAGGATTGTTTATCCATTCATCTCTTTTGGGGCATTTCCATTTCTAGTTTTCTTTTTTCTTTTTCTTTTTTTTTGTTTCCAGTTTTCTGCCATTATAAATAAAACTATGAATATTGACATATGAACATGCCATGAATATTGGCTTACAAGTCTTTGTATGGACCTATATTTTCATTTCTCCTTGGTAAATACGTAGGAATGGAATGTCTGTGTCATATGACAGGGATGTGTTTAAATGCATAAGAAGTTGCCAGTTTTATGAAGTGTTTATATCATTTTACATTCCTACTAACAGTGAATGAGAGTTCCAGTTTCTTAATATTCTTGCCAACACTTGGTATGGTCAGTATTTAAAACATTTTAGCCATTCTAGTAGTAGAATCTCATTGTGGTTTAAGTTTGTATTTTCCTAATGACTAGTGATGTTGACTGTCTCTTCATGTGCTTCCATCCATATATCTTCCTTTGAGAGGGATATGCTTAAATCTTTTGTCCATTTTTATTTTTTAAAAAGATTTATTTATTGGGGCACTGGAGTGTCTCAGTGGGTTAAGTGTCTGCCTTCGGCTCAGGTCATGGTCCCAGGGTCCTGGGATCAAGTCCCACATCAGGCTCCCTGCTCAGCGGGGAGTCTGCTTCTCCCTCTCCCTCTGCCCTTCACCCTGCTCATGCTCTCCCTCTCTCTCTCTCTCTCTCTCTCTCTCGCTCTTAAATAAATAAATAAAATCTTAAAAAAAATATTTGAGAGCAAGAGAGAGAAAGAGCATGGGTATGCACGTTTGAGTCAGGAGAGGAGCAGAGAGAGACTCTCAAGCAGATTGCCTACTGAGCATGGGGCCCGAGCAGGGCTCCATCCCACAACCCATGAGGTCATTACCTGAACTGAAACCAAGAGTTGACACTCAACTGACTGAGCCAGTCAGGTGCCCCTCTTTCGTTCATTAAAAAGAAAAAAAAAAAAAGGATTGTTTTCTTCTTACTAAGTTTCAAGAGTTCTTTATGTATTCTGAATTCTTTTATCAAATGTATGAGTATGTTTTTATATCTTACGGGTTTATCTTTGCATTCCTATTAATAATGTCTTTTGAAGGGCAGAAGCTTTACATTTCGGTGAAGTATAAATATCAGTTTGTTATTTTATAGATAATGCTTCTGGAGTTTTAGCTAAGAAATCTTTGCCTAACCAAAGGTCACAAGGATTTTTTCCAGAGGTTTTGCAGTGTTAGATTTTTACATTTACATCTGTGATTAATTTTGAGTTGATTTTAGTATGGTGTGAGGTATGGATGGAATTTGATTTTTTTCATATGGTTATTCAGTTCTTCCCACATCATTTTTTTTTAAAGACTATCTTTTCTCCATAGAATTGCCTTTTGTACTTTAGTCAAAATTAGTTGTTCCTGTATGTGTGGATCTATTTAAGATTCCGTATTCTATACCAACAGATTTATGCTTGTCTCTTCTTCAATAATCACAGTCTTGATTATTGTACCTTTATGTTGTCTTAAAATCCAGTAGTATGAGTCTTCCAACTGTATTGTTTGTTAACAGTGTTTTGACTATTTTGCTCTTTTGCCTTTACATGTAAATTTTAGAATCCTTCTACTTACACCTAAATAATCCACCTGGGGTTTTGGTTGAAATTGCATTAAATCTGTAGATGAGTTTTGGAGCATGGTTTACTATGCTGAGTCTTCTAATTTGTTATCATATGTCCATTTATTTTGATCTTTTTTGATTTCTTTCCATCGACATCTTGTGGTGTTCAGCGTACTTGTCATGTATATGTTTTATACTTACTCCTTTTACATTGCCTCCACTCAAAAGGTTAAGAGACTGCTCTTTGGTGCTCTTCTTGAGACTTGTTTATATTACATCCTTCTATTAATAACTTCAGTGGTGTTAGCCTCCAGTATTGCTTAAGTTTTCCAAAGGCAAACTTTCCAGAGTTTTCCAAAGAGGAAGCCAAATTAAATTTGGAGTCAAATCTGCCATAGGAGATTATTGACTACCTAAGTTACCCTGCTTAGATTTAACATCATTGAATCTTTCGGCTTATATAATTTCTCTTGAGGCATAAGCCAAAAAAAGTGACATCAGAAATGTTCAGAGCAATTGTAATTCAGTCGTGGTTGAAAGAAGGATTTTAAAGGGCAGAAGAGCTGACCACTTTTTATGCGGTTAGATTAAGAGGACATTGGCGGCCCCTGAAGCACTATCAGTGTTTCTTACCCAGAAAGCAATCAAGGACATATCTTGGGTTGGGAACAGAGAATTCACAGGCTGGTGGAGTGCTGTGATGGAGGGATTCCTTAGGGATCATCCGTTCACGGAAAGGGAAAGAAAGCCTGAGGACACTCGGTTACTTGGTTTCCCTGGAGGAAATTATTCTCCATGAGCTCTTCCTGAAATGCAGTCTGTTTCCATCAGAAACCATAGAGTCATAGCCCTTCCCACTGAGCAGATGATGTCTGGTGAGGGTAGGCAGTCAGAATGGAGAGATGAGGGATTGGTGCTGGGTGTTAGAGCTGAGGTGGTCATTGACCGGACATGATGCGGTGTGCCCAGTGGGATCGTTATGAGAACTTTCTGTGAGGGACAGAGGTGGACGGTAACAGCTCACGTAAACTAGCGGAGTTAACCTTCTGCCAGGGACTGTTCTAAGTGATTTCTGTGTATGAACTCGTCTGATTGTAATAGCCTTATGAGGTAAAGGTACTGTAATCATTCCGTTTTGTGAGTGAGCAAAATGAGCCACAGAGGGAGCAGGAATTTTCTAGTAGCTGATGGAGGCGGGAGACGAATTCAGGCAGTCCGGCCCTGGAGTGCACATTCCTAGCCACTACACTGTCAGATGGCCAGAGAGTGCGTCTGTTACGAGAGCCCAGAGGGAAATGATCCCTAAAAACCTCCCTGCTGGTCTTGGGGACCTTGAGGTTCAGTTTTCTTTGGTTTTAAAATAAAAGAGACTTCCATCAATGATAAGATTGACACTTTTCATTTCCGAAGTTCCAAATTTAAAGCCCTTTGGAACATACAGGTTTTCAAATATTAAAAGTGTGTGTGTGAAAGTTTCACTGCTTTAAAAGTCCCTCCTCTCCCACAACTACGTATTATCTGTTTCGAATGTTTGTTTCCCATGATTTTTTTTTTTTCCCCTCCTCTCTGAGCAAGACAGACTTGGGCTTTTATCAAAATGGAGTTGAATGTGCCTTTGATTTAGAATGTGGCAATGGGAGACTGGCTATGCAGACTTGCACGGGGCCAGATATAAAGAGTTTTAAAGAATCCTAGCCACTAACATAAGCAGGTGTTGGTGAGCAGAGGCTATGGAGTGGCTGCCCGGCTCTGGCTGACAAAGCATTCTTGGGTGGCATTTGCCACCAGCTCCCTGGGTGTGGGCATTAGAGAGTGTAAGAGAGGAGTTGGCCCGATGAGCTCTGTGTTTGTGGCCCCTTGTAGAAACTTCACAGTGTTTTAGCTGCTTCCTCTTGGGCGGGCATATGGCTTGGCCATAACTCTTAGGGGAGATAGGACAGAGAAGTGGACAGTGTTCTGGACTGTGTGGAGAATGGAGGCCAGAAGGAAGGGATGGAAGGGAGCAGAATGAAAGGAGAAAGCAATGATTTTAGATGTACTTTGCTTCAGGGTTTCCAGCAGTAGGGGAATATCTACTCCAGTAGTACGTAGAATTGGTGCTTTGGGAAGGGGGTGAAAATAGGTCTTCTGGAGTGTGATCTGGAGTGATTCCTTCTTGAAGGGGCGGGGGGAGCATAGATAATTGAAAGGCTCTTGTTCTGTCTGTCGTGTGTGTGTGTGTGTGTGTGTGTGTGTGCATATATATATATATATATACACACACACACACACACACACATACACTGTCCTTGTGTTTGCTAATTATAGGGCAGTTGGATAGAGTTCATCCACTGTTTTAATCTTCTGGTATGATTAAGTAACAGACCCATGTCCTGGGTAGCATGAGAATCTTTTTGTCCCTGCCAATGAAGGAGGCCAAAGATGGCATTTGAACTTTGACTCTCCAGTTTAAATTAATAAAATGTGTTGGGAGCCTATTATGTGCCACGTACATCACATGGACATGAGATGTGTCATCTAAAGGCTAATTGTTAAGACAGTTTATATTGCTCTGGATATACTTCCACTAGTGTATTTCTCATGTATGACAAAGATTATCATTGAAACTTACATTAACAATTATCATTTAAAACTAGTCAAATGTTACCCATTCTTTCTGAGAATGTAGGGGCATCTCAGGATCTTTGGTGAGTGTATTTGTTTCCTGTTTGCTGTTGTAACAAATTACCACAAATGTAGTGGCTTTTTAAAACAACACAGATTTATTATCTTGCAGTATGTAGGTCAGAAGTCCAACATGAGTGTCCCTGGGCTGAAATCAAGGTGTCAGCAGAGTGGTGTTTCTTCCGGAGGCTGTAGGGAGATTCTGTGACCTCTGGTTTTCAGCTTCAGGAGGCCTTTGCATTCGTGTCGTCCTTTCTTTCATCTTCAGAGCCACTGACAGAAGATTAAGTCCTTCTCTCGATGCCATCTCTCTTTTCCCCACTTCTGTAGTCGTATCTTCCTCTTCTATTTAAGAACCTTTGAGATTATATTAGCCCCACCTGGAAAATCCAGGATAATCCCCTTGTTTTAAGATTTGCTGACCAGCATCCTTAATTCCACCTATAACCCTAATTCCCCTTTGTTCTATAACACGATACATTCACAGGTTCCAGGAAGTAGGACGTTTGACATCTTGGGGAGCCATAATTTTACCTTCTACAGTAGTGGGGAGCTTTTCCAAATTTTGCTGATTCCCCTACTCAAGTGAAATTATATAATGCCCCCCTTCAATCCTTTGCATAATGAATTATTACTTGTGACTGTGTCCTGTGTATGTGAGTGGTGGGAGGCTTCACATTCATTGCCTTCAGTCCTCATACCTCTTCATTGTGATAAAACCCTAGCCGCCTAAACATTTAATGATTAATTAGTTTTGTAGATTCTCGGTGTTGGAAAGAAGCTAGAGGTCCGCGTGACCAGCATGCGTTGCAGGGGCTTGCAAATGCACTATTGTGTCTCTTCCACATGGCTGTCCCACCTTGCTGACATTCTGTTGAACAGCTCCATTTTTCTGTCAGGAAGTTCTTGCTATATATTGAGGGAAAGTCTGTCTTTTTTAAGTGTGTAGAACCTATTGGTTCTTTCTTGTTTTACTCTCTGGGGTCATATTGAATAAATCTAATTTCCTCTTTCACACTTGAAGCCCTTGAGATTTTTTTAAAAAGACAGCTATCGTATCCCCCAAGTATTCTGACTAAAAATTCTCAATATCTTCAACTGGGTCTCACTTAAAACTGTTTCGAGACTTTTTTCCATCCTGGTCACTCTCCTGAGTATGATACAACACGCAGAAGTGGGGACTGAAGGATGATTTAATAGGAGCCTTTAAATGCCAGGGGAATTGTCATACAGAGGAGGCTGGTAAGATCTTTGCCATCACCACGGAAACAAGAGATCACAGGCTTATATTGTGGCTAAAGAGATTTAGGTGTCAGGAAACCTGTCTTAACCTCATGGATTGAGATAGTGCAAAGGACTGCCGTGGGAAGTTGAGGGATCTTTTGCCCTAGAGATGTATAAGACAAGCCTTTAACCTCACAACTCATTTATTTTGTATAAGAGATTTTGCTTTTAGTTAAATGTTCTGCTTAAAGTATTCTTGTCATCACTTGTCATCTGTGCCTGATGCCCGGATTTCCCTCTTGTGTTGGTTCATTGGATGTAAGGCATCGTCATGACTGCTGTTAATCACAGGGGGAAGGAATATGGTTCAGGGCTTTATGAAGGAAGGGAAACAGTGGCGTAGCTCAGGATAATTAATAGCAAGCGGAGTGACAGTTTGATTCCCTGGTAGGGACCCTGGCATTGTTGAAGGAAAAAATCACTTTATTCTTTCATAGAGAGAGGCAGCTGTAATTCTGGTTGGATGGAATCCAATTAAAAGGAACTGACATGCAAATTGATGATCAGACAGTGTGAGCATAGAAAAAGTCCAAGAAGAGTTCTGTAAGAAGTGGCAGCGAACAGTGTAAGTGATTTGGCATGGTAATGTGCGTAAGAAAAATGGAAACATATGGGTTGGCTACCTGAGCAATTATAAGTCTGGAATCTCAGCCGGGAGAGAGCAGGAGATTGGTTTGTTTGGTGGGTTTATAGTTACTAAACTTTTAGACATTTTGTTTAGTTGAGGCATATACATTTTGGGAATTACAGCCTTTCACAACGGAATGATTATAAATCAACCCTTGAGGGTTATAGGTTTCCAAATTGGTGGTGGTTAAATATAATATTCCCAAGAATATAGGATGGGAATCCAAGCCTGGCTCTTGCAAAGAAGATCTCATGGTACAGATACACGTCACCTGACCTCATGATGTGTCCTCAAAGATTTGTGTGAGAATTGACTCCTAAATTTAGGCTGAAATAAGAGAACTTGCCATTTATAGTAATGCTATTATGAATCATTTTCTAAAGTGAAAAATCCTTTTATAACCAAAGTCATGCCCAATTTATCTTTTGAGTAAATTCATAAGTCCGTGTATTAGGTTTGCTTAAACAAAGGTATTTTTCTTTGAAATGAAATAATTATAGGGACATGTAACAGTTAAGCTTTAGAGTAACAGGAAAAAAAATGGGCATAATTTTGTAAGAAGTCAGTATATTGCTTTTTAGGGAGGAAAATTCTGCTTAAGAAGTCAGGTAGCTTCTGCTGCTATTACAGGAGGAGAAGGCTGCCCAGCATATTGCTGGAGATTTATTAGGATCTTTTGGGAACTGCAGCAGAAATGGCTATGAAATGTTTTGAAGAAGGAGCAAATAGGACCACAGCATTTACTAGGCTTTATTCAGAGGAAAGCTGAAGGAGGTGAAGTGGAGTTCACCCTGAGAGAGCCTTGGAAGACTGAGAAGCTCAGAGAAGACTTGTAGGGACGGCAGCAGCGACAAGAAGAGCTCAGGGTACTGTGGGCAGTGCTATCATTCAGCATGACAGCACCCAACTGTGATTATAGCAAGGAAGGTCGCCAAAGCGGGTGCAGAATGACCAGGGTCAGTTTTTGTTGGTCCAGGGGCAAGTAGTGGGCTGCATGTCCTATAGGCCCCATGATGTTTTGCCTCCTGCTGTCACTGGGCTCAGGTACCCCAGCAGCCATGCACTCTACCCAAGGCTGTCACCATTACTTTGCACTCTGCCTGGAATGCTCTTAACCTCAGGGCTCCCTCCCTCACTTGATTGGGGTTTTGTGCTAGAAATCTTTCCCGATGATCTAGAGAAAGCACTCTCTCTTCCCTCACGCTGCTTTATTTTTCTTCATAGCGGTCATTTCCCCCTCAAGCATGTGTTTATTTGTTAAATGTTTTTCCCTTTTCTCTCCATCAGAAGTGAGTTCCATGAGAGTTGAGGCCCAGAGTGCTTCTCAGCACCATATTCCTAGGCCCTAATCTGTAACAATTTGTGCAGGCGATTTTTAGGTAGTCTCTGCACCTGTCGCTATGATAAGAGCTGGGGATGAGAAGAGGAATGTAGGACTCTGTTGCTGTCCTGTATTACATAATATATTATATAATTATAATAGTTCTAATACCTTGAGCACAGAGTGCTGCGAGCTTTGAGAAATAAGCTGGGGATAGTCACCGTAAAACTAGATCTAGAGTGATCCCCAGGAGGTTTGGTGGTCAAGACAAGGAAGGACATCGTAGGCTGACAAAAGAGGTTGAATGGAGTTGGAGAGATTTAGAAACGAATTTTGTGTTTGGAAGTCCTTGAGTGAGTTCAGTGTGGCTGCTAGAGCACAGGTACATGGTGAAGCATGGCAGAGAGGACTGGGATGTGTGTTTGGTAGGAACATTCCCAACACTTGTAGGTTGATACCTAATTGGGGAATTTTTTTAAAAAATATTTTTTTTATTTATTGGGGGGGGGGGCAGTGAGCAAGCACGGGGGCAAGGAGAGGAGGGGCAGAGGGAGAGGGAAAGAAAGTCCCAGGCAGATTCCATGCTGAGTGCAGAGCCTGATGTGGGGCTTGATTTCACCACCCTGAGATCCTGACCTGAGCCAAAACCAAGAATCAGAGCCTTAACCCGCTGCATCACCCAGGCACCCCTAACTGGGGAAATTTTTGAAAGGACTTTGGACCTTATCTTTTGGGAAGTGGTGAGCCCTAAACTCTTTTTTCCTTTTTTCTTTTTCAAGTTTTTATTTAGATTCCAGTTAACAAAGTTCATTTATTGATTTTTTAAAGATTTTATTTATTTATTTGTCAGAGAGAGAGAGCACACAGGCGGGGGGAGTGGCAGGTAGAGGGAGAACCAGGCTCCCCATACAGCGGGGAGCATGATGTAGCATGATGTAGGGCTCAATCCCAGGACCCTGGAATCATGACCTGAGCTGAAGGCAGATGCTTAACTGACAGAGCCACCCAGGCGTCCCAGTTAACAGAGTTTAATATTAGTTTCAGGTGTAGGATTTAGTGATTCATCACTTAAATACAACACCCAGTGCTCATTACAAGTGCCCTCCTCGATACGTAGCACCCTTTCAACCCATCCCACCCACTTCCCCTCCAGCATCCTTCAGTTTGTTCTCTATAGTTAAGAGTCTGTTTTCTGGTTTGCCCCTCTCTCTCTCTCTCTCTCTTCCCTATGTTCATCTGTTTTGTTTCTTAAATTCCACATATGAGTGAAACCATATGGTATTTGCTTTTCTCTGACTTATTTTTGCTTAGCATAATATGCTCTGGCTCCATCCATGTTGTTGCAAATGGCAAGATTTCATTCTTTTTGATGGCTGAGTAATATTCCACTGCATACTTACACACCACATCTTCTTTATTCCTTCATCAGTTGATGCACATTTGGGCTCTTCCCATAATTGGCTATTGTTGATAATGATGCTATGAACATTGGGATGCATGTATCCCTTTAGATCAGTATTTTTGTATCCTTTGGGTAAATACCTAGTAGTACAATTGCTGGATCATAGGGTAGTTGTATTTTAAACTTTTTTTAAAAAAAGATTTTATTTATTTGAGAGAGAGAGAAAGTGAGCCAAGTGTGTGATTAGGCAAGGAGCAGAGGGAGAGGGACAAGCAGACTCTGCATTGAGCACAGAGTCCCACAAGGGGCTCGACCTCACTGCTCCCAAGATCATGACCTGAGCCAGAATCAAGAATTGGATGCTCACCTGAGTGAGCCACCCCGGTGCCCCTCTATTTTAAACTTTTTGAGGAACCACCGTGCTGTTTTCCAGAGTAGCTGCACCAGTTTGCATTCCCACCAACAGTGTACGAGGGTTCCCCTTTCTCTGTATCCTCGCCCATAGCTGTTGTTTCTTGTGTGGTTAATTTTAGCCATTCTGACAGGTAGGTGTGAGGTGATATCTCATTGTAATTTTGATGTGTATTTCCCTGATGATGATGAATGATGTTGGAGCCTCAAACTCTTTAAGCTGGAAAGCATCACTATCCAAAAGATAGTGCTGAGGATGAATGGAAGTGGGACGGGTGTACAGGCAAAGGTAGGATGTAGAGCAGGGGTGGATTTGGTTTTCCCAACTTTGAAATGCATGAGAAAGTTTGAGGTTGAAAGACCCGAGCATGAAAAGCAATCCTCTTTGTTTATGGATGTGTAGTGATGTAGTGTGGAGGTGGAGGAGTGTTTTTCAGTATAGGTAAAGCTGGATCGTTGGGACAAGGAGAAGAAAATGCTCTTTTAGTTCATAGAATAGAAAAGTTTAATTGGAAAATGCCTTGGCATACAGATAGGAATTCTCATCTCGCGTCTTGTATTTAGCAGCTGTGTGACCTTGGACAGTTAATTTAACTGTTTCCCTTTCAAGGGTGGACTTTGTTGATATGCTTACACTGTGGATGTGCAAAACAAATATGATATTTGGGAAATTATATTAAAATTCCCTTTAGAAGTATTAGGTAATGTTAGGAGTCCTTTGCTTTAAGAGAAACACATCTGAAGAGAGTAGAACTTGAATCGTCTCAAAAAAAAAAAAAAAAAGAGGAAAGAAAAGGGAAAAGAAAAGAGAGAGAAAAACAGATATGGAATTGCTTTTTTCCTGGAATATGGTATCACCAGAGTGTCAGAGCCACTTACACCCTGAGAAAAACATGACTGTTTCCAAGAGGTGGCCTGTGCGGTTTTTAAAGCAGGCATTAGAGGAGCGACTTTTTGCTGCTTGTATTCTACATGTCAAAACACGTTCTGTTTCAGCAGTTGGTGAGAGCTACTGTAGGGCCGTGCGAAGCAGGCAGGAGGCTTTGATCCTGTGAGATGTGCTCCTGCTTAGGAGCCTGCAGGTCACAGCACTCTGCGTTCTGAAGGGCTGGGTATCAGACAGGTGGGCACTTTATCCCGGTTTTTACTGCCTTCATCATTCCCAGCAGCTCCTGTAGGGGGTCCAATGACCCCCTTCAGCCTTGGTCATTTGGAGTTGCCAAATTGTAGTCTTGTGTATATACGGAACGTTACATCGGCTGTGTGGTTCTCTGAGATCTTTTTAGGAAACCTTCCATTTTGGAATGTTCTCTCTTTGAGAAGGGGGAAGGAAAGGAGTGTTTTATGATGATTGCTTTGAAATAGGTCCATTTGTAGAGTCTTACCTCAGGCAAAGGACAGAATAACTTTGTGGTTAATACTAAGTTCCTAGAGTCCGACTGCCTAGGTCCAATTACAGCTTTCCCACTTACTAGTTACGTGACCATGTGAGAGTTACTTAGTTTTCCCATCTGTAAAATGGGGGATAGTAGTAGTACCTACCTGCCCATGGGGTGATTGTGAGGACTGCATGAGTAACCATATGTGAACCATTTAGGTCAAGGACTAGTAAACAATATATGCTCTCGAAATGTTAGCTGGTGTGAGTTCTGGCTTTCTCATAGCCATTGGCATTTCTAAGGATTTGCAGGAAATCCTCAGATGAATCCTGGATGAAGCCAAGCCTTTTCTGCTTGCTCTGTCTGAAAGAGACTTATTGGCAGAGTGCTAGAAATGATTCAGTGGGTAAGTGGTGGACTGTGGAGCTCCACACCTCAGTCTACCGGCGTTGGATAAGAAGCATCTCATTACACTCTAATGGTAGCTTGGTGAAATGGATGAGTAGTCTCAGTCTACCTCCTCAGGCAGCGACAGAAGTCAAGCCAAGCATCCTGGAATGTCTGGGAACCACCTGGAGAGAGGATAGAAGTCTGCAGTACAGTTGTAGGGGATGGATGAGTGGGACCCAAGAGCGTGGCTTGTGTTGATTCCGGCAAGCAGAAGGGGTCTCCAGGGTATTCCTGAGTGTAGACAGGGGATCCTGGTAAACTGGGGGGCAGAAATCATTCAACAGGAGGAGTCAGACCACTTGGACGAACCCCTGACTTGCCGCCGACATTGTTTGTCACATCCCTGTGGGGGATTCACATTTCCTCTCTGACCCTTAGTTTGTCATCTAATCTAAACCGATTAGATGAATTCTTGACTCCTATTCTCTTCCGGGCTCTGTGATTTCACAGTTTCACTGGCTTTCAAGAACTGTGCGAAGTAGGGAGTGTTGCAGAACAACCTGCTGTTAGACCTTGGCCTGTGTGAACCTTCAGTTTTGTTTTTTGTTATTTCAAAGAAGTTCCTGTTCAGAAGACTACGAAGCATTTCATCATTGGTCTTGTGAGGGAGTTGTCTCTTTAATCTCTCACGTTTCCTTTTTCCCTACAAGTGGTATCCACAGGCCTGCTGTTGTCTTGTGCTCTCTGGATCAGCACTTTTTGCAGAGAAATGGAAACATTGCACTTTTGAAGACACAGAAAGCAAAAACTGTAGCATCAGGATTCAAGGTTACAGAATTGGTTAACTTTCTGGTTTGTTTTGCTGAGCTGAATGAAAAGGATGTGATTGAATGTTACTGCTTAGGGATAAATATTAATAACCACAAAAATCCCCCAGTGGTAATTTTTTTTCCTCTTTGCAAAGAATTTCAAATTATGGTCTAGGACTTGGATTATTATTATCACCTGAACATGAGTGAGAAATATGAAGCAACTGGATAAAAGACTTGGTGGGAGGGGAGCAGCTCTTTCAGTATACATGTCTGGAGAGGAGATTTGTTAGTTGGGACACGTAAATATCAAGCAAGTGCTCTCGACTTTTAGAACGTTAGCAAACGGAAGTCATATTAGAAAAAAGTAGTCAAAGTAAAAATTTTTAAAGATTTAAGAACCTAAGTAGTTTTCTCTTTTTCTTTCTTCTTTTTTTGTGACTTCACCAGGACATGAACAGAAACAAAATATTTTGTTTTTTAAAGATTTATTTATTAATTTTATAGAGAGGGAGAAAGACAGTGAACAAGCACAAGCAGGAGGGACCGAGGGAGTGGGAGAGAGAATCCCAAGCAGACTATGTGCAAAGTACAGAGCCCAATATGGGGCTCAATCCCACGACCTGTGCCCCAGAACCAAAGCGTTTTAAACTTTAATATTCCACAAAGAATCTTTTAGGTTAGGTTTGAGAGTTCCCAGTAATACCCAGGTAGATCTTCACTGCAACTCAGAATAAACTTATATATATATAGTCACTTTGTTGTTGGTGGTGGTTTTGGGTTTTTTTTTTTTTTTTTTTTTTTGGCCCTCTATCCTACCTGACTTCAGGGCAAAGGAGGTATGGTATTGGTATTTATTTATAAAATCAATTTAAATATATCAAACGCTTATTGTAATCAGGATTTACTAATAAGAGTTGGTGCCTCCCCTCATGGAGTCCACCTGTGTGAGGCACAAAAGTTCAAAAAGTAAACATTATTATCATGCAAATATATGTCTGTGAGAGTGTGATAGGCCTGCTGTTGTTTCCAGCCGACTGCCTATGGCAGGGTGTGCAAGTGCTAGAGATAATCATTAAGTACTTTGGGAGCAGGGAAGAGGGGACAGACACAGCTTGGCGAGAGATCAGAGAAACCTTCATGAAGGCGGTAACATGAGGATGATGTTTCAGAGGACAGGAGAAGGTGTATGCCCTGTACACAGGCAGGGTTGACATTCTGGGGAGAGATACTGGCGTGAGGACATTGGAGATACCTGACCCCTTTTGAGGTCCTAAAAGTAAGTGCAGTGTTGCCAGTGGGAGGAGTTTGTCTTAAGGGGCAGTGGAAAATGGGAGTCAGAGTGTAGGCTTTTGGAGGGCTGGTCTGCTCAGACTTGAGGGGAAGGTGTACTTGGGGAGTTGTGTTCTGGGAACAGTTGCCAGCTCTCCCACATTCCAGTGTCTCCTGAAATAGGTGTTCACTGTGATGTGGAAATACCAGGATCGGATCAGTTCATCAATATCCAGTTAATGTACATGCAGAATTTGGGCAGCAGGGTGCAATGTAGAGGGTGTTAGGTGAGAATATTGGATATGCACAATTCCAGTCTTAGTTTGCACAAGAAGTCATTGTGATGCTCACCGCTGGAGAGCCCAAATGAGGAAGGTGCAGGGAGAGATGTTAGATTAGCCATTGTAATATCCGTACCCCCCCCCCCCCAAAAAAAAGCAGTGGTTCTCAGTTTAGCTACAGATTGAAATCACCTGGCTCAAAACCATTTTAGGTACAATGTACACATAGTGAAATGCACACATCTCAGTGCACAAACCAGTGAGTTTTGACTACGAAACATGTGTAACCCACATACTCATCAAGTTAGAGAACATAATCATGACCTGAGAAAGTTCTTCAGCCCTCCTTTTTAAGCAGTTCCGTCCCAGCCTCCCAGAGGCATCCACCCTTCTGCTTCCCGTCAGCATAGCTTAGTTTCTACCTGTTTTGAACTCCCGTGAAGTTGGAATCCTACCGTATGTATTTTACTGTGTGGCTTCTTTTGTTAAACATGATCCTTTTGAGATTCTTCAACGTGGTCACATGTATCAGTTCTTTTTAAATTGGTGAGTAGTATTCTGTTGTATAGATACCACGCAGTTTGACCTTTTATTTCCCTATTCATTGTCATTTGAATTGTTTCGAACTTTGGGCTATTAAAAATAAAGCTGTAATGATCCATATTGTACAAGGTTTTTTAATGGACGTAGTTCTTCATTTCTGTTGTGTAGATGTCTAGGATGGGAACTGTGGGGTTGTAAGGTATGCGAGTATATGTTTGACTTTGTAAGAAACTGCCAAGCAGTTTTCCAAAATGGTTGTCCCAGTTTACGTTCCCACCAGTATTGCCTTAGAGTTCTGGTTGCTCCATTATCTCAAAAATATTTGGTGGTGTCAAGTCTTTTTAATTCTAGCCGTTCTAGGGCGGATAAACTCTTATTATGGTTTTAGTTTACGTTTTCATGGTGACTAGTAGTGTTGAACATTATTTTCTTTTGTGTGGTGTTTGTTCCAGTCTTTTGACCATTTTAAAATTGGGTTGTTTGTATGTTTGCTACTGATTTATAGGGGTTCTTAAATATGCTGATACACATAGCTTGTCAGATGTACGTAATGAGAATGTTTCCCCCAGTCTGTGGTTGGCCTTTTCAAATTTCCTAATGGTGTTTTTGGCTGAGCAGAAGTTTTTAATTTTGATGAAGTCTTGTTTATCTTATTTTTCCCTTATGTGTTGCATGTCTTTTGTGTCCTCTCCAAGAAATCTTTGCTTACCTTATAGTATAGAAATATCTTCCCTTGTTTTCTTCTAGAAGTGTTATCTACATTTTGGTTTATGATTTTTGTGTGTGGTGTAGGTAAGAGTGAAGGTTCATTCCCCCCCCCCCCCCTTAATGTTCATCCAGTCGTTCTAGCATTATTGGAAAGACTTTCCTTTACTCGTTGAATGTATTTGGTGTGTTTGTTGAAAATCGGTTGCCTGTTTACTTCTGCTCATGTCTATGTATGGAGTCTCAGTTCTGCTCCATAGATAATATTTGTCTCTCCTTTTCCCAGTACCGCACTGTCTTCTTTACTCCAGCTTTATAGTAAGTGTTGAACTGCAATAGTGTGAATCCTCCCTCTTTGTTCTCCCCCCCACCCCCGCAAAGATTGTTTTGACTATTCTAGGTCCTTTGCTTTTCCACATAAAATTTTAGAATCAAATTGTCAACATTCTTAAAAACAAACACCTGGAGTACTTTATGAAATCCTATGATACCCATGCCAAACTCCATGCCAGTTAAATCAGAATCTTCTGGGGGTGGAATTCAGGTATTTGTCTCTTAAAACTCCTAAGTTATTCCGGGTGCAGCAAAGGTTGAGAACTAATGTGCTAATGGGGTTTCAGTGTGTGGTATGCCAAAAAAGAAATTCAGTAGTGGGTTACTGGGGTGGAACTCACCCTGGCGGAACGTCTGTGGGAGAGTTGAAGTGGGCCCCCAAATAGAAGAGATGGTTAGTGTTTATGGAAAAGGGGGGGGGGAGTTCTCCCTCAGAGGGCTTTGTAGAGGGAGTGAGAAGCTGTTGGGTCTAGGAAAGCCCTCCCCCCTCCACTGCCCATGGACTCCCATTGCCCAAGTGCTGCTTTTGGCTACCGTTCCTGATTCAGAAGGATAGCCTCACCCTAAACCTGTCACAAATGTGGGCTAAAAGCTAGTTACTTGAAAGTGAAGGAATGCTCTTGGTTGGTAAGGCATATACATGCATTGTTTTAGAGAATAGCTCTCCCCTGGATTAAGGAAGTTGTTTTGTGAAATCTGCATAATAATGGACTGGGTAGGCACATTCTAAAATAATTATGTGGGTTTTTGCTTTTTTTGAAGGTTCTCTGTCTTTTTAAATTTTAATGTCTTTAGGCAAACATTGATTCATCCATTCTTCCCATGGGTTGGTAGTTTGCTCAGAAGTGCTGCCTGCCTCCCCAAAAGGCTTTAAAGAAAAAAGGGACAAAAAGTTGCAATCAAATAACGTTGCTCATTGGGAACATATAAGTTCTGTGGGCTGGTAGGTGCTTGCTGTGGCTTTTTTTTTTTTTTAAACACATTTTCCTTCTTGAAGAGAGAGGTTGAACTAGTGAGCTGAGTCCCTCTTTCTGAGCTACAAGTTGCCTAAACAGCTGTAGAGAATTAATTTCAGTCAGAGCTAGCAGAGCTTTGATCTCAACTTTCTGCTCAGTGTTATGGAAAATCCTCTCTGGAAAATAGCTGGTATCTACCTGCTATGGGGATGTTACAAAATTCAGATGAACATTGGATTTTTGAGTGTTTTCCTAGTAGAAACAGCATGGAAAATCCTTTAGTGAGCCAGATTTTACAGTGCACACAGAAAGCAAGTATTGATGATATATTTATATTTGTGTGTGTGTGACATGTTGGTTGTGCTGTTCTTATTCCTAATAGAATTCAAAAATACCATGTCCAATCCACACGTCACATTTTTCTGTAAGGGGTGAGACATTTTAGCCAGGAAAAAGCCTTGATATTAGCAACTTTTGACTCTTCCATAAATACAGGTATTCTCTGCAAAGTGGGAAAGCAGGTGGGTGAGAGGAGAATTGCTTTCCTTTCTCTCTTACCTTTGTATGAAACAGCACACACACTTTCTTTTAATAACGTTTTTGTAACGAGAGAATAGCATTCACAGATTCCTCTTGAAGAAATCCCCCCATTCTTTTTTTTTTCCCTCATTTTTATACCTTTATTCTAGGATTTATCAGTAATGCACACATCACTTTTATGGCGGTGTGATCATAACAAATAATTTTATATTTTGCTTAACATTAAATAACATTTCTATGTTGCTGTAGTATCTTCATAATTAGTAATTTAATGGCTGCATAATAGTACATCAAATTGTGCAATGATTTACATTCTTATGTTGGAAGTTTTCAGTTTTGTGCCACAAAGAACTTACTTGTGCATACGATTCCCCCTGCCCCCTTAATTTCTTTGATAGATTTTTTGTTGTAGAATAATAACAGGGTGCCTTTTTGTTTTAAGGTTTTTATTAGTGTACAGTTTACACCATATACAGTCATCAGTGATACAAGGTGTACTTGTCTTGGAAATTATCATTTGTATTTTTAGGGATAAAAGCTACAGGATTTCTTTCATAACTGTATCTCTAAAAAGGCTATACCTCCCCTTTGTTGTTGTACACTAGTTTCAACCTCATTTATGTTGGCATTGTATTGGTTTATGGGTTGGAATTTTTTCCCCTGACAGGAGGTTTTTATATTACACATAGAGTAACGTTTGGCGATTTTTGTCACGAGTACTTTGTCCAGTTCCTTTTTATTTTAGTTTTTCAATATAAGGGAGTTCATGAGGTTGAATTTTTAAAATTTTCTTTTTTGACTACTTCTGTTGCCTGAAGATGAACAAACTCCTCGTCCTTTGAGAGGTATGATCAACACCCATGCTGCTCTTTATCTCCCAGTATTTCCTATGGTTTAATTAAAAGACCTTTCTTGGATCCATCTTCGTTTCTGTTGATTCATGTGTCCTCTTCTTAACCTGCAGTGCTACGAGGGAAGGTGGGTTAAATCAGGAGCTTGCGTTATTCACAGGTCTTGGGAGAGGAATAGAAACAGCCAGAATTCCTATCTTATCTTCCTGTAATGTCTACAAGTCTGTGTTTACTCCTCTTTAAAGCTGGGATGAGAATAACAAATGTACAGAGAATTTTTTTAATGCACTTAAGCCTTCTCTTAAGCACTGTTAAGAACCTCGGTTAGAAGTGTTTCAAATACCAAGTAGCTGTAACCTTTGATTAATATGTGCATCATCATTTCTTGGATTTTTCTCAGTAGTTAGAGACCACATGGGATCTTTGCTTTTCTCTGAAGCTAGCCACGGCCCTGTGACCTGTGGACTTGGGGATGTGGGTATAGAAAAACAATTGTAAACGGAGGTTGACAATCAGATATAGGCAGTATGTGAATCAGGTCTGAGTACTCGGTGAGGATTTGGGGGAGTAGATAATAAAAATGACTTCAGGAAATACAAGTCCTGGAGGCATGTGGATAGTGGATAGAAAAACATAAGCTTTTTTTTTTTTTTTTTTTTTTTTAAAGATTTTATTTATTTAACAGAGAGAGAGAGAGAGAGACCGCCAGTGAGAGAGGGAACACAAGCAGGGGGAGTGGGAGAGGAAGAAGCAGGCTCCCAGCGGCGGAGCCCGATGTGGGGCTCGATCCCAGGACCCTGGGATCATGCCCTGAGCCGAAGGTAGACGCTTAACGACTGAGCCACCCAGGCGCCCCAGAAAAACATGAGCTTTGACAGAAAGACTTATTTAACCCGGTCTTGTCACTTACTTATGTGACCTCGGGTAAGTCATTCAATCTCTCCAAACTCCATTTCCTCTGTTATAAAATGGGGATAATATTGATAAGTTGTTTAATTAAAAAAAGGCATATGAAATGCTCAAATGGTATCCTACCTGTGCCAAGCAAATGCCAAGGAAATTATAGTTGGTATTATTGCCTGTATTAACAGTTAACATTTGTATAACATTTATGACCTAAAGAGCCCTTTCACATGCTGTTTCTCATCTGTGGATCTGAGTGCTTTGTACAGAATGGTTTTTTAAATGTTCCGCTGGCTTTTTATTCATAGTCTCAAGAGGTGGTTCCCTTTACTTACTTGTATAGCTTGTGTACACTCAGTTGGCATTTGTCATGTACTTTCATGCCAATGTCTTATTACCTAAATCAAATTCTAAAGCCCTGTGTTAGTACAAAGGTTGTATCTTATTCATCTGCGTTGTTCCCGTACCGGAGCTGGGTCACAGAGTCCCTACCCACTGCTTTTGGAGCTCCAATCCGACCATTTATTATTTAAGTGACCAGAGGCAAGTCAGTCTCTGGCTTGCCAAGGCCACCCTTTCCTCATCTGTAAAATGGATAACAAATTTCTTGTGAGGATTACTTTAATCAATCCACTGGGAAGTAGATATTACAGATGTTTTTCTACACTGTGCTTAGCATGGTAGTTGGTGCTTAGAAGGTATATGTTCGCTGGAGTTGGAGGCTGATGGGAAGGCTGTGTGTACCCAAGTTGTACCTTTAGTATCAAGAGGCATTCATTTAAAACGTGATGATGGATCTTTGGGGGCTAGTTGTCATGCAGGCTAATTCATACTGTGGGACCCTTGCCTTTGAAATGTTTGCTTCTTGGAATCAAAAAGGTGGGGAGCATAGTCACACATAGGTGCTCAAAGCAGGTTCAGTGCTTTAAGCCTACCTTGCGGGAGTAACTGAATCTGTAATAATTACATATGGATTTTGGGTGTGTGGTCTCTGTGGTCACTCTGGAGGGCTGCACATGAGGCCTAACAGTCTGTGAACACTGGGGTATTGGCTAGCAGAATCAACTTTGTTTCCCCTGGAATTCTTTTTTCTGGTAGATCACAGGTGTATTTCTGTGTGTCTTTGGTTTACTTTTTTTTCCTTTCGAATCTGATTTTCAGACATGACAATGCTAAAATGTTGGCCGTGGTTGGTTTTAATAGGTAAGGCCCAAATTCTAGGTGTCCGTTTCTGTCTTGAGTAAAAGAATATTAAGTCATGCTGTGGAGGGGAAAAAAAAAAAAAAAAAGCTAAGGTATTTAATAAAAAGAAATCCCTTTGTTCATTTTGGAAAATGGTACTTTTGTAATCCCCTAAGAGACAATTTATTATATTCTGACAGTATCTGAATAGTCAAAGAAAGCTTGATGTCTCAGTTTAAATTTATTTTTCCTGGCACAGTTTTTATTCTGTAAGACTTGTACCTTTAGGAAAAGGATGTTGTTTCTCATGGGGAAAAGAAGAGCCTAGTGGACAGAGAAGGGTGAAGGGTGTTATTGCCTTGGATGTAGAGTGGTGTGTAGTTTATACTTAAGGATGTCTCTGAGAAGAACAGCCAGTTTAGCCACTTGATTTTGCTGATTATGGAGTACGTGGTGTGTTTTCACCTGGTCCATTCTGTCAAGTCCTATGTATTCCTTTGGGATATGGGGGAATTGGCTTTGCCTTATGTGACGTACACAAGTGACATGTGTCATTTCCTTTCCTAAGAGAGGTAGAGATGACAGGCTTCTTTCAGGTAATCACTGTTGGGGGCTGGGACATGGGAGCCTCTGGTGTTTCCCTCAGTTTAGTTGTGGGTGGCAAATTTGATGAAAAAGCTGAGAGGGAACTAGTTTTTTAAAGCTATGATATAGCCCCATGTGATTAAGCCTTTGGTGGCCTTTTAAATACAGAAGTAACTTGCATTAGGAACTTTGATATCCAAGAGTCTTTGATTTTATGAAGACTGGAAACATCACGACCAGTTGTCAGTATTTTGGTCGTATTCCATGAGTGTCCCCTCAGTCCTCTTTGTAGAGAGAGTTTGAATGTGACCCTGAAGAACCCTTCCTCTGAGGAGGTAATAGTCAAGGCTATAACCTCCACACCATTTAAAGAAGCATTTCGTAGCGAAAGAGAGCACCTCTTTGGGGGTATTTCTTAACAATGAGATGTTAACTTATTCAAAGTTTTGGTTCTTTGTTTCTGTTTTGTTTACACTGTCCATGACTCGGCTACACTGTGTAAATAGTACCCTGTAGAGAATGTGCCTCACAGATAAACTACTGGGCGGGTGTATTGTCCTTTCCTTGTCCAAACAGCAAGGTGTTCCTAGACTTGGGCAACAGGGAGTCTCTCAACATCCAACAGGGTTAAAACATACTTCCTGCCGTTTGTTTATCTTCTTTGGGGTTCCTTAGTAGCAAATCCCAAGCCACTCACCTTTTCCAGTAGTATTAATGTTCTAAGAGGGGCTATACATTGTATTAAAGTCAGGGTAGTTCTCCACGGGAAGGCTGGTTTTTAAATGAGACTTATTCAGCCTCTTTTTAGCTGGTGTTTCATTACCACCAAGGATTTATAATGCAATAGCTCTGAGGCAGAGCTAGTGAGAATGCCAGCTTCGCTAATATTTAGAGTCATAAAATTCTGGATATTGGACAAGCTCTTAATTACTCTGAATCCGTCTTTGTCTTAATAAAAGTTGGATTGTACCCACTAAAACAAGATGGCTGTGTTTGCATTAATCTCCAAATGTAGGTTAATACCTTTTTAAAAGCTGTCTCTTAGACAAGAGACTTGAAAATTAATTTCCCATTTTCAGCTTAAGATGAAGAGCTCTTGCACGTGTGGAGTTTGAAGGGCTGCCATTTTTCTGATGCTGTAGATTCAGGTGCCAGTAATAACTCCCTGTTCCTCTTTAGTTTTTTTTCTTTTTTTTTCTCTTTTTAATAGCTGAAGAAAAAAGTCTTCTGGTGCTTTGGGGACTTGTATTATTATTATTATTATTATTATTAATTATTATTATTTTAAAATTCGCTTCAAAGTAAATAGATGGAGTTCTGTTTTGTCAGTGGAGTATGAATCACTGGGGATGGGGTGGCATGATGAAGCGCTAGTTAATGGGAATCCTATGATAAGCCATTGCTGGAGAAATTTGGATTTTATACGTGTCACTGCTACCAAGCTTAGTTATTTTGACATTTTTTCATCCTATAATGTCTAAGCACTTACTTATTGGGGGGTTTCCCCATTATGGTAGGTTCTTAACTTCTTCAAGTACAAGATAGAAACTTTTACTTTTTTTTTTTTTTTCAGGGGGTTCTCCGGAGCGTCTAGTGCTATGTAACCACTTAACACCACTAATTCCAGGATTCATTTAGGTGCTACAGATGGTCAATGAGATTATAAGGACTCTGGAAAGATTTTTATATAAATTGAGGTCTTCTTAGTTGAAAGTCTCTGACACACTAATTTCTCTTGCCTGGTTTCAATGCAGGAGTATCCAATGTGCTATATTAACCAGATTCTACTTCAATTATCAGTGGGGCTTTGGGGCCCAGGGAATTCGGACTTTAAGAAGGAGAAGTGGAAACCAATATAATCACAGGAAAGAGAACAAGTCATCCCTCTTCCTCTTGTCTTGTTAAAGCTACAGGTATTAAAAGTCTCATTTTCTTGCATTTCAGTATATTTTATAGACATTTATGATAAAATATTTATGTAATAGGTAAGAACAACACATGGCATTTTTAATACAGATTTCTAGGCATCTCCCCCTGGAAATTCCAATTCAGTAGGTATGGGATATAGGTCCCAGAAATCTGATTCTAATGATCAGGCACATTTCATATTCAGAAAACTCCCATTTTTGTCCTCCAGAAGCTCCAGTTCTCCATGGACAATTTGTAGGATATACTTTTTTCCTTCTTTGTCAAGTCTTTTGACACAGTAGGATTTTGTGAGGGGATGTCTTCCAGTAGAACCTTTTGCAGAAACGTTATGGAGGACACCGCTGCCAAAACAGGCACTTCAGTACATAGTTTTTGGATTCATAATGGCAAACGAATGAAGAGGCAACTAGACGGGCAGGTGCCCCAAATCTGTCATTGCGAAGAATGGAACTGGAGAGTCAGACCTGAGCTTGAAGGGAGTTAGGTGAGCTCTGTGCTCTCCTCAAAGGCTTGCAGAGTTATACTGTGGAGGAGGGGGTCATGCTTCTGGTGGTCCCACAGAGCAGACCTGGGACTAGCAAGTGGATGTCGTGGGGGCTGAACACAAAGAAATAGGTGCAATGGAGGGGACCAGGGGGGGAACTGGAAGCCTTTATAAGATCCTGCTTTTACCTTCTCAGTGTTTGTAGCCCATGGAACTATTGTTTTTCTCCAAAGAAATCGGATTTAGACTACCAGTTAATAAGAGGAATGGATGGAAGCCGACTGAGGGGCGAATTAGGCCTGTCTCCTCCCCAAAACTTGTAGGACCCTTCACTAGCAGCCTGGGACTCCCCAGAAGTGGCTGCAGACAGCAATGCATCGTGGTGAGTGGAGGTGGCCGTGCAGCCTCTCACATTGAGTGTGTGAGCTCCAGAAGGGCTGGACCTTAGGAAGCTTACGGCTGTAGACCGGCAGCCTAAGGGGCTGGCTCCCCGGGCAGGGCTTACTGAAATGGTGGTCGAATGAGGAATCAGGAGGAAGTTTGTATCTCACATTTAGTGCTGATTGAGAAGATGTCTAAGGTCCTCTCTTACTTAGAATGTCTGTGATATCTGCTTCGAAGATGAAGTCTGAGATCTCAGCGTGGATGACCCATGGCAGAAATAGTGAAATTCTCTAGGCACACCAGTTGGGGAACCTGCTGGATGCCGATTTGACTTGGGTATTTCTTATGATTTTCAGTTGTGGTATGTTGCTGTTCTCAGAGAGAAAGGAGAATTTGTTGTAGGTTTATGGCCTAGATTAATTGGGATATTTTGTGAAGCCTCTGAAGTGTTATCACTTCATCTTTATCCTTGCCTGCTATTATGCATGGGAAGCATTTGAATTATTTTAGAGAAGATGTAAATTTGCTTGTGTTATCCAGTGTCAGCTTAAAGCTGATTAGCATTTTGCATCACCTTTGCAGCTCATAAATCATCCACTTCCCTTCTCAGTGAACAAGCCATAAGTCAGCAAGGCAGCACCTGCTGTAGGCCCAGCCGCTACTTGTCCTGTGATTTAGAGAACACTCCAGGCTCTCTCTGGGCCCCTTTGTGGTTTGATCTATGGTAAGCCTTCACCTATATGGGAAATGAATAGAGACTCTTAGTGGATTTTTCCCAGAGAGGTCCTGTGGGTTATTCTGGACAGGAGAGGTCCTCAGATACACAATCCATGCCTGGTACAGCCACAGGTATGGTTCATTTGACCTATTTGGTATGTAAAAAATCTTGGAGGCAGTTTCCAACACTTAAAAATCAGGAAATTTCACATAAAAATCCAGATTTGGGTTTATTCTTGGCAAATCAGAAGGTCTAGCAGAACCAGACTGTGCTCCATGCTGAGCTCCAACTGGTACTGAGAGCCGGTGTGTGCTAGAGAAGGGCCAGGCTTTCTACTTTGCTGTAGAATCTGCCCCTCTTCAGTTTTTCTATGGAGTGAGCCAACTTTCCTCAAGGTCCTACATTTATAGATATTTGAATTTGACACCCGGCTATAACATGAGCCTTTTTTTTTTCTTTAAGCAATCATAACCATTTAACTTGATTGAATAACAAGAGGCTAACATTTATGGAGCCATAATTAAGGTACAGTATGCTGTGCTAAGTTCTTCTATATGCTTGTTTATGTCGTCCTCAAAATTATCCGTAATTTTATAAATGAGGAAATTAAGGTAAAGAGAGGTAAAAGAACAAAACAAAAAAACCTTGCTCAAGGTCGTCTATCTCCTACCACTGGACTCCTTCTTCCTCACACCCACACTCTTCCAGGAGCCGTGGGCATCATTTAAGAAGGTGGGTGGCAGTGACACCCTGCCTGTATCCCCAGCCTATCCCTGGCGGAAGCAGTGTCCTGCTCAAGGCAAGGCACTAGGGGATATTTGAAAGGCAGCCCCTTGTAAGGTGCCTATTGATTTTCTTCACCCTCTTGTTTTCATCATTCATCCTGTTGTTGTAGGATGCTTATTTGTCATGTATAAAAGCCTTGTTACAGTGAACCCAAACAAGTCATTGACATTTAAAATTAAATTGCAACAGGTATTGTCGATAGCTAAACTGCTCATTGACAGTGCATCTCTAATTACATTGAGAGAACATCCTAACTGGGTATATTCTGCCAAATCAAATTGGAAACATTGGCTCTCTACCAGCAAATCCGTTTTGATTTGCAGAAAGTTTGGAAATCCACACATCCCTCACCAATCTCAAAATACTAAGTTTATGGAAACTCTAATGATTTTTTTTGCTGAGGTTCCTTGTAGCAAAGGGGAATTATGGCCTCTCCACTGTCTGCTAAGCCAGGAGGGGGAAGCTATGGCTTTGAAAGGGAGAGAGACCTACAGATTTGGGATGGGATAAATTTCATTGCAGGGAAGGGATGGCTTTTAGGTTCTTTTATCTGTATATCTAAGCGACACTCTTAGATCCAGCTTTTTTTTTTCTTCTTCTTTCCTCTCTTCCTCCTCCTCCTCCCTTGTTTCACTTCCTTCTTCCTTCCTTCTCCTGTCCTTTCCTCTGTTTGTGGGAAAGGAGGAAGGGAGGGGGGGAGTGGGAGTGGGATAGAGGAGGGCTCACACACATTCCGTTAGGCAATATTTTATAGTGCTTAATGTGAATTAATTCATTTGATTTCCACAATAACCCCAGGGGACAGGTATGCTACAGATAAACTGAGGCACAGCGCATAAAACATTTGTTCAGACTGACAAGGTTCCTCTGCTTTTCTGAGAGCACAAAAGTAGGCTGCCCTGAGGCTGGAGGTTCCATCCCAAGGCTGACATTGCTTGTGTTCTTAGGGTAAACATTTAAGCCTGTGTGTCTCTGGACACAAGGAGTCCCTCTGGAGGCCTTGCAAATAGCAGTTTGGTTGGCAGGGCAATTAAGTATGCTGGGTACTATGTGGAGCCCCAGGAGGGAGGGAAGGAATGGAATCTAGTCCTTGCCTGTGTTATACATGCTTATTGGTTTGTGGCAGGCATGATTGACGCCAGAATCAAAATGACTTAAAGCAGCTTCCCTCGAGAAGCACTACTCTAAAGGTTCTTTTCCTCTTTGTTGCCCTAGGTCCCTTGTGAATAGGATTTAGCTGTGATTCAGCTGCTGCTGTTCTTTTGGTAATCAGAGTGGAGGAGGGAGATGAGGGCTGCTATTAATGGCTTCTTATTTTGCATTCTCCTAATCAGATATCCTGCAGTTATTAATGTGCATGCAAGATGCTCTCTGGTGTCCCTGGGTGGTTTTGTTAGGTGTACTGGACTGTTAAGCTTTCTAAGATGGAACGGGTTATTAGGTTCTGGCCTGGGGGTGTTAGACAGGTGGAGGTTGTTAAAAAGCACTAAGTGAAAGGAAAGTGGTATAAAACCAAGCTTCTGATCTTGGGGTTGGGGGGGGGGAGTGTGGGTGTAATGTGAGTGGATGGGACAACAGCCTACCAACTTCACCTCTTTCTCCTCCTGCCCTGAAAACCTTGTCTTGCTAATACCCTTCAGATATTAAAAGTAGAATAACAGAGCTGTTTACTAGCCAACTAAATGCAAATTCTCTCCCCCATTAGTTTTAATTAGGATGAAATCATACATTTAAATAACCACTTCTGTTACTAATAACTGAACTTCTGATTCACTCTGAACCCGGGAAGATGCTGCTTCTGGTGTGGACTGCCCACCTCTGAGTCACTCCACACCTGCACATTGACACAGCCAGGTTCCTGATGGAGATGCTCATGTGTGGGACATCAGAGTGTCACTGGTGTGGAGAATCCTGGCTCTACAGCTTTCTCGCTCTACTCGGAGACAGGATAGTCTACCCAGAGAGTACAGAGTTTGCAGGATCCAAAAAAACCAACCCCCCCAAAAACCCCAAAACAAAAAACCCAAACAATAACCCAAAACCCTTAAGCCAGATTCTACCTGGTTTTTATCTTACTATTTCTTTTAAGTGCTTAAAGGGCTGTATTTTTTTAATCCTCCATCCATCTCTTCCATTTAAACAAATGGTACTAACAACAATGTGATGTCAACACAGTTGGAGATAAGCATTTGCATTGAAAGAATTGGATCTTTAAGGCTTTTGCTTTCAGATTTGTGCTGATTCTTTAGTATTTACTTGATGTAGTATAGGTGGTCTGTTTTGAGAGAGTGGGGATGCTGTGGTGGTGTGTGGAGTGGTGGCTGGTGTGTGTGTGTCTGTAGGGGAAGGCTTAACCTGCTGTTTGGAGGATCAGAAACAAGTAAGCAGCTTGGCTTCAATCCCTCAGTGGCATAAGCAGCTAACGAACGAGAGGACTGCTGAACTCCCAGTTGTCTTTATGGCTAGGAAGACTTCATAAAGTCTGAGGCTACCTTTAATGGGCCAGTGAGGTGGGAGCAAAATCCACAGAAGACATGTAGTTGACAGAAACCTGAAATGTGCCAGAGACGTGACTTAACTGCCTTTTTTTGGCCCTGGGGAGGTGTGGCTGGGGCCTGCTTGCATCCTCCAGGAATGGGAATTGTGCCAGAAGCCAGCTAGACAAGACCAGCTGCTTCTTGGATGTTCTGTGGACCTGAGTGGCTGTAGCTTTTGATCAGGACACTGTTTCTAATGAAGTCTGACCAGCATCATTTAGACAGGAATGAATGACAGCTGATGTGCAGGATTTTTCTTGATTGGCAGCATTTGGAACTAGTCACCAGAGGAGGCGGGAGAGAGAAGCCAGCTCTGATTGACAAGCGCTTATCTTTATTTAATCTACTTCTGAGGCGCTGCAGTTTAAATTTTAGGCAACTGAAAGAAAGGAAGGTACAATTGTGAAACATAATTAAAGATTCTTGACAAAAACATGCTTAAATCAAAAATGTGTTCAATAGGGGAACGATGATGCATAGAGTCCAGGTGTGAGGTTACCGCTGCTCCTGTGGTGTGAGAAAGAGAGGGCTTTTGCGTGGAGACCATTAATGTTTAGCCAGAATTAAAAATAGTGATGGGCTTGGATAGTTACAGCTATAGAAAATTCCGAGTCTAGTTACCATTGCTTTAACTTGCCAACCTGCTTGGAAAGGTTTCCTGCACAGAGGCCAAAAAGAGTACAGTGTATGAAAGTGTGGCTTCTGGTGGTGATTTCTTATCTAGGTGATCCATTGAGGACTTGAATCTTAAGTCTCCTTGTGTTTTGAGAAGAGATGGCAAGCAGGAATCTCAGGCTTGTTTCAGAAGGGCTCACCTATGGCTCCTGAGAGCTAATTGTTTGCTGTGAGCTGCTGGTGGTTTACTAATGGCCTTGGGATCTTGGCTGATCCTGGAACCACAGTTTTCCCCCTTGTTCCTTCTGATTCCGCTTCACCCCCCACCCCAGTTTGGTTTGGAAGATGTACATTGTATTCTTTGTGTAGTTACCCTTGAAATGAAACTGGGTATACTTTAAAGTTAATCCGTTTTAACCCACTTGGAAAATGCAGGTGACCAGGCTTTAAGTCTGAGCACCCCCCTCCCTGCAAGCAAGCCCAGTGTTTTAGTGTTGTCTTTTTGTAAGCATACCAATGAGACATTATTATCCTTGTTACAGATGGTATTTTAGATTTACCTTTATGTTTACCAATTTCTTTGTTCATAATTCATTTAATTTCCTTTAGTGAGTGTCTGTTAGTAGTAAATGCTCTTTTTAATTTCTCTGTTTTCATTTTGCCTTTCATTTTGAAAGATAGTTTGGCCCCATACATGATTCTAGGTAGAAAGTTGTGTTTTTATTTTTCTTTCCACCTTTTTAAACTGCTCTGAAGATGACTTGGATTCGTATCTAAAGCACCTTAGTGCTATTGGCAGGCATGTTTGCTCATTAAATAACATTGGCCACTGCGTTCTCAGAAAAATATTAGAACAGTTGGAGACAATTTAGGTTTAGTTTGTCCGTATTTTCATTGCTTTTTCCGTTATTTCCTTGAAACATTGATTTCACCGAGATTGGGATGGGAGTAAATGTAAACAACATTACTAGCTTTGAAGATAATCCAAACTTTGATTCAATGGTGGTTCTATCACTTGCTTGTTGTATATGCCCTTTGCGGGTTATCTTACCTAAGGCTTGGTTTCTTCACAAGTGAAATGGTTAATATAATACTCTTTCTCAGGGTTGCTGGTTGGATGAGACTACATTTAAAACTCAGTAAAGCCTCACGTGGTAGGTAGTTAATTCTGCTAATTATGTGTTGCCTGTGAACCACTTTTATGACTTACGTACAGATGTTATCAACTTTCCTTTTTCTGCTCTGGTGCTTCTGTTTTCATTTGTTCTCCAAATCCGTGAGAAGAAGGAGTGAGTGTCTCCTGTGTAACTCACCTTGTCCTCTGCCGACTGGCCTGGTGGCTTGGAGGTCACACTTTTATACTTAACTTGTCTTTAGGTGGGAAAATAGCTTTCCGGGCTTAGTACTTAGATACCTGTAAGACTCTTTCACTGATCAACAAATCGTATGCTTTAGTGTTTCTTCTGGCTTTGAGCAACTTACTTATCTCATAGCCTCTGATACTCATCTGTAACATGGAAATAATAATACCTTCCTCACAGGATTATTGTGAGGATTAGATGAGTTGATACATGTAAAGATCTTTAGCGCCTGGCACAAAGGAAGTGCCAGTACTTTCTTTCTGATCATTGTTAATAGGCAGGACTGTCTTCTGTGCCATACTGTTGACTCCTGGAATGAAAAATGTGTTGTTTGCTAATGGCTTTGTCCTTTACCTGTTTAAAGCCCTGTGGCTCTGTATTAAGCTTCCACATATTACTTATCTCATTTGTTCTTTAATAACACTGTCATGGGTTAGGAGGACATACATTTTTTCAGCCTTATTTTTACATGCAATAAAGTGCATCCATTTTAAGTATACAGGAGTTCTATGAGCTTGAAACTGTAATCACCACGTGGCATCATCAAGATTAGAACATTTCTTTCTTTCTTTTTTTTTTTTAAAGATTTTATTTATTTATTCGACAGAGATAGAGACAGCCAGCGAGAGAGGGAACACAAGCAGGGGGAGTGGGAGAGGAAGAAACAGGCTCATAGCGGAGGAGCCTGATGTGGGGCTTGATCCCATAACGCCGGGATCACGCCCTGAGCCGAAGGCAGATGCTTAACCGCTGTGCCACCCAGGCGCCCCAAGATTAGAACATTTCTGTCACGCCCCAAATTCCCCGGTCTCTTTCCCAGTCAATACCCATTCTTACACCTGGTCCCGGGCAACCACTGGTCTGCTTCCTATCACCATAGATTAGTGTTCTCTTTTTTAGAACTTTATTTAAATAGAATTGTGTATTACGTATTCTTTTGTGTCTGGCTTCTTTCACTCAGCATGATTATCTTGGGGTTGATCCATGTTGTTGGTGGGTATCAGGAGTCTGGTCCTGGTTATTGCCGTGTGCTGTCCTATCATATGGATGGCCTACCGTGTGTTTAATCATTCTCCCGTTGATGGAATTTTGGATTACTCCCAATTTATGGTTATTATGAATAAAGCTGCTATGAACATTTACATACACTTCTTTGTATAGGTATGTTTTCATCTCTCTTGAGGAAATACCTGGGAGTAGTGTTTATTGATGATGGGGCCTTGGAGAGGTGGAGCAGACCAAGGTCATACAGCCAGCACGATACCATACCTGGCTTAGCATTTGCTTATTCATCTCCTGACTTCTCTTCAGAATCCATTAGATTTTCGCACTTTCAGAGCACCAGGATTCTTTGAAATAACATATTGCTCCCACCCACCCCCTTAAAAAAAAGAAAAAGATAAAGCATTGTAAACAGGGTCCTCCAAAGGTTCAGAGTTTCTTCTTGGCTTTGACCTGTTGAATGTCCCCGTTCTTCTCACGGAACACCTTTTGCAAAGTGCTGTGCTGCCTTTGGCTCTTTCTTGAGAGGGGACGTGTGGGCGCCCTGAGTCCTACTCCTTAAACATCTCGGCTCCTTAGTCCCATACCTTGGTTGTTGCAGAAGAGATCATTGAGCAGTTCACCTTTACATTTCAGAGTTCCTGAGAGGAAGCAACTCTTATTCTTTATAACAAAAAAGACCACGACACCCAGACGCATATACAGTGTCTAGTTCAGGCTGTGCCGCTGGTGAGATTAGTAACGTTACCGTATTGCTTTGCTGTCGGTCAGTGTGGGTTATGTATCTCCTTGATCCCAAGGGCTCTTCAGGGAATGTAGGGCCAGATAGGAACATTCAGACTCTTGGGCTATGTACCTTTGTCACCTGGTTGTATTTACAGATGGCGTGGATGCTCCATTGCCCTATTCTGGAGCAGTGAATCTTATCTTGTGTTATCAGAGCCCAGGTTATGAAATTTGAAATGCACTTTGCCTCCCTTGCACTGTTAAAACTGCATCAGAGCATTTTAATCAACTTGCTTTCATTGAAGTGTACAATTTTTCTTCTCATTACATCTGCAAGCTCTCAAGTTTACAGACACGATCTCCTTGGCTAGACTAATATTACTTGGTCATTCTTGCATGCAAATTTAAAATTTAATATCTTGCTGCAGGTCTGTTGAGTTTTATGCAAATTCCAATATAGATTATATTTTGGAGCTGTAAATTAGAAATTACATTCGGGGGGAAGTAATATTTGTGTGGGCTTAGAAAAAGTAATCTTGCAGTATGCATGGTACATGGCATTTCTTCCAGAGACATGGGATTTTCAGTATTCTGTGTAGGTTTGGAAGTTGTGTTGCCCAGTTGTGTTACTGGTAATACAAAGACAAAAACAATGCCAGTTAATGTGTCAACATTTTTTAAATGACATTTGGGAATTTGGGATAGCCATTTGGGATTAACTGGGTTCTTCCATTTCTTCATTCACTGAGCATGTGGTTATGGATACTTCATAGTACCTGCCTCTCTTGCCTTTTACGATGGCAGCAAACAAAACAGTCTCTGCCTTCATGAAACTTTACCTTCTACTTGGGAGAAAGAAGCTACAAGCAGAAAAATGAGTGGGTATGTGGTACATCTGATGGTAATACATCCTATAGAGAAAAATAATGCAGGGTTTAGGAATAAGTGTGTGCTGCGATGGAAGTGTGGGGTTAGGGAAGGCCTCTCTAAAGTGACATTTAAGTGTTTTAAGTGGGTACCAGTTGCCATGTTTGGATGGCCAGGATGCCGGTGTGGCTGATGCTGAATGAGACGTAGAAGTGGGATGATAGAGATAGGAGAATACTCTAAGGAGAGGCTGGCAGCAGGATAAGAATGGATCATATCTGGCCTTGTGGATACTGTGAGGACTCTGGCTTTTTCTGAATGGGAGGGGAGCCCTACTGGGCGATTATTAAGTAGATTGACTACTACATTGGGAATGGCGTTTATGGGGGTAAACATGCATTTTCAGATGATGGAAGTGGGACACCAATTTCAACCATTGTAAGTCTGTACCTTAGTAGCTGACTGAAGAGGGCTGGTGGTCAAAAAGAAGCTAGAGCTGGATAGCAGAGCCTGGCACTGTTAGCATTTCTGTGTTTGAGCATCCTCTAGATTCTTTGTGCCAGAAACCTAAGCATATATATTGCTGGGCCCCAGCAATTTGTGTTTTAACAAGTTTTAAGGTGACTGAGAGGCACTTGTTAAAACAGGAAATGCTTGCCCCGTCCCAGAGCTTCTGATTTAGGACATTAGGGGCAGGGCCCAGGAATTTGCATTCTCTGTATCTTGCTGTTCCTAGTGATGCCCGTGCTGCTTTCTCTAGTGCTGCTTGCTCTAGTTCAAGGACCACGCTTTGAGAGCCTTTGCTCTAGTGAATGGGAGCTGATCCTGTTATCTGCAAAGTTAACTTTCTATACTAATGAATAGTGGGTAGAAGCCTTGGCTCCGAGCCACACTTGCCTGGGTTTGAATCCCAACTGTGCCATTGTGTTGTGACCTTGGACGGGCATTTACAATAGTGCCTTGCACACAGTAAGTTCTTAGTAATGGCTGGCTATTATAATATGGTATGTAAGTGAAATGATGTGATGTACATGAAACATAAATCATTTGCTGAATGTAAGCTCTGGACTGTGGGCATTATAAACGTGATCCTGTTTTGTTTTCAGGATGACCTGCAAGGTATTATCAGTTCTATTTTATACACGAGGAGGTTGTATAAGTTTGAGTAGGCAACTTGTAAGTGTAAAGATGGATTTAAAATCGAGTTCTCTCTGGCTTCTAAGCCTGAGATTTACCACTGTGTGTACTGCCTTGCAATACTAGATTGGCTCTCACAGATTGAGGTTCAAAGCTGAGGCTTGAATTTTACTGTGTGCGTGCGTGCGTGTGTGTGTACACGTGTGAGAGACAGAGGGAGAGAGAGAGAGCGAGAGAGAGAGAAAGGAGAGAACAGCGAAACCAAGAGAGAAAGAGATAGCATTTGGCTAAATCTCTGTTAGGCCACTTTTTCCGTCTGTAAAGTGGGGACAAAGCATGCAGACTTTACAGGGTTTCTGTACTAAGTAGAGTATTAGACTGTTCAGCATTGTTAGTTGTTTTCTTTCTTAATTAAAAAGATTTCAAAGCCAAATCCAATGGAATGTATTTATGGCATTTTTCTTTATCGTTCCTTGTAAGAATTGACTTTTCTTCTCTCTCTCTCTCTCTCTCTTTTTTTTTTTTTAAGAATTGACTTTTCTTAATATGAAATTTGAGTTAATTTTAGGTGGACAGGGTTCTTGTCAACTGAATCTGAGCTTGAGAGGAAGAGATCATGTTCCCTTTAAAAACAGCATTCTCTGCTTGGGGTTTTAGATTCCTTATCTCAGGAAAGTTCACACACTCTTGGGATAAAGCTTTCCTAGATAAGGCATTTGTACAGAGGAATAAAGTAGGTGGGGGAAGGTAGGTATGTGGGGAGACCACCTCGGTAATTTTTTTTTTTTTTTAAAGATTTTATTTGACAGAGAGACAGTGAGAGGGGGAACACAAATAGGGGGAGTGGGAGAGGGAGAAGCAGGGTTCCCGCCGAGCAGGGAGCCTAAAGTGGGGCTCATTCCCACAACCCTGGGATCATGACCTGAGCTGAAGGCAGACGCCTAACGTCTGAGCCACCCAGGCGCCCCGCACCTCTGTAATTTTTAAAAAGGCTAGTGTTAGACTGGTTGTTTGCAAAAGTTAAGTCACATGAAAGATGGAATACTAATCATCATTATTGTCATAAAATCTCAGTTATCCATGGATAAGATGTGTGACAGATAGCTTCATCTTTTGAAAACCCGGTTATAAAATTTGAAAAAGCCATTGACTGACAAATAGCTTTAACGAAGCTCTTGAACTTTTACTACTGTAGTAACAGTGACTGGTGAGCTCCCCTTGGTCCCTTCCTTACGCAATCACCTATACAGGGATTGAAGGAGACATTGTATATCCTGATGCTACATACACAATTACAAGGAGCACTAGGTGACTGCAGGGGGAAGAGACTTAATAGCTATTAAAATACAAGAGTGGAATTTGGGCCAAACAGGCAGCCCCAGCTGTCGAGGGCAACACTGTATGTAGAGGGAGTCAGGTTCATAGAGAAAATCGTGTCATCAAAAACAGCAGGCTTGTTCTTGGTGTCTTTTGAGGAATAGAGAGAAATGGTGAGCACATCAGAAAGCTCTTGTCACAAGTTTAGTTTCAGTAAAACAATTTGCTTATGGATAAGTTTAAGTTATTGGGGGGAAAATCACCAATATGTCCCCTGTTCCTCAGTGATGTGATCATGCGACCAGGGAGGCCATGGGGTGCGGTGGAAAGAGTGTGGGCCTTGGTGACAGATACCTGACTAGAAGCAGGGTCCCCTTAGATGTGTCTGAGCCCCTGCTTCCACACCTGTACACTGGCAATGCCATCTGAAGACTTGGTTGCTGAGACTGAACGAGATGGCATATGCAGTGTTCCTGGTCCTGGGCTGAATACAGAGTGATGATGCTGGTGGAGTTCAGGCCTCTGAAGGTCAGTGAGGGTGATTCAAGGTGCATTTCCTCTCTACCCACTTATATTCCTAGGAAGCCACTGCTCCCCTTCCTTTAAGCAGTTTTATGAGGTCTAAGTCACATAAAATACAATCCACCCATTTAAAGTGTGCAACTCAGTGGCTTTTAGTGTATTTACTAACGTATGTGCAACCATCGCCATAACGTTAGAACGTTTTCATCCCCTCATCCTTCGCCCTAGTTCTTGAAGACCCCACCTTTTCTCCCTTCCTTTTAGCTGTAGACCATGCCAGTTTTGCTGTTGCTGGATCATGTGATGGAAATTCTTGAAATTTCTCTGTAAATAGCCAGTTTAGCTTTCCCCCCTTTAAAGTATTTATTTCTTCGGGTGTCGAAGCAGCTGCTGCGACCAACGCAAGGGCTCACCATTTTGCACTTTGTGGCCGTTCATATGGCAGCTTTATTCAAAACCACTCCTGCACTGCTTACGTTATTTGTTTTATACAAAAAACAGTTCTCCCTGGCTTGCGGCTTCTCGGCTGCCATGTTGACAAATGTTGCTTCTAGTGAAATACACAAAAATAAATAACAGCAAGGGAGAGGGGAGCATAGAGCTAAGTGAATTCATTTTGCTTCTTGAGTGCCATTCTCATTTGTTTTAAAAACCACCCTGGCATTACAGGCAGGAAAGGGGGAGGCAGGAGAGCTGCAGAAAAAGAATGGGCCACATCTGATTCTTTGAATTGGGCTGAAGGGGCTGGTCGAACAGACACGTTGAAAGTATCTGGAATGCAGGGCCTGGGGATGAGGAGGAGTTTACAAGGAATCTGAATACCTTGCAGATATTCAAGTTGTGACAATAACCCCCATTTGTGTAGCCTTTAGAGTACATTTGGTGCATTCGTTTGTTTTCTCATTCTGTTTATGATGAGGCTCAAATTTAGGAGTTGCTGACATAGAAGTAAATGCCTGCCATTGGTTTGTGTGTGACTGTGTGGGGAAGTGGGCGGGGAGCTGCGAAAATCCGAGGTGGAGACTCTTGGACTTCTTGGTGTTCAGACCAGAGGTAGGTCTGACCCAAGTGAGAAAGCAGAGGGGGTGCTAACAAGTATCGAGTGCCTATTATGAGCCAGGTGTTTTCCATAAGCATCATTTCACTGAGCAGTCCACAAAGGCTGGTGGTCTTATCTCCATTTGACAGATTAGGGAGGACAGAGTTTTGAGGAATTGTGGTACTTATTTGTCAAAGGTCACCCAGAAATTAGAGAGCGAGCTAAAATAGAAACCTGATGCTGCCAGTCTTCAGACCTTGTTCCCGTAATAATTAGCAGAAAGTATGGAAGGAACAAAATGGGAAGGGCATTGGAAAATAAGAAGCAGGGATCATAGCAGGCAGTACAGGGCAAAACTTTTGTTTAGAAAAATGAGTTGCACATCTTTTTTGAAGGTTTACTAACTAAAACTCACCAGAAAAGCGGAAAGTAATTCTCAAGCTCACATGAAGCTTTTTTGGAGGCGGGTGGGTGAAAGGTTGGGAGTATTAGTCTGAACCTCAGGCCTTAACTCATTAGTGGTTGAACCTGCAGGATTGTTTCTCAGCATACAGACATTTTTAGCTACACAGAAATAGACATAACACAGGGCTTGCTCAGTTTACCATAACTGTATTGCCATGTACCATCTTGAAGAAGTACAGTATGGTGTTTAGGATAACAAGAGTCTGAAACCCAGATTTCCTAGGTTTGAACCCTGTCTCCACCGCTTAGTAGCTGGATGTGACCTTGGACCTTACTTGTTAGCCTTTCTGTGTGTGTCTCAGGTACCTTGTTTCAAAAATGGTGATATGCTAGTACTTACCTAACGGAGTTGCAAGGATTAAATATGTTATTTAAAACACAAAGTTTTTGTTACAGTGCCCAGCACAGAGTACTCCCTGGAAGTTAAATATTACTATGTCTGTGATCAGCCCAGATGCTGATTTGCCTCATTACCTCTCTGCCCCTTTCTTCATTGTGTGCATGAATTCCTCCTCCTCAAATGCTCAGACAGGGCCCCAGTGCTGGCTAAGGAGCCCTCTGAGTTTAGCTGGGGTGGCGCTGGCTCCTTGAAGTGTGTTCTCTAGCAAGAGTGGGATGCTTGACTGCTTAGAGAGTGAGCAGGTTGGGGTGGGCCCTGACTCTCTGCAGAGGTGTTCAGTCTCCCAGTGGGAGGAAACACGACTTGTCAGAACACAGCTTTGGCTTGCCCACGTTTCCTGTTGTACAGATGGGGCCTGGAGTCTCTCTGGGCCCCTTGTCATGGATCCAAGCCAAGGCTGTCGCTTGCTGAGCCAGGAATAATACAGGAATTAGTCTTTTTCTTCTTTATACTAAGCACTAATCAATCTACAGCTAACTCTGTATCTAATTTCTGAACCAGATGCCGTGAATAACTGCCCCTGAATGTGTTTGCCAATAAAAGGATAAGTTTAAGGCTTTTAATCAATGCTGCTTACACTCAGTATTTAAGGTCAGAATCTTTTGTGAGACTTATTTTGATCAGGATAATTGTTGGGTTAAAAAATGGTTTTTTGAAATTGTGACACTCGTGGGTAACTATAGTGAATTAATCTTTGAGAGGATGGAAAATTGTCAATTTCATAAGAGTTCTTTTGCTCTCTAGTCCTTCAGGTCACTTATGGAAAAATACGACTTTTAGGAGGAAAGCATTCTTTATCAATGGGAAAAGAGCTAAGAGACTACTATAAATTTCTCAGGATCACTGATGGAGAAGCAGAGGGGAAGTTAGAAATGAAGCTGAGTGTTTTGGATCTCTGGTGTGCTGCAGGGCTGGAGCTGTGGCTGCTGTGTGTGTTTTAGGTGATACTAACTTAAAATTGTGTGTCTCCAGCATACCTTTCTCAAAGGACGCCATGTTTCCTGACCAAAGATTGTGTATCTGTCGCCTGGAGTTTAGAAATATCTGGGGTTTATGGGGCGCCTGGCTGGCTCCGTCGGTAGAGCATACGATTCTTGATCTTGGGGTTGTGAGTTCGAGCCCCGTGTTGGGGGTAGAGTTTACCTTAAAAAAATAATAATAAAATAAAAAAAATATATCTAGGGTTTAGATATTGGCTTCATTGAATGGTGTAGGGCAAGTTAGCCTCTTGGAACCTCAGTTTTTATCTTATAAGATGGGGATGGTAATTGCTACCTCACAACTGGAAAAATTCAGTATGATCATATAACGTGAGAATGTGGAGCACAGTGCTTGGCACAAGAGAAGTGCTGAAATGGGGGGTTTCCTTCCATGTCTTTGCAGGGACTGCCTGGCTTGCTCTCCTGCATTTTGTCTGGGTGCATCTGGATGTGTGCAACGTGGACATTTTCCTACCTTGTGCCAATGAGTTGGAAATTGTTCCTGTTGACCTGTTTTTTGTTTGTTTTTGTGCTCAGTGAAACGGATCAGAGGAGTGATTCAGGAAGCTGCCAAGTTCTAGAGAGGCTCAGTAATTCTCTTCCTCAGGGGCTCCTTGGCTGGACAGTTCTGAGTGTACGAGGATTGGTGGGTCCAGGGAGGAACTAGGCTCTGCTCCTTTGGCTATGTGGACATTACTTTTTCTCTAAAACTGTTTCCTCCTCCATAAAATGGGGATGCCAATAACTTGGGATGCTGTGAGTGTTCAGTATGGGTGATGTTTATGAAAGACCTCTGTAAGTAGCAGGGGACTCCAGAACCATGGGATGGTATTTTCATCACTGTGAGTTGGCAATAGTATTTATCCAAAAGTCGGTTGTGGTGTTTTGCCAAATGTTAAGGCTCAGGAAATACCCTCTAATGCAAGGAAGATTTGTCTCCATTCCAGAGCTGGTGGAGCTTGTATCCAGAAGACAGGATAGCTAGGCTCCCGGGATTTCTGGGAGAGCTGGCAGTCGTCCCTGAGCTCAGGCTCTCAGACCTGCAGGCCAGGTGTGGGGGCTGTAAGTGAGCTGGTGATGAGCCTTTGCATGCCCCAGACTGGTTTCTGCTGTTCACCTGCGGCCTAACAGTGGCCTGTTCTCCTTTGCCTCAGCTGTGACATCCTTTCCAGTGACCTTTAGAAAGAGTGGGATCTGTCTTGCTTCATGCTGCCTGCTGTGCTGTTGTGTGCAGACTACCTTTGTGCTCCTTTTCGTCCTCCGGTAACTTCACAGAGAACTAAACCAGAAGAGGAGGCTTGGGGGCACCCGGGGGGCTCAGTTGGTTAAGCGGGCAGGCGACTCTTGATTTTGGCTCAGGTCATGATCTCAGGGTCCTGGGACTGAGCCCTGTGTGGGGCTGTGCTCATTGGGGATTCTGCTTGAGGATTCTCTCTCCCTCTCCCTCTGCCCCCCATTCCCACGCACGGGGGAGCTCTCTCTCTCTCTCTCCCTGTCTCTCTCTCTCTCTTTCTCTCTCAAATGAATAAATACATCTAAAAAAAAGAAAAGAGGAGGCTGTGGAAAGTCAGAATGCCAAGCGTCTCCCTCCATGGCCTCTGGCTCAACCCCAGCACTGTGTGAGCAGAGGTGCTCATGTGGCTGAGAAGGGTAGGAACAACACACAGTATGTGCACAGGCCCCAGGAGGTTATCATGAGCATGGGATGGTAGGAAGAGAAGCAAAGGACAGTTTGGAGAAGGTGGGGGTTAAAGTCAGTGAGTGCCAGGTAGTAAAAGGTCTTTTCTATCTGTATGAGGCTTTTGACTTTAACTCTGTGGGATATAGGGATTTGTTGGAGAATGTTAAGTAGCAGGGGATAGTATGAGAGATGTATTTTCAAAGGTCACACTTACTCATAGCAAGATGGATGATGGATGGATGGTGATGAGCCTGGAAATAGGAACATAGAAGCCTGCTGCAGTATCTCAGGCAGGAGATCGTGTGGGGCTTATCTAGGGCATTGGCAGTGTGAGTGTCAAGGAGAAGTTGCAAGAGGTTTTGTAGGTGCAAAGGAACCTGACATTCGAGTGCCTGCTTTGTGCCAGGAACTTTAAGTACTCCACATACATTAGCTCATCCGATTCTCACAATAGCAGCAGGGGGAGGGTGGTATGTTTTACCATTTTGCAAATACAGAAACTGAAGTTTACAGGATATGTAGCTTGCCTGAGGTCTCTGGCAGCTGAGAAGTTGTAGGGTCGGGATTTAAATTTGATTCCATCAAACCCCAAATCTTCTCTTCCCATTACACCTCCCTGTGGTCCCCGGGACACAGCCCTCATGTAGTGGTTTTGCATTAGCAAATAACTTTGCAAGGACTAGTCTATTAATAGTGATCTCTTTTCAACATTCCCATGAGATGAGGGAACACAATTAATTGTTCAGCTGAGAGATTAGAGACATAGGGAGGTTAAGTGACTTGACAGGGTCGCCTGTCAAGTGGTTTGGGGGAGGGCGGGCAGAGGTGAGGTTTGGAGCAGACTGCTTTGAGCCTGTAGTCTTACAGAAAACAAGAATTTGCCAGCCCCATGTTATAAATCCAGTATTTTAGTTGGTAGATTAGGAAAACGATAGTGGAGATGGTATGCAGGGCAGGTGCCCAAGGCTGAGATGGTGGCATGGAGGATCGTGGTATCTGGGGGTTACTTTATAATCTGACTTTCCTGCTGCATAGCCTTTAATTAAAACAACAGTCACCCCCACCAAAAACTAATCATCTTCATTAAGCGTGGAGATTGGAGTAAGGGTGGGGAAACTGGTGTCTGAAAAAGGTCTCACCAATAAATTATTTCCTTTGCCATAAGAATTGTATTGCTTAGCTAAGTAATTAGAAGAATTCTCACTTTAACCTGGCTTCTTTTTTCTATTTGATTTTATGAGTTTGTTGTTATTTGTTGCCATGGGGATGTTTGGGGTGATACAAAGAACAACATTATGATGAGAACCATGTTAGGTCATTGTTAGTTATATTGCTGTCCCCGTTCCTTGTCTAACAGTCTCTCTAGATGATTAATACTAGTTTGTTTGTTTGTTTTGAGAGGTGGATGTGTTGGGTACAATGGGGCCTGGGAACGAGTGTAGAGCTTTGCCTTTTACTTGGTGGACACATTGGGCATGTGGGATCAAAAAATAGATCTCTGGGCATCTTGTGGTAGGAGTTGGAGGGATGACAGTTGGGCAGGGGGCGAAAGGCTGGGGGTTGGAAAGATGCTGAACTACAAACCTGAATGATCTCATATCTCACTAGTAGTTGTCCCTGTGTGCCATGCACCTTCATGATTTAACCCAGCCTTGCAAACAGAGACCACATGTTGGCCAACCCCTAGTCATCTGCTTTTTCTCCACAGGTCATGGAGTCTGGGTAACTGGCTTACGTGGATGTGTGGCTGGTAGCTGTAGGTAGTGAAGTGGCCACCTGACGCGTGGAAACCCTGTGTCAGATGCTGGGAAATTGGGCTGGTTTCTGTAGTCAGGGTGCTGAGGAATGGCGGGGGGGGGGGGGGAGGAAGTGACAGTCATTTACAGTGTCATGTTTAGTCTTTGCAGATGTGCTTACAGTTTTAACAAAAGCGGAGAAGAAATTATAGGGTGGGAAAGAAATGCCTACAGACAGCCTGCTAAAGCCTAGGAAGGAGGAAACTAGTATTTGTGTGTTTTAGGAATGCTAAGCCCTTGCTTACATCTCAGCAAGCAAAATATTGGCATTCACTTCTGACTCGAGGAAGGCATCTCTGAAGTCAATAGGAGGAAATGCCTATTACAGGCCTTACTCAAAAAGAAAGGAGAGCCGTGGAAATGCTCAGGATTATCTCATAAAAGCCCTTTGTGGATTTGAAGCCTCTAATGAAATCAGCCTTGTTCTCTAGGCCAGACAACTGCAGTTGTTCTTACCTTTCTTCATTGTATCTTCTCTTGTCTCTCTTATGCATTCATCACCTTTTCTGATATCTTAGTCTTGAATAATACCAATCAGAATTGAACTTCGTGCCCTGATGCAGGGCTGACTTGCGAGTGACTACTGGTTTTGATCAGGACATCGGGTAGACCGATGTCTTAGTGATGTTGATGGTGAGGCTGACAAGATCTTCTCTTTCTGTGTCTACTCTCGTTTTCTGCTCCTTCACCTGCGCATAGTGCTGGCACCTGGAACGTCGTGGGATAGAATGTGCACATCTGCTGAATAAGTGAATGGAAATAGGCCTCGTTCTCTGCTTGACTAGTCAGTATTTGCTCTGGGCTGATTAACTAACACACACCCACACCCACCCACACCCACACCCAGAAACCTTTGTTTTGTTTTACATGAGAAACACCAAGATTCTGGGAAAAGTCAGCTTGCATTGCTGCTGTGCTGTGGAGCTCAGACAAAGACCTATAGGACTTCCCCAAGAAGAGAAATTCTCCCTCTCCTCTCAGTTTACTGCCCCACTCCCTCCTTTGCTCACTCATTTCCGCTTTCATTCAACAAAAGCTTATTCAGCCTCTGCTGTGAGCCAGGCATAATTGAAGTGTTGGGGATATTGTTATACACAATGTTAAGTCCCTGCTCTCATGAAGCTTATATTTCAGTGGATTAAGGGACATGACTGACCGGAAGAAGTCATCTCCATGGGTGACAAGGCTTTCAGAGAAGCGAGGTTGTGTGGGTGACAGAGGTGACGATTGCTCTTTTGTGATAGAATTGCTGGCAAGACAGGCTGTGATTTCCCTTTCCTTTCTATTTACATAACCAGCTGAGTCCCTCTATAGCATTTTACCTGACATGTAAGATTCCATTTTGTCAGTTATCATTTATATATCCTTTCTTGAAATTGGATTAGATCCCTTTGATTTATTTGGAGAGAGAAGTGGGTAATACACAATGTGTTTCTGCTGAATATCTATTCTGCTATGATGTTGACACAGTGCTGTATACCTTATTTTTATTCCAGTGTGTTTTATTTAACATTCCATTAGTCAGAGATTAGTGGGGTTTTTTTTCTTACCTTTCCTCTCATACGGTTTGCCTCCAGTTTATTAAAAAACAATCTAATTTATTTTCTTTATGCCCCCCCTTCTTTAGTATAGGTTTCAACCATTTTAACATAAAGTTCATATATCACCTGGTGAATCGACTAAAACCCAAGCGTGAGCCATTCGTTTGTTCTTTCACTCATTCATTCGTTCATTCATTCATTCAGCAAATGTACAAATCAAAAGAAGATATATGCTTTCTCTCTGCGAATTTCACAGTGAAATAGGGCAGGGAAATACAGAAACATAAGTTACAATTTCTCTGGGGTAAATATGCCAAAAGAATTCTGAATGAACAGCAGGGAGCATTCAAGACACAATGTGACTAAGCCTGGCTTATCAGAGAAGGCTTCACAGAGGAGGTGGTCTTTGATCTGGTTCCTGAAGGGTGAGGATGTTTGCCTCCCAGGGCTAGCTGAGAGAGAGCTAGATTTCATTGGTCCCACTGTAATCAGTGAGGTGCTGATCCTGAGGGTGGCTTTCTCTCCAAGTACTGGACCTGGAGAATGATGGTTTCATTGCAGATACAGCCTGGGCTTTGTTCCTTGTCTCTGAAGCACTTAGCATATAAACAAGGCTGACACCAGGACTATTTTGTTTTGTATCTTCTGTTGTTCATCAGTAGGTTTGGACGTACAGGCCTTCAGTTTTCACAGCACTGCATTCCCACATTTTGGATAAGTTACTCTGTTGTACCATTAACTTTCTGACTTGGGCACAGTTATTAAGTGAATCAGGGACTAGTTTTAGGTCACTCCTCTGCCCTCCTTCTCTTCAGGTAATCTGGAGTAGACCTAAAAACCAAATCTCTTGTCACTGTGTTTGATTCCCAACTCAGATCCGGTGGAATGGCCAGGACGCCTTCCAGTGAAAATGTATGGGGGAAGCCAGAGAACAAAGAGTTTCTTTTAAGAGCTTAGAAAAGCTCACTGACATATTTATTACTTGCTGAAAGCCCCAGTGGATTTTCCAATCTCCTTATTGTCCCTAAAAGTTGTCCTTCAGTGGTTAAGGTTGCAGAGTTTTTTCTTTTAACTCCCTTCTGAGCCCTCTCACCAGAGACACACCTGGTGAGATAGGCGTTTCTGCTTTGTGTGCCCTGGGACAGGAGATGAACATGCAGCCTTATAGCCTAGGGCAGGAAATGGACTTGCTAGATGATTTTAGACTGACAGCTTACCCTTGTTACCACTAATGCTTGGAGTTAGGGCTTGGTTTTTCTTTGTGTTAGAAAAGAAAAAAAAAAAAAAGAAAATATAGATGTTTGAGAGGATGATAACCAGGATGCTAAGAATGCTTACTGAATATGTAATAAACACCTTGTATTTGCTTATTTAATCCACATGATAGCCCTATGAGGTAGGTCTGTTCTGTTGATAGGAAAGCTGAGTCACAGACGTGTTAGAAAATTTGCCCAAGGTCACATAGCTGTCTGCCTTGAGAGCCTTGCTGTGCCGTACTTCTTGAGACGATTTAGCAAAATGCCTTGCTAATTGTGACTAGTTCTGAAACATCTGATGTCACTCCCAACCACTCCATGCTGTGCACTGGGGAGTTGGGGAGTTAACTCTCCGAGGCATCTGTTAACAGGTGTTCTTTTGAGTAAGACCCTTCCTTTGGTGAGTGTTCTATATGGTGGTTTTTAAATACCTCATTTTTTTAATGCCGCCCCACCCCGTATAAAGGACCCATTTCAAAGATTGGAAAACCTTTTAGAAACTGAGCCTGACTCCTTAGTCTTCATGTCTTCAGGTTTTGTGGTCCTTAATGGTTTATTTATTTTTTTTACCTTTCTGTTGTACAGAAGAGCACATTCAAATAGAGGCTTTAATTTCAGCATGCATTTTGCATTTTGATTTCTTGCCTAATAAACAAAAGAAAAGTTTAATAGTAAATCGACAATGAAAATCACTTCTTTTTCCTTGAACTTGCTAATTCTTTTTCATCATATGATTTGAACACAAACAGTAAAGACCTGGCCAAAATACAAGTGTCTTTTCCTGTTAAAAACACAGTTAACATTAAAACTTACCCAAATAATTTCACTGGGAATGAATTCTTTTAAATGAAGCTTTGTTTTATAATGAGAACAGGGGAGCCACAATTCCAGACCATAGAGAGGGGCTCCCTCAATATATTTAAACTGTTTGCTATAAATCACTGCTTTCTGGAGAGGCTTAATAGAGGTCAGAGAAACCTAAATCTTTTATGTAAAGAGTTGCTACCCATTGAAAATAATTATACATGACAGTAAAGCATCTCCAACATAATCTTGTATATCGATAGGAAAGTAGGTTTTGAGATTTGAAAGATTCAATTTATAAGTCTTCAGTTGTAGTTATTTGACTTAATTTGTAAATCACTTATCACATAAGATGACTGCAGATAGCACTAAGAAAGTGTACCCATATTCAAGTCTAACTTTTTATTCAGTTTTGGCCAACCAGTGGTATAATGCTGAGATTTGCTTTCTAGTTTCCCCTCTACTGGCTTGAATCTGTTTGGTGTACTGGGTGAAGTCCATGGATCAAAAAGTCTGTAGCTCATCAGGCTAATAAAATGCACGCTTCCGCTGTCTGGAAATGCCCCTGGGCCATTGGTTTGTTTCCTTGCCCTGAGGGGGAAGAGGCATATCTGGTCTTTAACCTGGATTTGCTGGGATCCTCTGTGCCATCCTGGGCGGTGTGTTGCTATGTAAATGTAACCTCTACCAACTTTGTCAGGTAATGTCTGGCCTGGCCGCTGTGCCTGTGATTGGAATTGAAATATACTGCTCATTATTAAGGTGGTGACTGGCTGTGGGGGATGTTGATGTCTGTTGTTTGTCATTGCTTATTGATTTAGTGAATTAGGATGCCTTTCCTTGGGAGCTGGCGTTACATAGTTTGGTCCTGTTAGCCATTTTGTGAGATTGTCTTCATATGTGATTTGTGTGTATTTCCTTGATCTTGGGGAGGTATAGGGTCAGGGACTGAGGGGAAGGGATAATTGTTTACAGAAAATGTGGAGGGACGTGGATTTGAGATTAAATAGGAGGTTGGGGGATGTAGGCTTCCTCTGAATACTGAGGAAATACTTTAAACCCCTCAGTAACTTACGAAGCCTTCTTTGCTCTCACAGTAGGGAATTTGGCCAGGCAAAGACAAGTTTTTCCCTGGTAGAGACCAATATTTTGGGCTTACCTCTGTTCCTGTCCTGTTGTCTTTCATTGCATTTTTACAAACTCTATGCAGGAGAGACTGTCTTGATAAAATTTGGCTGTGTTTTGGGTCTCTAGTAAATGGTAGATGGAGTTATTTTTTTTTCATTCAGCACATTTGTTGAGTACCTACTATGTGCTAGACCCTCTTCTTGGTCCTGAGATATAGAGGGCTACAAGATAATTAAAATTGTGAGCCTTACGGCGTTGATGTTCTAGTGGACTGTTACAACAGGGCTCCTTAATTTGCGAGGCCCGAAGTCGTGGCTGTTGCCGCTGTGGCATACAGGCATGGGCTGAGAGATGGGACTCGGTTCCTAGTTTCTGTCCTGACATAATTGTTTCTGGAGAGTTGGTATTTCTACATCTGGTTGTGCAGTTTTAAAAAACTACAGTGAAGGGGCATCTTGCCAGTAGAGCATGCAACTCTTGATCTTGGGGCTGTGAGTTCAAGCCCCACGTTGGGTGTAGAGATTACTGAAAAATAAAATCTTTAAAAAAATGTGTAATGACTTTACAGATCTCCAAAGCATTACTCCTGGAACTTTTTATTCTCCTCACACTGAATGTCCAAGACATTTACTTCATAAGGTTTAGTGACATACAGGCTCCTGGCAGTAAACTTGCCGTTGAATCTGCAGTGGTGGAGGCCTAGCTTTTGAAATAATGTGAAAAGAATGCTATGGGAATGCTATGTAAACGGAATCTCTTCCCAAATTTTAAAAAGAAAAGGAGAAAGAGTAAAGAAATTTTTATTTATTCCAGAAGCATATACCTACATAAGGTTGTTGAGTTTCCCTTGTGTCCTATAAAATGGTTGGTTTTAGGTGAGAATTGCCTATTTTTACTCTCATGTGCCTCAGAAACACTCATCATTGAATAAGAAATACATTTTTGTTTGTGTGAAATTATAATACAGGACCCGTTCCACCGTGTGCCTCCATCATAAAGCTCAGGGATGCAGGACTGCTAATCAAGCGGAAATATGGGAAGTGAGAAACGAAAACACAAGCTTTATTTTCACACCTCTAAATGAGTGACTGCGAAGGATGAACTTAAAAATAATAATGCAACCTTATACTTATAATCACACCTTTTAATAAGGCAGTTTAAAAATATTTAGGGTGAACCTTCATCGGGATCCTTTAATTGCCTCCGCACAATTGAGTAGTGCATCAGGGTGATGCCTCCACGGTGCTGAGGAGCCTGGAGGAAGACTCCTGGGGGGCCGAGAGGCACTGTCACTCAGTGATCCATTGAGGATGATTGGGTGGAACTCCTGCAGCTCTTGGGATTTCAAGTTTCTCTCAAAGGGAGGCTGTGGGGGTAGAAGCCCAGGCAGCAGTGGCCAATGTGAGTGTAATTTACATCTGTTAATAGGAGACTGGTCTTGTGAGAACAAGCACAGAGACATCCTTGGTTATATCCACCTTAGTGACAGTATCCCCTCGTCCTTCTAGGGCCATTTCAGATGCCTCCGTCTCTGTTACTTCTTTCCTGACCACAAGTGGCCATCATCTCTCTCCATTGTATTTCGGACCGACTTAGACTGAGACTCTGGGGCTTTATCCCAGATTGACCACTTTGAGGCTGTTTGGTTGTAGGCAGGTTGTTTTGGCTTTCTGTGGTTTCATTTCCTCATTTGTTGTAGGTGGAGATAGTAAGAGCACCTACCTTATAGGGTCATGGTGTTTCTTAAATGCGTTGGTGTGCGTGATGCTCTTAGAACAGTGCCTGATGTTGAGCTGCTGCTATTTTAACAACATTATTATTTTACTTCTCCCCGAGGATATAGTTTTATGTTCTGCTCTGCTGATGTATTTAACTTATCTGCCTTAAGTTGTGCTGGGTTCCTCCTAGTCTGAGATTCCTTGTCACACCCAGCATGGTACCTTGGACATGGTAGGTACCCAGTGAGCATTCTGGATTGAGTTCGTACAGGGTTTTGTTCAGTCTATTTTCATCCTGACTTTGAAAGCCTTTAATGTTGGATGGGGTCTGGTCTCATTTGTTTAACTTCTGAGACTGTAGCACCAAGGCCAGGTACTTGCTCATGGTCACCCACTGGGTGGCCTGTTAAGAAGGCCCGCCACTCAAGGCTGTGGACTTCATTCTCTTCTTGCTGACATTACTAGCATAAATGAGATGGCTTTTGATAATTCTCTGAGCAATTTAGCCCAGGTTAATACTGACCAGTAATTTCCTGAAGTGCCATGAAGTGGCAGGAACATGATTTATGTAACATGGGCTCGTGCTAGCTGGGATGAGCACTGGAGGCCCAGCTGTGCTTCTGGAATTATGAATGCCTGTCAGAGGAGCTGCTTTTATTCCAGAGAGCTTTTTTTTTTTTTTTTTTTTTAAAAACCATCAAGGGAGTCCCTGTGCTGACGAATGAAGAGGTGCAGGGCTGGTTGTGGATCTTTCCCTAGCAGTTCTTAAAGACAGCTGGGATTGAGGGCATTTTGGCTGGCTGACACCTGGGTTGAAAGTACTGAATTAGAATATAAAAGTGATGAGTGTGTGGGGAGGAGCGTAGAGGAAGAAGTACTTGGCGTTCTAGCGGGGTTAGATCTGTCTTTTCTAAGGTCAGCACTTTGACGCATGCAAAACTTGTATGACTTCAGCACCTAGAAGGCTGCACTTGACTTATCAGCCAGACCCCATTCACATTAGTGACCGTGTTGCCAGCATGGGAGGAATGTGGTTGTGGAGGCCAATGTTAGGAAGCTGATGAGTTTTTGACTTTGGGCTTTGGAAGAAGCACAAACAGCCCTTTGAGTTTAAAGCTTGCCAAGTAAAGCAGCAGCTTTGGCCCTGAGGCTGTGGCTCTAAGGATGCTTAGTTCCTCTGGGCCTGTGGAACCAGGCCCAAGACAGATGATGGATTCGTTGTCCCCCACAGCTTTGTAGCCCAGACTCAACCAAGTCTCTCTGTCCCTCTTTATGCTGCCCATGTAAGTATATTCATAATGCCTCTAAAAGATTTTAAGAATTCTGTAGCGGAATCTAGAGGGGACAGAAGGACATTCTAGATAGTTTAGGCATGTTGATCTTATCTCTTGATCAGGTGTATGCTGTTTTGGCTTCTGCTTAGGCCAGAATCTTGTTGCTAGTTATATTGTCTTTTCTGCTCACCTTCCTCCCCTCACTCCCCATTATTTGAAAACATTTTAATTGGGTTTCAGAAATTTTGTGTCATATGTATGGAATCCAGACAGCTAGTTGTGTGTGTGTGTGTGTGTGTGTGTGTGTGTGTGTGTGTGTGTGGTGGGGGGTGGGGGTGGGGTTAAAATACACAAAACATAAAATTTACCATCTTACCCATTTTTAAGGGTACAGTTCACATTATGGTACAACCAATCTCCAAAACTCCTTTCATCTTGCAAAACTGAAACTATGTACCCACCAAACAGCAACCCTCATTCCCTCCTCCCCTTAGCCCTTGGCAACTGCCATTCCACTCTCTGTTTCTACGAATTTGACTTTCCTAGGTACTTCATCTAAGTGGAATCATAGTATTTGTCTTTATGTGGCTGGCACTGAGCATAATGTCCTCAAGGTTCATCCATGCTGTAGATGTCAGGATTTCCTTCCTTTTTAAGGCTGAATAATATTCCATTGTGTGTATATATCACATTTTCCTTACCTGTTCATCCATCAGTGGACACTTGGGTTGCTTCCACCTCTTAGCCGTCATGAATATTGCCACGATGGACATATGTGTGCAAAGTTGCTCAAGATCCCTCTTTTAATTATTTTGGGTATATACCCACAAGTGGAATTTCTAAGTCCTATGATAAATCTATTTTTAATTTTTTGAGAAACCACCATACTGTTTTCCATAAGCATCTAGATTTTTAAGAAATGCATTTAAATGAGGCATTATTATTATTATTATTTATTGGCTTTGATTGCCACACTGCCTCGAGTTGACCCTGGGTAGGTGAGTTTCTAGTCACTCACTTGCTCTAGCATACCTCTGAGCTTAGACACGCTATCCATGGCTCACTTTGGCCCTTGTGAGTTGGTGTCTCTTCTTGAGATTAGACCAAGAGGACAACCTTCTCAGGACAAAGGGCTAAACAGTGGGGAGGCAAGTTGAATCCTAGAAAGTCTGGGCTCAAATGCTTACCTGCTGCCATGCTTCTCACACTTGTGCTCAGATAAAGGTTGAGGTGACATGACAATCTCCCACAAAGTCTGGTGGAATTTGTCCAGGTGTGTTCCTCCCAAAAACCTCTCCTCTGCCTTCACAGTGGTATCGTTGGAAAAATATGTGAAGCAAAAATCCACTACAACCCCGTACTAATATATACTTTAAGGAAAATTGAAGACTAGATCAGGAAATGAACTGCCTGTGGGTCATAGTAGTAAACAGTTCTGTGTGTATGTAGACGAGGGGTGTGAAGGGTGGGGTGGGAGAGAGAATCTGTAGATCCTTCTACACTGTTTATGGTAGTAGTTGGGGGTTGGTGGCTTAGTCTTCTCTCTCCACGTGGGTACTTCCATACCGAGGTCTCACGCATACAGCACTATCAAGGACCAACATAAGGGTCATTTACCAGTTCTCTTCCGTCACTGCAGAATCAAGGGTCAGAAAGGGGATGACCAGCCTGTTGTATGTGTAGTGGCTTGCCTAGTCTTTGTGTCCCTGGCTTGTGGATGTGATCATTAGCTGAGGGCGGCAGGTACATTTGCTCCAAGAGCTTAGCCAGTAAGCGATTTAGTAAAGTCTCCCTTTCAGATCATTGGAGGCTTTGCTTCCTTTGAGGCACATATTGTGTCTGCTACCCTTTTCTGTCCACATCTTCTAAGACCAGTTTAAATGTGACTTTGTGAAACTTTTTAAGGCTTTTTCAGACCCCCCCCTGTCACCGCCCCAGGGCAGGTTAGTCACTGACTCTTCTGTGCCCCACTTTGAGGTATTGTCACGATGATGCCTGACCAGTTGGTTGTAGTTAGCTGTGACAGTCCCTCCTACTAGACTTTATCCTCCTCTGTACAACCGCCATGTTTTAGTTTTGTCTGTCTCCCTCAGGACCTTATGAAGCACTTGGTATAGCACTGTCTGTGGCAATTGTCTGGTAAATATTTGGTTTGTCTGTAGGTGACTAATGTGGTGGGATTGAATAGAATTAGTAGTTTCAATCATGAACATGGCCCCAAATAGCTGTTGGACCACATGCAAGCCACTCACTATCTCTTCCTCTTATGCCTGTTCGTATAAACTGAAAGGAAAAAAAAAAAAGCACTGAGTTAAAAAATATTTACACTTACTATGTGCTGGGTAGTTTGCTCAGCACTTACATTACCTCATTTCATCTTAGGGTAAGCCAGGTTATGTAATGAAACAGACATGGAGAAGAGAGGTTATCTGCTTGTTTCAAACCCAGCTAGTCCAGCTTCTGAACCTGCAAAGCTGTGGGATAGAAAATGAGCAGAACATTGGGGTGTATATGGCCCTTCTCTTCACTACGTCTGTATCTTTGGGGTAAACACCCAGTAGTGCAATGGCTGGATTATAGGGTAGCTCAATTTTTAACTTTTTAAGGGACCTCCACACTGTTTTCCAGAGTGGTTGTACCAACTTGCATTCCCACCAACAATGTAGGAGGGATCCCCTTTCTCCACATCCTCTCCAACATTTGTTGTTTCCTGCCTTGTCAATTTTTGCCATTCTAACTAGTGTAAGGTGGTATCTTAGTGTGGTTTTGATTTGAATTTCCCTGATGGCTAATGATTTTGAACGTTTTTTCATGTGTCTGTTAGCCATTTGTATGTCATCATTGGAAAAGTGTCTGTTCATCTCTTCTGCCCATTTTTTGATTTGATTATTTGTTTCTCGTGTATTGAGTTTGAGAAGTTCTTTATAGATCTTGGATACCAGTCTTTTATCTATAGTGTCATTTGCAAATATCTTCTCCCATTCCGTGGGCTGCCTCTTAGTTTTTTTGACTGTTTCCTTGGCTGTGCAGAAACTTTTTATCTTGATGAAGTCCCACAAGTTCATTTTTTCTTTTGTTTCTCTTGCCTTCGGAGATGTAAAAAAAAAAAAAATGAGCAGAAAGACCCAGGGGGAAACTGAGTCCTTGTATGAAAGAACTAGGTTTCAGTGGGAATGGAGGGAGTGACTAATGCAAGTTGGTCCACAAAGAAGGTTGTATGCTGTTGGAAGTGGTGCGGGAGACACAGGTGCCTCAACAAGGAAGGAGGGGAACTGAGGGAGAATGGACCCCCAGGGAGGAATTCCAAGGATGAGGTGAAGGAGGTGGCTGGAGAAGACAGGTTCCTAAGGAGGGGCCTAGGTTTTATGTAGCCTCTGAGGAGGATGGGGGAATGGACAGGAGGACAGGGCTGGTGGGCTTAGCTAGTCTCAGGCTTCAGGTGGAGTACAGGCCATCTGTGTAGACCAGGCCTTGGGGTGTGCAGACCATGAAACATACGTGAGGCGGAGTGTGGGCACACATGCTCACTTATGCTTCTGCCCTCATCTTGTGCAGTGAAGAAGGAAAAAAAAAGTGCACGAAGGAAAAATTAACAAACATCCCAACTCTCTTGACACACAGATCAAAACATATTGATGGTGTCTTGCAACTCTGATAATTTCATTGAACTGTGTGAAGCTTAAAATTGATACATAGGCATTCCCCTGATTAACATTAAGTGCTGCTGTCAGTCTGACAAAGCTGGATAAACCAATATTGAGTAATCTATTAAATATGTCACACTTGAACAAGGAGCGTAAATCATATTATATTATTTCAGCTGTAATTAGGTGGGAGATAAAATCACAAATAGATGAGTTTAGTGAATATTTCTTAGTGTGTACACAGCATCACTGGAATTTCTGTTCTTGCTCCATGGGGAGAAAGAAGTTGACTGCCTTCCAAGTATTGACTGCTGTCCAGGAAGTGGGAGGTTGAGGGGTGACTTATGTAATGTTCACAGAGTGGGTTTCATTTATAAATTGAATGAGATTAGCTGCAATCTTCCTGAAGTTAATGGCAATGGAAATGTACCATTCTGCATTTAGCTGGAAATAGCTGGCTCTCCGGCTTGGAGACCTAATTGTTCCTCAGGTTCTGATATGTTTGCCTTTATATCTGTTTCCCCTCCTTTCCTGGGAGCTGCCTGCTGCCGTTATTGTCTGGGAATTAATGAGGCAGACCAGAGCTTATGGGTGACAGGGTGGCGTACTGCTCAGTCCTTCCTTGCTCCTCTCGCCCAACCCTCAGAGCAAACTTGATTATTGAGAATAAATGAGGGACATAAACCAAGGCGGAAAAGATACAGAAACTGTCTTAGGAGGGTCCAAATGAACCGAGCTCTCACTAAGAAATAAGGGTCGTTCTAGTCTTTCCTTCACAGTGTTGTGGTGAAGGGTAAACACACGTTAAACCTTCAGAGCAGTGCCGCCACATAGCAAGTGTTTGAGTACTTTTCAGTTGCTTTCATTATTTTATGAAAAATAGCATTTGTGGTGGGTGGTCAGGGTGGTACGAATGCGAAATTCACCAGCGCAAGCAGGGATCTGACTGGAATGGTTGTCTTCTCCCACGTGGTTGGTGTGGTGGCACAGGAAGGTTAGGAAGCGGCAGTTCTCATCTGGGACCGTTAACGCGGCAGAGAGTGTTATGAGCGGTTTATACTGATCATCTTGTCATTTAGAGGCTCAGATTTTGATTTGTGTCTTTTTTTGGTTGGTTTTTCAAATGTAGTTTGATCCATTTCAGGTGATTCTGAAAAGCATCTTTTACGCTTCTCCGTTGTGAGGACCTTAGAACCTTCTGTGGGTGTTGTGATCATTTAGCAGACAGTTAACAAATGCCTATAATGTCATAGGAGTACGTGTGTGAAGATTTTTGTATGAAGGGTTTGCTTCAGGTCTGCTCTACCTGTGACGTTCTTCCCAACCCCGAATTCACAGGGATTTCCAGAAAGGCAGAGTTGCTGTGGTGGGGGCATTCCTGGCTGCCTGAGACATCTTGAGATGCCAGCCTCTTGGCTCCAACAATCTTGGCGCCACTAGTTCTGGCTTGAGCCACCTGGACTCTGGGGCCTGAGCTCCATGGCCTTAGAGGCAGTTGTCCTGTTTCTCCTGAGTCAGGCTTTGCAGAATGCCACATACAAGACCCTTTGAATTTCTGGGAGTGTGTGCTTTCTAAAGGAGGGATTTTCAGAGACCTAAGAGGGAGCAACAGAAGGCTGACATTTCCCCTCCAGGCCAATTGCTTGTCTCTCGTTACTTAGCATAATAACTTTCTCTCAGCTGCACTTAGAAGGACTTAATGGCACCATTTAAAGTTAGAGGATAAATGTAAAACCGATCTGTTCACTAACACCAATTAGTTGTACTTTAAAAAAGGTGATCTCACATAAAGCAGGAATAGGTTGCTACTTGAAGGGACTAATGGCCGCTCGGCTTTAGAGTAGATCACCAAAGGAAATGTGGCTTCACCTGCTGACCCCTTACTGCGAGGAGATACATGTTCTGTATCAGAGAACTGGGGAGGGCCCAGACCCACGGAGGCAAGGAGAATAGGGGACACCTCACCCCACAGTCACCCTGGCAACAGTGCACTCGTGGCTTCTGGGCATCAATGTATAAACTGTCATCCACTGCCGAAAATCTCTAAGGCACCCAGAGGTCTTTCTACGTGTACCCATAGATTTTTCTTTGAAAATTTGCCATTTTGTTCTGTGCCTTTTTTTCAGGAGTATTTTTCTCCTGCAGCATTAGCAGGTACCTAAAGAGGGGAGTGGTGAGCACGGGGATCTGGTATTCCAGAGGGAAAGTTGCTTGGCTTTAAGACACTTGGTGCAAAACATGCACCGAGTGGGGGGCGGGGTACAGCAGTAAGTAAGCAGTGTTTCTGCTCCCAAGGAGGTCAGGGTCTAGTGTGGATGGTCTCAGTGCAGCAGGAGAAGGGCACACGATGTGGTGCTAGCACGGAAGAGGCAGTGTTAATTCTGTGGGGACATGCGATGAAGCTGTCTGGGAGGACTCTGCAGTTGAGATGGCTTTGGAGGACAGTGGGGAGTTTGCCAAATAGACAAGAAGACAGATCAACAGGACGGAGGTGCAGTGGTGCCTTTGGGAGGACGGGGAGCTGGGAGTACAAGTCAGATGGGGAGTTTTGGTTTCAGGTCTACCTCATACCTGTCTGCCGTGTGACCTGATAGTTTACTGAGAATGGAGCCAAATGGGAACCTCATGTCTCCCTCCCTTTTGTTTGGCACAGGAAGCTGGACTTCATCCAAAATTGTGATCTTGTCCAACCTCTGGATAACTGAGGCTTGTAGAGCCTGAGGTGTATACAACTGGTTAAGTCTGATCCACATTCAACTCAGACATTCGCAGTAGTCCAGGGCCATTTTGGCTGCCCTACATCCGTGGT